>NC_053389.1:236995624-237620624 GCF_905171765.1 Bufo bufo | reverse complement strand
AAATTGATTGTCACTCAGTGTTGCTTCCTAAGTGGACAGTTTGATTTCACAGAAGTGTGATTGACTTGGAGTTACATTGTGTTGTTTAAGTGTTCCCTTTATTTTTTTGAGCAGTGTATTTAATAATGATCTTGTAGAAGGCCTGCACAGTAAAATATCAATTTTTACAGTGGACAGTATACTGCTACAGATGGATCTGGATAGATTGGAGGCTTGGGCAGAGAAGTGGCAGATGAGGTTTAACACTGACAAATGTAAGGTTATGCACATGGTAAGGAAAAATATATGTCACCAGTACATACTAAATGGTAAAACACTGTGTAACAAGGACAGGCAGCTGCTGCCAAGGCCAATAAGATAATGGGTTGCATCAAAAGGGGCATAGATGCCTGTGATGAGAACATAGCCCTGCCACTTTACAAATCAATAGTCAGACCACACATGGAGTACTGTGTACAGTTCTGGGCTCCTGTGAACAAGGCATACATAGCAGAGCTGGAGAGGGTAGAGAGGAAGGCTACTAAATTAATAACTGGAATGGGGGAACTACAGTACCCTGAAAGATTATCAACATTAGGGTTATTCACTTTAGAAAAAAGACAACTGAGGGGAGATCTAATAACTATTGTGACACAGTGAGGTGTTGTGTCTGTCAAGCAGGTATTTTCCTCCCAGCATGTGCGGCTGGGCTGTGCGATATCTCTGTTTTTGGGATCTGAGGCTTTGTGCCGTGCTGGAGGGCTGAGAGCCACATGCTGGGGAAACAGGCCCCCTAAAGCCTGCTGTGGACTACTGGAGGCAGAACTGCCAGCAAGGTGACTTGTCTTATATGAACTTTCCATTGTGTGTGAATTAACAGCAAGACTGCAAAGTTACGTGCTGTTTTGTGCAATTTCCTCAAGTGTGAATAAACACTGACGTTTTGAGTTAAGAACTGTCAACCGTTTCTCCACCGTGTTATGAAATCTGTCCTCATCTAACAGTTTTTCCTTGAAAGGACCACTGCTCTCCTGGATCACCACTTTTCTCTCCTGCAATCTTCAAATCTCATCCTCCAGTCTGTTTATTTCGGCCAGAATTTCTGGCCTTTTCTTTTTGGGGGCCCCTCTTCCCTAGCATGGGCACAGCGCAGCTCCTCCTGGAGCCTCCTCATGGTCTTACTTGCCTCTTCGTACTCACGGAGGTGGCTGATGACACAGGAGCCATGGGTGGTAATTGACTCCCTGGGCCTCTGCAGTCCCCAGCCTTCCTCACTGAGGTCAGCCTCACCCCTGTGAGATCTCAGCTTTTCTTCGGTGTCCCCAGAAGGACCACTGGCACTCATGGCACCTTGCTTGCCATATGCGGGGGAAGCTCTGAAGCTTCTCCTTGTCTCCACAGACCGGGGGGAGTTGGAGCCACATTGCTGTGACTCCTGGTGTTACATCTCGCGCCCAGGACCTCAAGCATACCGGCCAGTTGCTGGCTTCTTTTGTCCCCTGCCGGCCTGGTCCAAGGAACAAAAGCCTGGGACTTGCTCTGTTCAGTCATCCCCAGAGACCAACTCACCCCCTGGGAAGGAGAGAGCAGGCCCTGGGTGGAGATATGATTTCCTCCAAACAATCAGGAGCTCTTCCACACACTGCCACAGTCAACCACACCCACAGGCAGGCTCGGACTGGCCCAACCGGGAGGAGGGGAATTCCTCGGTAGGCCTCCAGTCTCATGCACCGAGAGATAAGATGGAGGAGTAATTATTTCTCTTGTTTCTCAGGAGAGATAATTATTGTAGCCACTAGGTGTCAGGATCGCACAGTGATGCAGCCTCCTACTAGGGTAAATTGTACAGGAGGCCCCGCAGTATCTTCTAAACTTCCCGGGCTGCTGGCAGTGAAGGAGGAGAGAACATATCTGGCCATCCTCCTGCCGTGCCTGCTGTCAGAAAACTGTGGTTGATGGAGAGAAGGACTCTTCTGCGGTGCTGGGCTGATTTCTTAGGTGTGTGACAGTAGTGAGCTGTAGGAGACTGTAAGGGGGAAATAGGGGATTTGTTTATAGTGGACTCAGATCTGTGTATGTGTGCTGCTCTCTGCAGAGTTCAGAGTGGCATTGGGGGGACTCTGCCCTAGGTCCCCCCAATGCCTCTGCTTTAGGTGCACCCCCATTAGTGCCACAGCTCAAGATGCCCCCACTCTAAATGCACCCCTAATATTGCCTCTTCTCCAGTTCCCCCCTAATACCTCTGCTCCAGGATCACCACTATTACCCTGCCTTAGGCGACCTTAATGCCCCTGCTTTAGGTGCACCCCCATTAGTGCCCCAGCTCTAGATGCCCCCACTCTAAATGCACCGCTAATATTGCCTCTTCTCCAGTTACCCCTGCTCCAGGATACCAACTATTACCCTGCCTCAGGTGACCCTAATGCCTCTTTTTCAGTTATGACCCTCCGTTTGTGCCTATTGCTCACGTTGCTCCTCTAGCACCTTTGCTTGGGCTTTGTTAAAGGTTATGACCTGCAAAGGGGGTTGGACTTATGCGCGAAAAATTCTGCACAGTGCGTCACATTCTCCAGTATTGACACAAATGGTTTACATGGCGGCAGTGATGATAGGGCATAACGTATATAATTAGTGAGGTCCGATTCCCGAACCCCACTGATCACTGGAACAGGTCCGGTTTCCCCTTTTTGATGGTGTGACAGGCAACTTATGTGCCCTGCTGCTCCATTAATTCTCTTTGGGACCATTGGAAATAGCTAGTGCTGTACTCCGCCATCTCCAGCAACCCCATAGAGAATGGATGGAGAGGCAGGGCATATGCTCGACCTGCCACTCAATCAAGAAGGGGGATCAGTGGGGGCTCCAGCGTTCAGACCCCCACGGATCACTTAGTTATCCCTGATCCTGTGGATAGAGGATAACTAGAAAAGTGGTCACAGGCCCTGTAACAGGCGAGCATTTCTATTTTAGGTTGACACATATTTTGGGCCAGATTTTTTATTTTAATTAATTATTTTTTACACCAAAATAAAACCTTTAAGGATAGGGAATGTGAAAAGGTCCAACAGCTATGACACAACAGGTGATAAGTGTCTGATTGGTGGGGGTCTGACTGCTGGGACCCCCAGGATCAAGGTAACGTGGTCTTAAGACCCTTGTGTACATAGATTGGTGGTAATGTAGTTGAATGTTTCAGGACCCCTTTTTTCATGATCAGTGGGTGCTCCAGCAGTCAGACCCCAGCAATCTGATATTTATCACCTATCCTGTAGATGGGCAATAGGACAACCCTTAATTTACTGTAGATTATGTACAATATGAGGAGGTTAAGATTTGGTAAATTTCATGCCAGACATTTATGCTTAAAGGGGCTAAAGGGTTTGTCTCACTTCAGTAAATGGCATTTATCATGCAGTTTAATACAAGGCATTTACTAATGTATTGTGATTGTCCATATTGCCTCCTTTCCATCACATTATACACAGCACGTATCCGTGGTTATTACCACCGTGTAATCCAGCAGTGTTGGGCATGCTTACATAATATAGGGGAAGGCTGGAAGTGCGCATAGGCCACCACCTTTACCTATAGTGTGCAAGTGCAGTGGCTAGGTACGGGTGGATAATATTCTGAATTTGTTGTGACACTAATTGCATAGTGCGCAGGGTACTATCCCAGGGCCCTTCCAAGGTGTTGAAACGCACATCCAAGATTAGGAATGCCTGAGTAGTGTAATGGCCTATAATGTCTCTGTAGTGTTGTGGTAGTTGTGTCACTGTGTCTCCTACCTGAGTACGGCCGGGCTCCTGGCTCACTTGCGATAAATTTTAGTGTAGTGCCAGTAGGAGTAATTGAGGAACTTTGCAGAATAAATGATGTCCAGACCTTTAGATGAAGTTCAAACGTTGCTTTACTTGGAATAACTTGCATCCAAACAGTATATAGCTTTGGTCTCTTGGTCCCAGCAGGTTTTTGCAATGATTGGCAGGAATGAGTACTTTTGCACTGACTTGGTACCTTCTGCTGTGTGGGGACAGACTAGCTGAGGAGGAATAGGCTTCTCCTAGGACTCTGGAGTTTGACTGTAGTTTCTGCTTTCTTCATCCAGCAGAGCTGAAGGTGCTCAGACTGGGATATATGTCCAAGCCTCAGCTGAGACTAGGTACTTGCTGTCTTCCCTATGCAGGGGAACTCCACACACACTCACCTAAACTTCCTCCTCCACCCATATTGCAGGATGTGGGTCCAGCCCACCTCTCCACAGACGGGAAGCTAAGCTAGAATAAACCATTCCAGCTCAGATACACTAAACTGTATCTTGTACCTGCCAATGAGTTGCTGCCACCTGCTGGTAACCAGGCTAATTACATGAAAAATTGCATTTAACATAGATTTATATGCACACTTGTGGAGGACATAATGTAAATTACATCTGATGATATTATAAAGGCTCTTAGAAGATAGTAGCAGGGTAGAGGAGTGTAGTAACACAACTTTGGGGTGTTACATTAGCACAGCCACCACTGCTGGATTGCAGAGTGGTCCAAACCACGGATACGTGCTGTGTATAATGTGATGGAAAAGAGTCAATATGGACAATCACAATACATTAGAAAGTACCTTGTATTAACTTTCTCTACATGATAAATGTCAATTGCTGAAGTTAGACAACCCCTTTAACCCCTTTAAATGTGCCACACTTAATAGGATTAGGCATAAATGTCTTGGTGTGTGCATTGCGTGTTTCCCATGTGTAATTGGTGTGTGCTATATATGTTCTATCTATCAGTGGTGTACAGTGCTGCCCATAATTATTCATACCCCTGGCAAATTTTGACTTAAAGTTACTTTTATTCAACCAGCAAGTCATTTTTTGACGGGAAATGACATAGGTGTCTCCCAAAAGATAATAAGACGATGTACAAGAGGCATTATTGTGGGGGAAAAAAACACATTTCTCAGCTTTTATTTACATTTGAGAAAAAAGTGTCCAGTCCAAAATTATTCATACCCTTCTCAATAATCAATAGAAAAGTCTTTATTGGCTATTACAGCAATCAAACGCTTCCTATAATTGCAGACCAGCTTTTTGCATGTCTCCACAGGTATTTTTGCCCATTCATCTTTTTTTTTTTTTTTTATATATAATTTTTATTCAGTTTTCCGCAAACCATATTCAATAGTAACTGTAGTACAATCAATTATGATTCATTTTGTACATGATCAGAGAGAATTGACATATTAACAATCTTTGGTCAATAGATGTACAATATCAATAATTTGCACTATAAACCTTTCCCCCCACCCATCCTCATTCCCCAAATTATGCTATCCCATTACCACTTGAACATAAATAGCTAAAACTTCGACATAGCCTCGATCTATCAGAAGTTTATCTAGTGTTCCTGCTATCTTCCTTTTCAGATACCATTCTGAATGTATGAAAGGTTTTATCACCTTCTCCAATTCTGCTCCCAAAAATACTGCCTTAATAAAAATTTTCCCATCTGGCAAAAAAAGTGAAAATCTGTCTCCCTTTAGTTTGTTCTGCCTCGACTCTCTCCATATCAAAGCATTTTTTTAGGTGGTTGAACACCTCTGACATTGATGGGAGTCGTGGCTGAAGCCATTCCTTAAAGAGACATCTCTTGGCTGCTAGTAACGTTATATGGACCACTGGAGCGAAATAAGTCCCTTTCATGGGAGCATGGAATAGGATAAGATCAGGTGCTAATGGTATGTTCACCTTCAGGTGATTCTTAATTTGGGTTTTAATTTGCTTCCAAAATTTTTGTGTCTCCGGGCAGGACCATATTCCGTGTAGCATGTCTGACCCTGCTAAATGACATTTCGGACATCCCCTAATTCTTGATTGGTCTGCATTACGACTCGAGAATTGAAAACCATATATAGCTTTATGGATCATGCGAAAATGCGTTTCTCTCCATATTTCATTCCAGACTACCTTTCGTATTTTGTCCCACCCCTGTGGGATAGTTTGTTCAACTGTAATGTGGCGAAAGTCCTTCTGCCAGTGATGAAAGAGGTTTTCCGAAACTTTTTTCAGTTTGAATTCCCTAAGTCCCTGATAAATTTCTGATAGGGTTTGTCTCCGCTCCCCTCTACCTATCAGCTGATTTAGTTTGTTAGAGGCTAGACTTTCCCGTATGTCGTGTGTCCTGCCCTTAAGAAAACCAGTGATTTGAAGATGGGAAAGTAGGTGTTGTGTGTGATTTAAGCCATATTTTGCCTGGATTTCAAGGATGAGTAGAGTCGTCGATCCTGTGAGTTCCACATATCTCTCACCGTTCTCACCCCCTTTTCCCGCCAATGCACAAAAAATTGTGACTCCAATCCTGCCGGAAATTCTGGGTGACCCCATATATTCATGTGATTTGATAATCTAGCAGGTTGATGACATATCTTGCATAATTCTTTCCATGTGGCAAGTGTATCTTTTACTAATAGACTATTTGTCACAGATATAGGTATCGCCGCCAGTTTCGTATGTAGCAGTGCCCCTAATGACCATGGGTGAACCAAGTGAGATTCTAGTGTGATATTTAAGTAAAAGCCAGAACTAAAGATCCAATCTATACAATGACGGGCGACACCCGCCAGATTGTAAAGACATATACTGGGAAAGTTCAATCCCCCCCATGTTCTTGGGTAGCTGTAATTTATTTAGAGCTATTCTGGATTTTTTCCCTGCCCAAAGGAAAGCTCTAAATGCTGACTCAAGCTTGTTGATATCTGCATGTTTAATAAGCAGTGGTATGGTTTGGATGGGATACAATAGTTTTGGGATAGAAATCATCTTTAAAAGCTGACATCTACCTCCTAATGACAGCGGTAGGGTCATCCACCTATCTATTTCTGACAGTATTTTCTTGAAAAGTGGGGTGTAATTTAATAAATATAGAGACTCGGGACGTTTACCTATATGAATGCCCAAGTATTTTATAGATACTTGTGCTATTTGAATAGGGACCTCTAGTTGTGGGGTATCCTTTCTAGTAATGTTACCGTTGAGGAACAAAATCTCAGATTTAGATTGATCCTGAAACCCGACACCTTGCCAAACTCCTCAAGGAGGTCGAAGGTTGTTTTTAAGTCACTTTGAGGATTTTCCAAAAATAATAATAAATCGTCCGCAAAGAGGGCATGTTTTATCTGTGAGCTGCCTACCTTTATACCTTTGATTGCTTCGTGTGAAGCCAATCTACGAGATAGGGGTTCTATAGCCAGATTAAATAAGAGCGGGGATAGAGGGCATCCCTGTCTTGTCCCTTTTTGTAGTGCAAACGGAGCAGATATATAACACGGCGTACTTATTCTAGCCTTCGGACATGTATATAATGCCTTAAGGAATACTCTGAAATAACCTGTTAGTCCCACGTTGTCTAAGACATAGTCCATAGTCCATCCATCCCCAGTCAACATTATCAAATGCTTTTTCAGCGTCAATGGATATTATGGCTGAGGATGGATGAATCGCCGGGAGTATCTTAATCTCATCTAGGACCGCTAGTACCTTACAGATATTTGTAACAGCAGCTCTTCCTTGAATGAACCCTACCTGTGCTGGCGAGATCAATTTTGGTAGAATGCTTGCTAGCCTATCGGCCAGGATCTTTGAGACAATTTAAAGATCTATGTTAATTAGGGATATTGGGCTATATGAGGATGCAGAGGTGGGATCTTTGTTTGGTTTTGGTAGCACTTTAATGTATGCCGTGTTGGTTTGCTGTGGTATACCTTGACCCTGTAAGTAGCCATTGTATATTTGGGAAAGCATTGGAGCTATATCTTTTGATAATGTTTTGAAGAATTCTCCTGTGAACCCATCCGGGCCAGGGGCTTTTCCCAAAGGCATATATTTGATGACACTAGCTACTTCCTCTAGCGTGATTGGCGCATTTAATCGTTCCCTGTCTATTTCTCCCAACTTTGGCAGTGCGTTATTACCCATCCATATTTGTCTCCCTGAAGAGGAACATCCCGGACTTTCGTACAGTTTAGTGTAGAAATCCATTAAGATCTTGTTGATATCTTTTGGGTGGGTTTTTAAACGTTCTAAGCTATCTTTAAGAGCTGTTATTTTATTTGCTGGTCGCTGCCCACGAGCCAATCTAGCCAATAGTTTTACTGCTTTATTTCCATGCCGATATAATTGAGCTTCCCATTTAGAATGCAATATCTTTTCCCAGGTCAAGAGGCAGTTTCCGTATGTTAACTCGGCAATCTGCCATTGTTTCTGTAGGAGGGGCGATGGAGCTGTACAGAAAGCGGTGTAAGCCGCCCTCAGCGTATCACTCATCTGGGCAAGTTTTTTTTTAGTCCCCTGTTTCATGGTGTACATATGAGCCATAATTCTACCTCTAAGTACAGTTTTCCCCGCATCCCATTAGAGTTGGGGGCCTGCTGAGTTCTCATTATCTTGTTTATATTCCAGCCACCAACCCCGCAGTAGGTCTCTGAAGTTTTCATCCTTCAACATATTTGAAGGGAACCGCCAGAGGAAGTCTGACCCCTTTGGAGTTTTGTCTTGTAATAAGATTGAGATAGGGGCATGATCGGAAATTACCATGTCCTCAATCAGGGTCTCACATAAACGACCCATATTACTTCTATTGATTAGGATATAATCAATCCGCGACCAAGAGTGGTGTGTATGAGAGAAGTATGTGAACTCCCTGCCTTTAGGATTATCTGTCCTCCAAGCATCTATGAGATCTGTGTCTTTCATAAATTGTGAAAGTCTAGTTTCCTTGGGGCTTGTTTTATTGCGCCTCGGTCATTCTTTTTTCCTATCTTCCTCCTCGTTGACTACCTTGTTTAAGTCGCCTCCTAGGATTCTTAATTCTATTGGATCACGTATGATACGTTGGCCTAGTGATGTGTAGAATCGCGTATCAGGTTCGTTCGGCCCATATTCATTATAAAGACTGACGTCTCCTCTAGGCGACGTTAGGTGCAAATATGATATACGCCCAACATCGTCTGCAGTATGTGCCACTACTGAGTAAGGGAATCCCTTCTTAATCAAGGTGATGACACCTGCTTTCTTCCCTACAGCCGGCGATCCATAAACCTCCCCCACCCACAGACGTTTCATGCGTATAAAATCATCTTGTGTTAGATGCGTTTTTTGTAATAAGGCTACATCAGCCCTCAACCTCTTTAGATGTTTTAGTACCTTCATCGTACATTTGTATGGTGATCTCAGCCCTTTTATTTTCGAGGAGATAATTTAATTTTTAAAGAGTCAGCCATTTGTTCCTGTTCTATTTGACTTCAACTGCCTTATGGTGTTAATGAGGATAGCATGTGAACCCCCCCCCCCCCTCCCATAACTAATAACTGAACTTGAACCTTGAACTGTTCAGCTTTGTTAAGCAGCCGCTGGGGGGAAACTTCCCTCCCATTGCTGCCCCCCCCCCCCCAAAGTAGAACTGAATATTTATTTTTTTAGGACTTCACTTTTTTCCATCAATCGACTTATACACCAGTGTATACCCTTCAAGCATTAAGCATACCATAAGTTTGAAAAACAACATAGTAAAGACATTATTCGGCGATAGCCATGAGTCATACATAACAGACACAAGTATCCCCGTGTAATTTTCCCCACCTAGTGGGATTGTTATCAGACACTGGGACGTAACTCTATCGTAGTAACCTTTGGTCTATCATCAAATTTGCCCTTTGAGAGACTCGGGCACTGTATACGATGTTCGTCAAATATGGGTGCGCATCTGAGTCTCTGACATGAAGAGAGTCTCATCAATCTTAACGATAAACAGACAGTGCTGTTCAATACTACTTATCTGTACTGCGATATTGCCCTTTCTATATTCAGTCGCCTTTTGAGCATCAGAATGACCGGGTGATGAAGAGGCCTCCCGGAATGTCAGCGCTGGGAATTGCTTGCTTCGGCGCTCAGGATTCTGCAGGGCCCGCTCAGCTTCCGCTGGATTTGTGAACGATGTCGTCGTCCCATCCGGGTGGAAAATCCTTAAAGAGGACCTTTCATCAGAATCAAGTATGTAAACTGAATATACATACATGGAGAGCGGCGCCCAGGGATCCCCCTGCACTTACTGTTATCCCCGGGCGCCGCTCCGTTCTCCGGTTATAGGCTCCGGTAAAGTCATAGTTAGGCTCCACCCATTTGAGCCTGCCGGCGTCTCTTTCTCCTATGTTGTAGCGCTGGCCAATCGCAGCGCTCAGCTCATAGCATGGCTAAGAGCTGAGCGCTGCGATTGGCCAGCGCTACAGCATAGGAGAAGGAGACCGCGGCAGGCTCAAATGGGTGGAGCCTAACTATGACTTCACCGGAGCCTATAACCGGAGAACGGAGCGGCGCCCGGGGATAACAGTAAGTGCAGGGGGATCCCTGGGCGCCGCTCTCCATGTATGTATATTCAGTTTACATACTTGATTCTGATGAAAGGTCCTCTTTAAGGTGGCCGGGAACATCAGTGAGAATCGGACTTGCTCCTTGAAGAGTGTAGTACAGATGGGGGCAAACGCTCTCCTCCATCTGGTAACTTCTGCGGAGAAGTCCCCGAAGAGTAGGATTTGATGGTTGCGTACCAACAGCTGGCTTCCCCCCTGCTTACATGCTCGTAGTATGGCGGCTTTGTCCGAAAAGTCCAGATACTTTACAATGACTTGTCTTGGCCTGTTATTTCGCAGGCTTTTATCCGCAGCTCCACTCCTGTTCAGTCGTGGATTTTGGCCCACTCTGTGGGCTCGTTCTGTTTTGCATCGAGCATTGATTCCCAGAGCATCTGGAATTTCATGCTCACAGATTCTTGCCAGATCTTTGGCAGGGATATTTTCCGGAAGGCCCACTATTCGGATGTTGCTACGCCTTGAGCGATTTTCGAGGTCGTCCAACTTGTCCCATAGCCTGTTGTTTTCAGCTAGGGCGTTAGATAACTGCGACTGTACCTCTTCAGTGTGGGATTCCAGGACCTGCATTCTAGCTTCTAGCTCTTCCAGCCTAGCGGTGTGGTGGGTCACCTCTGTTTGCAGAGCCGCGAATGATTGTGCAACTGTAGATGACAGGGCTTCCTGGAGGTCAGGTAAGATACGTGCTAAAACCTCCACCGCTAGATGTTTATAATCTATGCCCAGGCACCTTGTGCGTTTTCCCGGGGTTTTTCTTTGATCTGCTCCCCATTGATACGACGAATCTGTCCATAGACCAGACTCTGGAAGTGAAGGGAGGTTTTCCTGACTGTCAACGCTAAATTAACAGTCAGTATTTCGGGGATTTAGTAGCTTTTCTGCTTCGGGTAGCGGAGTTCTCAGCGCGTGCTGCCGATCATGATGGCGCCGGAACCGGAAGTCTTTGCCCATTCATCTTTAGCAATGAGCTCCAAATCTTTCAGGTTGGAGAGTCTTCTTGCCATCATTTTGATCTTTAGCTCTCTCCACAGATTCTCACTGGTGCCCACGGCCAAGTTTCTCTGCAGACTGCCTGATGTTGTCGTTGAGAATCCTCATGTATTGCTCTTTTTTCATGGTGCCGTTTACTGTGATTAGGTTCCCTGGTCCATTGGCTAAAAAACACCCCCAAAGCATTAGGTTCCCACCACCATGTTTGACAGTGGGGATGGTGTTCTTTGGGTTGAAGGCTTCTCCTTTTTTACGCCAAATGAAGGAAACATCATTGTGACCAAGCAATTCAATTTTTGTTTCATCTGACCATAACACAGAAGACCAGAAGTCTTCTTCTTTGTCCAGATGATCTTTTGCAAAGGCCATGCGAGCTTTTGTGTGCCTTATCTGGGGAAGTGGAACCCAGCAGTGTGCAGTGTCCGTTGGATTGTCTGCCTTGAGACATTGCCACCAGCAGAGCCCAGATTCACCAGGATGGCCTTGGTGGTGATCCTTGCATTATTGTGCGGAACATCTTGTATTTTTGGCTCAAATGTAAATAAAAGCTGAGAAATGTTTTTTTTCTCCCCACAATAATGGCTCTTGTACATCGTCTTATTATCCTTTGGGAGACACCTATGTCATTTCCCGTCAAAAAATTACTTGCTGGTTGAATAAAAGTAACTTTAAGTCAAGATTTGCCAGGGGTATGAATAATTATGGGCAGCACTGTATGTGCAGTATGTGACATATGAATCAGTGGCATGTGACCCATGTATAAGTGTCTGGTGTCCCACATCTGTCCAATGAGTGATTGGTGTGGGCTGCATGTGTTTTGTTTCTGACTGACTTAAGTGCAGGATATCCATATATGTGGAAGTTCTGCCACATGTATGTTTGTGCATTTTGCTGTGAATGTCTGCCATCATACTTCATCTTTAATATTTCTGTTCTCACTGTAAATGCTCATGAACACGACCTATGGATGTTTTACAGTCTGCAAATTGCGGATCCGCAAAACATGGATACCGGGTGTGTGCATTCCACATTATGCGGAACAGAACAGCCGGCCTCTAATAGAACAGTCCTATCCTTGTCTGTAATGTGGACAATAATAGGACATGTTCTATCATTTTGCAGATCGGCCATGCGGACATACAGACACAGAATGCACACAGAGTCATTTTTTATTTATTTTTTTGCGGCCCCATTGAAGTGAACAGAGCAGACATGGAAAAAAAATAAGTTAGTGTGCAGGAGACCTAAGGTGAGCCCCCAGAATCAGTTACACTGGTGTGCCCCAGACCGACACTGCCCACAGGTATCTGAAGCTCAGGAACAGCTGGTCCAGAGCTGCACTAACTATTCTGCTGGAGTCACTGTGTACATACATTACTTATCCTGTACTGATCCTGAGTTACATCCTGTATTATACTCCAGAGCTGCACTCACTATTCTGCTGGTGGAGTCACTGTATACATACATTACTTATCCTGTACTGATCCTGAGTTACATCCTGCATTATACTCCAGAGCTGCATTCACTATTCTGCTGGTGGAGTCACTGTGTACATGCATTACTTATCCTGTACTGATCCTGAGTTACATCCTGTATTATACTCCAGAGCTGCACTCACTATTCTGCTGGTGGAGTCACTGTGTACATACATTACTTACCCTGTACTGATCCTGAGTTACATCCTGTATTATACTCCAGAGCTGCACTCACTATTCTGCTGGAGTCACTGTGTACATACATTACTTATCCTGTACAGATCCTGAGTTACATCCTGTATTATACTCTAGAGCTGCACTCACTATTCTGCTGGTGGGGTCACTGTATACATACATTACTTATCCTGTACTGATCCTGAGTTACATCCTGCATTATACTCCAGAGCTGCATTCACTATTCTGCTGGTGGAGTCACTGTGTACATTCATTACTTATCCTGTACTGATCCTGAGTTACATCCTGTATTATACTCCAGAGCTGCACTCACTATTCTGCTGGTGGAGTCACTGTGTACATACATTACTTATCCTGTACTGATCCTGAGTTACATCCTGTATTATACTCCAGAGCTGCACTCACTATTCTGCTGGAGTCACTGTGTACATACATTACTTATCCTGTACAGATCCTGAGTTACATCCTGTATTATACTCCAGAGCTGCACTCACTATTCTGCTGGTGGGGTCACTGTATACATACATTACTTATCCTGTACCGATCCGGAGTTACATCCTGTATTATTTTCCAGAGCTGTACTCACTATTCTGCTGGTGGGGTAACTGTGTACATACATTACTTATCCTGTACCGATCCTGAGTTACATCCTGTATTATTTTCCAGAGCTGCACTCACTATTCTGCTGGTGGAGTCACTGTGTACATACATTACTTATCCTGTACTGATCCTGAGTTACATCCTGTATTATACTCCAGAGCTGCACTCACTATTCTGCTGGTGGAGTCACTGTATACATACATTACTTATTCTGTACTGATCCTGAGTTACATCCTGTATTATTCTCCAGAGCTATATTTATTATTCTGCTGGTTGTTATATTTCACCAGTAAAATGATGGACACCATTGCAGAAACACGGCAAACTCCATTGTGTTCAGTGAAGTCTGTTGGGCGCTGTTGGTGTCTTTCATGTGATGGATCCAGCACTGACATTTTTTTTAAAAGAAACTGAAAAACTGAAACACAAGCGCAGAAGTGAACCTATACGCATTAATGAAGTCTCCACACCAGATGTCGACTCTTATGTCTAGGCCATCTCCCACTTGCCACCTTTACTGTCTAATGAATTCACCGAATGATATTTATAGCCAGGGTTGACAGCGTGTAATAAAAGAAGCAGGCTGGAGAGTCGACATATCATGAATAGTAAGATGATAATCAATATCCATCCACTTACATGGAGAGAGGCTATGAAGCCATCAATAGTCCTGATCCAGGTACTTAGCCTCAGATCTTGGTACAGTGCATTAAGGCTCTGAATCCGAAAATATTGATGTTGTGAGATTCTCAGCGAGCGGTCGCTGCGGTGTCTTCTGTGACTTTACCTGTTACATTGTTATAGAGTTCCCTGCGTTCCTTTTCTTATCCATACAGTTATTGGCTGATCAACCTGCTCACAAATACATGTTCTTCTGTTAAATAAAGCGTTCCTGTAGTTTTTAGTACCAGATTTCCACTGATGGTATGTCTTAGGGCTCATGCATACAGCCATATTTTTCTTCGGTATGCTATCTATTTTTATTATGGTTACTGACCCATTCATTTTTATCAGGTCATGCACACATCCGTGCTCTAGCCACAAATGTCACCTCCGAAACCTCCTGGAATTTGATAGAATTTCAATTGATAGGAGGAAGAAAAAAACACACGGACGCTGTTCATATTTTGCAGATCTGTTGTTTGTGGACCAACGGGCAGCACACGTTCGTGTGAATGAGCCCTAAATAGACTAAAAACCTCAGTAATATTTCCCCCATGTATATCTACTTTACTGTACTTTATTTACAGGTACATCTCCATATATACCAGGACATTGCATGGGGGTTACTCCTTTGGTGTTTTTTAAGGGGAAAAAGCTGAAGTATAATGTTTTAATCATTGCACTTTAAAGACATGAAATAAATTACAATAATCACTAAAACACTCCATTATAGAACAAAAATGTAATCAAGTGACAGAAATGAAAGCCACCTGATGGACCCCAGTGACTGTGATAGGATCTAGTACTATTCTATCCTGTATTTTTGACGGAATCTGCAATGGGAGCTCCTGACGGATATTCCAATACAAATGTGGGTGAAACCTCACATGGACTTTTATTGATGCCACGACCCAGACATTTAGCAGCGTCCAGGTCACATTGAGCTACTTTCACACTGGCGTTCGGTGCGGATCCGTCTTGTATTTGCACAGACGGATCCGCACCAATAATGCAAACGCTTGTATCCGTTAATAACTGATCCGTTTGCATTATTCATTCAAAAAAAAGTCTAAGTCCAAACGTCTTGACTTACATTGAAAGTCAATGGGGGATGGATCCGTTTTCAATTGCACCATATTGTGTCAGTGAAAAACGGTTCCGTCCCCATTGACTTACATTGTAAGTCAGGACGGATCCGTTTGGCTCTGCATAGTCAGATGGTCACTAATACGCTGCAAGCTGCGTTTTAGTGACCGTCTAAAAAACGCAATGGAGACCAAACGCAGCCAAACTGATGCATTCTGAACGGATCCTTATCCATTCAGAATGCATTGGGGCTAAACTGATCCGTTATGGGCCGCTTGTGAGAGCCCTGAAACGGATCTCACAAACGGAAAGAGAAAACGCCAGTGTGAAAGTAGCCTTAAAGCAGTATACTTTACATTTTACGGCCCCTCCTGAACATACCTGATCTAGTAAAACCTGCGGAGCACTTCTCTAGCGATGCCTATAACATGCTGCAGTAATAGTGATACCGGCTGTCATTAGAGAGGAATCTAATATATTTCTGGCAGAAAGAGATTTCCATCAGTCAGAAAAGGCATTACTCTCACTGACCGTTGCCATGACGATCAATTAATTTCACAAAACAAACCAGTATGATAGAGCAAGGCAAAGTGGGCTCCTGCATAGGGTCGCACAGCTCCGGGGCAGCAGTGAAACAGGTGAAAGGAATGTATTTTTCACATATTTGTGGTTATTTGCTACTCTGTAACAGCTCATTCATTATACCTGTTGACACAGGCTGGGACATCAATTTTGGTTGCCGTTTATATTAAAAACAACAGGAATACACTTTTTATATATATATATATATATATAATTTTTTTATTATTATTTTTATTATTATTATTTTTTATAGAAAACTGTAACCATACCCCAAAACTACACTCCTGCCCTGAAAACTTGGCCAAAACTTTTTGTTGGGAAAGGTGGCAACTCTACCTTCACAACAATTATAAAAACTAAGTAGAAAACTGGAGGCCAAACAACTATTTAAACAACACATTAGAGATACTATGCAACATTATACTTATCTTTGAATATTGCAATTGTTAATAGTTTTATATTATCCTAGGTTGCTTATTATTTACTTATATATTAATATAATTATACATTGTGAAATCTGAAAATGATACAGTGTTGCACTCGTCCTCACCGCTTCTTATAGTTAACAACCTGGGACTGGCGATGAAGCAGTGTGGAGGGGAAGGGAGATGCAGGTGTTAAGTAGGTTAACATGAACTAATCAACTGAATCCAAAGGCCCATCAGTTGCCCCCTTCACCCCACTTGTCAATATGATCTCCAGCCCCCTCCCTGTGCTTGTTCTTCAGTCCTTGGCTATAAATCTTCTGCCACCTCCTGGGTGACAGATGATACATAAAAGCTGCGGCTTCAACGATTGTCAATGACCCTGAACGAATCCCCTTGTAGAGTCTATCAGATGGACGTGGCTATATGTCTCCTGCAGGAAGACCACCCTGATAATCTGTCATTACTCCCACCTTCAGCCTATACCACGTTCTTATTTACTCTCTATTGTTTCCTGTCAGAAGAAGACTCTATTATAAAGATCTCCTTCTCCAAACAGGAAAATATTTTGTAGACATTAGAGGAAGGAGGCCCCTGGGAGTAGTTCAGAGGTGACAAGGTTAACAGGGTGATTTCTTCATATGACTCTTGACAAGATAATCTGATTCAATTAAATATCAAGGTTATAGGAAAAATATATTTTATTGTCCTGTTTAATTTGTTTTTTTTATAGGGAATTGATTCAATTGTGAAAGCATAACATTACTAAGGTCCTCGTGAAAAGCTCAGGTAGTGTAAACCTCCATTAGTCATTTATTTGTCCATTTTCTTTTCTACTGCTGGTCTACTCTCCATCTTCTAGAGGTGAAAATCTCCCTGATAATGAAAAACCTGGGAGTCAGTGAGTCAGTGCTATGGATGGATGGATGGAGAAGACAAACTAAAGCCTGATGTCAGCGTAGATAAGTTCTTCTGGGCTCAGCATACAATGTTCTCTGTATTAATGACAAACTATTCAGAGCTACTATCCTCTTTATCCTTTCTCAGTCCTCAGCGTAGAATCTGAACCTCCACCATAAACCGCTTATTAGAATTCAACAATCATTTCTGTGGAAGAGGAACTGCACCCATTATCCACCCATCTTCACTGTGTAAGGGCTCAGACCATGAATATTATCATGTCTGCCAATGGTCACTCCTGGTCTTGGAATGATCACGAGACCATGTGGATGAATGTAGCAAGGATTCATCAGCACTTGTGTACTGTAGCTACACATGGTGTAGTCACATTTGGACCTGAGAGGGCTGAGAACCATTGTTTTCACACGCTTGACACAGGGCACTTAGTTATTCATGATGGGATGTATCTTTTGTGAAGACCTAAAAATAAGAAAATATCAATTTATGATTAAAAAAATCAGAACTGTAAAAACTCGACAAACTGAAAGTACGTTAGTATGAAATGATATTGGGACTTGGGGGGAGCACCATATTTTCTCACTCTGTCAAGCGATCACTTGCGCTTAGACACATATTTAATAACAGTAGGCAATTCACTTAACGCTCTCCAAGACGAATCAGACTATAAATCAGCCCAGCCCTGACGCATCTCACGAATAATCCCATAAAAAAACATGATTTGTTGGTGCCTCTCGCCGCTCCCGTGCATGCGTCTCGCCGCTCATATTCTTATAGATAAACCTTATTTCCTGAAAATAAAAATAAAATTCATTTCACCATTAATTGCTCCGAACAAGGAAGGAATTCATAATTTCTGCTGAACGAAAGATGATTCTTATTTCCTAAGTCTTGGTTACCAAGAATTAAAAATATCAAGTACGGTAATTGATAAACTAATATATTACAGGACAGACAGGACCTAGTGCATATCCATTGTCTAAAAGGTATTGTAATCTGTAATTTGTCATAATTGCTGCACCTTTGGTTTGCCCATGTATCCATTAAGCATTTCCAATAGGACCCATGTGGGACTCAGTGGAAGAGGAGAGTCACAGCTGTCATGGCCTAGTGGGTCAATTCACGTATTCTGTCAGGGCATAAATAGAGGGGGGTCTCCTATTCAGAATAGAGCATTGCTAAAAAGAGCAGGTGTAGCTCTGGAGGAGTTGCCATGACTGTGCACTGACTACATGCATGGCCTATTGGGGCCGCTGTTTTTTTTTTTACTCTCCCTCTTTCTAATTTTATATATTCTACTTATTTAAGTGGAGCTCAACAGAGTAATAATATTCTGAGCTTTTATCTCGGTGAGATCCTTTATCTTGTTTTCACGCAGAACCTACTCCTTTAAAGGCTCACAGAGTTTTCCAAAAACTTTTGATATTTCGTAGCGACATATCAAAGGCTTTGAATGGTGGGAGTCTAAGTCCTGAGACCACCACTGATCGATAGAATGAGGAGAGAGAAGCACTTGCATAGCACTCTCTCTTTCCTCACTGGAAGAGGCAGAATTGGGACAGACCCATAGATTTCTATTAAGCCTGTCTCTTGCAGTGAGGAGAGAGCACGCACTATGTGAGTTCTAAAGGCAATGGACACCTTTGAGGGCATTTTTTGAACAATGCATTTTACTAATATTGGGCTAAAATTATTTTCTTCCAATTGGTTGCTATTAAACATTTTTAACAGTTTTGTCTGAAAAGTTGACACTTTCTGTGTATTTGCAGACTATTGCTTTCTGTTTACACTGAGTCCCATCAGGCAGCAGCTCTGACAGCAGAATCTGGGGCATAACTCTGAACACCTGACAACTCATAAACACTGTCAGGAGTTCAGAAATAAGGGGCTACAAAGCCTGCCATCAGAGCAGTTCCCTGACAGATTCAGTATAAAACAAAATGCATGTTAGGCTACTTTCACATCTGCGCTTTCCCTTTCCGCTATTGAGATCTGTCATAGGATCTCAAAAGCAGAGGAAAACATTACAGTTTTGTCCCCATTCATTGTCAATGGGGACAAAACTGAACTGAAGGGAATGCATTCTGTTCCGTTTCATTGCGTTCCCATGACGCACACAAAAGCGCTGCAAATGGATCCGCCCCCCATTGATTACAATGGTTTTAGAGACGGATCCGTCATGGCTATTTTAGAGAATATACAACAGGATCTGTTCATAACTTAAGAAGGCAGTTGTATTATCATAATGGAAGCATTTTTGTTGATCCATGATGGATCTAGCAAAAATGCAGATGTGAAAGCAGCCTTAGTCTGCAAATGTACTGAAACTGAAAGCTGTACAGTGAAAACATTTTTAATAAAGACCAACTGAAAAAAAATATTTTTACCCCAAAAGAGTCCAAAGGTGTCCATAGCCTTTAACAAGCAAATATGAAGTCCTGCTCCCATCATGCACTGCTCTATGCAAATAGGATTTAAGTAAAACTATGGATACAGCTCTGGTTGTGACTTGAGTAAAAGGCATGATGTGACTGTATAACAACAAAATTACCAAATAGATACAAAGTTACTGATCGTGTCGATCCTGTGAAAAGTTAGGTAGATTTTTTACCATAACACAACTGCAGACAATGCGTCATAGTGAAGAATAATCCTAGAAGTACCACAGACATTTCATTCTCCAGCTGCACACAGAAGGAAGCACAGTTATTTTACATGTAAACAACGTGCCCACCCCTGCGTGTGCGAACAAAAGTCATATGGTAAAACTTACAATAATGGGATCATTGCAGATAACGGGGAGGAAATGGGGAGAGATAATAAACTCAGCACCACGTGAGAAGAACGAGGAAAGACAATGTCACCGAGCGATGTGAAATAATTAAAAGCAACGTTTAAGATTTAATAGTTTGATAATTAAACTCCTTTTATTTAGGAGATGGGCCGGCGGCAGTGGTGGCGAGCGTGGAGATGGATGGATGAGAGGGAGAATGTTTTTGGAGAGGGGATTCGATTTGTGATAGATAATACATTAAGCTGATAAACTAGTTTAATCATAGCTCACATGAAAGCCGCTCCTTCCGCCGACTGCGAGATGTTTAATGCATGGCGCTCTTTGTTTTGTACACAGGCCTATAGCGAGGACGTACATGCAAATGACTTGATTAACAGACGGGAGAGACTTGTACTTTGATTTAAGGAAACTAATTACGTGTTAATTCGGCGCCTGTTCTGCACCAGGACAAGAGAGAGGCACCACCGGTTTTGGCACTTGTGTAAATTTGACTTTCCTGGACTCGGGGAGGAAATAATAATAATAGTAATAATAATATTTTTTAATATATTTTAATTCTATTGCTGGTTGTATTTGTTTTGGTGACCTCTGGGTGACGATTAATATGGTAGCCATTAGTCATATCTTATTTTTGAATTTACTGCTGACTTTGGCTTCAAAAACTGTATCAAACAACCTCAACAGCCTTACAGTTCCCATAGGAATGGCAAATCTAACTACTTATGCAGTGGTAAAAGATAAGACCCACACACACTAATGTCAATTTCAATGGAAGACAATTAGAAATATATAGCTGCGAGAGGGTATGTAACCAATAAGGGCAAGCAAACTTCAAGCAGATATCTAGTTCAGAAGATGAAGTGCCCTGGAGCAAGGGAACTTTGGACTGTGGATTTGTGTGGACATTTGCCCTTATTGCCACTATGCAAAGCCATCAACTCCCTACTTTATTGCACTTTGAAGGGTTAACTTGCACTATGATTTAGGCTGTTGTTAGCACTTACACTGTTTCATATTGTCGAACTGCATTTTATGTGTTTATTGTAATATATCCTGTTCATTAGCACTATATTTGCACTGTACTGTGGGAAGATGCACAACAAGCTAATACTGAGAGACTTTGGGACTTTCCAGCCTGTGCACTAAGAAGCTAGAAATGTTCTACATTTACAGACTCAGTGAACTTTTGACTGTCTGGTTTAACTTTGTCAGTTACGGTTGTTTACATCTGTAACCTGCTTAGTCATTCTCACTGACAAGAAGGTTTTGGATAACTGTATAAAAGTAGAGCAGTGTTTAGTAGGAGAGACTCTGCCAGCCTGCATAAGTGACCAGAAAAAGATGCGAAGACAGAGGTACCCTGCCTGATGAATGAGTCACAGACCCTTGGCCTTGGGCAAAGGTATGAGCTTTCTGAAAGAGAGAGAGGTACAGCTAGATCAGGTCTTTCCTCAGCACATAACCTTCATATACCAGGATTGGAGACTGGAGAAGCCAGCTCAGTGCATTACCTGTATTGTTTTGCACTTGAGTTTCTCAAGTAAAGAAGCACACTGGTTAACCGCAACCCCTGACTCTGTGAACTTATTTCCTACTGGGGTGCACCTTACCATCCCCACCAGAGAGCAGAAACACATGGTAACAACTGAACAGTGGATCCAATGTATGGTTTCCATCAATCAGTGTGGTGTAGGGGGTACTTTGACAATTGGACATTTGTGGACATTTGTCTATTTCCTCTATGCAAAGTTAAAAACGTAGACAGCCTGACCTTTTAAATGTCTGGTTTAGCTCTGTTATTATGTCTGAAAACATGTTTTTGCCTGAAAACTGCTGTGTCATTGCCATTGAGTATTATTGAAGCTCTAATATAAGTCTATGAGAGACGGAAAGTGTTACAGTGTATCTGTTTGTGCTGAGCTTCTCCACTCCACCCCTCCCACCAGAAGGTTAAAGTCTAGCTAAAACTGTATATAAGGAGAGCAGTCAGAGCCCCTAGTGTGCATCACTTAGGGAACAGATCTTGGAAGAGGAGACTCTGCCAGGCTACTGAGTGACCAGAAGAAGATGCTGAGACGGGTATACTGTGCCATAGACCCTGGATCACCAGCCCTGGATCAGGGTACCAGCCTTCTGAAGAGAGAGAGGGACAGCTAGCTCAGGCCTTTCCTCAGCATCAAACCCTTCTTTTGCCAGGGAGAAAACTGGAGAAGCCAGCCCAATGCCTCGCCTGTATTGTTTTGCACCTGCATTTCTCCAGTAAAGAAGCATCCTGGTTTACTGCAGACCCTGACTCTCTGGACTTATTTCCCATTGGGGTGAACCATGCCTTACCATACCTTCCGGAGAGCAGCAACACGTGGTGACACCTCAACGCTGTCTGGTGGACCCAGAGTGGCGTTGGGGCCACCCCAAACCCGACCACTGCATCAGGATTTGGTCAAAAAGCTGATATCCCGCATGGCATGGCGAATTTCAGAACTCATGAACAACAGAGCATAAAATAATTGCTCTGGGCTTGGGAAAAACTATGAAAGAGAAACATGTGTCAGGAGGGAGCAGAGGGGTCTGGTAGGGACAGAGAAGTCAGGGAAGCACAGATAAATCTGTAAAGGACAGAGGGTAAGAATGGAGCAGAGTAGTCTGGTAAGAACAGAGGGATTCACTAAACCCCTTACCAAATGTACTTTTGTGGTTTTGAGACAAAGCACTGTTATATCTCGCATGTGATGATTCTGCACTATTGCAGTATTGCACTGTTTTATGGCATGTACCCCCATGTGTAACCCAGACACCACCTAGTGGGTTCAGTGGTAGTGAACTGTTACCTTGCTATTGCCATTTCCTGTGTTAGTTGATTACACCATGAACAGCATTCTGGAACCAAAACTACTTAGAGGGGTCACTCGGTCTGGTGAGGCAATGGCTGCATATTGTTCAGAGCATCGTAACTAGCTTCAAACAAGTTCAGCAACTAAATACAGCCTAATGGTCAAAGGCCCTACCAAAATTCAGACAATGTGCTGCAGTTAGAATAGGGAATTCAACTACAGGTAGCTATACCAGTGGAACACTGCAACACAACCAGTCTGTAGTGACCCTTCTCTATCAAATATAATAGCGCAGAGGGCACCCAGTTAAAAGAGGGTGCCAGAGGAGTTTTTGACAAATCTCGTTAAAATTGAACTTCAAAATGTTGTTACCAGTTAGAATATGTCCACACGTGGATTTGCGTTTTTCCTGAATGGTTTACAGAGGCAGCAAAGTGGATGAAAGTTTCACAAATCTCACCCCTACATATTTTCCATACAATATGGCTGAACCATTAAAGGGATTGTCCCTTTCAGGCATTTATGGCTTATCCACAGAATATGCCATAAATGTGTGGTAACTGCTAGTCTCTGGGATCCACTTCTATCTCAAGAGTGCACCGCAGTGAATTTAGAGGTGGTAACACATACCCAGCTCTCTCCATTCAGTACTCTGAGACTTGCAACAATAACCAAGTAAGCGAGCTTGACTACCTTTGTAAGTCCCATAGCAGGGAATGGAGTTATGCATGTATGGCTACCTCTCCATTCACTGCAGTGTGCAATGAGGTCCCATGCTTAAAGAGTCAATATACTTTCACGCTATTTAATTTCATTTAATAGAGAATGGTATATATAGCAAATTTCTAAATCACTAAATTAATAAAAAATATACCTGCATCCACCTGAAAAAAGCTATAAAGTCATGGCCACTAGAGGTTTCAGGTCCACCTAACTTGCAGTCCACTGCCTGTGGTCAGGCAAGATCCATCCCAGAAGATAGCTGAGATGAGGTGGAGGGGTCTCAGAGCTAGAGATTGTGAGCCTGGTAAAACAACTGCTTCTGAACATAACAGGAGCCTCCTGTTTTCTATAAGTATGATTTATCCCTCCTTATCAGCTTTCTGAGCTCAGCAGAACACAAATATACTATGAAATAAGGGAAGTTAGGTCACTAAATACAGTACTGGCACATTCAAGAGAAGGGATACACCCACTGCTTCTGAGAGAAATGCATCTAGCTGTACAGCTGAAAGAGGGAATAATATGGCTGAAAGAGATCTGTAGGAAGCCCAAACATAACTGTTCTTTCACAGTTATGATTGTACAAAGAAGCACAGCTATTATACAAACTTGTTGAGAAGTCAGGTATGCTTTAAATTAGGAACAGGTCCCAGAGGTGGGACCTTTACTTATCGGACATTTATAGCATATACACAAAAAAAAAAAGGGGATAGCCTTTATAATGCACTTAAGGTGTTGATAGCGGATACATGCTGTGTCTGCAGCTGTGGTTAGAAGTAATTCTAGAGAGGAATAGCTCCCCAAACAGCTTCAGACATATGTAGAGCTGATACAAATAAATCATTATGGTGGGTACCAAGGGCTATGACCAGGGGCCCTGGCCTCTTTCAGTTTAGCACTGGTGCCTCTTGCTTATAATAGAGCCATGCTTGCTATAAAATCTTATTTTGTTCTCTTTCTATCATTCGGGAAAGGATTTGTCTTTGTGTTAGAGGCTCACAGCGGACATTGTTTGCGCAGCGCGGACTCCATCGCACTCAGAAAATGATAAACAAGATTGTTATTTGTGGCCCAGAGTTCACTGGTGACAGCACTCAGCACGACTCTCAGCAGAACTGCTTGACCTGACAGCTAGAAAATTGCTCCTTGTAACTTCTTGTAACTCCTGAGTGCGAAGCTTCCAGCTATATCAGTCATTTATCCCTGCAGATAGCCATACAGTCCTCTACTACATGAAATTAATATGATTGTCGCTTCACTGGGTTCTCTGGTCCTGGGACGTCAATTCTGAGGTGAAGGAGAATGCAAAGGCTTGGACACTTACCAATTCACTGAATGAAGGGACCTCTATTTACAGAAGTATGGATGGGCAAAGGGGCACATTGTGTACAGGGGCATAGTCATCCATTGAAGACCTTCTTCCAGGCTGCTTATTTGCTGTAGATTATGAAAGGTTATTGCCAAGCAATCATGATCTGCTCCTCTGTGTTAAGAGCTGATATGCACACTGCCTGTGATATGCTGAATGCTGCTGCACAGAGCTCATTGTGCAGCCTCTCCTGTGCCTTAGGGCTAATGCACGTGGCCATTGCCGTTTCTGCGGCCTGCAAATTGTAGATCTGCAAAACAAGGATACCGGCCATGTGCATTCTACATTTTGCAGAACGGAACGTTTCCCTCCAAAACATGGTAGTAAACAAGTTTGGATTTATCCCTCCAAAACATGGTCTTCTTTAAACCATATGGCAGCTGTGGAAAATTACCAGCTTCTCAATCAAAGTCCTAATAGTTTCTCAGTATTCATTAACCCTTTTCACAGAGCCATGTAAATACAGTGATAATGAACAGGATATATATAACAGCATATATATACACTGCTCAAAAAAATAAAGGGAACACAAAAATAACACATCCTAGATCTGAGTTAATTAAATATTCTTCTGAAATACTTTGTTCTTTACATAGTTGAATGTGCTGACAACAAAATCAAACAAAAATAAAAAAAATGGAAATCAAATTTTTCAACCCACGGAGGTCTGGATTTGGAGTCACACTCAAAATTAAAGTGGAAAAACACACTACAGGCTGATCCAACTTTGATGTAATGTCCTTAAAACAAGTCAAAATGAGGCTCAGTAGTGTGTGTGGCCTCCACGTGCCTGTATGACCTCCCTACAACGCCTGTGCATGCTCCTGATGAGGTGGCGGATGGTCTCCTGAGGGATCTCCTCCCAGACCTGGACTAAAGCATCTGCCAACTCCTGGACAGTCTGTGGTGCAACGTGACGTTGGTGGATAGAGCGAGACATGATGTCCCAGATGTGCTCAATTGGATTCAGGTCTGGGGAACGGGCGGGCCAGTCCATAGCATCAATGCCTTCGTCTTGCAGGAACTGCTGACACACTCCAGCCATATGAGGTCTAGCATTGTCTTGCATTAGGAGGAACCCAGGGCCAACCGCACCAGCATATGGTCTCACAAGGGGTCTGAGGATCTCATCTCGGTACCTAATGGCAGTCAGGCTACCTCTGGCGAGCACATGGAGGGCTGTGCAGCCCTCCAAAGAAATGCCACCCCACACCATTACTGACCAAATGCCAAACCGGTCATGCTGGAGGATGTTGCAGGCAGCAGAACGTTCTCCACGGCGTCTCCAGACTCTGTCACGTCTGTCACATGTGCTCAGTGTGAACCTGCTTTCAACTGTGAAGAGCACAGGGCGCCAGTGGCGAATTTGCCAATCTTGGTGTTCTCTGGCAAATGCCAAACGTCCTGCACGGTGTTGTGCTGTAAGCACAACCCCCACCTGTGGACGTCGGGCCCTCATATCACCCTCATGGAGTCTGTTTCTGACCGTTTGAGCAGACACATGCACATTTTTGGCCTACTGGAGGTCATTTTGCAGGGCTCTGGCAGTGCTCCTCCTGTTCCTCCTTGCACAAAGGCGGAGGTAGCGGTCCTGCTGCTGGGTTGTTGCCATCCTCCGGCCTCCTCCACATCTCCTGATGTACTGGCCTGTCTCCTGGTAGCGCCTCCATGCTCTGGACACTACGCTGACAGACACAGCAAACCTTCTTGCCACAGCTCGCATTGATGTGCTATCCTGGATAAGCTGCACTACCTGAGCCACTTGTGTGTGTTGTAGACTCCGTCTCATGCTACCACTAGAGTGAAAGCACCGCCAGCATTCAAAAGTGACTAAAACATCAGCCAGGAAGCATAGGAACTGAGAAGTGGTCTGTGATCACCACCTGCAGAACCACTCCTTTATTGGGGGTGTCTTGCTAATTGCCTATAATTTTCACCTGTTGTCTATCCCATTTGCACAACAGCATGTGAAATTGATTGTCACTCAGTGTTGCTTCCTAAGTGGACAGTTTGATTTCACAGAAGTGTGATTGACTTGGAGTTTCATTGTGTTGTTTAAGTGTTCCCTTTATTTTTTTGAGCAGTGTATAAATACAATAACACAGTAATAAACATATAAGTATAAGTTAACCCTTTCAAGAGAAATAAAATGAGAAGTTTTAACTTTGCATAGGGGATATAGGCAAATGTTCACAAATATCCAAATGTCAAAGTAGTCCCTGCTCCTGGCCACTTCACTTGTGAGTCCCAACAATGCACACCCAGAATCTGTCAGTGGAGTGGATGCTATCTGGATATACACACGTGTCCTGCTCAGCCCTTTCCTCCAAGTTTTATGAGCAAATGGAGTTGCGCCAACTCTCTCCTGCAATTACCTCCATCTTCAGTATACTTGATTGTAAGTGGACTTTTCTCTCTGATATTGGGACTGGATCCAGGCACTTAATAAAGGCCACGAGCCTTAATTGCAGCTTTTTTTCTTGATAACAATATTAGGAGGCCCTTACAATACTGAACCATCAATCTACTGAGCAGCTTTAGAACAGGAATTTATGATGATACAAAGTTGCCATGTCAATTACCTTGGCGTTTAATTGCTTGATGTGCTGGAGACTTCTCCACTATGTGACACTTGCCATAGCCACAAGCATGTGGGAGACCGCAGATGTAAGTCATCAGGAGAAAGGATGCCAGCAAACTGTAAAAGGTCATTCAATAAACGTCCCTTTGGATCCTGCCCACCCCCCTCCAAAAAGGAATGCTACTCACAGAAAATGAACTCCTCGACCAGTGCATTAAAAAACACCATCTAGAAGTACTTACACTCATTCCACTGCTTACTGTGAATTATGGAGTTGTTTAATGTAAAAAAGAGGGGGGAGACCCCTTTAAAGTATCGCATTAACCAACAGCAGTCTTTCAATAACTCTCATTAATCCTCCAAAACGTGATGTGGAATCACTGGAGAAAACCTTAAAACAGAGTATTGATTGTATTCATTGTATAGTAGAAGCAAATATATAGTATGTCATTGATGCAGGCTAAGGCATTACTATGGGGGCCATGATGTACAACTAATTGGTGCCTCATGTACAATACAGAACTTTGCAATAAATGTGTCTTACCAATCATAGTCCTTCAGGGTCTATGGAAATCTGGGTGATGGCACAGACATTGTGATGTCATTTATCAGGATCTGTTATTTTTGTGGGAGGCAAGGAGAACTCGGTATAACCCAAGATTTCACAGAAGACGATAACTACTTGGCAGAGATTTGGGAATTTGTGGGGTAAATATTTATAAGAAACAATAAAAGAGGAAAAAACATGAAAACATCAGGAAAGTGCAGAACTGAATTCAGACAGAAAAGTTGTAGTAAAGTTCACTTCTCTAAGTTTCAAATAACAGGATCTCTATCAGCAAACGTTGCGAGACGGGAAGTAATAAACAATTGACTTCCAGGGGCTCACCCACGGGTCTTTGCAAAATTAGAAATGTCATATTTACACTACTGTAGGGTTTCTGTCAGCAGCTGGGTCATAACAGACAAGGAAGGAATGATACAAGCTGATGACTTCATTTATTACCAAGCTGTGAAAAGGCGACCTCCAGGGGGGCACTTACATTGTTACTGAAACCTCACAAAAGAAACTTTAGTCATGTGTTGGTTATTATGTGGATTCAAGCTACAAACCAAGATTATTACAAGCAAAAATGTGTCTTATGTTATTAATTAAAGATATTCCCTACTACACTGTAAGAATATAACTACTAAAGTACGGCCAAATAAAACTACTATAATGATCTTTTTATTTTTAAAACCAAGCAACTAAATATTACAATATATTTACAATAAAGTCATAGAAAATAAACAAAATAAAGTTACATCTCAAACATTATATAAATGCTGACACATGGATGTTCCTCCACTACACATTATTGCAGTTATTTTTCTCAACTTCTATCTTATCACACAGTCACTTCTCTCCAGCACAAGGACCAGAAGGACGCTTCTTGTCTCCTGGCTGCAAACTCATGAGAAGACATCAGATCTCTCCTGAGAAACTTACCTGCCCCCTGTTCTTAACCTCTTAATGTGAACAGTGTAAAGACTATTTGCAGTCTTATTCAGTTCACTTAAACTTATTGGCCTTTTTTTCCTCCTCCCACCGCTGTGACCTGTAGTGCCCCATCTTTTGGTGGACACTGAGGAAACAAGATCCTCTTTCTGAGGGTCATCCTCAGGATTGAGTGAATGAACTTGCTCCATTTGTGCCTTTTCCTTCTGATCTTCTTCTCCCAGTGCACTGTAACGTCCAGAAGCTACTTCCAGTACCGATACCTCAGGTGTTCTGGTCACTGTGCTGTTTTTCCTTTTTACTGTCTGGAACCCATCATCATCCACACTGGTCTCTATGGCTGGACCAGCTGGCTCTGTGGACATGGTCTCTGTGACTGGATCAGTTTGTTCTACAAGTGTGACCCCTGCAGGGTAGCTGGTTCTGTAGACACACAGGGCCTGTGTTCAGGTGCTTTGATGGCAGCTGGTTCTTCAGGCATGCTGAGCTTTTGTTTCAGTAATTTACTGACAATTTTTTAAAAATATTTTGCTTCTTGGAAGGAATTTCTCTTCAGTGGCTGGTGATATTTGTGAAGCAGCACCCATGGGTGGTACATCAGTCTCTACAGCAGTGTCACTGTTTCCTTGCCTTCTAACAGCATTGGGATTGACAGTTGCTGGGACTACATCTGTAGTTGAAGCAACATCCTCCTGCTCTTCTTCCATGTTTTCTGTGAACATCTCCTCAGTGATCTTGTTGTGTTCTGGGTGCGGACAGTCCCGGAATGTGTGGCCCTGTCCTAAGCACAGGTTACAGATGACTGGGCCTGTGCACTAGTCCTTTATATGCCCCAACTGTCCACATAATGAGCACTTGGTGTGAGAGCAGCTATGGGCAAAGTGTCTGACCCCACATCTATGGCACAGGTGCGGCTGCCCAGGGTAATAACATATCTCTCTCTCAGAGCCCAGGTAGAAGGAGTGCGGCAGATGGCTGGTCACCCCATTGTGTTGGACGAGCTGAACTCTGACAATGTAGCCCCCATTCCATATACCCTCCTCATAGATTTTTGTTGGTCGCCTTTCTACTATACACGGTCTGTTCAGCCAGAGCTTCAGATCTGCCAGCGTGACCACCTCTAACTGGAAGAGGACAGTGGCCGTGACCACCTGGGGCCTAGACAGCTGGATCACTTTGAGGTGCTCCCAAATCTTGTTCTCTTTAGAATCATTATAAATGCTCCAGAATTAATCCAGACTGTACTGAAGCTTAAAGCTGACGCCATAATTCCTGGTGGAGGGAATATGGATCATAGCGTACACCTCAGTCAGAAGCCTTAAACTTCCCCAATATATACTTTCCCAATATACAGTCTGGAGGGGATGTTCTCCTCTGGTCCTGTGTACCTGATTCTGACTGCGTTCCTCCTCTGAAGTTCCTGTATTGAGGTTGTTCAGCAGATGGATCAGTACTCGGCCTCTCCTCAGCTACAGTCTTACGGTCATCTGATGGTGCTGCACATAGTCCTGTCTGCTGTGCTGCCTGCACTGTGGAGAGCTGAGGGTCCTGTACAATGTCTGTAACCTCTGCTGCACGCTGTGCCGTTGGTTCAATTAGGGGCAAATTGTCATTCGCAGCACTGAGCGGGGTCTCACTGACCATATCTGCACGTAAAGAGTTTTCTTGCTGAAGCACAGGACTGACACTCGAATTCAATTCATCAGTGCTACAAACAAAGTCCACTGTGCTTAACCCCTTGCTGTTTGGGACACTTTGTTCTGCAGCATTTGCAGAGGTTAATGGCTCAGAACCCAAACATGGTTCACACAAGAGCTGTGATCCTCCAGTCTCTGCACCCCCATATATTATAGGGTTCCTCTGCTTCACAACATTGCAACCATTCTCATATTCAGTTTCTGTTTTTCCATAAATTTCTCTCCTTTTCTCACATTGGGCTCCAATTCTTTTTGTCCCTTGGCCAGTTTTGTATTTTAGATATTATATATTTATCTTCCTCCAGACTCCCCTTCAGTACAGCCAGCTCACGTGTGCAATCATCCAGACACTTCACCAGCTTTGTTTTAGGATCAGACTCTTTGCTAATTTCATCTCTTAATCTGTGGATCTTCATTTTAAATTTTAATACATTTTTTCTGGTTACATTTATGTTCAAGTCAGAAACATTGCTGCATTCGGAAGACTCACCAGCCACCATTTCCAAACTCTCCTCTCCATACTGCAGGCCACACTCCAGGCTCATCAGCCCAGCTTCTCTCCCCTCTACCTGGGTCAGAAGCCATGCCCCCTCCCTGCAGGGAGCTCAGCAGCACACGTCTATCCTCTCCTATGTACAAGAATATAACTACTATAATACTGCCTCCTATGTACAAGAATAAAACTACTATTATACTGCCTCCTATGTACAAGAATATAACTACTATAATACTGCCCCCTATGTACAAGAATATAACTATTATAATACTGCCTCCTATGTACAAGAATAAAACTACTATAATACTGCCTCTTATGTACAAGAATATAACTACTATAATACTGCTCCTATGTACAAGAATATAACTGCTATAATACTGCTTCTATGTACAAGAATATAACTGCTATAATACTGCCTCCTATGTACAAGAATATAACTACTATAATACTGCCTCCTATGTACAAGAATATAACTACTATAATACTGCCTCCTATGTACAAGAATATAATTACTATAATACTGCCCCCTATGGACAAGAATAAAACTACTATAATACTGCCTCCTATGTACAAGAATATAATTACTATAATACTGTCTCCTATGTACATTAATATAACTACTATAATACTGCCTCCTATGTACAAGAATATAATTACTATAATACTGCCCCCTATGGACAAGAATAAAACTACTATAATACTGCCTCCTATGTACAAGAATATAATTACTATAATACTGTCTCCTATGTACATTAATATAACTACTATAATACTGCATCCTATGTACAAGAATATAATTACTATAATACTGTCTCCTATGTACAAGTATATAACTACTGTAATACTACCTCTTATGGACAAGAATATAACTACTATAATACTGCCTCCTATGTACAAGAATATAACTACTATAATACTGCCTCCTATGTACAAGAATAAAACTTCTATAATACTGCCCCATGTACAAGGATATAACTACTATAATACTGCCTCCTATGTACATTAATATAACTACTATAATACTACTCATATGTACAAGAATATAACTACTATAATACTGCCTCCTATGTATAAGAATATAACTACTAGAAAACTGCCTCCTATGTATAAGAATATAACTACTAGAATACTACTATAATACTGACCCTATGTACAAGAATATAATTACTATAACACTGCCTGCTATGTACAATAATATAACTACTTCTATACTTTCCTATGTACAAGAATATAACTATTAGAATACTGGCTCCTATGTACAATAATATAACTACTATACAACTGTTTCCTATATACAAGAATGTACCTAATAATGTATCCATAATGTCCCCCAAAAATTATTGCGCTAAGATGATACTGTGCCAGGGTGCCCCCAACAGCTAGTAATCATGTTCCCCATAGTCCCCTAGTAGTAATAATTCTCCTTACAATGTGTGCCAGTAGAAAAAATACCCCCTTATAATGTGCACCAGTACAAAAATTCCCCCTATAATGTGTGACAATACAAACAAATATAATAAAGATGAGGGGCACTCTACACCCAGAAATGCATGGAATGTGATAGATAGAAAATACACCTTTATTCAGCGGATAGCGATATCAAAATGCCATATCATAGACCATAAAAATAAACAGAAAAAAAAAAATTCATATAAAAATCAAAATAAACACACATCTTAAAACAATACAATTTAAAACAACAGCAGCTGTCATGCAGTATGGACGGCCCCCCTTTACTAAGATAATTGGTCCTAGCTATATGTGATTATTACAATATATAATTACAGTCATCCACTCCTGCACTTTGAGCTTTTTTATTAAAGAGACACCTATTCATCTTTATTATATTTTGCTGCTATTGATGATCCACGGTATTGGGGGTATCGAGAGGTGAGCACCAATCCAATGGGATATGGGTAGAGCCGCCTATTCCAATACGTCTTTGAATACAAAAAAATACCCCCTATCTTTCTGATCAGACCCCGATATCAGGTCCTCAGACCCCCTTATTAGATCCTCAGACCCCTATATTAGATCCTCAGACCCGTATATCAGATCCTCAGACCCTCATATCAGATCCTCAGACCCCCTTATCGGATCCTCAGACCCCCTTATCGGATCCTCAGACCCTCATATCAATTCCTCAGACCCCCATATGAGATGCTCGGGCCCTCATATTAGATACTCAGACCCCATATGAGATGCTCAGACCCCCATATCAGATGCTCAGACCTCTATATGAGATGCTCAAACCCCCATATCAGATGTTCAGACCCGCATATCAGGTGCTCAGACCTGACCTCTCCTGCTCAGCCCCTCTCTCCATGTCCGGCGGTCTCTCCTGCAGTCCTCGCTTGCTGGTCTCCTCTGGCCCGCACTGCAGTCACCTGACTGCTTACAATGTCAGGTCATAGTGCTCACTGTACGTCCTGATGCTGTACACAGTCATAACAGTGCAGCACGGCCAGGAGGAGACCAGAGAGGAGAGGTGAGTACAGCGCTCACAGCACTTCCCTCCCCTGCCTCCTGCAGACTAGTGAGCGCCCACTAGTATTTGCTTAATAAGATGCACTACATCTTTTAAAGTGAAATATATGGAAGTTTGCAGTGCGCTACTGGCAAGGGAGGCCCTGTGGGCCCCTGGCTTAGGGGATTGTCGGAACTATGAGCGCTGCAACCCCTATAGCTATGCCACTGAAATGTGGCAGCGGCCACACAAGTATATCTACCGTATTTTTCGCTTTATAAAACACACCGGAGTATAATATGCAACAGATTATAAGACGCATCTCAGGTTTAGACAACAAAAAAAATCGGAAAAAGACTTTGAAGTTCTTTGAAGGGAACGTAGTTTATTGGTGTTTTACAGAAGTGGAGGGGTCAAGGTCAGTAACCTTAGGGTGTAGCGTAGGGGAGGAATAGTCTTGGTCAGATCCTGTTACCCTTTATGTGTCATCTGCTGACTATTGTAACAACCAGAAATGGTGCATTTGGTCACCTCATTACAAAACTCACATTTCCCTACACTAGTGGCCAGGGCCGTTGCTAGGGTCTCCAAAAGATCAAGCACCAATGCATATGGCCCAATTCTCTAAGTTGAACAACCGCATCCCCTTCCCCCCCTGCAAACACTAGCACTGAAGACATTTTACTGTACTTGCTATACAGCAGCACATACCTCTCACATCCAGAGCCTCCCAGGTGACGTTTCCTCTGATGTAGATCTCCTCTGTCATCATCTTCTCTATTTGGTCCGGACACTTCTCTCAGCGGCCTCGTCTCTGCAGAGTGTGATGCACAGACATCTTAGCTTCCTTACTTTTCTGTACCCCCAAATACTATCCTGAAGAAAAATGAGTACCCCCCATAGTAACAGTACTCCTCATAGTCCCACCAATAGTAATTCCCTTCTAGAATGCTCTCATTAGTAATACTGCCCCCTACTGGATGCAACAGTGATAATGCTCCACAAGAGTGCCTCCATTAGTAGAAGAGCCCTCCAGTATTAATAATACCCTCACAGAGCCCCCAGTAGAAATAAGGCCCCCATAGTGCTCTTATTAGAAATAATGCAGATCCCTGTTATAGATCCCCCAGTAGTAATAAGAACGCCTAATGTCCCCTGGATTTATTTATAAGATTCGGCAGAGAGAGGCCAAGCAAGTTATAAGAGCTTCTAAAGCGCAGTCAGAAGAGAAAGCTCAGTCAGTGAAAAAAGGCGATAAGGCATTCTTCAGATACATAAATGAAAGAAGGAAACTAAAACAAGGAATTACCAAATTAAAAACAAAAGAAGGAAGGTATATGGAAGAAGATAAGTGTTGAGGAACGGTTGAGACACGTGCGGGCATGTATGGTATATATGTGCATACATTAACCACTGCATCATGGGGTGATGTGCGCAGATGTGCCAAGCATCTGCGCACGTCTGCCCATGGTGATCCCCAGGGGCTCATGGTGGCCCTTGTGGGAAATATGTGGTCCCTGGAAGCTGTGCCCCCTTATAATCCCCCTTATATTAGTATATATATGTGCCCCCTTATATGTGTCCCCTTATAGTTAGTATATATTTCCTGTATGACCGTGTATATATTGGCCCTGTATGGCAAGTGGGGACATATGCATGTCCCCTGTATGTGATGCCCCAGATATATGCGAGGGTGTGTGTATATATAGATATGTGTGTATGTATTTGCACATGTGTCTATGTATATACACTTATGTCAGCATGACAGTATGTATGTGGGCTTATTGCTGCCCATTCATACCCCCGGTTTTGTATGTGTTTATAGATGTGCCCCAAGCATCTGTGGATATATATATGCATATATGCAATTCCAACTGTTATCAACAGAGTTGTTTAGAGAAAAACTTGTGCTGATAGCCTGTAGGATAACAGCTGATTAGCATCTAGTCCCCTTTTGTTCAGGCCCAAAGCAATCAGACTCTGTGGCACCGTTGTGAGGGGACCTTCTAATCAGAGACATCAAATACCTGTTTTTCCACACCTCTGCCCCATGGCCTTGCCCATTACTCCCTGCATTTTTGGGACTAGGGGGGAGGACTAAGGCACACTATGATGTCACATGCCTGAGGAAGGAGGAGGGGGTTGCTTTTGGGCTAATAAACCCCAAACCGGACAGAGGTGCCCTCTCTTGCAACCAGACTAGATTCAGAGACGCATGGGAGAGAGGAGCTCCATGATGACCACCTGGATAAGGCCTAAGTATCACCCCTGGTCCTGTAACCCCTATATTTGACCCTGATGTGCACCTTGGGCCCTGCCTTATAACCCTTGACCCTGGGCCCTGATTTACCCTTGCCGTGTTACTGGACACCCTGATCCCCCAAACCCTTGCCTTATTGTATCCTTGTTTGTACCCCTGATCCTGTGCCACTGGTTCCCCTGATTGTATTTGTGGTTCAGTTACACCCCCCTGATGACCCCCACTGTATCTCCACCGTGTAACCCTTTCCCTACCCTGATTAACCCCTGGTGGTAACCCCTGCTCAAACCCTGCCACACCCCCCCCCCCCTCACTGTACACTTGCAGGGTATTTACCCTTGCATTGCTGTACAGTTCTGATATGATCCCCATTGTTAACCCTTTGTGTTTGTGGTCGGCTTACACCCCTGTAAGACCACCGGTAACCCTCGTCGTACCCCGTAGGGACAGTGATTAGTCAGGCGGGTGGGTTACTGATATTTGTGAGTATGCGAATGTATTATTGTAATGTATAGATAGTATGTGGGGTGGAATTTGGGATTGTGTAGTGTAGTTAGGCTTGTATTGTGTTTATTGTAGTACTGTTTCTGTACTGCGGTGTGTACATCTATATGTATATATATTCATATCCATTGATCCATGAATATACACTCACCTAAAGAATTATTAGGAACACCTGTTCTATTTCTCATTAATGCAATTATCTAGTCAACCAATCACATGGCAGTTGCTGCAATGCATTTAGGGGTGTGGTCCTGGTCAAGACAATCTCCTGAACTCCAAACTGAATGTCAGAATGGGAAAGAAAGGTGATTTAAGCAATTTTGAGCGTGGCATGGTTGTTGGTGCCAGACGGGCCGGTCTGAGTATTTCACAATCTGCTCAGTTACTGGGATTTTCACGCACAACCATTTCTAGGGTTTACAAAGAATGGTGTGAAAAGGGAAAAACATCAAGTATGCGGCAGTCCTGTGGGCAAAAATGCCTTGTGGATGCTAGAGGTCAGAGGAGAATGGGCCGACTGATTCAAGCTGATAGAAGAGCAACGTTGACTGAAATAACCACTCGTTACAACCGAGGTATGCAGCAAAGCATTTGTGAAGCCACAACACGCACAACCTTGCGGCGGATGAGCTACAACAGCAGAAGACCCCACCGGGTACCACACTCATCTCCACTACAAATAGGAAAAAGAGGCTACAATTTGCACGAGCTCACCAAAATTGGACTGTTGAAGACTGGAAAAATGTTGCCTGGTCTGATGAGTCTCGATTTCTGTTGAGAAATTCAAATGGTAGAGTCCGAGTTTGGCATAAACAGAATGAGAACATGTATCCATCCTCTGATGGCTACTTTCAGCAGGATAATGCACCATGTCACAAAGCTTGAATCATTTCAAATTGGTTTCTTGAACATGACAATGAGTGCACTGTACTAAAATGGCCCCCACAGTCACCAGATCTCAACCCAATAGAGCATCTTTGGGATGTGGTGGAACGGGAGCTTCGTGCCCTGGATGTGCAGCCCTCAAATCTCCATCAACTGCAAGATGCTATCCTATCAATATGGGCCAACATTTCTAAAGAATGCTATCAGCACCTTGTTGAATCAATGCCACGTAGAATTAGGGCAGTTCTGAAGGCAAAAGGGGGTCCAACACAGTATTAGTATGGTGTTCCTAATAATTCTTTAGGTGAGTGTATATAGATATAACGTATTGCTAGACTGATATAATTGTATTGTGTAATAAATATTCCTTATTGTTCATAATGCAGTGTATGGTGTTTTTAGTAGTCGCCGCCGTAGTATAGTGATAGTAAGGCGCTTGCAGCTAGCGTAGTGATTAGTGTAAAGCATAGCAAAGGTATTGTTATTATATAAAGGCATAAGTGGGCGGAGTTATCACCAGACAGCTCCTCCCGTTTATGAATATTAATTATTGATATTTGCATAAATATTGGTGATCAATATTCCCCCTTTACAATAAGGGTACTTTCACACTAGCATTTTTCTTTTCCGGCGCTGAGTTCTGTCCTAGGGGCTCAAATCCGGAAAAGAACTGATCAGTTTTATCCTAATGCATTCTGAATGGAGAGTAATCCGTTCAGGATGCATCAGGATGTCTTCAGTTCAGTCTTCTTGACTGATTAGGCTTTTCAGAAAACCGTAGCATGCTGTATTTTTACCTCCGGCCAAAAATCCTGAACACTTTGACTGAATGCCGGATCCGGTCTTTTTCCCATTGACTTGCATTAACGCTGGATCCGGCGCCATGTGTTCAGTCAAACCGGGTCCGGCTTTTGCATGTTAAACCCGAAAAATGTTAAAAAAAGTTAAAGTCCATAAATGGCGGATCCGTTTTTTCCAATGCATTTTTTTTATTGTGATCAAAATCCTGATCAGGATTCAAATGTAATCCGTTTTCACACGTTTTTCCGGATCCGGCGGGCAGTTCCGGTGTCGGAATTGAATGCCGGATTTAAACAGCGCTAGTGTGAAAGTAGCCTAAAGAATGAGCTGACTGCCTCAATGAATACTTCTGTTCAGTTTTTACAAAGGAAAATTAAGGAAACGGACCTCAGTTAGGAAGGAAGACTAATGAATCTTTTGATGCATGTGTGATGCATGTGTCTTTACAGAGGAAGAGGTTCTAAGTCAGCTGTCTAAAATTATTACAAATAAGTCACAGGGGCCTGATGGGATACACCCAGAGCTATTAAAAGAGCTCAGCGGCGAACTAGCAAAACCATTAACAGATTTATTTAACCAATCACTGGTAACAGGAGTCGTCACAGAAGATTGGAAATTAGCAAATGTTTTGCCCATTCACAAGAAAGGTAGTAGGGAGGAATCGGGCAACTATAGGCCAGTAAGCCTGACATCAATAGTGGGAAAATTAATGGAAACCATACTCAAGGAGAGGATTGTGGAACATCTGAAATCCCATGGATTAAAAGATGAAAAACAGCATGGGTTTACTTCAGGGAGATCATGTCAAACTAATCTTATTGATTTTTTTGATTGGGTGACTAAAATAATAGATGGCGGAGGTGCAGTAGACATCGCTTATCTAGACTTTAGTAAGACTTTTGATACTGTCCCACATAGAAGGCTTATCAATGAATTGCAGTCTTTGGGCTTGGACTCCCATATTGTTGAATGGATTAGGCAGTGGCTGAGGGACAGACAACAGAGGGTCGTATTCAATGGAGTATATTCAGACCATGGTCTTGTTACCAGTGGGGTACCTCAGGGATCTGTTCTGGGACCCATATTGTTTAATATCTTTATCAGTGAAATTGCAGAAGGCCTCGATGGTAAGGTGTGTCTTTTTGCTGATGACACAAAGATTTGTAACAGGGTTGATGTTCCTGGAGGGATACACCAAATGGAAAAGGATTTAGGAAAACTAGAGGAATGGTCAAAAATCTGGCAACTAAAATTTAATGTTGATAAGTGCAAGATAATGCACCTGGGGCGTAAAAACCCAAGAGCAGAATATAAAATCAGTGATACAGTCCTAACCTCAGTATCTGAGGAAAGGGATTTAGGGGTCATTATTTCAGAAGACTTAAAGGTAGGCAGACAATGTCATAGAGCAGCAGGAAATGCTAGCAGAATGCTTGGGTGTATAGGGAGAGGCATTACCAGTAGAAAGAGGGAGATGCTCATGCCGCTCTACAGAGCACTAGTGAGACCTAATTTGGAGTATTGTGCGCAGTACTGGAGACCATATCTCCAGAAGGATATTGATACTTTGGAGAGAGTTCAGAGAAGAGCTACTAAACCAGAACATGGATTGCAGGATAAAACTTACCAGGAAAGATTAAAGGACCTTAACATGTATAGCTTGTAAGAAAGACGAGACAGAGGGGATATGATAGAAACTTTTAACCGCCTCCGGACCGCCTAGCGCAGGATCGCGTTCCGGAGGCGGCTCACTCAGGCACAGTTACGCATATACGCGTCATCTCGCGAGAGGCGAAGATTTCCTGTGAACGCACGCACACAGGAACTGCAGGTAATCGAGTGGATCTGCAGCCTGCCAGCGGCGATCATACGCTGGCAGGCTGTAGATCCGATTTTTTTAACCCCTTAAAGGTATATTAGACGCTGTTTTGATAACAGCGTCTAATATACCTGCTACCTGGTCCTCTGGTGGTCCCTTTTGCTTGGATCGACCACCAGAGGACCACTACACTACACCCCCCCCTGTCACTTATTAACCCCTTATTAACCCCTGATCACCCCATATAGACTCCCTGATCACCCCCCTGTCACTGATCACCCCCCTCTCATTGATCACCCCCCTGTAAGGCTCTATTCAGACGTCCGTATGTGTTTTGCGGATCCGCAAAACACATACGGACGTCTGAATGGAGCCTTACAGGGGGGTGATCACCCCATATAGACTCCCTGATCACCCCCCTGTCATTGATCACCCCCCTGTAAGGCTCCATTCAGACGTCAGTATGTGTTTTGCGGATCCGCGGATCCGCAAAACACGGACACCGCGGATCCGCAAAACACGGACAACGGCAATGTGCTTTCCGCATTTTGCGGATCCGCACATTGCCAGAACTATATAGAAAATGCCTTTTTTTGTCCGCAATTGCGGACAAGAATAGGACATGTTCTATAGGCTCTACAAAAAACGCAGTGTTCGCCCGATCAGGCCTGATCTTGTGCGCACACTTGCGTTCAGTCCGCCCCACCGCAGTGACAGAATTATTTTTTTCTGATCACTGCAAAAACACCGTAAAATCGCTGTGGCGCTATAAAAAGATCACTTTTGAGGGGCATGGCGAGTTCATAGAAGATTTTTTTTTTTTTGTCACAAGTTAGTGTTTTTTTTGTTTTTTCTTACAAAGTCTCATATTACACTAACTTGTGACAAAATATAAAATCTCACATGAACTCACCATACCCCTCACGGAATCCAAATGCGTAAAATTTTTTAGACATTTATATTCCAGACTTCTTCTCACGCTTTAGGGCCCCTAAAATGCCAGGGCAGTATAAATACCCCACAAGTGACCCCATTTCGGAAAGAAGATACCCCAAGGTATTCGCTGAGGGGCATATTGAGTCCATGAAAGATTGAACTTTTTGTCACAAGTTACCGGAAAGGGAGACTTTGTGAGAAAAAACTAAAAAAAATCAATTTCCGCTAACTTGTGCCAAAAAAAAAAACTTCTATGAACTCGCCATGCCCCTCAAGGAATACCTTGGGGTGTCTTCTTTCCAAAATGGGGTCACATGTGGGGTATTTATACTGCCCTGGCATTTTAGGGGCCCTAAAGCGTGAGAAGAAGTCTGGAATCCAAATGTCTAAAAATGCCCTCCTAAAAGGAATTTGGGCCCCTTTGCGCACCTAGGCTGCAAAAAAGTGTCACACATGTGGTATCGCCGTACTCAGGAGAAGTAGGGCAATGCGTTTTTACATATACCCATGCTGGGTGAGAGAAATATCTCTCTAAAACAGGCATCCTCAAACTGCGGCCCTCCAGCTGTTGCAAAACTACAACTCCCAGCATGCCCGAACAGCCTACAGGTATCAGCCTACAGCAGGGCATTGTGGGAGTTGTAGTTTTACAACAGCTGGAGGGCCACAGTTTGAGGATGCCTGCTCTAAAATGACAACTTTGTATAAAAAAATGGGAAAAGTTGACTTTTACAGAGATATTTATCTCACCCAGCATGGGTATATGTAAAAATACACCCCAAAACACATTACCCTACTTCTCCTGAGTATGGCGATATCACATGTGTGACACTTTCTTGCAGCCTAGGTGGGCAAAGGGGCCCACATTCTAAAGAGCACCTTTAGGATTTAACAGGACATTTTTTACACATTTGAATTTCAAACTACTTCTCACGCATTAGGGCCCCTAAATTGCCAGGGCAGTATAACTACCCCACAAGTGACCCCATTTTGGAAAGAAGACACCCCAAGGTATTTCGTGATGGGCATAGTGAGATTATGGAAGTTTTTATTTTTTGTCACAAGTTAGTGGAATATGAGACTTTGTAAGAAAAAAATAAATAAAAAATCATCATTTTCCACTAACTTGTGACAAAAAATAAAAACTTCCATAATCTCACTATGCCCATCAGTGAATACGTTAGGGTGTCTACTTTCCGAAATGGGGTCATTTGTGGGGGTTTTCTACTGTCTGGGCATTGTAGAACCTCAGGAAACATGACAGGTGCTCAGAAAGTCAGAGCTGCTTCAAAATGCGGAAATTTACATTTTTGTACCATAGTTTGTAAACGCTATAACTTTTACCCAAACCAATAAATATATACTTTTTCTTTTTTTTTTTATCAAAGACATGTAGAACAATAAATTTAGAATTTTTTTATATAGAAATGTATTTAAACAAAAATAATAATTGCAACTGAAAGTGAAAAATGTCATTTTTTTGCAAAAATTTCGGTAAATTTCGATTAATAACAAAAAATGTCAGCAGCAATGAAATACCACCAAATGAAAGCTCTATTAGTGAGAAGAAAAGGAGGTAAAATTCATTTGGGTGGTAAGTTGCATGACCGAGCAATAAACCGTGAAAGTAGTGTAGTGCAGAATTGTAAAAAGTGGTCTGGTCATTAAGGGTGTTTAAGCTAGGGGAGCGGAGGTGGTTAAATACATAAAGGGAATCAACAAGGTAAAAGAGGAAAGAATATTTAAAAGAAGAAAAACTGCTACAAGTGGACATAGTTTTAAATTAGAGGGGCAAAGGTTTAAAAGTAATATCAGGAAGAATTACTTTACTGAGAGAGTAGTGGATGCATGGAATAGCCTTCCTGCAGAAGTGGTAGCTGCATATACAGTGAAGGAGTTTAAGCATGCATGGGATAGGCATAAGGCCATCCTTCATATAAGATAGGGCCAAGGGCTATTCATAGTATTCAGTATATTGGGCAGACTAGATGGGTCAAATGGTTCTTATCTGCCGACACATTCTATCTATCATTCTATCATAGTGTTCTTAGTAGAAATAATGCGGATCCCTGCAATAGAGCCTCCAGTAGTAATAAGAACGCCTAATGTCCCCTGGATTTAAAATGCCCCCACAGTGCCCCCAGTATTTATACTGCCCCCTACTGTTATAATGCTCGCCCTGAAGCGCCCCAAATATTTATATTGCCACCTGCAGTGCCCCCTTTAGTTATATCGCCCCCTACTGTTATAAAGCTCGCCCTGAAGTGCCTCCAATATTTATAATGCCGTCTGCAGTGCCCCCCGTAGTTATATTCCTCCATTTAGTGTCCTCAGAAATTATAATTCCTCAGCACCTCCGCCATACAGTCCCATGTAAATAACACTATTTCCCTCCCTCCGCCACAGAGTCCCATATAAATACCATCAAACCATCTCTCCAACCCCCTCCAATATACAGTCCCATGTAAATAACACCCATCTCTATCTACAGCCCCCTCCAAAATACAGTCCCATGTAAATAACATCACACCATCTCTCCTGCCCCTTCCAACATACAGACCCATGCAGGGGCGTAGCAGAGGGGAGGCCAGGGGGGCCGTTGCCCCAGGCGCCAAATTGTAGGGGGCGCCAGGCAGAAGGCAGTATAATGAGGGTGATGGATGCCTATGGCTCCCATCCCCTCCGTTCTGCCTCATAAGCTTCAGGCCAGGCCTGAAGTTTTAAGAAGCAGTAGATTTTTGTAGGGTCTCTAGGGGTGAGGGACAAGATTACTAATCTGCAATATGATATGAATATTGCAGGGTATTTGAGTATGTTCTTTTTATTTTCTAATGTTTTGTACTTATTGGTACCATTTGTTAATACTGATTGTTATTGACAATGGGGATCCTGCGTGATCCTGTATTACTATATTGTAATAGTGTCATTTAATGCTCATGTGATTATTGAGTGAAATTGACACCTTTTGAAAATAATAAAGTGAAGTAAACATAAGAAGCAGTAGAATGGCGCAGGAGATCGCGATTATATCACCGTGACCTCCTGCGCCGGGTCTCGCGAGATGACCTGATGACGCGGCGCAGGAGGGCACGGTGATGTGTTCCTGACTGCCTGCGCCAAAACTCCCAAGCAAAGACTACAAGAGGCGATGAAGAGAGGTGAGTACAATTTTTTATTTTTTTTTACATAAGTACTGGAGGCCGGTATATTTAGAAAGAATGGGCACCATTTTATATTATACAGAGCCTACTTAGGGGCCATGATATATTATACAGGGGGCCATTATATATTATAGTTATACAGTGGGGCCATAATATCTAATAATTATACAAGGGGGCCATTATATATTATACAGAGGGGCCATTATATATAATAATTATACAGGGGGGCCATTATTAATAGCCTCTCTGTATAATTATAATATATAATGGCCCCTATGTATAATATATAATGGCCCCCTTGTATAATTATTATATATTATGGCCCCTCTGTATAACTATAATATATAATATCCCCCCTGTATATTATATATAGTGACCCCTCTGTAATATTAGGATATATAATGGCCCCCTCTGTATTATTATTATTATTATATATATAGTGGCCCCTCTGTATAATTATTATATATAATGACCCCTCTGTAATATTAGGATATATAATGGACCCTCTGTATAATTACTATATATAATGATACCCCCGTATTATTATAATATATAATGGCCCCCTCTGTATTATTAGGATATATAATGGCCCATTATATATCCTAATATTACAGAGGGGCCATTATATATTATACAGAGGGGCTATTATATATAATAATAACTAATAATAATAATAAAACTCTGCAGAGATGAGACGCGGCTGAAAGAAGGTATCATGGCGGTCTTATCTCCGAATGAATACGTTGAGGAAAGTCTACATCACAGGAGATGTCACTGGATGGATGAGGTATGTGGTGCTGTATTATACTGTATATTTTTTTGTGATGTATATAATGTCCAAACACATATTTGTTTCACGGTAGGGTTGGGGGGTGGATTGAGAATTTGGCCCACCCTGCCGCATCCTGGCCCCAGACTTCAGGTCACACTGTGCGTGTTCTGAATTCTGGGAACTTATACCCATCTACTACATTATCTGTACTTAGAGAGTTACCACCATGTTATCTGTGGTGTTACATAGGACTACTACATTATCTGTAAAAGGGGCATGTCCACAGGTTGGGAGGGGCACAATACATGGCAGACACCTTTAAAATACAGTCCCATGTAAATAAAATCACCCCCTCCCCAGCCACCTCCAACATGCAGTCCCATATACAGTTGCAAGAAAAAGTATGTGAACCCTTTGGAATGATATGGCTTTCTGCACAAATTGGTCATAAAATGTGATCTGCTCTTCATCTAAGTCACAACAATAGGCAATCACAGTCTGCTTAAACTAATAACACACAAAGAATTAAATGTTACCATGTTTTTATTGAACACACCATGTAAACATTCACAGTGCAGGTGGAAAAAGTATGTGAATCCTTGGATTTAATAACTGGGTGAACCTCCTTTGGCAGCAATAACTTCAACCAAGCGTTTCCTGTAGTTGCAGATCAGACGTGCAAAACAGTCAGGAGTAATTCTTGACCATTCCTCTTTACAGAACTGTTTCAGTTCAGCAATATTCTTGGGATGTCTGGTGTGAATCGCTTTCTTGAGGTCATGCCACAGCATCTCAATCGGGTTGAGGTCAGGACTCTGACTGGGCCACTCCAGAAGGTGTATTTTCTTCTGTTTAAGCCATTCTGTTGTCAATTTACTTCTAAGCTTTGGGTCGTTGTCCTGTTGCAACACCCATCTTCTGTTGAGCTTCAGCTGGTGGACAGATGGCCTTTAGTACTCCTGCAAAATGTCTTGATAAACTTGGGAATTCATTTTTCCTTCGATGATAGCAATCCGTCCAGGCCATGATGCAGCAAAGCAGCCCCAAACCATGATGCCCCCACCACCATACTTCACAGTTGGGATGAGGTTTTGATGTTGGTGTGCTGTGCCTCTTTTTCTCCACACATAGTGTTGTGTGTTTTTTTACAAACAACTCAACTTTGGTTTCATCTGTCCACAGAATATTTTGCCAGTACTGCTGTGGAACATCCAGGTGCTCTTGTGCAAACTGTAAACATGCAGCAATGTTTTATTTGGACAGCAGTGGCTTCCTCTGTGATATCCTCCCATGAAATCCATTCTTGTTTAGTGTTTTACGTATCGTAGATTCGCTAACAGGGATGTTAGCATATGCCACAGAGTTTTGTAAGTCTTTAGCTGACACTCTAGGATTCTTCTTCACCTCATTGAGCAGTCTGCGCTGTGCTCTTGCAGTCATCTTTATAGGACAGCCACTCCTAGGGCGAGTAGCAGCAGTGCTGAACTTTCTCCATTTATAGACAATTTGTCTTACCGTGGACTGATGAACAGCAAGACTTTTGGAGATACTTTTATAACCCTTTCCAGCTTTATGCAAGTCAACAATTCTTAATCCTAGGTCTTCTGAGAGTTCTTTTGTACGAGGCATCATTCACATCAGGGAATGTTTCTTGTGAAAAGCAAACCCAGAACTGGTGTGTGTTTTTTATAGGGCAGGGCAGCTGTAACCAACACCTCCAATCTCACCTCATTGATTGGACTCCAGTTGCCTGACACCTCACTCCAATTAGCTCTTGGAGATGTCATTAGTCTAGGGGTTCACATACTTTTTCCACCTGCACTTTGAATGTTTCCATGATGTGTTCAATAAAAACATGGTAACATTTAATTCTTTGTGTGTTATTAGTTTAAGCAGACTGTGATTGTCTAATGTTGTGACTTAGATGAAGATCAGATCACATTTTATGACCAATTTCTGCAGAAATCCATATCATTCTAAAGGGTTCACATACTTTTTCTTGCAACTGTAAATAACATTTCCCCTCAACATACAGTCCCATGTAAATAACATCACCCTTCCCCAGCCACTTCCAAATTTCAGTCCCATGTAATTAACATCACTCCACCTCACTGTCCCATGTAAATAACTTCCCTCCCTTCAGCCCTAACATATAGTGATGAGCGGCAGGGGCTATATTAGAATTTGCGATATTTCACAAATATTTTGTAAAATATTTGTCATATAGTCGCGAATTCGAGATTGATTTATTGAATGTGAAAAATCGGCAATGTAAAAATTGTGTAATGCAAATTCGTAACGCAAAATACAGGCGTGGGTCACTTTGGCTACATTTTTCAAGCTGCTAGAAGTTTCATGAGTTTCTCCTGAGACTGGAGAAAATGGTTGGCACGGCAGAACATTAGAATAGCCTAATATGCAGATAGAGTCAAGTGCTCCAATATATTCGCGATTGCGCTAATCGGCAGTGATTAGCAAATTTTTTCGCACTTTGTGCAACTTCACATTTTAGCAGGTCTGACTACAGATTACTGATTGGTGCACTAAGTATTGTTGTGAACTTGACTTTGCTTCCTTCTCATTGGCCCACAAGCAAGAAGCAGAGCGAAATCATGTGATCGATATAACGAATATATAGCACTATATTCTAAATATTCATGAACTCTCGAAGTGGCGATATTAGCGATAAAAATTCGATATTTGAATATTTGCACTCAACACTACCAACATGCAGTCCCAGTTAAATAACTACAACTTTCAACATTGCTCTGCCTCTCACACTGAGTAATCTTCACTTACCTCTCCTCATGTAGCAGATCTTACCTCAGCCTCTTCCCAGGGCTTCTCTTCACTGCTGAGCCGTCCTCTCCTGCACTGGTCACATGATGGTGACATCATCCCAGGTCCTTTTCAGCCACTGCATTTGAACTGATCGCATGACCTGTGAGGTCATCACAGGTCTTTCAGCTCTTGCAGTGCTTTAGATTCAATTGTATTGCCGTCCTGAGGATGGCAATACAGTTATATCTAACAGGCAGGCAGGACATTCGGGGCCTGGGACAAAACATCAGGGACTCAGGCCCGAATGTTTTGATCTAGCAAAGCCCCTGCCAGTGGCTGTACAGTCTTCCTACTTTGGATCCTCCCATTGATGACATCATCAAAGGTCCTTAAGCTGTACTGGAATTCTCATCTTCTTTCATACAGTGCAGGCCCTTCCTCCCCAAGCACTGTATGACCCTGCTGTGCTCATTGTCTGCTGGAAGAAAGAGGTTAGTGCAGGACACCCTACTACGGTGGGCCGCTGGTATGTGTGCCCTTGCTTACTATAATACTACACCCTATCCAGTGGCGTGTCCGGGTGGGGGGGGGGGGGATTCGTCCCGGGTACTGGCTCTCAGGGGGTGCCAGAGCCTAGAAGCAATGAGCACTTCTATCAATATAGATGGAAGCGTTCATTGCAGGAGCACAGGGAGCTGTGGTCCTGTCACTCAGCTCCCTGCGCTCTGCGGGGGGCACTGAATGGTGAAGCAGGAAGACTTCTCCTCGCACCACCATTCAGCCTGCAGACACAGATCGCGCTGCCGGCCAGTGTGGGCAGATCCTGCAGCCCAGAAATCTGCATAAGCTCCGCCCACACAGTGCTGCAGAGCGATCTGTGTCTGTAGGGGAGAGAGGACTGTGAGCTTCAGGAACGGGTGAGTAGGTACTGTGGTTTTTTTTATTATTATTTAACAGAGGGCATTTCTACCATGGTGGGGGCACAGAGGTTATTTCTACCATGGATGGGGCACAGAGGGCATTACTACTACAAAGGGGGCACAGAAGGCATTACTACTACAAAGGGGGCACAGAGGGCAATACTACTACAAAGGGGGCACAGAGGGCAATACTACTACAAAGGGCATTACTAGTATTAGGGGGGCACAATGGGCATTACTACTATAAATGGGATACAATGGGCATTATAACTATGAAGTGGGCACAGATAGGGCATTACTACTTTGAAATGGGCACAGAGAGGGCATAACTACTGTGAGGGAGGCACAAAGAGGGCATTACAACTGTGAAGGGGGCACAATGAAGGGATAAGTACTTTAAAGGGGCACAATGTGGGCATAATTACTGTGAAAGTTGTACAGTGAAGGCATCACTACCTTGAAGGGGCACAATATGGGCATAACTACCATGAGGGGGCACATATCTTGACAAAACGACTGTGAAGGTTGTACAATGAGGGCAATAGTACTGTAAGGGGGTACAATTTTTTTAAAGTATTGGTGGGGGGTGCCAAAAAAAGGACCCGCCCCGGGTGCCAAACACCCTAGGCACGCCACTGCCCCTATTCCCTATATACAAGAAAGTAACTACTATAATACTATGTCCTATGCACAAGTATATAACCACTATAATACTGCACCTACAGTATGTACAAGAATATACCTACCATAATATTGCCTCCTATGTACAGGAGTATAACTATTATAATACTGCTCCTATGTATAACTACTATAATACTGCATCCTATATACAAGAATATAACTACTATAATACTGCCTCCAATGTACAAGAATATAACTACTATAATACTGCCTCCTGTGTGCAAGAGTATAACTATTATAATACTGCTCCTATGTATAACTACTATAATACTGCCTCCAATGTACAAGAATATAACTTTTATAATATTGCCTCCTGTGTACCATAGTATAACTGCTATAATACTGCCTCCTATGTACAAGAATATAACTACTATAATACTACCTCCTATGTATAAGAATATAAATATTATACAACTGTTTCCTATATACAAGAATGTACCTACTATAATACTATCCCCTATATACACAAATGTAACTACTATAATGCTATGTCCTATGCACAAGAATATAACTACTATAATACTGCCCCTATGTACAAGAATATACTTACTATAATACTGCCTTCTATGTATAAGAATATAACTACTATAATATTGCCCCCTATGTACAAGAGTATAATGACTATAATACTACCCTATAGGTACAAAAAATAACTACTGTAATACTGCCTCCTATGTACCAGAATATAGTTGCCATAATACTGGTCCTTATGGATTAGAACAATTCAGCAACCTCCTGCGCTCCAGCTGTTGTTAAACTATAAGGCTACTTTCACACTCGCGTTTGGTGCGGATCCGTCTTGTATCTGCACAGACGGATCTGCACCAATAATGCAAACGCTTGTATCCGTTAATAACTGATCCGATTGCATTATTCATAAAAAAAAAAAAGTCTAAGTCAAAAAGGATGCGTCTTGACTTACATTGAAAGTCAATGGGGGACGGATCCGTTTTAAATTGCACCATATTGTGTCAGTGAAAAACGGATCCGTCCCCATTGACTTACATTGTGAGTCAGGACGGATCCGTTTGGCTCTGCATAGTCAAATGGTCACCAAAACGCTGCAAGCTGCGTTTTTATTGACCGCCTAAAAAACACAACGGAGACCAAACGCAGCCAAATTGATGCATTCTGAACGGATCCTTATCCATTCAGAATGCATTGGGGCTGAACTGATCCGTTTTGGGCCGCTTGTGAGAGCCCTGAAACAGATTTCACAAGCGGACCCAGAAACGCCAGTGTGAAAGTAGCCTAATATGTAGCATTCACTTCTATGGGAGTTTCGGTTACAGTTGAGAAAGTGTGCATGCTGGGAATTGTGGTTTCACAACAGTTGACCCCTGGTTTTAAGAATTAAAATATTTAAGTGGACACTGGATATTTATAATAATACTGACAATTGCTGACTGTTCCCTTTATCCAGTTTCCACCAGTGTCCTGCATATAGATCTATAATAATCTCGGCATTATATAATGTTGCTGCTGTCAGATCAGTGAACGTAATCATGTCACAGATGATACACATTGTACATGTGGATAATTCCTGCTCAAACAAAAGACCCTCAGAGGGACATGGACTTTAGCAGAGCAGGTGAATTGTCAACGCAGGAAATCCTGGTTTATTAGATGTGGAGATGTGACAGCTATGAAATGGGTGTCTTTGTATAAATAAATGAAGCGTGCCTTTAAAACATCTGTGGCTAATTGGAATTATTCACTTATAAATGACATCCAGACGGCTATGGAATATCACGTTTGCACTGAGTGGAGCTGCAGGATGATGACTTCTATGAGGGGTTTCTGTCCCTTGCCAGAAGTTTCTTCCCCTCACATATATTTAACAAATGATGGTGACTGCAGAGAGGGGTCTCTATGGGGGTCTCAAACGTGGCAGGATCCTTGGTCACTAAACTGCAGGTATTAATAACTGAATCTTTGCTTTATATCCTGGGTAGGGTACGTTTCAGCAGTATGGTTTATAGGTCCGGACTATTGGGGAAAATCCGAAGTCCCTCCATTAATGAATCCAGTCCAGCTGATCATAATCAGCACTTGTAATCTTAAAGGGAAATTCTTTTTTTGTACAATATAGTTAGCAGGGGTTAAAAATAAAAAAGAAGCATTGCTTATCTCCAGTCCCTGCTGCTCTTTACTTCCCAGTTCTGGCCTGATACACTGCAAATGCCAGGAAAGGCCACTTAGCCAATTACTGACCCACTTCAGCCTGTGATTGGCTCAACGTACCTTTCCTGGATTTTCCAGCATATAGAACTTGAACCAGAAAGTGAAGAGCAGTGAGGAATCAGCGAAGGTGAGTAATGATTCTTTTTTCTGACCTGTATTAAAAACAATCTCCCTGAAAAGACTTCTCAGGCTATTAGCTGAGCGCTGGGATTGGCCAGCACTACAGCCTGGGAGAAGGAGACGCCGGCAGGCTCCACCCAGCTGAGCCGAACATATGAAGATACCGGAGCCTATACCGGGAGAACGGAGCGGCGCCCAGGGATAACAGTAAGTGCAGGGAGATCCCTGGGTGCCGCTCTCCATGTCTGTATACTTAGTTTACATTTTTTATTGTAGTGAAAGGTCCTCTTTAACACTGATTTTCTCAGGTGTTCAAATACTTATGTTCAGCAGTGCAAGACAAATAAATTCTTTAAAAATCATACAATGTGATTTCCTGATTTTTTTATTTTATTTTATTCTGTCTCTCAGAGTGGGAATGCACCTACAATGTGAATTTCAGACCCCTCCATGATTTCCAAGTGGGAGAACTTGCAAAATCGCAGGGTGTTCAAATACTTCTGTTCCTCACTGTATAACAGTATAGTACTCAAATAATACCATGATTTAATGATTGATCACGGTATGGTTCCATATACTACTACAATATTGTGAACACATGGCAATATAGTACCCAAAACTTGCCACCATGCATGCAAGGACATCTGTAAGGAGTTTGTATGTTCTCCCCATGTTTGCGTGGGTTTTCTCTGGATACTCTGGTTTCCTCCCACACTCCAAATACATATTGATGGGGAACTTAGATTGTGAGCCCCTTTGGGGACAGTGTAATGCTAATGTCTGTAAAGTTCTGCACAATATAGCAGTGCTTTATAAGTGTATAAAATAAATAAATGACAGTATAGTACGACCATACAGTGAACTCATAACAGTATGGTACCCAATTAATGCCAACACACAGTGAACATATCATAGTATAATACCCAAATGATGCTACCATACTGTGAACACATGACAGCACAGTAGCTGAAAAACACTACCCTATTGTGAACATATATGTTGGTTTAGTACAAATAATATCACCATGTTGTGTAAATATCACTGTATAATACCCAAACATTACCACCATACAGTGAACATATGATATGATAATAACCAATACTACCATTTTACACAAAACATATGACAGTATAATACCTAGTACCGCCACTATACAGTGAACATATGACAGTATGATACCTAAGTACTACCACCATACAGTAACCATACAATATGACAGTATAATACATAAATGCTACCACCGTATAGTGAACATATGACAGTATAATACCCAAATACTACCATTATACAATAAACATATGACAGTATAATACCCAAACATTACCACCATACAGTGAACATATGACATTATAATAACCAATGGTATAGTAAGGACCAGCACTCGCTTCAGTAATAATTTCAAATAGATTTAATGGTCACATACAAATGATAAGTGACGCGTGCGTTTCGGCTACTGTGAGCCTTTGACAAAGGCTCACAGTAGCCGAAACGCACGCGTCACTTATCATTTGTATGTGACCATTAAATCTATTTGAAATTATTACTGAAGCGAGTGCTGGTCCTTACTATACCATTATCTGTGGATCTTCCTCCCGGGACGCGCGCACCGCACCGCTGAAAGCAGAAGTGCCGCTTGTATCTTCTCTTGATTATAATAACCAATGTCATAACAAAAAAGCCAGTGGAAATAACATATAAAAAATAATATCAACTTTATTGCATATAAAAATATGAAGGAAAAAAGGGCAAGATGGAAAAGGTATACAGAGAAGCGAAGGGCATTCCCTCAACTGGACAACCATGTGTCCCCACAGAGCTAGCAAGCACTTACCGGGTACCAGGCCATATGTTGTGTCTCACAACAGCCCAAGTTGTGCACCACAAAAAGGTGATACCATGTGTCAAGCACCCCAATAGGGGATTTTACACCGTGGTACGGTTGAATCAGAAAGTAATCCCTGGACATTTGTGAGATCCACAGCCTGCCCCCCTGGTAACCATAAACAACATGTATGTAAATAGCATTATAGTGATATATTCACAGCCAAGTCTATGAACACAGCACAGTGATGGTATATTCACAGCATAGTAAATATCATAGGCCTAATATGGATACTCTACGTGGCCGTGGCTTAGTAGGCACATCTAACCGGGGACGTACCTGAAGACATGATCTAGCCCAGGAGAGATGAGAAAGCCCTAAGCGCAAGACCTCGACGCGCGTTTCACCTCAGCGGCTTCGTCAGGAGGTATGAAAGTGTAAAAAAGCAGGGTATATATACGGGTAACATCAGTGGGTAAATACCTGGATTGCAGACATCTGTGCTCCAACCAAGCGGGCGCGACGCCGACATGATGCATGGCGCCATCTCCCAGCGCGTCTGCGCCACCACACTGCGCTTGCGCAGAGCGTGATGACGACAAGGAGCACATCGAGATTGAGCCGGGCAGCACATGCGCGGAATTGCGAGACACGCAAAATTATGGCCATAAGCGGAGGAGCTCACATAAACAGGACAGCTAAAATTATATCTCAGGGGTTGCTGGTAATACACAGCATGTTTAATACATCTATATATAACAGTACTCCATATTAGACCCACAATCGACATAATTAATAAAACCTACTGACCAAAACGTGCTAACATCCAGATTACCATCCATACTAATATATAAAGGGATAGCAATAGTAACAAATGTTGTACAATTTGTCTATCCCATATCTGGAAAAATTTCTTAAAGTGTCAGTGCATATATTGACGCAGTTGTCATATCCAGTTGAAAAATGGTAACAAACACACTCCGCATCACAGGTGTATTAAAAACATGATTATTAAAAGAATTGTTACATGATTTAGCTATACTGCATCAACATCTGAAATCCAGTGATAATAAGTGCAATTAATAAATAAGAAATAAAAATTAAGAAATTAAAAAAATACAGTTCATATTAACAAACATTACATAATTCATAATGTGCTGGGTCCACATACACTATATTATTTCCACTGGCTTTTTTGTTATGACATTGTGTCTTGTCCCAGGTGGAGTGTTGCGCTGTAGACTATAGACAGAGATTTTTGTAGGTTTATAAGTATTATAATAACCAATACTACCATTTTACACAAAACATATGACAGTATAATACCTAGTACTGCCACTATACAGTGAACGTATGACAGATATCTAAGTACTACCACTATACAGTAACCATACAATATGACAGTATAATACACAAATACTACCACCGTATAGTGAACATATGACACCACTACCACTATACAGTAACCATACACTATGATAGTATAATACACAAATACTACCACCGTATAGTGAACATATGACACCACTACCACTATACAGTAACCATACACTTTGATAGTATAATACACAAATACTACCACCGTATAGTGAACATATGACACCACTACCACTATACAGTAACCATACACTATGATAGTATAATACACAAATACTACCACCGTATAGTGAACATATGACACCACTACCACTATACAGTAACCATACACTATGACAGTATAATACACAAATACTACCACCGTATAGTGAACATATGACACCACTACCACTATACAGTAACCATACACTATGATAGTATAATACACAAATACTACCACCGTATAGTGAACATATGACACCACTACCACTATACAGTAACCATACAATATGACAGTATAATACACAAATACTACCACCGTATAGTGAACATATGACACCACTACCACTATACAGTAACCATACACTATGATAGTATAATACACAAATACTACCACTGTATAGTGAACATATGACACCACTACCACTATACAGTAAACATATGAAGGTATTATACCAAAATACTACCACCATACAGTGAACATATAACAGTATAATACCTAAGTACTACCACCAAACAGTAAACATAGAGTATGACAATGTTATACTTAAATACTACCACCATACAGTAAACATCTAATAGTACCACCATCTTGTGGTGTTTACTGGGTCCACTTGCTTAACTGTATGTGAACATCTAGACTTCCACCCATAAGAGCAATACAGCAACTGTTCCGCCATGTTTCTCCCTAGCCTCCTCATAAAATCCATCTTCAGTTCCTTATGAGACACAAGTCAAATCTGTCAGGTCTGGAACCTTTATGGCATAAGAAGGAGTCAGCCATTGTCTGACATTTGCAATAATAAACTGTCAGTAGGAATAACTTACTTGGTGCATATCAGTCAAGCCACAATGCTTCCTGACACCAATGGGCCCCGGGAAGTCAAGAGGCTTGGGGAGAAGAAAGGGCTGAGGAGGGGTAGAAGGGAAGGGTCAGGTGATGCAGGCAGCGTCTTTTAGCGGAGAAGATATGCTGTGTCATAATGAATTACTGTTAATTTGCAGGAACAGAAGACTGGAATGGAGGGAGGCAGGCGAGGCCGGAGAGGCTGGCAACGTGGCTTATAAGATGGCAGAACGAGAAAGGCAGGACAAAGACGAGTCACTCAATTAGTGCACAAGGCTTTTAGTGTCAAATCCAAGACCGCTCTCATTACTTTGCGTCCACAGTCTTTGTTCGCAGTTGTTTAGATTCAGGATTTCTTCCTTTTATCTGTCACTTATAAGGAGCTTGCATAGTAATCAGGTATTTCAAGGCTGAATCCTAAGTGATGGCGAAACCAGAACGATAATTTAAGTGGTAGTTTTGTTGATGTTAGAGACATATAAACACGCGGATCACGCTGAGAGTGGCTTTCAAGAGCGCGGCTCACCAGCTGTATTAGCGGCATTTCTAAGCTAAACTGACACATTTTACTGGGTGAGAGTGACTCAAATTCCATTGTATTCACTGGGATGTCTGATCCATGACAAGGGTGTCTGATAGAGTTATTCAATCATAAGACGTGACATCCCTAAGTCTAATAAAAGCGCGATGAGAACAAAGCGCAGGACCAAACATAGTGGTTTAAAAAGAGAGTGGAGGGTTGTTGGTGCCGAAGACAGATGCAACAAAATGTCCATGATATTCACTTGCCAGCTTTCTCTGTATACTATATCATATGTTTTTACATGGGTGGGTGTAAAGGTTAAAGAGTAACTAAACCTTTATGGAAACTTTTAATATGTTGTCCCTAAAGCCCTAATAAAACAATCTCTAATATACTTTATTAATCAATATTCTATTGTTACTACACTTTTCCCTGCCTAAAGCACACCATTTGCTGTACGCTTAAGGCTTCATTCACACATCCGTAACGTGTTTTGCGGATCCACGGATCCACAAAACACGGACAGCGGCAATGTGCGTTCCGCATTTTGTGGGCCACACATTGCCGGCACTAATAGAATATGCCTGTTCTTGTCCGCAATTGCGGACAAGAATAGGACATGTTCTATTTTTTTCGGGAACGGAATTGCGGACCCAGAAGTGCGGGTCCGCAATTCCGTATCCGGGCAGCACATCGTGCTGCCCCATAGAAATGAATGGGTCCTGCAAAATGCGGAACAAAATTGCGGACGTGTGAATTGGGCCTAAAACTCTGTTCTTTGTACACCGATGACTGCTCAGTGGTGTACGGAGTACGGAGCACAGTTTATGAATGGGCCGCAGCAGCGCTGTGAGTATGGGCAGGAGCGCACATTGCTGCTCCTGCCCGTGCTCCCCGTAAGATTACTAACTCTTGGCATAGCACATGGGTACCCTGTACCCATGTACTATGCCAGGATTAGCTGAGTGGAGTGGGCTCCTGCTTCTGCCTGCTCCATTAAGCTAAGAGAACTGCATGTCAGCGGCCATACACATTCAGCTGACAGCTACAGCATATCTCCTGACTCTTCCTTACACATGCACTTACATAGAGAAGAGATCCACTGGCAGAGGCTTATCTCCTGAGAGAATGGAAGAATCGGACAAAGCTATTCACTTTGATCAATCCTTTGTTCCTCCGACATCATCTGTCAGGAAGAGTCGGGAACTCCCCATATATATTAGACTTTAGGCCTAACCCGCCGTTCTCAGCAGGTTTGCCAACAATACTCCATTGTGTATGAGGACCTTAATATCTCTGGAGTCTTGAGTAGAGAAGGGGTTAGAAGTAATATAAATTCTTAGGGGTATAGGTTGATGGTCATATCTGCCATGGTGGAGGGCAGTAAAGGCTGAAGTGTACATATAGATACAGTAGGTGCTATCTTGACCTGCAAGGTGCACTATTATCATTTTTATTTTACTTGCTTTTATAATACACTTTACAGACATTATCATCACTCTGTGTCTCCAGTGGTGTTCACAATCTAAATTCCCTATAAGAATGTTTTCCCACCTACAAAGAATGGAGAGGTCTGTCATTTTTATCGTAGGTACACTTCAACTGTGACAGAATCTAAAAAAAAAATCCAGAAAATCACATTGTATTATTTTTAAATAATTAATTTGTATTTTATTGCATGAAATAAGTATTTGATCAACTACCAACCAGCAAGAATTCTGGCTCTCACAGACCTGTATTTTTTTCTTTAAGAAGCCCTCCTACTCTGCACTCATTACCTGTATTGATTGCACACACTCCAACCTCTCCACCATGGCTAAGACCAAAGAGCTGTTTAAGGACACCAGGGACAAAATTGTAGACCTGCACAAGACTGGGATGGGCAACAGGACAATAGGCAAGCAGCCTATTGGATTTTTTTTAGATTCTGTCTCACAGTTGAAGTGTACTTGCGATAAAAATGACAGACCTTTCCATTCTTTGTAGGTGGGGAAACTAGCAGAATCGCTAGTGTTTCAAATACTTATTTTCCCCCCTTTACTTCAAAGAGAAAATCTAAAATATCCATGAAGAAATCAGCTCCCAGCTTCTAAATACTATTGATCCCTCCCCCCCCGCATCTCTTCTGGCTCACTCTCCACATTCGACCCAATCACAGGAGAGGAAGTCTCCAGACCCTTCTCTTTTTCTAATCCTACCACATGTACTACTGACATTATCTCCTCACACCACCTCCAGTCTCTCTCCCCAGCTGCTACTACTCACCTAACTAAAATTTTCTCTCTTCCCCTTCTTTCAAACATTCTGTCATTATTAAATTAAAATTCTCCTGACCCATCCTGTGCAACTTACTACAAACCTGTTTCTGATCTCCCCTTAATCTCTGAACTTCTGGAGCGTCTAGCCTGCTCTGCCTTTTCTGCTTTCTCTCAGCTAACTTTCTCCTAGATCTATTAAAATCTGGTTTTCCCACTCTACATTCTATAGAAACTGCCCTAACCAACGTGACAAATGTCTTTCCGACAGCTAAATGCAATGATGACTACACTTTACTAATTCTACTCAATCTCTCTTCAGAATTTGACACTGTAGACCACCATCTCCTCCTCACCATGCTCCAATCTATTGTCCTTAAAGGGAACCTGTCATCAACTTTATGCTGCACATACTAACAGCAGAATAAAGTAGAGACAGGTGAGTTGATTTCAGAGGTCTGTCATTTAAAAGTTGAAAGTAAGTGGTTGTCGAGAACCAACATCACAATCAGACTGGGCCTGGAAAAGAGTCACGGCCAGCTGAGAAGAGTCATGGTTATTCATGAATTCCTGCTCTCCCGCCCACCTGCTGATGACTGACAGTCTTCTACCTAGTTTTCTCCCTGGGAGAGATGTCATGATCAGTGTGGGGGAAAACTTCCACACTGAACACAGTAGGGAAGGGGAACAGTAACTGGGCCTGGAAACTAGGGAAGGAACAGGACACCTCCTAAACAACCCTGATCCGGGCCCTAACTACCTATCAATCTGAATAGACCTTGAAGGTAGGAATATTAATATACCTAATATCCCTATAAGGCCCTGGAATAAGGTTAGGACCAGAGACAACCCATTCCTCCCCCAGATGGACGAATGGAAGTCTCTGTCTCAGGCTCAGATACAAACAACAGGGAATATAACAAACAAACGCAACACTTAACTTCTGAAGAGAGGGGCGAACAGGAACACCAGAAACGACCTCAAACCAGCTCAGCCAAACCCAAATGAAGCTATCTACCGCATAGTCAGAAAGGTGGGGTCAGACTATAAAGGGTAGAAGTCATGACCACTGAACAACAGCTGAGAAAAGGGTAGTGGTCATTAACCCTATCAATACTGAATCAAGAGAAATCAAGGAGGCTGTTAGATTCCTTGACGCTCAGCCAGTCTCCTTGATCTCCTGACATCAGTCACCTGAGGGACCGTGACAAGAGAACTGCCAATCTTCAGCAGATGGGTGAGAGTGCAAGAGATTATGAATAACCATGACTCTTCTCAAGTAGATTTGACTCTTTTCAAGGCCTGTGCTGCAATGATTATGATGCTGGTTTGCAGCGTTCTCTCTTGGTTTTCTTCTTATCTCTCTGGCTGCTCCTTCAGTGTGTCATTTGCTTGCTCTTTTTCCCCTCCTCTCCCTCTTGCTGTTGGGGTCTTTAGGGTTCAGTCCTAGGCCCTCTCCTCTTTTCTCTCTACAAAGCCCCTATTGGACAGATTATTAGCAGATTTGTTTTTCAGATCCATCTCTATGCCGATGACACCCAGCTTCCCATGACATCACCCATGCTGTACTACAGAACACCAGTGACTGTCTGTCCACTGCCTCTAACATCATGTCCTCTCTCTATCTGAAACTGAACTACTAGTGTTTTCTCCATCTACTAACCTACCTAAACATATCACCATCTCAGCATGTGGCACTACCATCACGCCTAGGAAGCGGGCCCGCTGTCTTGGTGTTATGGTTAACACTAACCTTTCCTTCACCTCTTGTAGTACCCCACCACTGTCCCTAATAGGCTAACCTCTAATGTCATCTGTGTATTTATTACAGGTCCTTCTACATTGACATTGACAGTGCATTCATAAAATTGCTATGAAACTGCTATGTTTATGTAATGTGCCTGGTTCACCAGCAGGTGGCAGAGGATTTGTCAGACATATTTTTAGATAGAATGGAACTTGCCATTCCATTTTCCCCTACCTGTTAGGCAGAAGTGGCCTAGTTCTGCTTCCTACCAAGGGAGGGGCTACATGAAGTGTTTAGTCCTTCTTAGTTCTAGTCTAGTTTTGGGAGCAGACGAGTCAAGATGTAGCAGTAAGGGGAAGGGTCCCCCTCCTGCAGCAGAAGTCTCCCAAGGAAGCAGCTCATAGAGCACCATGACTCCTTACAGATTAAGAGACAGAGTATCACAAGGAGGTCAACAGTCAAAGGCACCCCACTCCAAAGGTACTAGAATAGCTACAGAGTCCAGTAATCCGACTGAAGCCTGAGTTTAGCACAGCAGAGAGAGCAAGTAGAATATTCAAGTTTTCCTGCCAACTTATCTCAAAACCTGCTGGAACCAAGAGAAAATCTGATCTTGTCTGGATGCGCGTTTATTCAAGAAAAGCTATTAAACTTTCACCAAGTCTGGACTCAACTTATTTTCTACCTCCTACAACTCTCCCCTTTATTGCTGCGGGGCCTAACCCTGGGGCTCGACGGTATCCAGGTAGGAGCACTGTGACACACATAGAAATCATTAAGGCCACACCACTTGGCATTCCTAATAAACCTGAGACATGATCGGCCCTAGGGGTCGGCACGTTGCACACTTATATTCAATCATTTGTCCTGAATCTCAAAAACCATCTCTAAAAACTGCCCCTTTTTTGCTATGGAAAAACAAAAACTCTCATTGTTGCCTTGATCCATTCCCCTCTCGATCACAGTAACACATTACTAGTTGGTCTCCCCCTCACCACTCTCCCCTCTCCAATCTATCTTTGAAGCAGCAGCCAGGGTCACCTATTTGTCTAACAGCTACTCTGAAGCCTCCAATCTGTGCCAGTCATTGCACTGATTGCCCATACAGTACAGGATCAGTGGCGGATCCAGAGCCTGGTCTCGGGAGGGGCACTTCCAGATTATTTTCTGTCCGCCGCCACAAAACAATGGTGCTTATAGAACAGACTACACAGTGTAGAGGTATACTGTATATTGTGTGGCACAGTGTAGGCTATATGTGTATAACAAACATATTTCACATGAAAACTTACAATTACTTGACTTGGCCCTTGGGAATCTCGGACACCACTTCAATACTAGGGGGCTCGGTGGAGCTGATGTTGTGTTTTATCCTAATGAGAAAGATTTCATAATAAGGATTTGGAGAAGGGGCAGAGGGATAACAGAGCAGGGAGAGGCTGGTGCTGCTATTAGGGGGTCATACCATGGGGGAGAAATAAAGCCCATCATAATGCCCCCCCCCCCCCCCCAGTAGAAATAATTCTCCTTATAATGTGACAGTGCAAAAAATACCCCCTTGTAATTCCCCCAGTTGAGCTAATGTCCCCATAGTGCCCCCATAATGTGCCAGTATAAAATACCCCAATATAATGCCCCCAGTAAATGCCTCCATAGTGCTTCTCTCCCCCTTTCCTCCTAGTGCCCCCATAATGTACCAGCATAAAATGCCCCAGTAGATGCACTCAGTGTCCCCCATAATTTGCAAGTATAAAATACCCCTTCTTAGTGCCCCCCGTAGATGACCCCATAGTACTCCTCTCCCCCCTTCCCCATAGTACCCACCATAATGTGTCCCAGTATAAAAGTCTACTGTACAGAGCCCCCATATAAAATACCCCTTCTTTGTGGCCTCAGTAGATGCCCCTATAGTGCCCCCAATCATGTGCCAGTAATAAAAGCACTCCCCCCCAATCATGTGCCAGTAATAACAGCACTCCCCCCAATCATGTGCCAGTAATAACAGCCCCCCCAATCATGTGCCAGTAATAACAGCCCCCCCATTATGTGCCAGTAATAACAGCCCCCCATTATGTGCCAGTAATAACAGCCCCCCCCCCCCCCCAATGTGCCAGTAAAAGTATTGTATATATATAAAAAAATAAACACTTATACTTACCTCCTTGGCAGCGATGCGATGCAGGCCTCTTCCGGCCTGTGTCCCGGGCTGTATGGCTCAGGTGGCGCGATGACGTCATCACGCCGCCTGTGCCGGCCTCTGATAGGCTGCCGGCCTAGTGCCTGCAGCCTATCAGAGGAACAGGGAAGAGACGCACCTCCCCTGCTCCTCCGCACAGCCTTCTGTATCGCTGTCCTGAGGACGGCGATACAGATGACTATAGAGATGAGCGCTTCCACAATGGAAGCGCTCATCTCCCTGTGCCCCGCCGCCGCCGCCCCCACCCCCACCTCTGAGCAGCTCGGGGGGGGGCAACGGGGATTGCCTGGATCCGCCACTGTACAGGATTTATATTAAAGGGAGTCTGTCACCACATTTGGACATTATAGACCGCTTACATAGCGTTCTGGCATAACTTTAGATGAATCAAATGGTACCTTTGTTGTGTTCTTCTGCGGTTCACCTGCGGCAAAAACTGGCTTTTATTCATATGTAAATGAGGGCTCGCAAGAGCCCAGGGGCCGCGTTAACTTCTTTGGAGCCCAGGCTGCTCATCCTCTTTTGTTAATATCCCCGCCCCAGCCTATGCCCGCCCTTCTCTGCGAAATCCCGCACCTGCACTCTGCCTTGCTTGGCTGGGGCATGCGCACTGTGATGCCCTCCTCTTCTCTTGCGCGACTCTGATCCGCCTCCTTGCAGCTGGGTTTGCGCCGTTGGCCGGAGCATGCGCAGTAGCTACAGCGATGCCGTGCCCACAGTGGGCATCGTAGTCCGCATGCCCCGGCCAGAACGCAACAAAGGTACCATTTAATTAATCTAAAGTTATGCCAGAACGCTATGTAAGCGGTCTATAATGTCCAAATGTGGTGACAGACTCCCTTTAAACTTCTCATTCTCACCCACAAAGCTCTCCACAGTATGGAACCCCGAACAACTCTTTCCTCATTTCAGTTTACCATCCTACCCATGCATAATTGTGGTACATCTGATTCCAGCAGAGGATAAGCATGTCTCAGTGGTCCACTCTTTTCATAGTACAATGTTTGAAAACCTTATAGATGAAAGTGGGTTGTATGATTTAAAAGAGCTAATGGTCAGGAGGTATTCCATGAAGACAGTGTTAGGAGACATGTCAGAAAGTTTAATACTGACTGGTAACGTACTGTAGCAATGCCAGGAAGAATGGTCGGAGAAGGTCAATGGGTAAGAAGTATTTGGAAGATACCAGTGAACTTTGAGTAAAACTACCTGGAAGTAAACAGAAGGTAAGCAATCACCTGTAAAGAAGAAGTAATGAGAATTTAAAGGACACTAAACCTAGAAAAACAAGAAAAAAAAATCCTAACTTGCTAAAAAAAGTTTGCCTTTACTTCTTTCAAGTTGTACATCTACAAACTACTACAGAAAACAGTTTTAGGAGAGTTCCTAAAGTTACAGAGAGTTCCTAGAGTTACAGCCAGACAAGTGTCTCCTTCCTCCCTGCCTCTCCATCTTTGGCTGGAGACAGGCTGCTATAAGAGTCGAAGCTCAGTATATGTGCGCTAACATGACCTCACAAGCAAACAGGAAGTACATTTCAAAGCACTCTCAGAGCACTGTGAAAGGGGTAGGAACTGCTAAACTTCAGCAGCTTCTTACAAGACCTCCCCCTGTTTGTGCAGGTATACTATACAGCAGCAGTAGGGCACTGTGCTAACCAGCTTTGTCAGGTGCCTAAGTGTCAAGTTTGCCTATATAGGTATGAAAGATTTCCATCAGTGTAGAAAAAATTTATTAAAAGTCTTGTGAATCTGTACACACTATCCAGATAATGTTACCCTTACATTATGCAAGAACCCCAGCTTTCCTAGGACCCTGAAACACAAATTTGCCTAGCTTTGGCACCATTTAAGAGTGAGGAGGGGTATTTGTCCTGGTAGTTTTGGTATTCTGTGGTGTATTACAGTTCAACATATTGGTAGCCCAGCTTTCCTAGGACCCTGAAATGCAAATTTGCCTAGATATGGTACTAATTTGGGGTGGAGAGGGGGGTTTAAACTGGTAGATTTGGTGTTCTGCAGTCTATTACAGTTCCACATAGTGGTAATACAGCTTTCCCAGGAACCTGAAAGGCAGATCTGCCAAGCTATGGCACTATTTAGGAGAGAGAAGAAGGATGTAACTTGGTAGATTTAGTATTCTGCATTCTCTATTACAGTTCCAAATGGTGGTAACCCATCTTTCCCAGGACCCTAAAAGGCAAATCTGGCTAGCTATAGCTCCATTTAGGAGTTGGGGGGGGGGGGGGGGGGGGGCTATTGTCTTGGTGATTTAGTATTCTGCATTCTCTACTACAGCTCCACATAGTTGTAACCCAACTTACCCAGGACCCTGAAAGGCAATTCTGCCTAGCTGTGGGACTATATAGGAGGGGGATATATTAATTTTAGTATTTAGACGTTCCTATTATAGGTCCATATAATGTGTTACCTAGCTTTTCCGGGGACTTTGAATGACAAATCTTTCTAACTATACTACAGTATAGATGATTTGTCACTGGGATTCTTACTCAGCTTTTCCAGGCCCATGGCCAGCAAATCCAGCAAGGTACTCTACAATACCAATTCATAAATAGGCTAAAATGATATTCTGCAGTCTGGTAAAGCTGGGTAACAATCTCTGTGGGGATGGTGACGGGGGCATACTGGCTACAGAGCAACATAATCTGCTGTATACTTTTGTCACCCAACTTTTCCAGGACCCTAAATGGCAAGTTGGTCTAGCGATATGAGGGTATTTATCACTACAAAACTATGCAGATTTGGAATTCATCAGTCTGGGAAAGCTGGGTAACAACCTCTGCATATTGTAGATATAATGGAGTCTTACACTTGGTAAATATATTCTGCATACACTATGGGGGTCTTTTACTACCCAGAAATATGCCTATATTTGGCGTATTTCTGGCACAGATTTGGTGGGCAACTGCCTCTTCGTAACTTCGGCGGATCCACTGCCAGCTATAGGGGTTATGAAGACCGGCATTTTAGACGCAGGTCTTAATAAATGACACCCTATATGCCTAAATATAATATTAGGAGAACTGTGAGTATATACTATATATGTAGTTTGGTCTCCAGCATACATCCACATTCTACCCAGCTTTCTAAAGCTGCTGAAAGGCAACTCTGCACAATTATGCAGTGAAGGGAAGAATTATCACTGCACAGGCTTGGACTGGCTCACCGGAGAGACGGTAAATCCCTCGGTGGGCCCCTGAGCTAATCAGTAAGGGGTATTTCTGTCCTCTTCTCTGCGCAAGTGCTGTCACTGCATTTCTGTGGCCCGCACCCTCTTGCTGGAGATCCTATAACCAGTAGGGCCCCTGAGAGGCTGGTAAGACAGCGGCAGAACTTTAAACTATATCTGCGTCCTCAGGACACAGTTTCAGATGTGGAAAGACAGGGAACCAACACAGGAAAAGCTATTTCCAGCGGTGGTCACTTTAAAGAATAGTGCAGCACCAGCAGGCAAGTGGCACACTGCACATGACATCACAAGGCAGAGACAGCAGGAGAGGAGTGAGGGAGTTGTCCGCAAATTAAAGGGTTTCTGTCACTAGAATGTTCGCTATTAAACTGGCTGACATTAGCGATGTGGTAATGTCAGCTGCACCTAACTCTGCTATTCTTGTGATTATTAATGCCCCCGTTAGTGCAGAATTCTTACTATTATAATATGCAAATTAGCCTCTAGGAGCAGGGGGGGGCGTTGCTCCTAGAGGCTCCGTTCTCTTACCTCATTACACGCCCTCCAAGTCTTCATTGACAGGGCCAGGCAGCGTTCGCATCCTCCTGCCGGTCCTGTGCACTGGGGAAATCTTGCGGCGTTTAGTATTTCTCGCAGGCGCGATGAGGGAAGGACGCTCGCCGGCTGACAGCTTCCTCACTGCGCCTGCGCCGAATACTGAACGGCGCGAGATTTCCCCAGTGCACAGGGCCGGCAGGAGGATGCGAACGCTGCCTGGCCATGTCAATCAAGACTTGGAGGGCGTGTAATGAGGTGGGCGAACGGAGCCTCTAGGAGCAGGAGCAACGCCCCCCCCTGCTCCTAGAGGCTAATTTGCATATTATAATAGTAAGAATTCTGCACTAACGGGGGCATGAATAATCACAAGAATAGCAGAGTTAGGTGCAGCTGACATTACCACATCGCTAATGTCAGCCAGTTTAATAGCGAACATTCTAGTGACAGAAACCCTTTAAAGAGGACCTTTCACCTAAAAAAAAAAATTCAAACTAAGACCATAGCTTTACTTACATGCCCCCATGATTTCTTGATCGTTCTTTTTCTTTTCATACTGGGCCCCCGTTTGTCCGCTATGCTCCCCGGAATAATTCCCGCCGTTTATGTTAATGAGCTAGCCTCAAATGGGCTGGCTTTAAAAGTTCTTCTCGGCGTGCCTTTACATCTTCTCCCTGGCATGGAGCGCATCCAATCAGCGCGCTCCGCTCTTAGCCAGGGAGAAGACGCTCCAGTTCTCGCGAGACTTCAGAGAACTGGAGCGATTTCGTCTATCCGGAGCCGGAGTCAGCTTGCATTCCTCGGTGAGCATCGCAGACGGCAGCAGCAGCACCCGGATCCCGTAGGTAAGCTTGTCAAACACCCCTAGACAACGAGCAAAGTTGTTCATATGTACCCCCCTAGACAAACGAGCATGATGGGGGTTGTCCTCCCTCCCCTATGACAACGAGCATGATGGGGGGGGATTCACCCCCCCACCCTATGTCAATAATAATGATGGGGGTGATCCCCCGCCCCCACCCTATGGCAATACTAATGATGGGGGTGATCACCCCCCCCCCACCCTATGGCAATACTAATGATGGGGGTGATCCCCCCCCCTAGACAAACGAGCATGATGGGGGTTGTCCTCCCTCCCCTATGACAACGAGCATGATGGGGGGGATTCACCCCCCCCACCCTATGTCAATAATAATGATGGGGGTGATCCCCCGCCCCCACCCTATGGCAATACTAATGATGGGGGTGATCACCCCCCCCACCCTATGGCAATACTAATGATGGGGGTGATCCCCCCCCCCTAGACAAACGAGCATGATGGGGGTTGTCCTCCCTCCCCTATGACAACGAGCATGATGTGGGGGGGATTCACCCCCCCACCCTATGGCAATAATAATGATGGGGGTGATCCCCCCCCCACCCTATGGCAATACTAATGATGGGGGTGATCCCCCCCCCTATGGCAATAATATTGATGGGGGTTACCCCCTCCCCACCCCTATGGCAATAATAATGATGGGGGTGATCCCCCCCCACCCTATGGCAATACTAATGATGGGGGTGATCCCCCCCTATGGCAATAATAATGATGGGGGTTATCCCCCCTCCCCTATGGCAATAATAATGATGGGGGTGATCCCCCCCACCCTATGGCAATACTAATGATGGGGGTGATCCCCCCCCTATGGCAATAATAATGATGGGGGTTATCCCCCCTCCCCTATGACAACGAGCATGATGGGGGGGATTCACCCCCCCACCCTATGGCAATAATAATGATGGGGGTGATCCCCCCCCCCCACCCTATGGCAATACTAATGATGGGGGTGATCCCCCCCTATGGCAATAATAATGATGGGGGTTATCCCCCCTCCCCTATGGCAATAATAATGATGGGGGTGATCCCCCCCCCACCCTATGGCAATACTAATGATGGTGGTGATCCCCCCCCTATGGCAATAATAATGATGGGGGTTATCCCCCCTCCCCTATGACAACGAGCATGATGGGGGGGATTCACCCCCCCACCCTATGGCAATACTAATGATGGGGGTGATCTCCCACCCTATGGCAATAATAATGATGGGGGTTATCCCCCCTCCCCTATGACAGCGAGCATGATGGGGGGGATTCACCCCCCCACCCTATGGCAATAATAATGATGGGGGTGATCCCCCCCCACCCTATGGCAATAATATTGATGGGGGTGATCCCCCCTCCCCGATGACAACGAGCATGATGGGGGTTATACAAACCCCCCCACCCTCCTCTCATAGCACTGCATGGAGGAAGCCATTTAGACTAATTTTTCTTAGTCTGGGACATTACGAAACCCATTCTAGTCTGTGAATTCCCAAAAACTGTCTTCCCGTATGACCATATGTGGATCCATATGTTGATCCACTGATTTTTTTATTTTTTTTTATTTAAGGATTATTCCTTGGACTTCATCTGAGCGGAGGAAGAGCAGAAAATAGTAAATTTAAAAATTAACTCATTAAAATGGTCAACAGGGTCTTACTTTACTTTGTTTCAATAAACTTGTTTCAGAGATGGCTACTTGTATTCTTGCTCTACAGTACTTGCATTGGTAGTAATGGCTGCTTCTGTCCAGACGCTACCATAACTTTTACCGGGTCTTATTGTCAGCCAGCGTGTGGTATAGTGTCATAACTGTGCCAAAAGTAAAACCCAAAGACAATTATCCCGGTACCCAAAGCCCAAGGGGTCCTGTGAAGAGCCAGGTTGCCGCCAAGTGTGAAACAATTTTATTTTATGGTTTTGCTCTTGTGGTGGCTGTGAGCTGTTATTAATAGTCTGAAAAGGTGCCAAAAACCATGGACCTTCTCACCCTGATAATGTCAACACACAGCCCCTTGGCTGGTTATGAAAACTAGGGGGGACCCCAAGTCCTTTTTTTTTTTTTTGTATAAAATAAGCCCTGTGGCCCCACCTGTTATCATAATCTGCCATGGTTTACCCTCCTGCTTTTAAAAGCTATTTTCAGACACCCAGACAAGCTGTTCCAACTACTTGTTGATGGAGGAATCTCTTTACTTCTGGTGTCTTTGAAATCTTCACTCCAAGCTGTGTTTACCAGCTTGTAATCATCACTTTAGCCTCTGTCACATTACTGCTGCCTCAGGTTTTACCACTGCAAGTATTTTGTGAGAAAAAAAATATTAGCCATTCATAGTACATTCATAGTAGCCATTTTTGGACAAATTTATTGAAATATACGCTTCACAACCACCGCCCTCTTCCAATCATAAGTTGTGGACATTACTCTACGCCACTGTTGACGGTCATAATATATATCGGACAGTAGAGGCATTGCCCGAAATAGCACCCCCATCCACCATCGCATTACTACTGTTACTCACACCTTATTACATTGAATTATGTACCCTGCAAATGAATAACATAAATGCATTTTTTTAATCATCAAAATAGATCCATAAAACAGGTATAAGAATGTATAGTGACGCATCAAGTATCATCATTTTTTTTTGTTTTTTTTTAGGATCTCAACACTGTTAGTAATCTATTCATATTTTCAAAATTTAAACCATTTGAAAAAGGTAATTATAATACAAAAATACTTTTTCGGTTATAGTAAGAAAAAAATAGTAATGATAATAATAGAAACCCATATACTCATTATTCTTCATTCATTTTTAATATTTCTAATTTTTTTGGTAAGGATTTGCGTTTTACAACCAGACCGGTAAGTTTCAATCCAACGTTCCTCGCTGGAAGAAGAAACATGTTCCGTAAAGTTTTGGAGTTCGGAAACCCTATCCATGGTTTCAAAAGTTTATTTGGCGGTTCAACTGTTAAACTGTTCTTTGTGTTTATACTTTTTAACACGAATGATGGTAAGTAAATACATTAGGTAAGTATTGAACAAGAAGCGAACGGAAAAATATTCCTTTAAAGAATCGACAATGGAAAAAAGAAGATTATCCTAATTTGTTTGCGCACAAAGTTTATTCCCCGTTGGAATACATCTTTTAAGAGTTCTACGTTTTGACGATACCAAGTTTATTTTTACGGACTACATACATGGTAAGTTAACATTTAATTTTCATTATGTACGCACTCAGAATGTATTTACTAATCCCTTTTTTTTTTTTCACAGGAATTTGCAAAATGCCTTCAACGTGTTGGGTCAAAAACTGCAAATTTGTCCCAGGGCGAATGGTCAATGGCAATGAAATAAAATTACATAGCTTTCCATACAGTAAGGATAGAATTATAGAATGGTTGTCACTGCTAATGCCTTCTGATATTGAGAATGTTAATTATCTAGCAGAAGAAATTTTGGTATTAAAGCAAAAAAGATATAATAAGTATAGATTATGCTCTTTACATTTTGCTCCTAATAATTTCATTGTCAATGTTGGTGGCCGTGCACTTTGTGACAGTGCAAAGCCAACCATATTTGAAAATTTATCAGATTTTGAGCGAAAAGTGCCTAAAACAAAAACGACTAAAGCAAAAGTTTCAGAACCACAATTAGACAACAGAGCATTATCATCTGAATCATCTGTAACTTTAGAGTCTAGTGGTCAAACTTCTTCGGTTTCATACCATTAAATTCAACTTGTTACAGACAATGTTGAAATTCCAACTACCAAATTCATGGACGCTTGCACTCAGACAGATTTTGATCTGACCAATTCTGTACTTATTGGTATTGACCGAAATGTTGTGCTTACGGAAGAACAGTCCCCTGTACGTCCGTTTACCAATATAGTTATAGAATCTACACCTTTGCCGGAGTGTTCCACTACTGTAAATCAACCTAAAAATATAATTCCATTTGGTAATATTCTTTCTCCAATTTGTGGGAAAAATGACCACAACTTGGTGCAACAAGAACAGGTGGGTAACCGTGATGATGATAATGTTAGTGGAATATTTCCATTGACAGCTGAAATGGATGAGTCAGATAATGAGTACACTACTTCTCATGTAGACGGAGGCGAAGTTCTTGATTGTAGGGATACTTCGTACGACCCTTTGATGGTTAGCCACTGTTCCTCTGATTTGTTAGCATTACAGTCCTTTGATGAAACTGATAATGAATCTTCCTTTCATGAACAACATGTTGAAGACATGGTTAATGAACCTAAATTCATAATTAACCAAAGTTGCCTAGATATCCTCTTACGGCAGGTGAAGTGTCAGTATCCCGAAGGTTGCAATCTGACCGTCAATTCATTTTCCAAACAAAGACAGGGTAGTGCTTTAATAGTTTGCGGGAGTTGCAGGAAAGGGCACCAGTCTTTATTATGGAATACCCAACCAAAAATTGGTCGTTTTTGGAGTGGGAATGTCCTTTTGGCAGCATCAATCTTGTGCAGTGGACTAAACTTTCAAAAGGTGGACGAGTTGTTTAATATTTTTGGTTTGACAACATTTTCAGAGACAACCTTCTATAGATATCAAACGAGATTTATTTTCCCTGCAATCGATATTGCCTGGCAGCAACAAAAGAGAAAATTTCAAGAAGAAATGCATACTTTTCCAATGTGTTTAGCTGGAGATGGCCAATGTGATAGTCCTGGTCACTCAGCTAAATATTGTATTTATACTGTTATGGAACTGTATACTGAAAAAATTATCGATTTTGAAGTTGTTCATCGCAGCCAGTGCAATTCTTCGGTTGCAATGGAGAAGTTCGGTTTTAAAACAGTTATGGAAAGAGTGATTACCAATGGCTTTGACGTTTGTGTCTTTGTCTCTGATCGACATGTCAGTATACAAAAGGTGATGCGTGAGTTGTACCCTGACATAGATCATCAGTTTGACATTTGGCATTACGCAAAGTCAATAAAGAAAAAGTTAATAAAGGCAAGTAACGGAAGAGCTGGACAGGAACTCAAACCATGGATTGATAAAATTGTAAACCATTTCTGGTGGACCGTGAAAACTTGTGATCACAACGAACTTTTCTTCAGGGAACGTTGGAATTCTGTTCTCTATCACATAGTCAACAAGCATGAGTGGGAGGATGGAGAACACTCCAAAAAATCTTCCCATGCAGAATTAGAAATTCCAAACAGTTCTGTTTTATGGTTAAAAAAGGAAAGCAATGCTTTTCACAGATTAGAAGAGATTGTTCGAAATAAACAGTTTAACAGTGATGTTCCCCACTTGATCCGTAATTGCCACACGGGACCATTAGAAGCCTTCCATAGTCTAGTATTAAAATATCGTACTAAAAGGATACATTTTGGTATTGACGGCATGGAAGCACGAACAAAACTAGCCATCCTGGCACATAATAATAATATAGGAAGAGATCAAGCTGTTGTTCATGTACCAACATCAGTCTCCGCACCCATCGGTACCAAACGAACAAAATTAATTCTGCCAAAGGGAAAAAAACGCTGGACGGTGAAAAACGTCTATGAACCGATGAGTGTACAACATGTCGAGAATATTTTAGTCGACTGTTTGAAAATAGCCTTGGGAGACATAACTCCTGAATGGAACAGTCGAACACCCGATCTTCCGCCTAACATAGCAAATGTTGAGCGCCCAAAAAAAGCTGATATTGTACGTCAACATTGGTCTAGATTTGGCAAAAAATAAATAATTTAAAATCCATAAAAACCGAAAATTATTCAAAAAGTTCCAAAATTTTGTTTAGCTCATCCGTTACTTTCCGGTTTAGTTACGTTTACTAGTTATTCTTGTTATTAATTTTTACTATTTGAAAAGTTATTTTATATGTGCAGCTCAACAATGAAGTAGAGGATATGCGGTATCAACTCGACATCAAGAATTTATAAGGTAAGTATTATTGTATTTTTCTATTTTCTAAATCTGGAAAATCTATATTTTACACTTCATGTACTTTACAGAGTGGTTTTTGATAAAAAGCGATTTGTGAATCGTAAAGTGCCACAAACACTTGAAATTGAAAATGCTTGTACCTTTCAATGTATTTTTTTTTTCAGACTTTTTTGGACAGGTGGACAGCCGGCGCGTGGTAGGAAAGCTCTCTAGCCGTGGAGTGTGATTTGTATCAGCGTCTCCACGGTAGGTGGTAGTTCTTTGACTATGCCGTTGGGGTCCGGTTTGTGTCTGCTTCTTTACCTCTCCATCCAATGCCTTACCAGTACTTTTCTCACTCAGGTGGAGAACCAGTACCAACCCATTCTTGACACGACCTGGACTCAAGACAGCGGACAACATGTGAGCGCACAGCAGTGTGAAGAGCCACAACCTTGCCGAGACCTCTGATGCTTCATTTGCGTTTATTAATAAGTATATATTTTTTCTTGACCTTTCCAGACTTTTTTGGACAGGTGGACAGCCGGCGCGTGGTAGGAAAGCTCTCTAGCCGTGGAGTGTGATTTGTATCAGCGTCTCCACGGTAGTTGGTAGTTATTTGACTATCCCGTTGAGGTCCGGTTTGTGTCTGCTTCTTTACCTCTCCATCCAATGCCTTACCAGTACTTTTCTCACTCAGGTGGAGAACCAGTACCAACCCATTCTTGACACGACCTGGACTCAAGACAGCAGACAACATGTGAGCGCACAGCAGTGTGAAGAGCCACAACCTTGCCGAGACCTCTGATGCTTCATTTGCGTTTATTAATAAGTATATATTTTTTCTTGACCTTTCCAGACTTTTTTGGACAGGTGGACAGCCGGCGCATGGTAGGAAAGCTCTCTAGCCGTGGAGTGTGATTTGTATCAGCGTCTCCACGGTAGTTGGTAGTTATTTGACTATCCCGTTGAGGTCCGGTTTGTGTCTGCTTCTTTACCTCTCCATCCAATGCCTTACCAGTACTTTTCTCACTCAGGTGGAGAACCAGTACCACCCCATTCTTGACACCACCTGGACTCAAGACAGCGGACAACATATGAGCGCACAGCAGTGTGAAGAGCCCCAACCTTGCAGAGACCTCTGATGCTTTTTTTACAACTTACATTTGCTGTAACCATGTCAGGAACTAAAAAATTTTTGTATGATATGTATAAATCATGGATCTCAAACTCATGGCCCTCCAGATGTTACAAAACTCCAACTCTCATCATTCCCTGATAGCTGTAGTATGCCCAGGCAAGATGGGAATTGTAGTTTTGCAACAGTTGGAGGGCCACGAGTTTGACATCCCTGGTATATATCAAGTAATATTTGCAAAATAAATTATATATAAATATCTAATAAGTTTTTGGACAGATTTATATAAATATATATATTTGGAAGGGAAAGTATTTTCTTTTAAAAAAATAAAATTTATATGTGAATGTCCAAAAAAATTGTGTGAGGATTGGTCAAGGCTATGAGGGGATATGGAGGAGGCCTTGTTAAAAAAAAAAATATATATATATTTATATATAGTTCTAAATTTTTATTTTAAATTTTGTTTGGATGCACAAGTGTATACAGGTAGTATGACTTAGGTCTCTTTAAAAAGAACGTTTTTATGGTTCTGTTTACAGGCCTTTTACTTGCTTATGTAGACGGTCTGTATATCCAAAAGAATCGTTTTAATGGGTCAGTGAAAGATACCGACAGCACTACATGTGCTGTCAGCATCCGTCTCTGTTACGAGTCCCTTCAAAAATAATGCAACTTGTCCTCTTCTTGGCAGTTTTGAGTACAAGAATATGTCTGTTCATTATGGGCTGAGCCTTCAGCCAATAGTGGAAGGCACACAGGCAGCATCCGTGTTTTGCGTATCTGAAAATAGGCGAGCGTGAAGAACCAAACGTTCATTTGAAAGAGCCCAAGTTTTCATTTTAAAAATAATTTTATGAAATGTATTTATTTGTATAGTAAATACTTTGTAACAATGGTGACATGTTTTATGCTGTTTCATTATTTTTCGACAATCGTGTTCAAGTGTTATTATATAATAAATAACAATATTCAAGTAAAAGTTAGTTTATTGTCATAAAATAAGATTTATTTAGTATTTTTTGGGAGAAAAAGGGAAAATAGACACAGAAAAAAATCTCTATAAGAAACATGGTCGTCGCTGTTAGTCCTAGTTTATAAGTACGTGTGTGCCCCATTGTCATACGGGCGGATCCATTAAAGTAAATCTATCCGCTGCAAGTATAGGACGAAACCCCCCTGAACCAGTAAGGTAGTGCTTCCAAGGTGTCCCGTTCCGCATCCATGATGAGAGCAGAGGTCTAACGACGACCCAAATGTTGCAAATAGAGTCTCATTTGCGTGTACTACAACATAATTCGTTGGTGAATTTTGGACAAATAAAAAAATCAAGGAACCAGTATACAAGTAACAGGTCAGCCACTGTAATAGGTTCAATTATGATGACAGATGCCCTTTATCTACTCCATGGCAAGATACTCCGCTGGCTCTTCTCTAAACATCAGAAACCCACAATAATCCTGCTCTGGGTCAGGGAAAACTTTTCTTATGACGGAAACAGCACAAGAAGGAATTGGTCTTCTTTTGGCCACGCCAAGATAGCCATGTATCCACGATGTGAACCCACGATAAGCTGTTTTTCTGAGTAACCTATAATGAAATAGTAAATACTTTAAAATTTTATTTTTAAACAAATTATCAGGTTTACATAGAATTGAATAGAAACTGAAAAGCCAAATTCAGGTTTCTGAATCAATTCAATAATCTGTTGAACCATCCTTTACAAACATTTACTAACCTGTTCAAATCTTTGTCCGGGGGTGGATGCAACACTTGACCTATTGACCTCATCGACACCTCCACTTTTCCTCGAGCTTGACAGAATTGATGAAAGTAGTCATGTTCGATTATACATCTCATTTCTTCTAAATAATGTTCAATATTTGAGACTTCTTGGCAGCATATTGATTCGACTGGCATTGGCATTGGTTCACAATTGTTACAAGTACACCATAGCTTATTTCCAAGTCTGTAGTCTGACTCTTCAATTTCAACGTTGTCCTCCGAGTTTAAGGGTCTAGTGGGGTTTTCAGGAAAACAGGGTTCTGAATTGTCAGGACAACCATATTTTTCTTGGAGACGCTTTTTTATCCATTCCAACTAGACATGACAAAAAAAAAATAATCAGAATTATCAAATAAATTCTAGTCAAAATTAAAATGCAAATGTAATAAGTTTTTTACTTTTTCAGCTCTTGTTGTTGACGCACTCGATGATACTTGATGCGAGTCACTATCCATTCTTATACCTGTTTTAACAAAATAAAAAATTTGAGATTTTGATAATTAAAATAGTATTCATGGTATTCATTTGAAGGGTACATAATTCCATGTAATAAGGTGTGAGTAACAGTTATAATGAGATGGTCGATGGGGGTGCTATTTCGGGCAATGCCTCTACTGTCCGATATATATATTATGACCATCAACAAAACAGTGGCGGAGAGTAAGGATAACCCCCATCAATATTATTGCCATAGGGTGGAAGGGGGATCACCCCCATCATTATTATTGCCATAGGGGTGGGGAGGGGATCACCCCCATCAAAATTATTGCCATAGGGTGGGGGGGGGATAACCCCATCATTATTATTAGGGAGGGGGGATCACCCCCATCATTATTATTGCCATAGGGGAGGGGATCACCCCCATCATTATTATTAGGGAGGGGGGATCACCCCCATCATTATTATTGCCATAGGGGAGGGGGGATAACCCCCATCATTATTATTGCCATAGGGTGGGGGGGGGGAATCACCCCCATCATTATTATTGCCATAGGGGAGGGGGGATCACCCCCATCATTATTATTGCCATAGGGGAGGGGGGATAACCCCCATCATTATTATTGCCATAGGGGGGGATCACCCCCATCATTAGTATTGCCATAGGGTGGGGGGGGATCACCCCCATCATTATTATTGCCATAGGGTGGGGGGGTGAATCCCCCCCATCATGCTCGTTGTCATAGGGGAGGGGGGATAACCCCCATCATTATTATTGCCATAGGGGGGGGGATCACCCACATCATTAGTATTGCCATAGGGTGGGGGGGGATCACCCCCATCATTATTATTGCCATAGGGTGGGGGGGTGAATCCCCCCCATCATGCTCGTTGTCATAGGGGAGGGGGGATAAGCCCCATCATTATTATTGCCATAGGGGGGGGGGATCACCCACATCATTAGTATTGCCATAGGGTGGGGGGGGGATCACCCCCATCATTATTATTGCCATAGGGGAGGGGGGATAACCCCCATCATTATTATTGCCATGGGGGGGATCACCGCCATCATTAGTATTGCCATAGGGGGGGGATCACCCCCATCATTATTATTGCCATAGGGGGGGGGATCACCCCCATCATTATTATTGCCATACGGGTGGGGAGGGGGTAACCCCCATCAATATTATTGCCATAGGGGGGGGGGATCACCCCCATCATTAGTATTGCCATAGGGTGGGGGGGGATCACCCCCATCATTATTATTGCTATAGGGTGGGGGGGGGGGGAATCCCCCCCATCATGCTCGTTGTCATAGGGGAGGGGGGATAACCCCCATCATTATTATTGCCATGGGGGGGGGATCACCCACATCATTAGTATTGCCATAGGGTGGGGGGGGGATCACCCCCATCATTATTATTGCCATAGGGGAGGGGGGATAACCCCCATCATTATTATTGCCATAGGGGGGGGATCACCCCCATCATTAGTATTGCCATAGGGTGGGGGGGGGGATCACCCCCATCATTAGTATTGCCATAGGGTGGGGGGGATCACCCCCATCATTAGTATTGCCATAGGGTGGGGGGGGGGATCACCCCCATCATGCTCGTTGTCATAGGGGAGGGGGGATAACCCCCATCATTATTATTGCCATAGGGGGGGGATAACCCCCATCATTATTATTGCCATAGGGGTGGGGGGATCACCCCCATCATTATTATTGCCATAGGGGTGGGGGGATCACCCCCATCATTATTATTGCCATAGGGGTGGGGAGGGGGTAACCCCCATCAATATTATTGCCATAGGGGGGGGATAACCCCCATCATTATTATTGCCATAGGGGGGGGGGATCACCCACATCATTAGTATTGCCATAGGGTGGGGGGGGATCACCCCCATCATTATTATTGTCATAGGGGAGGGGGGATAACCCCCATCATTATTATTGCCATAGGGGGGGGATCACCCCCATCATTAGTATTGCCATAGGGTGGGGGGGGATCACCCCCATCATTATTATTGCCATAGGGTGGGGGGGTGAATCCCCCCCATCATGCTCGTTGTCATAGGGGAGGGGGGATAACCCCCATCATTATTATTGCCATAGGGGGGGGATCACCCCCATCATTAGTATTGCCATAGGGTGGGGGGGATCACCCCCATCATGCTCGTTGTCATAGGGGAGGGGGGATAACCCCCATCATTATTATTGCCATAGGCGGGGGATAACCCCCATCATTATTATTGCCATAGGGGTGGGGGGATCACCCCCATCATTATTATTGCCATAGGGGTGGGGGGATCACCCCCATCATTATTATTGCCATAGGGGTGGGGAGGGGGTAACCCCCATCAATATTATTGCCATGGGGGGGGATAACCCCCATCATTATTATTGCCATACGGGTGGGGAGGGGGTAACCCCCATCAATATTATTGCCATAGGGGGGGAATCACCCCCATCATTAGTATTGCCATAGGGTGGGGGGGGATCACCCCATCATTATTATTGCCATAGGGTGGGAGGGTGAATCCCCCCCATCATGCTCGTTGTCATAGGGGAGGGGGATAACCCCCATCATTATTATTGCCATAGGGGGGGGGGATCACCCACATCATTAGTATTGCCATAGGGTGGGGGGGGATCACCCCCATCATTATTATTGCCATAGGGGAGGGGGGATAACCCCCATCATTATTATTGCCATGGGGGGGGATCACCCCCATCATTAGTATTGCCATAGGGTGGGGGGGGGGGGATCACCCCCATCATTATTATTGCCATATGGTGGGGGGGTGAATCCCCCCCCATCATGCTCGTTGTCATAGGGGAGGGGGGATAACCCCCATCATTATTATTGCCATAGGGGGGGGATCACCCACATCATTAGTATTGCCATAGGGTGGGGGGGGGATCACCCCCATCATTATTATTGCCATAGGGGAGGGGGGATAACCCCCATCATTATTATTGCCATGGGGGGGGATCACCGCCATCATTAGTATTGCCATAGGGGGGGGATCACCCCCATCATTATTATTGCCATAGGGGGGGGGGATCACCCCCATCATTATTATTGCCATACGGGTGGGGAGGGGGTAACCCCCATCAATATTATTGCTATAGGGGGGGGATCACCCCCATCATTAGTATTGCCATAGGATGGGGGGGGATCACCCCCATCATTATTATTGCTATAGGGTGGGGGGGTGAATCCCCCCCATCATGCTCGTTGTCATAGGGGAGGGGGGATAACCCCCATCATTATTATTGCCATGGGGGGGGGATCACCCACATCATTAGTATTGCCATAGGGTGGGGGGGGATCACCCCCATCATTATTATTGCCATAGGGGAGGGGGGATAACCCCCATCATTATTATTGCCATAGGGGGGGGATCACCCCCATCATTAGTATTGCCATAGGGTGGGGGGGGATCACCCCCATCATTATTATTGCCATAGGGTGGGGGGGGATCACCCCCATCATTAGTATTGCCATAGGGTGGGGGGGGGTCACCCCCATCCTGCTCGTTGTCATAGGGGAGGGGGGATAACCCCCATCATTATTATTGCCATAGGGGGGGGATAACCCCCATCATTATTATTGCCATAGGGGTGGGGGGATCACCCCCATCTTTATTATTGCCATAGGGGTGGGGGGATCACCCCCATCATTATTATTGCCATAGGGGTGGGGAAGGGGTAACCCCCATCAATATTATTGCCATAGGGGGGGGGATAACCCCCATCATTATTATTGCCATGGGGGGGGGGGATCACCCCCATCATTAGTATTGCCATAGGGTGGGGGGGGGATCACCCCCATCATTATTATTGCCATAGGGTGGGGGGGTGAATCCCCCCCATCATGCTCGTTGTCATAGGGGAGGGGGGATAACCCCCATCATTATTATTGCCATAGGGGGGGGATCACCCCCATCATTAGTATTGCCATAGGGTGGGGGGGATCACCCCGGGTGGGGGGGGATCACCCCCATCATGCTCGTTGTCATAGGGGAGGGGGGATAACCCCCATCATTATTATTGCCATAGGGGGGGATAACCCCCATCATTATTATTGCCATAGGGGTGGGGGGATCACCCCCATCATTATTATTGCCATAGGGGTGGGGGGATCACCCCCATCATTATTATTGCCATAGGGGTGGGGAGGGGGTAACCCCCATCAATATTATTGCCATGGGGGGGATAACCCCCATCATTATTATTGCCATACGGGTGGGGAGGGGGTAACCCCCATCAATATTATTGCCATGGGGGGGGAATCACCCCCATCATTAGTATTGCCATAGGGTGGGGGGGGGGATAACCCTCATCATTATTATTGCCATAGGGGTGGGGGGATCACCCCCATCATTATTATTGCCATAGGGGTGGGGGGATCACCCCCATCATTATTATTGCCATAGGGGTGGGGAGGGGGTAACCCCCATCAATATTATTGCCATAGGGGGGATATCACCCCCATCATTAGTATTGCCATAGGGTGGGGGGGTGAATCCCCCCCCCATCATGCTCGTTGTCATAGGGGAGGGAGGACAACCCCCATCATGCTCGTTTGTCTAGGGGGGTACATATGAACAACTTTGCTCGTTGTCTAGGGGTGTTTGACAAACTTACCTACGGGATCCGGGTGCTGCTGCTGCCGTCTGCGATGCTCACCGAGGAATGCAAGCTGACTCCGGCTCCGGATAGACGAAATCGCTCCAGTTCTCTGAAGTCTCGCAAGAACTGGCGCTGATTGGATGCGCTCCGTGCCAGGGAGAAGATGTAAAGGCACGCCGAGAAGAACTTTTAAAGCCAGCCCATTTGAGGCTAGCTCATTAACATAAACGGCGGGAATTATTCTGGGGAGCATAGCGGACAAACGGGGGCCCAGTATGAAAAGAAAAAGAACGATCAAGAAATCATGGGGGCATGTAAGTAAAGCTATGGTCTTAGTTTGAATTTTTTTTTTAGGTGAAAGGTCCTCTTTAAGTACTGATTTTGCTCTAGAGTGTAAAGTGTGGAGAACAGGGTCGGGCTTAGGGTACTTTCACACTAGCGTTTTCCTTTCCAGTATTGAGTTCCGTCACAGGGGCTCAATACCGGAAAAAAACGAATCAGTTTTATCCTAATGCATTTTGAATGGAGAGCCTTCCGTTCAGGATGCATCAGTTCAGTCCCTCTTACGTTTTTTGGCCGGAGAAAATACCGCAGCATGCTGTATTTTTCTCACCGGCCAAAAATCCTGAACACTTGCCGGAATACTGGATCCGGCATTCATTTCCATTGAAAGTGCCGTATTGACGGATCCGTTCTTCCGGTTTTAATCTGCTGGACCCTATTGAGTTAATGCTGCAACCTACTGTATGTGCTCGATATAATAACACGTATTGCTATTAGGCTCATCTCACTTTGGAGCTTACACCCCAGATATGGGGGTCAAGTAGGCATCAGGCACAGCATAGTACTCTGTTCAATACAGCTGGGACGGTGGTGTGTGGTTGAGCGGTGCTAGTGCACTCCCGCCTACCTATACACCTTACTGACCCTTTATTCACAGCATCTCTCATGGGGCACAGTGTTTTTAACCCTTTTAGGTAGCTCACAAAATATCTTTTCACCAGTTTTAAAGATAAAATAGTAAAAGTTATGTTTTATTAGTCTGGGACAAGAGTAGGTTAGTAGCCGGTTAGGCAGTAGTGTTTTGTGTAATAAATAAACCCTTCCCAGATAGGGTCCTTTATAGAAAATAGTTAATACGGCAACGGGAAGCACACGTTCGTGTGCAGGGGGCCTTATGCTTAGCAGAAAGTGTAAATCCTAACAATCACTTTCTGTGCTCTCTGAGCCCAAGGTCCATTCACCCCCTTCAAGTCTTATATAGAAGATAACCATCATGACCTGGACCTTGAACAGACACAGCAGCCCCCCAGCTGCTGTCAGACACCCCTCGAGAACCATTTTTTTTTTTTTTTACTTTATTTAGCCCTCCTTTTTTAGAAGAATATTTTTAAGGGATCCCACAGGAATTCGGCTGCTATTCAGACATAAAGTTGTGCACGGCGGCGGTTCACAGCATTATTCAACTATGCCACATACGGTGATCTCCAACAACCTGCCGGCTTTCTAAACGCAAACGTGAAGCTAGTGTAACAATACATTGTTAAAAAAAAAAATGATCTCCTTCCCTTTGACACATACAGTGCTGAACTGAGCGCCACTGCTAAAAATAAATAATGAAATAAAATTGCAGTGGCGCTCAGGCCCATTCATTGCACTAGAGAGGTTTTCCCTACTGCAGCATGGAAAGTGTTGACCACAACTGGAAATCCTATATGTGCAGTGTTTGGGCCTAAATGCCATCACAATTGTTTTTTTTTTTTTTAGCAGTAGCTCTGTCATTTGGTAACATTGGTGGACAAATGAAAAAGTTATGCAATGACACAAAAATGACAGTTTTTCCAAAAAGCATTTTGCAGTGCAAAATTAGTAAAATATGAAATAAATTAGACATATTTGGTATTGCCACAAGTTATATAGTTATTTAAACTGCACGGTACATATCATTAAAAAGATGAAAAACTATTTCTGATTTACTTTCCCCCTCGCAAGAATTTTTTTTTTTTTAAATTTAAATAAAGGTTATTTAACCCTAGGCACCCCCTAGGCACCCCAGTCCGACACTGTCACTGCACAACTATAATTATCACTGGGCAGATTAGTTATTCAGCTGCATGTATTATTGGTGGTGCCATGTACAGTATATACTAAAGCTAGTACTATGACTGGTGCCGTTACCAAATGTATTTTGTACTATGAGTAACTAGGAGATTCCTTCCAAAAAAATGGCCGCACTCACTATGTAGACAAAAATTATCCAGACTAAATTCATCCCCTTCCTCCAGGCTTATGTGCACTAGCATCAGAGTGGGGGGAAACATGACTGCAGCCTGAGAAAACAGTGTGCTGCTTGTCTAGTTTATTTTTCATGGTCTGCAATTGGGATGTCTTAGGCAACGAGTGGAAATAACAAAGATATTATATTTATATTACGTTTTGTTGGTTGTTCTGTTTTCTTTGTTTGGATTCTAGGTTTAGTGGCCCTTTAACAATGACATGAAAGTAGGTAAGCAATAAAAGAATCTTAGGCTACTTTCACACTAGTGTTTTTGCTGGATTCTGCAGGGTTCAGCAAAAACGCTTCCGTTACTGATAATACAACTATCTGTATCCATTATGAACGGATCCGGTATTATCTTTAGCATAGCCAAGACGGATCCGTCATGAACTCCATTGAAAGTCAATGGGGGACGGATCCGTTTTCTATTGTGTCAGATTGCATCAGAGAAAACGCATCTGTCCCCATTGACTTGCATTGTGGGTCATGACGGATCCGTTTTGCTCCGCATCCCATGCTGCGGTTTGCTCTCCGGTATGATAACGGAACTGAATGCATTTTGGAGCATTCCGTTCTGTTCAGTTATGTTTTGTCCCCATTGACAATGAATGGGGACAAAACGGAAGCGTTTATGACGGATCTCAATACCGGAAAATATTAACGCAAGTGTGAAAGTAGCCTAGAAGATAGAAGGTCAGAAGGGCATCAATGGAAAAATGATTATCAGAAGCATTCAGTAAATTCATTAGCAATGACTGGGGAATTTGGGGGTCAGTAACTTGTCTATAATCTAGTACATAAAATTGTAAGGAAATAATCAATGACCTTGAAAGAAGTGACTATGGAAGTATGAGAGCCTAGAGACAAGTAGATATAGCCAATAAGGAATCTTAAAAGGTGAGCAATGACAAGATAAGAATACACGTCAGGAGGTAAATCACAACCTTTGTAGAAGAAATGTTAAAGGGAATGTGTGATCAGAAAATGACTTATTGTTTAAATCATGTTTGTACATTAGATAAAAAGTAGAAAAGGTGGCTCCACCCTCCAGATCAAAACAGGTGAGGTGCAAACCTGCTATATGGATCACCCTACCCAATAATGTAAAATGAAATAAGCAAAAGGTCTAGCAGGCACTCTCTATATGGAATGATGCTGAGGGACTAGAGTATATGTTTGAAATGTTTTTATTTATTGTGAATATAAAATAGATGATAGACAATAATATAAAATTGCATAAAAAATGGCCTAGCATAAAAATAATAGCTGTGCTAGATCGTGCCAATGGGCGCCCAATGTATAGAAAAATATAATAAAATAAAATAGGAGATGTCTCCCGAAGTAAGTCACTGGTGTTAGGCAGTCCTGTAGTAGGTAGGTATTGCAATAAAAGACGTTTCCAATGTACAGTATACCGTAAATAGGCAGATGGACGTATGCAGGTATTTACGGCGTGGTGACCGTACTGAAAATAGCAAGCTTTAGTCAATTAACATAGTCCACCATATGTTGTCAGATGAGAACCGTGATAAAAAAAATGAGAACCGTGATAGAAAGAAATATTGTAGTGGTTCTTCTACAGTGTCTCAATAACTTCAGTATTATAGGATTGTATCCAAGACGTGAGACATAGTATCTCAAACTTAAATCTTGTTTGTGATGTAGCTTGTCATCGATATATACGGGTATTATTGTGGAGGGAAAACGGAGCTCCAAGGCCTCGGTGCGGCGTCCCGCACTGTCACTAGCCTGGAGTACACTTACCCTACCGGTATGGACTGTATCAAGTAGGCCGTCTCGGAGGCAGCTCTGATCTCCGGCTCTTGGCGTCCCACGTGGATCCCTGGTGTCTCGCCTGACTTGGTCAGTATGACGTAGTTTGAATCAGGGGTCACATGATCGGACTCGAACTCGCTGGGCTGCCGTTTGAATCGGGTCACTTGTAAGAAGCGCTCTGATGAACATATATGAAGGGGCCCTTAAAAAAAAGCACGTCTGTAACACAGTCATCAGTGGTTTGTATTGTGATGCACTTGCAGTTTGGAGAAATCAGGGTTCTCTTGGTGCAGTGTGATCCATGCTTTTGCTTTTTGTCAGAAAATTAAAAATATTCTCTCCAAAAATTCTTAAAAAATATGGTTAATATATAAACACTGATGAATATGCACTCACTGATGAAGGGACCGTGCATTGTCTCGAAACGCATATGAGGATGTGGAGGACATTAGAAATTATTTAATTCAAGTCATATGACTTATTTATAAAGACTGAACTACCACGCATTCATACGAGTTTTGGGACAATGCACGGTCTCTTTATCAGTGAGTGCATATTCATCAGTGTTTATATATTAACCATATTTTTTAAGAATTTTTGGAGAGAATATTTTTAATTTTCTGACAAAAAGCAAAATCATGGATCACACTGCACCAAGAGAACCCTGATTTCTCCAAACTGCAAGTGCATCACAATACAAACCACTGCTGACTGTGTTACAGACGTGCTTTTTTTTAAGGGCCCCTTCATATATGTTCATCAGTCCGGGTCAGTTTCCCTCCAGCGTGGTGCAGAGAACATTAGAGGGAAGCTGAAGCTAGAACCAATCCCATAGCTGTCGATGGAATGGTTTATATATATCTTGGACATCAGCTGTGATGACGGATGTCTTATAGCACTGTACAGAAAAAACGCTGCATGCTACATTTTTCTTTCCAGTGCTATCAGTCTACACACCAGACTCTGGACCTGAACTAAGGGCGCCACATACACATATAACAGTTGAGTCCAGCTCTGAAAAAAAAATAAACGTCTGACTGGAGTCTAGACACAACTTAGTCTAAGATGATGGGCCCATAGGAGCCTTGGGTCTTTGCTGCCCAACCAAACCACCTATATTTTAATCCACCATGGAGAAAAGTGTAAATACCAGATGATAAGCATGTATCTATGATAAAAAGAGACCGGGACAAGATTAAACTCGTGACCTTGGAAGGAGAACAATGACTAGGAATATAGGAGGAAGTACTGTGTGGAGGGCAGCATCATGGCAGTCATGTTTTCCTCATGATGACTATATTAGTATTCCTGCCTCCACCCTGAGTATCATATATTTACTTGGGCAGGACTTGCCAGATATGACATTTGGAAAGTGTGTGACATGGCTCGCTTGCTCATAAACTTTAATTCTCGGGCATATATTGTTACACTATTGTAATCTACAAGCTACAAAACTTGGATCGTAGTCACACCGCACTTGGCAGCGTGCAGCCATAGAATCTGCCACCTACAAGTGGAAATTATGACAGAAAGTAGCAACCTAGAAAAAAACCTTCTTTTACTTCATCAAATGCTAATTAAAATGCATGTGAGCGCGGATAATTATACATATGGTTTTGGACAAAAAGCTCAGCCTGGCACAGAGTTTGGCCCGCTTGTAATCAAAACATTTTCCTTCCATATGGCATTGAGTTAATTACTTTTATTCTCCCTTATCATCATATTTCTTCTTCTTTTGGATAGTCGGCTCCTCACCTCTGCCTATCACCAGCATATTGTCAGTGTCAAAAGTCAACGCAAGTGATGGTGCCAGCGAATGCTGTATGTTGGCTGCCGAAGGTTCCTATCTGGCACTCGAATGCTTCATAAAAGGGGAATAACTGCCCAGTGTCTCTTTGTTTCCACCCAGGCAAACTGTCCAGCGTCCTGCTGTTGTATTCCCTCAGCAAATTAACCTGTGGATCCAGACCTGTCTCCTTCAACGCTACTTGGACGGAAGTCAATATCTTGCTTCATGTAGAAGTCTGCGTTGGTTGTTGACATGATTAATGAAGATTACTCAGTGACATTCAGAATATCCCTGATAGCATTGACACTTCAGAGTTTAGTGTTTTTTTTTTGCTTTTATGTTGCTATTTCTATTTTTTGTAACTCTTTCTTCATTGTTATCAAAGAGGAGCTTTCCATCCCCAATAGTGGCCTAGGGGAGGACAGTCGATTCAGTGACCTGACCAGTAGACTGTCCATCTATTGTGGGAGGGTATTATAGATTGGCATTTATTTTCTGAGCTTGTGATAAGTGATTATGAGCCCCGTCCATTTTTTGAAACAGCTCATTAAGACCAATTTACAGTAAGTGACCTGTAGACTATACCTCCAACTTTTTGGACAATTAAAGAGGGAAACTTATGGTTCATTGTGTGAAAGATCCATTTTACTATACATAGATTTATACATTTTAATAGTTTTCTCTTACAAAATGGTGCAAAAAATAATCTCAATATAGACATTTTTAAAATCCCAACTGCATCAAATAATGGAAAATTATACAAAAGGGGCTCAAATATAAAGAGAAACACTTTATAGGTCAATATTGTGAATGTAATAATGCAAATCTATACCTCAGATTAAAAAGAGGGACATTTAAGGAGCAAAGAGGGACATGGGTCAAAAAGAGGGACTGTCCCTCCAAAAGATGGACACTTGGGAGGTCTGCTCTAGAATCAGTCTTCCCAATAATGACCCATGGGATCAAATAGACCTCTAAGAAGATTACATCAGTGCAGCTTGAACATTCTCAGCCCCCAACCCATTTGGGGCCAAACAAATCAACTGGGAGTCAAGCCTTAGATTCTGGAAGTCTATAGAGGCCCTCAACCCCTCTGTTCTGGAAATCTGAGACTTAGATGCTGACTGAACTGCTCTGAGCAACATGATAATTTACTATTTCATATGGAAATTGTTCCACTAGGTCAGGAATGGCCAACCTGAGGCTCTCCAGCTGTTGCAAAACTACAATTCCCATCATGCCCAGACTGCCAACAGCTATCAGCTTACAGCAGGGCATTGTGGGAGTTGTAGTTTTACAACAGCTGGAGAGCCGCAGGTTGGCCATGCCTGCACTAGGTCTTGCTTTCTTGCATCGTATCTTTAGACCTTTGTGATTCATCACAATGAACGGTCTCAGACTAAAGAATCTGATGGTAGAAATGAGCAAAGTAATTTGGAAAAGTTTGAGCATCTGTGAGTAAAATCCTGAGGAAATATACGTGTGTATGATCTGTGTATTCTTTTTATATATCAATGTATATGTCTGCGTATATTATACATGTACAAATGTAGCCAATGTTATCTTGACTAGCTTAACGCAGTAACGCAAAAAAAAATACATTTGGGTACAAAAACACTGTACTGTTGTGTGGCACTTGCGACGCAGCCACACTACATTCGAGTACTGCGTGGCCATACAGGCTGCAGTGGGCTCTAATAAAATGAATGAGACGGCACTGTTTGGTCGGTTTTTATTGTTAATGGCAGTGCGCCACATTTAATACCCCGCAATACAGACTTGGAGAACAGTGCAGTCTCATTAATTAAATTAGAGCCCACAGCAGCCAGTACAGCTGCGCAGTGCTTGAATGCAGCTCGCCCAAGTCGGAAGCTGCTAACGACTGCCGTATTGTCGCACCCTTACAGCAATACAATAAATTGTGTTAAAGTGACCATTCTAGTAAGCCTGGAGTCAATATACAGTTGTGTTTAAAATAATAGCAGTCAGACATCACTAACCTGATCAATCACTGTTTTTGGTAGAAATGATATTTCTACATGGCAAATAATTTACTAGCAGGTTTAGTAGAGTAATAGAAATCCAACAGACCCAACAGTCATGACAAGCATGCATGCTGACGATTCTGTGTACTGTAATTGAATCACTAATTGAAAGGGGCATGTTCAAAATAATAGCAGTGTGGAGTTTAATGAGTGAGGTCATTCATTCTTTGAAAAACAGGTGGCAATTATTGCCCTTATTTAAGGAAGGAAGGCAGCAAATGTTGTACATGCTGGTTACAGTGCATTTCTCTCTGAAATTCTCAGGAATATGGGTCGTTCCAGACATTGTTTAGAAGAACAGCGCACCTTGATTAAAAAGTTGATTGGAGAGGGGAAAACATATAAAGAAGTGCAGAAAATGATAGGCTTGCTCAGCTAAAATGATCGCAAATGCTTTAAAATAGCAACTAAAACCTGAAAGACGTGGAAGAAATCGAAAAACTACCATTCGAATGGATAGAAGAATAGCCAAAATGGCAAGGAACCAGCCAACAATCAGCTCCAAGAAGATCAAAGAAGGTCTTAAGTTACCTGTGAGTACTGTTACAATTAGAAGAGGCCTATGTGAAGCCAAGCTATCTGCAAGAAGCCCCCGCAAAGTCCCACTGTTGAAAAAAAGACATGTGCTGAAGAAGTTACAATTTGCCAAAAAGCACATTGACTGACCTAAAGAGATTGTTCTTTTTGGGTCTAGTGGCCGGAAACAGTTTGTCAGACGGCCCCCAAACACAGAATTCAAGCCACAGTACACTGTGAAGACAGTGAAGCATGGTGGTGCAAGCATCATGATATGGGGATGTTTCTCATACTACGGTGTTGGGCCTTTTTATCGCATGCTGCCTTATGCTGAAGAGGAAATGCCCTTGAAATGGGTGTTCCAACAAGACAACGACCCCAAAAACACCAGAAAACGTGAAACGTCTTGGTTCCAGACCAACAAGATTGACGTTATGGAGTGGTCAACCCAATCCCCGGATCTTAATCCAAAAGAAAACCTGTGGGGTGACATCAAAAATGCAGTTTCTGAGACAAAACCAAGAAATAGAGAAGAACTGTGGATGTCCATGTATAGGATTATAATAGAGCGTGTTTTTCAGTGTGTATGCATGTAACAGTGTGTGTAAATCAATGTGTATGTATTCAATAGTGTGTATGTCAGGGTATGTATGTATGGGTGTAATAATGTACGAATTTCAGTGTGCATGTATATAATAGTGCTTGTATGTCAGTGAATATGGTAAGTATGTAATAATGTGTGTGTATGTCAGTGTGTATGTACATAATAGTTTATATGTATGTAATGTATGTAGTGTGCAGGTATAAGGCTACTTTCACACTTGCGTTTGGGGTTCCGCTTGTGAGTTCCGTTTGAAGGCTCTCACAAGCGGCCCCGAACGGATCCATACGGCCCCAATGCATTCTGAGTGGATAAGGATCCGCTCAGAATGCATCAGTTTGGCTCCGCTTGGCCTCCATTCCTCTCAGGAGGCGGACACCTAACGCAGCTTGCAGCGTTCGGGTGTCCGCCTGGCCGTGCGGAGCCAAACGGATCCGTCCAGACTTACAATGTAAGTCAATGGGGACGGATCCGTTTGACGTTGACACTATATGGTGCAATTTCAAACGGATCCGTCCCCCATTGACTTTCAATGCAAAGTCAAGACGGATCCGTCTGACTAACAATTAGACTTAGATTTTTTTCGGAAATATAATGCAGACGGATCCGTTCTGAACGGATACCATCGTTTGCATTATAGGTGCGCATCCGTCTGTGCAGACACCAGACGGATCCGCCCCGAACGCAAGTGTGAAAGTAGCCTAAGTGACACAATCATATTTATAGTGAAAATTTACTTCCGACTTTAAAATCCTTTCCAAATTCCCTGAGCCCGGATTTCTTGTTGCCTGCTTCCATCCTCTTGGCCGAGGTTGGAATGTTTCAACAGAGAGTTTAACCCCTTTCAGTCATTATTGATAGTAAGTGTGCTTGTATGATCTGATGTCGCCGGTCACCAGGCAATTGAGCAATTTCTTCTTTGTTCCTCGGCTTTTTGCAGTATCCTGACATTTCCAAGGGTCTCATTAGCCACTATTAAAGGTGAAACAATTCAGGGCACGCACAGAGAAAATCTCACCTCAGTTATTTCGCTTCATGTTACCACTCAGGCAATTAACACATTTTACAAATAAACAGGTAATACATTCCGGGAGCTCATACACTGTAGTCACCTATGACCCTCTTTCCCAGCATTTTACTCTAAATCCTGAAAAAAAAAATTAAATACATAACATTTTAATAGAGATAAATGTCTACTAATGTACAGAAATAAAATTTAAGATAAAAAACAAAGTACCCAACCAATAAGTTTTAAAAAAAATTGAAAAAAACTAAAATATATTTATATATACTTTCCTATACATTTCTGGATTAATGGATTCTAACTGAATGATTCAGATGAAGGAACATTCGGGTTGCTTGTTTCATGTATTTTTTTTCAGCCGGATAAAATTTTAATTTGCCATATGAAGTCATAGCAAAGTGATGGAATTCATAATTTACAGTGGCTGAATAGGAAACGCGAAGATGCTCATCCTCCTCAAGTATTGGCCAAGTTTAGAGAGATGAAAATTGGACTCTCCAACTTTGATACTGGGTCATATTACTACACCGATGATCTTGTGGGACCTATCTAATGACTGGTGCTACTTGGTGCTTGTTAGATTCCCTTATCCATTGGGTCAACCACCTCTGGAGGCAATAGCCCCTTTTCCAGGGGCCTCATGACAGCTGCAAGGGCTGCCTCTCTGGTACTTCACCAGTGACACAACTGGAAACTACTGGGACCCAATACAAACCTTTAACAGCCCACCAGCCACCTACCACTTGCCATTTCGAATACTGGCATCTTCTCATGTAGTTAAGGGTCCTTAGCCCTCTCAGGGACCAGGATTCAGATGCAACTGCTAACTCTGTGCTCCCATGTAACTACACCCCTAGTACTTGCTTGCCCTCTATGCCCTCTATAGACTGCAGTTCATACCGTCCTGTTTTTTTTTCTAGGTTCTAGCTAATTCTTTGAACTGATCTGTTTCACTTGTCTTCAACCTTATAGAATATTCTTCTTGGTGTCAAGTGATAAAATTAGATTTTCGTCTTCATTTATTAAGCTTCACTTCAAACATGAAGAGCCCCCTCAGTTCTACAATTAATTGCTGCCTTCAGTGTCGGCCCGGTCTTGAAGCCCTCACCAGGACGCCTAGTTATAGGGGCTCTCCATAGAGTCGGGATGAATACATTACACAGTGCCTGCCATACAATGAATATGTAAAACCTGTATCCTCCAGGATCGGGTCAGGATTCTGGAGGAACCAGAAAGACTTTTAGTTTGTCTTCAATATTTATTAAGAAAATGTCTAAGATTTTGACAATAATTTCTTGTTGTTGGATCATAAGATGAATATCTCATTGATAGCTGGTGTGATATCTAGAGAAGGACTCTCATCGTCTCGTGATTCGTGCTCGGCTTGACACTTCCTTGCCAGTGGCTGCACTGTGAAGAACGGTGAATATAAAGTCCTCATAAATTATAATGACAGGTGCTGCTTGGCTTACCGGTGATAACTCAAGCTTAAGGCACTGTAGCGCACCTCTGGTGGTGTTCCACATTGTTCATCCTGGGCCTTCTAGTTGTTGCAAGAAATAGAGTGAATACTGATAGTTAGGCTATGTTTACACTGCTGTCCAAGCCTCAGTTGGCAGTACCAACACATTTCACACAAGAATAGACTAGCAGAAAGCGTTATTCTTGATGTCAAATAGAAACCAAAAAGGAACACTGACAGTTGCTGTTGGGACCCCTCAGACATCTGGAAGCAAGAGCAATGAAATTAATATGCTGGGGTCTGTAAAAAGCTGGGTAACAAGTTAGAACCTTTATGGGTACTGTAACAGTGACCATTAGGGTCCATTCACACGTCCGTTGTTTCTTTCCTGATCTGTTCCGTTTTTTGCGGAACAGATCTGGACCAGATCTGGACCCATTCATTTTCAATGGGTCCTGAAAAAAATCGGACAGCTCAATGTCTGATTTTTTTTCAGGACCCATTCAAAATGAATGGGTCCAGATCTGGTCCAGATCTGTTCCGCAAAAAACGGAACAGATCAGGAAAGAAACAACGGACGTGTGAATGGACCCTTAATGGTAGCTATCCAACATGTCGTACCTGTGTGGGAGACCAAAAACATGGCTGAATAGATTATTAACAGGACAGGAAAACTTTCCAGGAAGTTGTGCTGTGCAGGGGTTGTGCATTTCTATGGAGCTTGGGTGATTCCATGACCAAACTGCAAGAAGAAGAAGAAGAAGAAGTCAAGAGACAGACTGGCTGACACAAGAAGGCAACAGCTCACAATGATAGAACAAGGAAAGGTCACAGGTCTCATATTTCTTATTTTTTTTATTTCCAGCACACGCGTGCTTTAAATTGGAAAAGAAGGAAGCAATTCCCTAATAAAATGAATTCCTTTAAGTCATAAAAAAGAACATTTTCCTGGAGTCGCCCACCAAAATTTCCATTCTGCTATTTCTTAGTTGCATTTATATATTATTTCTGGGTGACAAATAACATAGCACCATTACAGATTCCAAAAGAGTTGCTTTTTTCACTCAGCTTTCCTAGTCCAGAAAGGCAAAACTATCTAGTTAGGTGTGAAGCTTGGGAAAGCTGGGTGACAACCGCTGTGTTAGCTGTCATGGCTGCCACATTTGTGTCACCCAGCTTTCCCAGATCCAGATATCTTTAGAAATGACTCCAGGACTGATATTTCCAGGGGACCTTTACTTTCAGGAGACATGGGTATGAATGTGAATCTTGTTAAGCAGAATGGTTAACGTGAACCTCACCGCCCCCCTAAAGCTGCTAATTATTGATTCCACAAGGAGATTTGTGTTTTATTGTGTGAGGACAGCACGGAGTCGTATACGGGGGACAGCGGAGGACAGAGACGTCTCTATAGTGGGAAAGCATTAGTGGTATCGATCTAATGGCCCAGAGAAATGGAACAGAACATCACTAATGGCTTCTCATACCAGGGGACTAATACTGTGTCTGTAAAAGCCAAGGCCTAGACAACTGCACTACTATAACTACATCCTCCATCATTCTCATACCAGGAAAATAATACTGTGTCTGAGAAATCTGAGGCCAGGACTATTGTGCTTCCATACATCCCTTATCATTCTGGTACCAGGGATCTAATCCTCTGTCTGTAGAAGCTGAGGCTAGGACTACCCTGCTGCTATAACTACTTACCCCATCATTCTCATATTCCAGGATACACTGGAATAACTTTAAAACTTAAGTTAGGACTATTGTGATACCAGAACCACATCATTCTTTTCTATAATATAATCTTTATTGGAGTTTTTACATTTTCATGTCAATACAACATACAGTTGCAAGAAAAAGTATGTGAACCCTTTAGAATGATATGGATTTCTGTACAAATTGGTCATAAAATGTGATCTGATCTTCATCTAAGTCACAACAATAGACAATCACAGTCTGCTTAAACTAATAACACACAAAGAATTAAATGTTACCATGTTTTTATTGAACACACCATGTAAACATTCACAGTGCAGGTGGAAAAAGTATGTGAACCCCTAGACTAATGACATCTTCAAGAGCTAATTGGAGTGAGGTGTCAATGAGATGAGATTGGAGGTGTTGGTTACAGCTGTCCTATAAAAAACACACACCAGTTCTTGGTTTGCTTTTCATGAGAAGCATTGCCTGATGTGAATGATGCCTCGCACAAAAGAGCTCTCAGAAGACCTACGATTAAAAATTGTTGACTTGCATAAAGGTGGAAAGGGTTATAAAAGTATCTCCAAAAGCCTTGCTGTTCATCAGTCCACCGTAATACAAATTGTCTATAAATGGAGAAAGTTCAGCACTGCTGCTACTCTCCCTAGGAGTGGCCGTCCTGTAAAGATGACTGCAAGAGCACAGCGCAGACTTCTCAACGAGGTGAAGAAGAATCCTAGAGTGTCAGCTAAAGACTTACAAAAGTCTCTGGCATATGCTAGCATCCCTGTTAGCGAATCTACGATATGTAAAACACTAAACAAGAATGGATTTCATGGGAGGGTACAACAGAGGAAGCCACTGCTGTCCAAAAAAAAGATTGCTGCACGTTTACAGCTTGCACAAGAGCACCTGGATGTTCCACAGCAGTACTGGCAAAATATTCTGTGGACAGATGAAACCAAAGTAGAGTTGTTTGGAAGAAACACACAACACTATGTGTGGAGAAAAAGAGGCACAACACACAAACATCAAAACCTCATCCCAACTGTGAAGTATGGTGGTGGGGGCATCATGGTTTGGGGCTGCTTTGCTGCCTCAGGGCCTGGTCGGATTGCTATCATAGAAGGAAAAATGAATTCCCAAGTTTATCAAGACATTTTGTAGGAGAACTTAAGGCCATCTGTCCACCAGCTGAAGCTCAACAGAAGCTGGGTTTTGCAACAGGACAACGACCCAAAGCATAGAAGTAAATCAACAACATAATGGCTTAAACAGAAGAAAATACGCCTTTTGGAGTGGCCCAGTCAGAGTCCTGACCTCAACCTGATTGAGTTGCTGTGGCATGACCTCAAGAAAGCGATTCACACCAGACATCCCAAGAATATTGCTGAACTGAGACAGTTCTGTAAAGAGGAATGGTCAAGAATTACTCCTGACCGTTGTGCACGTCTGATCTGCAACTACAGGAAACGTTTGGTAGAAGTTATTGCTGCCAAAGGAGGTTCAACCAGTTATTAAATCCAAGGGTTCACATACTTTTTCCACCTGCACTGTGAATGTTTACATGATGTGTTCAATAAAAACATGGTAACATTTAATTATTTGTGTGTTATTAGTTTAAGCAGACTGTGATTGTCTATTGTTGTGACTTAGATGAAGATCAGATCACATTTTATGACCAATTTGTGCAGAAATCCATATCATTCCAAAGGGTTCACATACTTTTTCTTGCAACTGTATATTAGATCAATTACATACATAGTAAGCCTAAAGAAAGTTCACATTTAGGTTGAACATTTAGTCCATCGTATATGATCAGGCATAATAACATGTGAACCCTCAACATTCCCCCCTTCCCCATTTTAGTGCTCTCTCTCCATTTCATATTCCCTGCTAATCTTTAATCCACCTGAAGTCTCCCCAGGGTGTTTGCAATTTTCCTCTTTAGGTACCATTCAGAAGACACAAAGGGTTTCATCAGTTCTTTTAATTCGGCATTCGAGAATACCGCATTGACAAAGACCTCCCATCTCCTAAAAAATGTTTTAACATATCTTCCTTTGTATTGTTCTGCCTCTACTCTTTCCATATCAAAGCATATTTTAATGTGACGGAAAACATCTGTCGCTGACGGGACTCGGGTTGTAGCCAGTCTCTGAAGAGGAAACGTTTAGCCTCTAGGAGTGATATGTGGATTATTGGGGGTATTGTCTTTCCCTCAGGAGGAACATGGAACAGGACAAGTTCGAGAGTCAATGGAATCGATATTCTCAGATGTTTAATTTGAGACCTGATTAACTTCCAAAATTTCTAAGACCACACCCCATGGCACATATCAGAGCCTCAAAGATGGCACTTTGGGCAGTTAGTCAATCTGGTCTGGGATTGAGTGTGGGAAACATACTGAAATCCATATATGGCTTTGATAATCATCCTGAAATGTGTTTCCCTCCATCTCTCATTAGTAATTGCCTTTCTTATTTTGTCCCAGCCATGCAGAATCACTTTTCCAGTACCCATGGAGGGCAACTCCTTCCATTGGGAGAAGAGCCTTTCCGCAGTATTTTTCTGTTTGGTATCCCTAATTCCCTGTTACAGTCCCGATAGCGACTTTTTCCTATGACCCTGACCCAGCAGATGGTCAAAATTATTGGAGATGAACTCTTTAGTGAGATCAAGAACTCTATTCCTGAGGAACCCCTTGAGTTGGAGGTATGCGAATAGGTGTTGCTAATTCCCTAGCTGATGTATCTCCTTAAGTTCAGTGAAAGAATAATATTGCTTTTCTTGCATATTCCACATATCCTTTGCATACTTGATATCTACAGCTCTCCATCTTACAAAGTGTTTAGATTCTAGCCCTGCTGGAAATTCCGGTTGTCCCTAGATGCCCATGTATTTTGAGAGCATGAAAGGTAGATAGAATATTTTACGTGACCCTTTCCAAGCAGCAATAGTATCTTTCACTAATAAGCTGGTTCTAACTGAAGAAGGTATTGCCGCAAATTTGGTGTGTAATAATGCCTCTAGATCCAGTCAATGCAGTGCCTCATAAGGCTGGCCAAGTTATAACACTTTAAGTCCGGCAATGCTAGGCCTCCCAAGGTTTTGGGTAGTTGCAACTTAGCCAGCGATATTCTGGGCTTCTTTCCTGCCTATGAGAAAGACCTAAATGCGGTTTCTAGAGTGTTAATATCGGAGTGTTTGAGAAGGAGAGGAATGGTCTACTTTATGGATCTGGAAGCTATTTGTATTGACACTTCTAGAGGTTGGCCACCTTCCCTCGACCGACCTGTTGTAGCCAAAGAACAAAAGCTCCGATTTGGTTGTATTTACCCTGAAACCTGACAAGTTACCAAACTCTGCCAAAAGCTGGAATAGGTGTTTCAGGTCTCTGCGTGGGTGTTCCAAGAAGACCAACAGGTCATCAGCGAAGAGTGTGTGTTTGAGCTCTGTTCTACCTATCCTGATGCCCTTTATATTGTTTCTCATTCCTAGCTTGCGGGACAGGGGTTCTATTGCTAGGTTGAATATAAGTGGGGAGGGCGGGCAGCCTTGCCTGGTGCCTTTGTTCAAGCAGAAAGAGCTGGAGAGAAATCCAGGGGTTTGTATTCTAGCTTGAGGGTTAGTATATAGTGCCATAAGATAGTATGGAAGCCTATACCATCCAATACAATTCCCATCCAACCCCAGTCTACATTGTCAAAAGCTTTCTCAGCATTAATAGTGACTAGCTGGGGATGGATGAGCTGCAGGGTGCATCTTTACCTCGTCTAGGACTGTCAGGACCCTACGAATGTTTGTAACTGCAGCCCTCCCTTGTACAAAAAAAAAGTCACAAAAGTTCCAAACTATGGTTTCACAATGGTTTTACAGCTGCGGGTCCCAGGAGTAAAATGGGTTCAATTCACAATATCAGCATGCGTTTTTTCGGGTCCGCGCGATTATTCACTGATTCCTCCTCTCTCAAAGATCCTCCAGTTATGCAAGCACTAGTGGGATGCCGTATACTCCAAATATTCCTCTTTCCACTACAGCTCCTGTAGGAAAAGCGCACCAATAGTGTAGCACAGTATATGCTTCTCACCTGCACCTTTCCCTTTTATACTTACAGGGGCAGGTGGAAATCAGGCACCTCAGACACAGTAAACACCCAAATCCTCCGATGTCCTTATTCCTTAGTAGTTCTATATAACATAAAAGCTCCAATAGTGAAGAGCAGCTATTCAGCAGATAAAACCTTTTTTTAATAATACTCACAAATGTAGGTGGACACAAGCGATTATAACAAATAGCAGCCTATTGCTCCTGCCCAACCTGAGTATTATTAAAACTTGTACTCCCTTGTACAAAGCCTACTTGCGCTGGGGATATCAACCTTGGCAGTATGAGTGCCAGTCTGTCAGCTAGTATTTTGGAAGCTATGTTAAGATCTACATTGATCAATGAGATGGGGCGATATGAAGCTGCTAATGTAGGGTCCTTACCAGGCTTTGGCAAAACCTTTATATGTGCCGTATTTGTTTGGGTTGGTATACCTGTACCATGCATGTATCCGGTGTATATTTGGGAGAGACAGTTGGGGCTATGTCCTGGGATAATATGCAAAATAATTTCCCTGTATAACCATCGGGTCCAGGAGCTTTACCCAAGGATAGGTTTTTAATGTCTTTAGTGACGTCTTCTGTGGTAATTGGGGCGTTAAGTGATTCCCTGTCTAGTTCAAATAGTGTTGGTAATGGGATGTCTTTCAATCATTCCTCCATTCCCTCTGCTGGTTTCAGAGAAGATCCGTACAGATTGTCATAAAAGTCTCTCAGGATCTTATTTTTTTTCTTTGTTAAGAGCTCACCCCTCCATGTCTATCTCTAAGGGTTTATACACTAACCTAAAGAATTATTAGGAACACCCGTTCTATTTCTCATTAATGCAAATATCTAGTCAACCAATCAAATGGCAGTTGCTTCAATGCATTTAGGGGTGTGGTCCTGGTCAAGACAATCTCCTGAACTCCAAACTGAATGTCAGAATGGGAAAGAAAGGTGATTTAAGCAATTTTGAGCGTGGCATGGTTGTTGGTGCCAGACGGGCCGATCTGAGTATTTCACAATCTGCTCAGTTACTGGGATTTTCACGCACAACCATTTCTAGGGTTTACAAAGAATGGTGTGAAAAGGGAAAAACATCCAGTATGTGGCAGTCCTGTGGGCAAAATACCTTGTGGATGCTAGAGGTCAGAGGAGAATGGGCCGACTGATTCAAGCTGATAGAAGAGCAACGTTGACTGAAATAACCACTCGTTACAACCGAGGTATGCAGCAAAGCATTTGTGAAGCCACAACACGCACAACCTTGAGGCGGATGGGCTACAACAGCAGAAGACCCCACCGGGTACCACTCATCTCCAATACAAATAGGAAAAAGAGGCTACAATTTGCACAAGCTCACCAAAATTGGACTGTTAAAGACTGGAAAAATGTTGCCTGGTCTGATGAGTCTCGATTTCTGTTGAGACATTCAAACGGTAGAGTCCGAATTTGGCGTAAACAGAATGAGAACATGTATCCATCCTCTGATGGCTACTTCCAGCAGGATAATGCACCATGTCACAAAGCTCGAATCATTTCAAATTGGTTTCTTGAACATGACAATGAGTTCACTGTACTAAAATGGTCCCCACAGTCACCAGATCTCAACCCAATAGAGCATATTTGGGATGTGGTGGAATGGGAGCTTCGTGCCCTGGATGTGCATCCCTCAAATCTCCATCAACTGCAAGATGCTATCCTATCAATATGGGCCAACATTTCTAAAGAATGCTATCAGCACCTTGTTGAATCAATGCCACGTAGAATTAAGGCAGTTCTGAAGGCAAAAGGGGGTCCAACACCGTATTAGTATGGTGTTCCTAATAATTCTTTAGGTGAGTTTATATTGGTCGAGGGTCTTTGTCCCCTGGCTAATCTAGCTAGTAGACTACCTACTTTATTTCCATGGCGAAATAAATATGCTTCCCACCGTAATTGTGATAAGTTTTCCCATTGAAGCCACATCTCAAATTCTACTTTAGCTTGTTGCCACCTTTTCTGCAAGAAAGGAGATGGACTTCCCTGGAAGGCAGTGCAAGCAGCTCTCAGAGTGTCACTTAACTGAGGGAGCTTCAGCTTGACTTAACGCTTCCTATTGTACATGTGGGCCATTATTCTTCCTTGGAGTAGAGCCTTTCCTGCATCCCACATTAGTTGAGAATCAGATTTTCCCTCGTTATCATGTTTATACTCTAGCCACCAGCCTCAACGGAGGTCCCGGAAGTCCTCATCATTAATCAAGTTAGAGGGAAATTGCCAAAGGAAGTCTTCTCCCCTGGGTATACCATCCCGAAGCATTATTGAGACCGGTGAATGATCAGAGATAACCATGTCTTCTATTTTTGGCTCTGAGAAGTGCCCCATACTCCTACTATTAATTAATACCGTATGTAGTCTAGGTGCGACCATGAACGATGGGCATGCAAGAAATGCGTGTACTCCCTACCTTCAGGGTTGAATATTTTTATAACCGCCATGTGTCAATTAAGTCTGCATCTCTGATGAGATTGGCCAGTCTCATAATCTTAGGTCCCTGCTTGTTCCCCATCCCACCCCCCTTCTCCTGTTCTCCTCCTGACTAACGACTGCATGTAGGTCTCCTCCTATAATTCTCATTTCGAGAGGATCCCGGGATAAACATCCTCCAAGGGTGGTGAAAAATTACACATTAGGCTCATTTGGGCCATAAATATTATATATGCTAATATCACCACCTGGAGAGGTAAAATGTAGGTGTGAGATCCTTCCCACATCAGCATGGTTGTGTGCTAGCACGGTGTAAGGGAGACCACGCTGTAATAGTGTAAGTACTCCTGCTTTTTTTCCCAACAGCTTCCGAACCATATACTTCCCCCAACCAGAGACTTTTTATTCATAAGAAATCACTGTTTGACAAATGCGTCTCCTGTAGGAGGGCAATGTCCACTTTCAAGCACCTAAGATGTTTCAGGACCATCATACGTTTGGCAGGGGACATCAAACCCTTTATATTCCAAGACACTATCTTCAAAGTACTAGTCATTGGGGAAATCTTCGTTGCACTGAACTAATTCACCCCATCAAAACAGAGAGAGCACCCTTACCCCCCAACACCCCTTCCCCTAACTTTAACCTGTAACAGTGATGGGTTGCTAAGGGTAGAACCTTTCCCTGCAACCTTCGATAGTAGAGAGATCTATACTGGCACCTTTATATTAGACTTTACTTTTTTCCAGCAGAAGGAACAATATATATACCCAAAACATGAGTGTCCCCACCCATCAGCTTCCACAAAGCATCACAATGTAAAATGGTAAGAAAAATGGTAAAAGAAAAAAGAAATTAAGAAAAATTTGTAGAAATAGTAAGGAATAAACTGTAAAGCTCCCAGCCTCGTCATCAATAACTCACTGGGAGTTGTTTGGGGCTAACTCAAATGCTGACTTTCCCGCCGGTGGGTCTTTACAGCGCCTGCCATCAGCGTGGGCGCCATTAGGTGTATAAGCAAAATCAAGTCAAAATCGAACATTAAAGTTCAACAAAAGGTTTCCCAGCTAGTGTCTGCTTCCAATTACAGTTTTCAGGACATACTCTCAACATATTAACAACAACAGACCCCCAGCATGTTAGTGTGAAGCAGGATACTTATCTCCCTCAGGGACGTGTTACTGTTCAGTTATCCTATATCTGAAGACCAGGAGTAGGAGATCCTCGTTTCTGGGCAGAGGGCATCTGATCAGTGCTGGTGGCCATCCTATCACTCCTTTTTGGAAGAAATGTCGAGGTTCCTTCTGTATAGGTGAGAGCCGGGAGTGTTCTGGTTCCTTGGCGGGGGCACATTACGACGCGGGTGGCCTCTTCTGAATTGACAAAGGTTGTTGTTGACCCATCTAGATGGAAGATATTTAAGATGGCGGGATATAATAAAGAAAAACGGGTTTAGTTTTTAAAGAGTGCGGAGCAAATAGGGGTGAAAGCATGTCTGCGGCGAGTCACTTCAGCAGAAAAGTCTCCAAATATTAGAATTCGATGACCTCACAGTGTCGCCATACCAACTTCCTGCTTGTAAGCTCGTAATATGGCCGCTTTGTCTGAGTAATCTAGATACTTTACAATTACTTGACGTGTTCTGTTCTCCCGGGCTGAAGTTGAAGATGGTCTATTTTGTCTGTTGTTGGTTTCAGGTGGGACGCCTTGGCCCACTCTATGGGCCCTTTCCACCTTACAGAGAGTTAATAATCCCAGGGGCTCCGGTAGGTCAGACTCATAGATGGTTGTGAGGTCTCTGGCTGGGATACTTTCTGGGAGGCCAACTATGCGGAGATTACTCTGCCTTGAGCGGTTTTCGAGGTCATCTATCTTACTCCAGTGTTTGGCATTTTCAGCCAGGGCTTTAGTGAGGTGAGCCTGGATCGACTCATTTTCAGCTTCAACTGTTGCCACTCTGGCCTCTAACTAGTCGAGGGGTGTGGTGTGTTGCAAGACTTTAGATTGCAAGGCCACAAAGGACTGTGACACTGTGGAGGAGAGAGCTTCCTGGAGGTCAGGTAAAATGCGGGCAGCAACTTCCACAGCTATATTTTTATAGTCTATGTCCAGCCTGTCCTCCTCCGTATCTAGGATAAGGTTTTCAGAGCCCATTATGACCAGGGGTTGCAAGCCTCCGTCTTCTTCTATTTGCGCCGACATGTTGGTCTCTGTTGGCACCTTGCAGAGCTTTGCAGGGTTTCTTTTAGATTTGCTCCCCATGGGTATTACGAATTGGTCCATACACCGGTGATCGGTTATTCAAGTAGATTTTACCGACTGCTTGTAGTGTTGGAGCAGTCAGTTTGTATGGAATAATGTGATTTGTGGTGCTACAGGGGATGGAGCTCCTAGCACATGCTGCCTTCCATGCTGGCGCCGGAACCGGAAGTCCTCTCATCATTCTGAGTGGAGGACTACTGTGCTTCTCATACCAGGAGGCTAATACTGTGTCTGTAAAAGTCAAGACTAGAACTATTGTGCTCCATAACCACATTCCCCATCATTCTGCTACCAAGAAACTAAGGCTATGTCTATAAAAGTTAAGTCTAGGATTCGACTTTTATACAATTCACCATCATTCCTATATTATGGGACTAATACAGTGTCTGTAAAAGCCAAGGCTAGGGCTAATATACTGCTATAATTATACAATACATCATCCATATATACAGGGAATAATGCTGGGTCCGTTTAAAAGCTGAGGACAGGACGTCTGTGCTGATACAAAAACAATTCCCATTATTTTCATACAGTACCTAGGCACCAATACTATGCCTATAAGTCAAGGTTGGAACTATTAATAAATCTTCATCTCCCATTATTATTCCTTTCATGGGTTAATAGCATGTTTGTGTCATAGTTAAGGTAAGAAATGCTGTTTTGCTAGCATAACCCTGATCATTGTGCCAGGATTCACAGGTGAAGGATTGAATTAAAGAAAAATCACACATTTAGTCAGAAGATAGGAGTAGCAGGGCTCCCAAACTGAACAGGCCAGAGGGCTCTTTAAAGGGCCCCAAAACTATTGGTTTTCTTCTTCGAAATGTCTAGCACTGTGTTATCTTAGGGTATAAGTAGTATCCTTTAACATGTTTGTAGAACACATGAAAAGACAAAGAGAGACAATAAAATTCTCCTTTAACAAGTAAATGTTTTTGTTACAAAAATCTTCCTTAATGTCTTCTCAAAATATAATATAGTCCTGAGCCTTGATGGAGAGGTAGCAGCACAATCCTGGCTCCTCTCCTTTGAAAAGAATTATGAATACTCTTCAGTAGTCTCTCTTATTGGTTTCTATAATGTCCATAAATTTTAATGCCGCGCTATCATCCAGATGAGGCCTCCTGTGCTGGATATGACTGGGAGGGGCAAAGGCTTCATTCATGGTTATAAAATTGTTTTCAGGTAAACACTAGAGATAAGCGAAATTCTTGGAATTAATTTTGGGCTCGATTCTAATAAATCAGTTGGCAGAATTGATTTGAAGATTAATAAAATTTGCACTCAAATAGAAGGGCTCAGATTGCCCTAAAACAAGGTGTACAGCACTCTGGGATTTCCTGGGACTGTATCCAACCCTTTTCCATGACAGCATTAGTAATGGTACACAAAATATCCCTTTTTGGTGGCAGATGCCTTCTTCTGTGTTTTCTGACCTTTAAAATGGTGTCCACCATTTTGAGAGATTTGTCCGAATCAAATAAAAGAGTCTGATTTGGCTGAAATCTGAATTTTAGGGAAATTCAAGATGAGCTTGATTCATTTAGAATTGATTTGCTCATCTCTTATCAACACTTTAAATATTCTGAAAAATCACAAAACTTCTAATAATAAAAGTAGTAAAGAAAATTGCAAAAAAATGAAATTAAAACATTCAGAGAAGGAGCAGAAGATAAAGGATCAGATATCAACTGACATGAACAAAGCAGAAAAACAGCCAGAACCTGAGAAAGAACAGTTATGGAGGATTTTTTCTTTCTTCTCTTGGAACATTAGTCTTAAAACAACTGGTTTTGCTAATTCTTCACGACTGGCCTTGAATCACCTCCTTATGGGCCTCCTATGTGCTTGGAGATGAGAGTGTGTAATAGGGATCTGTTAATTAACTAGAAGCAAACTTGCACGGTGGGGATCAAACACTAGATGCATCCTATCTCTCCTGCAGAGAAGATGAAATGTAGTGCTAACTTTAAAGACTTCCCGTCATTAGCGGGGACCTTGGCTGCTCCTAGCCCAGACCCCTCCTGTTTCGCAGAACAATGAGGACAATGAGAGTTGAAATGAAACAGGGCATGCAGGAACAAAAGAACACGCTACTTATTTTGCACACCAGAGAGAAGCGTGCAAGAAAACATAGGCCTTGCTTCTTCTTCTTCTCCAGCTCCCGTCTACTTTTAATTAATTTATGGCTGCCAGGGACAATCACACGCGGTAACACTTGAGAACATTGAGCAGTCTTAATATTTTACATGTTCTGTTTACTTGTAGAAAGGTTGAAGAAAATAGTCGCTAAGAGCCCAACAGCTCAGAGTGATGCCTCTCTTGTCTTATTCAATTATCGATGGCATATAAACGAGATCATCGGAGAAGAGGTTTCCAGGGCATTGTTTTCTGTATGGAGTGAGCTTTAAACAATTACTGGCATTTAGAGGGGTACCAATAACTACAGCATAGGTGACTATAAAATTCCCTTACATTATCACCTTCTGCGGACATCTTTTCAAATCTCACAGACACTAGAACATCCTTCCTTCCATAGTGCTTCCTTGGTAGTATGAATGGGACTGTGAACTTTTTGGAGCAACATCAATATTATCATTGGAAACCTGGGTATCTCTGAGCTAAATGTTGGAGAGGCACAGTGCTCTAAGAAGTGGCATAGGATTATAATTTTAGTGATCCATGGGGGTCTTAAAACCAAATCATGCCAGTGTAACCTGATATGTCTCATGGCATTATTAATTGAGCAAATGTGTCATGGACATGATCCAGAATTATGAAAAAGTTATAGTATCTTTAGCCACCAACCTATAGAACCCAACAAGGTTGTTGCAAGGACTTTCCATAGCTGGGAGTCATGTGTTTGAATTTTGTCATCTGTAGGGGTTCACTGTGAAGCTTGGCCCATTGAGATGTGAGTAATTGTTAGGAAGAATGGGAAAGGATGAGGGATAGTGTGTTAGAATGAATGAGTACGGATTTAGATTAGTGGGTCAGGAACACTAATGAGCGGCAGGGCAATATTCGAATTTGTGATATTTCGCGAATATTTGGGCGAATATTTGCCATATACTCGAGAATTCGTTATCTCGGTCATTATTTTCTTGATTGCATAAATCAGCAATTGAAAAATTTGCGATAAAAATTTAGGGTGAGTGGGTTAGGATTAGAATGAGTGCAATGCTTTTATGATCTTCTTATTACACTGTCCTATATATGGCCAATACTGGTTAAGTCTTCTGACCATAAATATCTAGTATAGGATACTGTTTATGTTATAGATTTAAAACTTTTTCATACATTTTGATGAACAGTAAATACTATAGAACCATTAGTAGACCCCTCGGATCACCAAATATTTAGCCATGCCCCTGCAGGAGACATGAATGTTTCTGTCAATTAAAGATGAAATTGTACCAGAACTGATATTCAAACTTTCAATCATAGATCCAAGTCACCTTGTGGCGCATCTGAGCTGAGACTTAATCCAGAACACCCGTAATAGAAAAATTCCTCCATGTAGTTTATGAGAAAAAAATGAACTTAAATTAAATTAACAGCAGCCGATACTCCAAGAGAGGACATAGAGGGTGCTGTAGTGTCAGTCGCCTTAAATCCACATATCCCAAGTCCAAATAAATAACTATAAACCCAGCACCAGCGATAATCATACAAAAGGCTCCCAAAAGAGCCTAATTTAGAAGCTTTAGCATAGTGTTGGAAAGGCTATATGATTACCAGGCAAAAAGCAGACACATGTGGATTACCGACCGACACCGCAGCATCCTCCTCCCAACGCCGTTTCGTCTTAAGGCTTCTTCCAGGGATAGAGAACCACAATCAAACCCTTCTCTTTTTATACCTAACTTAATAAATTAATTAATTAAGACTCCAAGGCTGTTACCTATTATCACGGCATTGTACGGCAATTGACAGGCTGGATAGTATAGGTGGATAGATCGGAAGACGTCGGGGAGCGCATCCCAGGTCAAAACGAGGCCCGGAACCTGCGTCACCACATGCACATCCAGCCGCAATCTAGGATGACTGTGCGTTCCAAACTGGCACAATGCCCATGCCAACTGGTATCTGTGGGCATGACCTCAAGAGAATTGAGGAGACGTGTTAGAGAACACGTTATTGGCATTAATCTATTCCCAGGCATTTCAAGGAATTCCATAATTGTGACAGCTCTGGCTTCCATGTGAAAGGCATTGATCTAGTGTTCATCTCCTTGAGAGGGGGCAATTGGAAGAAATTGCTGGCTCAGAAAGAGGTAAGATAGATTTATGAACTGGATTGTGTGGCCCCTGGGTGCTTAAATAAAGAGATATTTTCACCATATTTATAATTTGTTATTTTTCTTTTCTTCTTGTTCGACAATGGTCTATTTGTTTTTAATTATACCTTAATATTTTAATTATTTTTATTTTTTATTCACATTTGCCATTTGCTTTAGGCTGCTTATTACCAACAAATTCAGCATACAGATATGGTATTGACCTACGTGTATCTATGAGCGGGAATTAGACTTCAAGCTGGGACCACTCTCATTTTATACTTCACATTTTTGCTTCATGGAGATCTACAATTGGATAAGATTATATTAATTAGTCAATTCCTCAACACTTTGTGTACCTTCACTTTTCTCCGTTCACTTTTTGGCACTAAGCACAGCACTTTTATTTTTTTTTATTTTTTTACTTTTTTTATTTTTTTCACTGTCTTATAAGGCTACTTTCACACTCACGTTATGTGCAGATCCGTTATGGATGGATCCATTGAGATAATACAACCATCTGTATCTGTTCTGAACAGATCTGTTTGTATTATCTTTAACATAGCCAAGACGGATCCATCTTGAACACCATTGAAGTCAATGGAGGACGGATCCGTTTTCTATTGTGTCAGATTGTGTCAGTGAAAACGGATCCGTCCTGGCACACAATGTAAGTCAATGGGGACGGATCCATTTGGCTTAGTTTCATCAGACGGACACCAAAACGCTGCAAGCAGTGTTTTGGTGTCCACCTCCAGAGCGGAATGGAGGCAAAACGGAGGCAAACTGATGCATTCTGAGCGGATGCTTTTCCATTCAGAATGCATTAGAATGCAAACTGATCCGGTTTGGACCGCTTGTGAGAGCCCTGAATGGAATTCACAAACGGAAAGCCAAAACGCGAGTGTGAAGGTAGACCTATTTTTGTATCATTTTTTTATTTTTAACAATTACTATGTGGATCATTCAAATCATGTTGAAGTTTACTAATCTGGGTATTGAATCTTGATGAAATATGAGATTGAATTATTACATTATTGCACTGTCGTATATTAAGAAGTACAATTATGTTTTTAACACTAATTATGTTTTTCAATCATATATGATATGCAATTATTGCACTATCTTTTGAGGAGTATATTAATGTCCCTGTTTCACGAATTATGTTTTTAACCATATTACTAAAATGTAGAAATGTTTGATATATAAAGTTGGATATCTTGTTTTACATTCTATATAATTGCATCTAGATGATGTTTGATGTTAGTATAATGAATGGGTTGACAATGAATATTATTTGCGTTCCACGTGGTGGAAAGCATAACCAGAGTAGCCGAACATTTGATATGGGTTCCAGTTTGAAATGCACAGTCATCCTAGATTGCGGCTGGATGTGTATGTGGTGACGGTCGTTCCGGGCCTTGTTTTGACCTGGCATGCGCGCCCTGACGTCTATACACCAACAGCCTTGGAGTTTTAATTAATTTATTAAGTTAGGTATAAAAAGAGGAAGGTTTGATTGTGATTCTCTATCCCCGGAAGAAGCCTTAGGACGAAACGGCGTTGGGAGGAGAACGCTGCGGTGTCGGTCAGTAATCCACATGTGTCTGCTTTTTGCTTTGTAATCATATTGCCTTTCCAACACTATGCTAAAGCTTCTAAATTAGGCTCTTTTGGGAGCCTTTTGTATGATTGTTGCTGGTGCTGGGTTTATAGCTATTTATTTGGATATTGGATATGTGGATTTAAGGCGACTGACACTACAGCGCCCTCTATGTCCTCTCTTGGAGTATCGACTGCTGCTATATTGATTCCTATAAATTTATTTGTATTTTTTAATCAATAAAGTAAATTTTTTCTTATAAGCTAAGTGGAGGTATTTTTCTATTAGGGGTGTTTTGAGCATAGCCGGTATACCTCTATGACATATGTTGATGTGAATCCCGGTTCAGAAAGTTAGGTGTGTACAACTTAATCCAAGTTAAAGGGATTCTGTCATCAGATTTTACCCCTATAACCTAAACATATGCTCATGTCCGGACTAATAAGAAGAATCCTAAGCTGTCCTTATTAAACTTCACTGTGGCTCTATTTGCCCAAAAAACCTGGTTTTTATAACCTGTCAATCACTTACTTAAGGTGCCCAATGGGAGGTCCGTTAATACAGGGTGCCCGCCTGCACCCCTCGCCGTCCGGTGCCCAGCGCCGCCTTCCCTGTCTTCAGCGCCGCCTTCTACAGCTCAGCGCCACCTCCGCAATCCTCCCCGTCCCTCTGCCAGATCCTGCACCTGCGCACAAGGCTCAGCCTGATGCGCCTGTGCAGACTCCTGGCAGCGGCTTCGCTGAGCGGAGTGCGCATACGCCGGCCTGATGCGCACTTTGCTCAACCCTGATATGACCTGCAGATTGGCTGAACCTAGTGCGCGGGATCTGGCAGAGGGACTGGGAGGATTGCGGAGGCGGCGCTGAGCTGTAGAAGGCGGCGCTGAAGACAGGGAAGGCGGCACTGGGCACCGGACTGTGAGGGGTGCGGGCGGGCACCCTGTATTAACGGACCTCCCCTTGGGCACCTTAAGCAAGTGATTGACAGGTTATAAAAACCTGTTTTTTTGGGCAAATAGAGCCACAGGGAGGTTTAATAAGGCCAGCTTAGGATTCTTCTTATTAGTCTGGACATGAGCATATGTTTAGGTTATAGGGGTAAAATCTGATGACAGAATCCCTTTAAAGACACCAAATTTGAGTTGAATGTACTCTACTGCTTTGGAAATCTCAGCAGATATCTACTCAGTGATTCTTTTATTGTTATCATCTTCTGACATCCTCAGTGATCTGGTATAAGATCGCATTAACTGGATCGGTCAGTCTATTGCGCAGTACAAGAACAAGTAGAATACACGAGAAAGGGTGCCAAAATCCAACATCTTCTCCTTCAAGAACTTGTTGCTATTGTAGTCTCGCTCCTCCTGGCGGACACAGGCGCCGCGCTACTCACCCAGCCGGTTCCCCTTCTGACCTGCAGCCTGTCTTTGTCTTATTCTTGCTGACAGCAGTTTGCATCCTGTTACTAAGGCCTCCCAGTCGGTTCTTTAGGGGACACGATTACTCTTGGCAGCTTAAGGGCCAGCACACGCACATTCAAATTCTTCCCCAACCAATGGCTGACAGTCCCTGGGTAATTGAAGCACCTTCCTTAGTGGGAGGGTGCCTGAGCTTTGGGATTCGCAGTTGGTAGAGACCAGCAAAGATGCATTCTCTGTCTGACTACTGATTACCATATTACAGCCTGACTATCGACTCTGGCATCTAGCTGCCTGCCCAGACCTTAGCCTGTTTCTCAGACTGCCCTACTGCCACCTGCCGTGAGCTCGGACTTGTCTCATTAATACGCTAGTATGCTGCCTGCCCTGACCTCGGCCTGTCTTCTGACTGCATATATTGCCTGACCTCTCGGTGCCTTGCTCTGGTGTTTCTGATGCACGTGAGTCAGCGACCAAATACACCAAGACTACTCCAAGAAGTAGCAGCCTGTTTGGTTCCCTGCAGCAAAGTCCAGATCCCTGTATAGGGGTTAAAGGGTGAATACCAGGGGACCATCAAGATAACGCCTTTAGGTTTAGGCTAAAGCCAAACCAGTTAGGTGGCACAGTGGGTCCACTCCCACTGCCCGTGACACTTGTATATAGTAATATGCACCATGCTGGTATAACCTGGGTATCTTCTGTATATAATTATATATGTACAGCTGGTATAAGTTATACATCTTTTTGTATATAGTGATATGGACCATGCTGGTATAACCTGGGTATCTTCTGTATATAATTATATATGTAGAGCTGGTACAAATTATATACTTTCTTGTAGATAGTGATATGGACCATGCTGAAATAACCTGAGTATCTTTTGTATATAATTATATATGTACAGCTGGTATAAGTTATGCATCTTCTTGTATATAGTGATATGGAGCATGCTGGTATAACCTGGGTATCTTCTGTATATAATTATATATGTACAGCTGGTATAAGTTATACATCTTCTTGTATATATTGATATGGAGCATGCTGGTATAACCTGGGTATCTTCTGTATATAATTATATATGTACAGCTGGTATAAGTTATACATCTTCTTTTGTAGATTGTAAGCCCTTGTAGGAATTGTGCTCTTTCCTTCTGTACTATTTTGTTACTCATCTAGTTTATGCTTATTATACTTGTTTACTATATATTCTTGTATATAGTGAAATGGTGCATGCTGTTATAACCGGGGTAACTTCTGTATTTAATTATATACTGTGCTGCCCATAATTATTCATACCTCTGGCAAATTTTGACTTAAAGTAAAAACTTATTTTCAACCAGCAAGTAATTTTTTGATGGGAAATGACATAGGTGTCTCCCAAAAGATATTAAGATGATGTACAAGAGGCATTATTGTGGAAAAAAAAAAACATTTCTTAGCTTTTATTTTCATTTGAGCAAAAGGTGCCCGGTCCAAAATTATTCATACCCTTCTCAATAATCAATAGAAAAGCCTTTATTGGCTATTACAGCAATCAAACGCTTCCTATAATTGCAGACCAGCTTTTTGCACGTCTCCACAGGTATTTTTGCCCATTCATCTTTAGCAATGAGCTCCAAATCTTTCAGGTTGGAGGGTCTTCTTGCCATCACCCTGATCTTTAGCTCCCTCCACAGATTCTCAATTGGATTCAAGTCTGGACTCTGGCTGGGCCACTCCAAAACGTTAATGTTGTTGTCTGCTAACCATTTCTTCACCACTTTTGCTGTGTGTTTTGGGTCATTGTCATGCTGAAATGTCCACTGGTGCCCAAGGCCAAGTTTCTCTGCAGACTGTCTGATGTTGTCGTTGAGAATACTTATGTATTGCTCTTTTTTCATGGTGCCGTTTACTGTGATTAGGTTCCCTGGTCCATTGGCTGAAAAACACCCCCAAAGCATTAGGTTCCCACCACCATGTTTGACAGTGGGGATGGTGTTCTTTGGGTTAAAGACTTCTCCTTTTTTACGCCAAATGAAGGAAACATCATTGTGACCAAACAATTTAATTTTTGTTTCATCTGACCATAACACAGAAGACCAGAAGTCTTCTTCTTTGTCCAGATGAGCTTTTGCAAAGGCCAAGCGAGCTTTTGTGTGCCTTATCTGGAGAAGTGGCGTCCTCCTGCATTGTGCAGTGTCCATTGGATTGTCTGCCTTGAGACACCAGCAGAGCCCAGATTCACCAGGATGGCCTTGGTGGTGATCCTTGGATTCTTTTTCACCTCTCTAACTATCCTCCTGGCCAGCACAGGTGTCACTTTTGGCTTCCGACCACATCCTCTGAGATTTTCCACAGTGCGGAACATCTTGTATTTTTTGCTCAAATGTAAATAAAAGCTGAGAAATGTTTTTTTTCCCACAATAATGCCTCTTGTACATCGTCTTATTATCTTTTGGGAGACACCTATGTCATTTACCATCAAAAAATTACTTGCTGGTTGAATAAAAGTAACTTTAAGTCAAAATTTGCCAGGGGTATAAATAATTATGGGCAGCACTGTATCTTTTTGTAGATAGTCATAGGGAGCATGCTGGTATAACCTGGGCATCTTCTGGTATACAATTAAATATGTATGTCTGGTATAGGTTATACTTCTTCTTGTATATAGTGATATGAAGCATGCTGATATAACCTGGGCATCTTCTGTATATAATAATATGTTGTCAGCTGGTATAAGCAGGGCTGGGATTCAAATTTTTAACAACAGGTTCCCTATTTTAACGGCGGACACACAGTGTCATGACACATGTTTACATATACATACACTATATATATGCAACGCACATTAATACACCATATACATGATACACATACATAAATACACCATATATACACTACACACATACCACTCAACTTTTAAAAAAGCCCAAGGAGCTAAACTATGGAATGGAAGCGCTCATCTCCGTCTGCCACTGTAATTTTAACAACCGTATCTGGTGAACCTGAGCGAACTGGCTGAATCCCATGCCTGGGTATAAGTTATATATCTTCTTGTATATAGTGATATGGACCATGCTGGTAAATCCTGGGCATCTTCTGGTATACAATTATATATGTATGTCTGGTATAGGTTATATTTCTTCTTGTATATAGTGATATGGAGCATGCTGGTATAACCTGGGCATCTTCTGTATATAATTATTTATGTGCAGCTGGTATTGCTATGGACTATTGAAACAGTATGGATACTTGCTTGTTTTATACACTTGCATCACACTGTTCAGACACTGTTTAGTAGAAACATCCTGCTTCCTGATGTACCACCAGGCATGCACACAACTTTCCCACTATCTTGAAGATGGGAGGGGGGAAGGAGCGCATTCCAACATCCTAGGTACATGTCAGTGAGAGGGGGCTGCGGAGCTGCGCTGTTAGCTGATTTCTTAAGTCAGCCTGATGGAAAGGAAGTGTAAGATTAACCCATTGAATGCTTGCTATTGTTTCCCAGTAACCAATAAAATGCACCACCTTTAGTCACCTCCCACCGGGAGGGTATATTCTGTGTGAACACTTACAATAAAGTAGAGATTTACTTTTGACTCCAATGGGTGTGTCAGAGTTTGATTTCACCATGCACGTTAAGACAATTTTCTACTAATTTGGAGCAGTACATCAACCTACCTGGTACCTTGACCAGATCCAAAACAGTTGGCGCCCAACGTGGGGCTCGAAAGACATGACCCCCTGATCCAGTACCCCTGATGACCATCCGAGGAGGACGTCATTAACAGACACTGGGACTGCAGCCCGTGATAAGAGGTAGGAGTTACCTTACCTCCATGTGTCCTTTGGTGTAGTCCATCCGTGCCTGTCTGAGGGAGGGGTGCCATGTCAGCTTGGGGCGTCTTTGAGGGCATAAAAGTAAGAACCCCATGTGTTTTAAAGTCTTGATGTACTGAGTTTAAAAATTGTGAAGACTCTGTTGGCAAATATCACTGACTGAGAAACAGAGTTCTCCTATGTGCCTGTATCGGAGTGCAGCCTGGTTGTCTGACTCAATCACAAAAGGGGGGAGAGTGGTCCGCGGCAGCCCAGAGTGTGCTTGTCCGGGACTCAAAGTTTCATCAGGTCCAGTGATTACTCTATACAGAGGTCTCTAGACGGCTCCAGTAGGTGCGAGAGATGATGGGACATAACGCAAGTGCCCCAAAGGGTTACTGCTCACCTGAGCAGTACGTGGCAGACAAGAGAGGAAAACGATTTGTGAAAAGTCTGAGCAAGCTACAGAAAGGATATGGTATATGTAAAGGTGGTACTTTGTGTTGTACGACATGGCAAACTTTGCTGACAGAAAAGAAAGGTAGATTAGAAGATGAGAAGTTAGTGGATGCAGTCCGAGTGTGGCTGGACTGTAGCAAGGAATTTGAACAGATGGGAGGAGAGCAAAATTTAGTGGCAGATATTATTGTAAACCTGGTAATCTTCTTGGGCTGGGGCAGCCACCACCCCATAATGGATCCGAGAAGAAAGGAAGTGGGTGGATCTGTAATGTATGTTGTCAGCAAAATCTCACCTCCCGAAAGACGTGTTTTGCCTGTGGTGCTCCACGCCCACATAGTCACACCCCTGTAAGCCCCAAGCATGTCCTCCCAGTCCCTGCTACGGCGCCATCTTATTCCCAGCCGACACCTCCCGTCACCCCTGTAATCTCACTAGTGGCTCCGTTATATCCCATGATAAATCCAGACAGCACGTTTAAGGCTCCTAGCAATCCACATCCTGCCTCAATCATGATAGGGGGGCAGTCAGAAGTACCTGAACAAGAGAATCCGGACAGTGTTGCTGGTCCTGTAGACTTAAACATACAGACCCCTAAGCGACCACCCCCAATAGACTATAGTGGCTCCGGCACCCAACCCTTGAGCCTCCCCAGTCAAACTCTGCTCCAGGAACAGATTAATGAATTACAAAGGAATATCCAAGCTTTAGAAAGGGGCAATTTTGAAGTTGTAAAGAAAGCAATAGCTCTTACCCGACCAGAAGGACCTCCAAAATATGTGTCCTTTACCCTGCAGCAGTTATTCACCATAGTTTCAGATCCTGAAACCCATCCCATGCCCTTTTTCAGGAAACTGTCACAGGTACAACAAACGTATGGATGTACATGGTCAGACCTACAGAGTATTGTGGAAAACAAGACAGGGGAGTATTCTTCACTAATAATGGACCATATCCCCACCCCTATCCTAAGGGGTCTGACCTTCAACCCTCGAGATCATGAGTCTGGGGAATACTTCATAGAGAGGTTACACAAATGAGCAAAAGCGAAGTTAGCTGATCAATCCACCTTCCAGCAGGAGTCATGTTGCAATATGTTGTCAGCCAAACATGCCCCTTCAATCTGTTAGGCTCTGATCTTCATCAGAAAATCCAAGCTAACATACAGTTCAGAGAGGATGGGACGGTCTCCCTCTGTACAGCCCTATACCCGGAAGAAACTTGCCTCCTCGTGGCATTGACAACTCTTCAGGTCACTGATTCATATGAGCAAGGGTATTCGCTGCAAACCATATTGCACCTCATCCCCGATACCATCTGGGCCAAAGGACCTCAGGCTATCGGACGCCTTAATGTCCCACCAGTCACTGTGACCCTGAAGAAACCCAAGGTCCTGCCATAGAAAGCGCAATATCCGCTTTCTGTCTCACAACAGGATGCTATTACACTCCAAGTGCAGGCCCTCCTGCAGAATGGGGCAATCAAAATCACTACCTCTTCCTGTAACTCGCCCCTTTACCCAGTCCGGAAGAAGAGGGAGAAGGGACAACTTCCTATTTATCGCATGTTTCAGGATCTCTGAGCTGTCAATAAGGCCACTGTCCTCGAGACACCTATTTTACTCAACTGCGGACAAGAATAGGCAGTTCTATGGGGTGCTGTCCAGGTGTATTGTGGATCCGCAATACACTAAGGACGTGTGAATGGACCCTAAGACAAAGTTTTGGCTTCATCATGACCTGAGCTCGCAGTCCAACTCATAAACTTCACAACTCTGAAGGATCTGGAGACTGGGGCTATAGACTATTATAGGTGGAGGGCACCGTGGTATGCGCACAATGTGTGATCACTTAATGTTGACTGGATTAACATCTTTACAGCCTGACTAAGCCCACAGCTACAATTAGTTTGGCTGCATGAGGCTGGAATCACCTGTGTAACGCCAGATTTCAGGAGTAGTGCAAACTGATGGAGGCTGGTCACGCTCCTAAACTCCACTATAACAGAAGTAGAGCAGAAAGCAGAGGCTGCCAGCGCATAATATCTCATTGTGTCTGCAAAAGCACTGAGCCCCAAAAATGTACAACCGTTTATATATATATTCAGAGTAAAGTAAAAAAAAGAGGAGGGAGTATGCATGGCCATTATAGTAGCACAACAACAGTCTATTTTGGACTCCAGTAAAAGGCAAATTTTCCCCCATTACTTTTTTTTATTTTTCTCTTATATAGTCTTATGAGGTCTTGTTTTTTGTGGGATGAGTAGTATTTTTAAATGGCACACTCTGGGGAACATCTAACATACAATATAATTAATTTTACTTAATTATTATTATTATTTTTTTGTTTTATATCATCTACCTGTGCAGTATAAACAACATGCTATCGTTATTCTGCAGGTCAAAACATTTATGGTGATAGCAGAATTATGTTTTATTTTATGTTTTTGTACGGTAAAAACCCCCAAAAATTATAATTTGATACTGCATTCAGGGACCCATAACATTTTTATTTTTCCATCGATGGAGCTGTGTCTGGGCTTGTTTTTTGCAGTACAAGTTGTATTTTTCATTGGTGCCATTGGGGTATGTAAAACATTTATGAAGTGCACCGTACAGTGTTATGGATGTGGTGTGTTATAATGTATGTTATGGATGTGGTGTGTGAAAATGTGTTATGGATGTGGTGTGTGAAAATGTGTTATGGATGTGGTGATACAAACTATGGGGATCATTAATTATCCCAAAATACACCATATTTTTTGTACCGCAGATTGCGGTACAAAAGTTATTTGAGCCGCAATCTGTGACTTTTTCTGTCTCACGCCAGGTCTAAAAAAGTGGAGTGGGCAAGGAAGGGATGGGCTGGCAGGCCTGTCTCATTCATCATTTTCTACGCTTGTTTTAGAAGCGGCAGTGGATATGCCGAAGTTATGTAGAGGCCGGCGCCTCTTTATAAATTTAGCGGATACACTGCCAGATATAGGGGTTATTAAAGAGGACCTGTCACCTCTCCTGATGCCTGTTTTAATAGCTACATGCATTCCCCATGTAATAACTATTCTGGAACATCTATTCCTATGGCTCTATGATGTGCCATTCCTTTATTATTTCTACTAGAAGTTATGAATGAATTGCTAGCAGTCTGCAGTAAGGGTACAGAAGGTGGTAACCACTTGGGGGTGAGTTCCTGCACAGTCTGACTCTATCCAATCAGTGCTGTCATTGTCAGACTGTGCAGGTACACCGACCCAACTGGTTACCATCACTTTGAACCCTTACTGCAGACTGCTAGAAATTATTCATAACTTCTAGTAGAAATAATAAAGGAATGACACAACATAGAGCCATAAGAATAGATGTTCCAGAATTGTTATTACATGGGGAATGCATGTAGTTATTAAAACAGACATGTCAGGAGAGGTGACGGGTCTTCTTTAAGACCAGCGTTCTAAAACTCCAGTCTTAATAAATGACCCCCTATTTATAGTTCTTTTTTCTAAGTCCAAGTATGGGACTTGAACCTCTTGCCTTGAACCAACTGCCTTTATAACACACTGTAATGGTTTTGTTTCACTGTATATTATGTCAGTTACAGCAAAACTCAAGATGTACTGAGAGAGGGAGCCCCTCTCCCTCTCTAACCATTTAGATGCCACAGCCAAAATTGACTGCACCACCTAAGGGTTAAACTGTCAAGTTCAGAGCCCACTCTGACCTCTGCAGTAAGAGCAAAGTGTCAGTTGTGGGATAGGTCCAAGGAGTCTGGTTTTGTGGCTATTTTAATATTGTATCATATATGCAGTGCCCCAGAGGACAATTGCAAAGGGTTAATTTAAAATTGCTGGATATTGTTAATGTTTTGATTTCCTTATGTATTTATGCACTATGTATGCCTGCTAACAATGTATGGGCAACAGATGGTTAACATTGGCAAACCGCATAAGCTTCCAGGGTGATGGACTGGGTCAGCCCCCTGGCTAGGTAGTTGGAGTCTTAGCAGTGCTATAGACAATACCTACATGTGCAAGCTCCTGCAGGCTAGGCTCAAGCCCAGAGAAACTTAGTTTGCGACTTTTTGAGCGTATCAACACTTTTCAGAAGTGGACAGGAAAGGGATAGATGTTAGCAGGAGGGACATAGCCTACTAACGAAAGCCAGCTTATAGTTGGTGCAGATTTCAGTTTCTGGCTCATGGACAGTTGGAAGGTGCACCAAATTTAAAGAGGTCTGTGCCTTTTAATAATTTTACCACATCTCACTCAGTGCACATGTGATAAAGACTGGCTTATAAAATGCTTGTCTAAATAAATTCTGTCCACTGTGTCTGCAGGATCATCATTCTGTGGTCAAAACAAAAGAAAATCAATTAAATTCACCACCTGAAACATTCTATCCCTTATGAAAAACATCAGCAATGATCATGCTGAATGTATGACTGCAAAATGCAACATCCATGATCATAGTAGTTATGTTCTTATTCTTATTTTATATACACAGGGGACAGTATTACAGTAGTTTTATTTTTGTACATAGGGGACAGTATTATAGTAGTTATATTCTTGTACATAGGGGACAATATCATAGTAGTTATATTCTCATATAGGACGCAATATTATAGTAGCTAAATTATTGTATTGTTGTATTGTATTGTTATCTTATTGTACATGGGGTCAGTATTATGGTAGTTATATTCTTGTACATAGGGAGCTAATATAGAAGTTAAAACAGAAAGGAAAGAAGCAGCACACAAAAAAACGTACGGGTGCAAAAAAATCCTCCTGAGGGACCTGCGACCAAGATCCCAAGTATGGATAATAAAGCAAAGGAAGGCAGCACTCCAGATGATAATGAAAAAGCTGAAAAAGGCTCCATAGAGAGAGCTGAAACGTTGCTGATGAGTGAATAAATCGTCCACTTTTTCATTATCATCTGGAGTGCTGCCTTCCTTTGCTTTATTATTATAGAAGTTATATTCTTGTACATAGGAGGAAGTATTATAGTAGTAATATTCTTCTACATAGGAGGCAGTATTATAGTAGTTATATTCTTGTACATAGGGGCAGTATTATAGTAGTTATATTTGTGTACATAGGAAGTAGTATTATAGTAGTTATATTCTTCTACATAGGGAGCTATTATAGCAGTTATATTCTTGTACATAGGAGGCATTATTATTGTAGTTATTTTCTTGTACATTGGGGGCAGTATTATAGTAATCTTATTGTACATAGGAGAAGTGTTATAGTTATATTTCTGTACATACGAGTATAACAATATAAAATAAACTGCATTCAAATGTTCTAGATTTATGTGGACAAATATATCAAAATAGCAATATCCAATACAGATCCTTAAGTATGTGTACCCTTCCCTTTCTGCTTGCGATGGAGAAATGCTCATGCACCTCTGTTTACTACAATGTTTTTACATTTTTACATATTTCAAGGTGTTAGAGGAGAGGCACGTATAGATCCACTCTACAGTCGTGGCCAAAAGTTTTGAGAATCACACAAATATTAGTTTTCACAAAGTTTGCTGCTAAACTGCTTTTAGATCTTTGTTTCAGTTGTTTCTGTGATGTAGTAAAATATAATTACACGCACTTCATACGTTTCAAAGGCTTTTATCAACAATTACATGACATTTATGCAAAGAGTCAGTATTTGCAGTGTTGGCCCTTCTTTTTCAGGACCTCTGCAATTCGACTGGGCATGCTCTCAATCAACTTCTGGGCCAATTCCTGACTGATAGCAACCCATTCTTTCATAATCACTTCTTGGAGTTTGTCAGAATTAGTGGGTTTTTGTTTGTCCACCCGCCTCTTGAGGATTGACCACAAGTTCTTAATGGGATTAAGATCTGGGGAGTTTCCAGGCCATGGACCCAAAATGTCAACGTTTTGGTCCCCGAGCCACTTAGTTATCACTTTTGCCTTATGGCACGGTGCTCCATCGTGCTGGAAAATGCATTGTTCTTCACCAAACTGTTGTTGGATTGTTGGAAGAAGTTGCTGTTGGAGGGTGTTTTGGTACCATTCTTTATTCATGGCTGTGTTTTTGGGCAAAATTGTGAGTGAGCCCACACATGAATGGTCTCAGGATGCTTTACTGTTGGCATGCCACAGGACTGATGGTAGCGCTCACCTTTTCTTCTCCGGACAAGCCTTTTTCCAGATGCCCCAAGCAATCGGAAAAAGACTTCATCGGAGAATATGACTTTGCCCTAGTCCTCAGCAGTCCATTCACCATACTTTCTGCAGAAGATCAATCTGTCCCTGATGTTTTTTTTGGAGAAAAGTGGCTTCTTTGCTGCCCTTCTTGAGCAAGGCCATCTTCCAAAAGTCTTCGCCTCACTGTGCGTGCAGATGCGCTCACACCTGCCTGCTGCCATTCCTGAGCAAGCTCTGCACTGGTGGCACTCCGATCCCGCAGCTGAATACTCTTTAGGAGACGATCCTGGCGCTTGCTGGACTTTCTTGGACGCCCTGAAGCCTTCTTAACAAGAATTTAACCTCTTTCCTTGAAGTTCTTGATGATCCTATAAATTGTTGATTGAGGTGCAATCTTAGTAGCCACAATATCCTTGCCTGTGAAGCCATTTTTATGCAACGCAATGATGGCTGCACGCGTTTCTTTGCAGGTCAACATGGTTAACAATGGAAGAACAATGATTTCAAGCATCACCCTCCTTTTAACATGTCAAGTCTGCCATTTTAACCCAATCAGCCTGACATAATGATCTCCAGCCTTGTGCTCGTCAACAGTCTCACCTGAGTTAACAAGACGATTACTGAAATGATCTCAGCAGGTCCTTTAATGACAGCAATGAAATGCAGTGGAAAGGTTTTTTTGGGATTAAGTTAATTTTCATAGCAAAGAAGGACTATGCAATTCATCTGATCACTCTTCATAACATTCTGGAGTATATGCAAATTGCTATTATAAAAACTTCAGCAGCAACTTTATGTAATTCTCAAAACTTTTGGCCACGACTGTACATTGTGATATGGAACCTTTACATATGCTAAGTGGAGACTTCTTATAAGGCTCAGTTATTTTTCAGACTTTTCCATCCCTGATGTAAAAATACTGTGAGTATTTCACTATTGTAGCTTTATATTGATATGAAATGGTAAATGCAATGTCAGTTTACCATGAAAAAAAGACTGAACAATGCAGCAGCCTGCATACTGACCTGTGCTTCATTGGAGGACCAAAAACAGCAGCACAGGGCAATTTAATCCCTATTTTCTCTTATGAGCGGAAGAATTGTCTAGAAGGTTGCTTGTGGGCCCCCGGGATTTCTCCAACTGAGAAACTATTGTTATAAAAGCAAGGTAGATCACAGCATCTTATCATGACACTAAACCTTGTTACCAGTGGCCCCATAGTAACAGAGCATTGAGCCTCCTTGTGCGTTGGAAGAAATGTCAATGTGACTTCGAATCTTCCCTTCCTGAGAGTAATTTCACTGATAGATAAATACAGGAGACAGGAAAAGATACGCACAGATGAAAAAAAACAGCATTATGACAGCATTAAGAAGGACATTGTATTCATTACACAGACCCTCAAGCAGCAGAAAACGATGCTCCTGAGTGTTTCTGTGAATCTTGAGGTGGTTAATGTCAGCTCCGGTGGGGTGGGGGGATAATGCAGAGAGTAAAACACTACTCAGCCCATCATTAAGTCCACATTTTACATGTTTGTATCTTGTTAGGAAGATGCTGCAGCAGAGAATCATTTTCATGTTTTCTTTCAGTTCCTTATGAACAAGTAAAGGGACTTTCCAGGGGAATACCTTAATTTTTTTTTAACAAAATGTGTTAAAATAACCATCCAATCAACTGCTGTTCTGATTCTGCCCCAGTCTCTGCTACTCTGCACCTCCTGGTGCTGGCCTGACACACAGAAAATGGCATGGACAGCACGCTCAGCCAATCACTGGCTGAGGTAGGGCCCCATTGTAGACAGTGATTGGCTAAGTGGGCAGTCTAAACCATTTTCTGGGTGTCATGCCCAGGACCAATTCTTAATAAAATACCACTGCACACTCAAAATTGGATGCAGGTAAAATATATTTAATTATGACATATCCTCCAAATCATATTGGCAAATTAAGATAAGATGCCTTTGTGTATATGTAATTATTGTATCTGACGTTTCGGTCAATTCCAAGACCTTGGTCACAGGGGGAGGAGATGAGGATGCTGGAGGAGACCTCGTAGAACAGCGTGGAGGCGCTGCAGGGAAAAGCGTGTGGCTTACCCAGGACCAAGAAGTGGAAAGCAACAGGGATTGGATCCACATCGGAACGGGTGCGGCAAGGGATCAGAATGGTGACTAAGGGTCCATTCAGACATCCGTAAGTGTTTTGCGGATCCGGCCGTGTGCTTTCTGCATTTTGCTCTATGATAGAAATGCCTATTCTTGTCTTGTCTTGTGGACAAGAATAGGACATGCTCTTTTTCTTTTTGCGGGGCCACAGAACGGAACTACGGATGCGGACAAAACACGGTGTGCTTTCCACATCTTTTAAAATGAATGGGTTCGCACCTGTTCCGCAAAATTGCGAAATGGATGCAGAGCCAGAATTATGGACGTGTGAATGGACCATAATGGTTATTTGTTATTACTTTTCTTTTTTTAAGTATTGCCCTTAAAAACCTCTTCAAGGCTACGTCCACATTTAACGTAACTGACATGATTTTTCTGCAGCAGAATTGTGTACAATGTATGTATTCTTTATCGTATCAGCAAAATGGATGAGATTTTAAAAATTCACATTGGAATCTGCACATAACCTGAAATGTGGTGCAAAGAGTGAAATCTGCAGCAAAGCTGCAAGTATTTGGTGCAACTTTTTCTAATATGAGTTTTGGCCAGATACACTGCAAATTTTCCCTTTCGAAAATCTGCAACAGTCCATCTAAGCGTTACCATACACTATAGGATTATTTCCCCCCTTAAAGTGGCACATCATTATGACTTATAGTAATACGTCGATCAATGTGGTCCATTCCCAGAGAACCTCTCAGACATCGTTTGAGTTTCTTTATGCAGTCTTGGAAACCAAAACCAAGAGCGGATCACAAAAGCAAAGAAAGTAGAAAGGACAGATACAACTTCTGCTGTTTTTTAAATTGGCTTCCAAAAATGGACCAAGAAAAGGCAGCACTGTGCCTAAGATAAGCCGATTCTTGGAATCAGTTTCGACACTGTGGCCAGACATCAATAATCAAGAAAGCAAACTATTTTGTGGAAAAACTCTTTAAAGGGAATCTGTCACCAGCAACATCCGTGTCCAGCTGTTTGCACAAACACATAGCTATGGTTCACCTGATTAAAACCCTGTTTTTCTTTTGTTGATCCGAGTTATGATACTTTTTCTTAATATGCAAATTAGTCCTTTGGTCCAATGAGGGCGGCACCATTGCTCTTGTTGCACCCAAGCTTCACTCATTTCTACGTCCAAATCCTTCCTCAGTGTTTTGATTAACAGGGCCAGGAGGTGGCAAAGCAGCCAGGGAGGGGCTGACCACAAACAAAAGCAATGGTGATGCCCCCATTGTACCAAAGGCCTAATTTGCATATTAAGAAAAAGTGTCATAACTCAGGAACGGAACCTTGGATCAACAAAAGGCAAAACAGCGTTTTACTCAGGTGAACCACAGCTATGTGTCTATGCAAACAGTTTGGTAGGGAGGTAGCTAGTGACAGATTCCCTTTAAGGCTGGGTTCACACATACGGAGAGCTTGATCAAGAATGGTATTTTCTTACACCAAACTTGATCACCTTTGTTCTGGAGTGAGATGCGACTTTACTACATTTACAGTGTCTGCAGTAAATTCTAGTAAATTTGACATAATTTTTTTTAGAAACGTGGCTTGAGCATCAGCAAATATTTGTACAGAAGATGCACGTATCAAAATTTGCAACTTACTTAAAGGGGTTATCCAACCCCTATAATGCCCCCCCCCCCCCAATGCCTGGGCCGCTTATATAGATTATACTTACCCTGCTCCATGGCACCCGCATTGCTCCTGATCCCTGCACGGCCACCGCTGCATCGCTGGAGACGCTAGGGAAGCTCGTCCCAGTTGCAGCCTGATATTGACTGCCCCCCCTCCTTCGTTGCTGGATGTTTTGATCTATGCGACGGGGAGATGCAGCGGTGGCCGTGCGGGGATCAGGAGCGACGTGGGTGTCGGGGAGCAGGGTAAGTATAACCTATATGAGGTGCCCAGCACGGGGGGGTTGCTCATTATAGGGGTTGGATAACCCCTTGAGTGAGTTTTCTGGTGTAAAGCAAATGATAAAGCCCCCATGACATTTTTGCCAAACTTGTTTTGAAAATATTTTTTATTTTTCTGAAAAAAAACTACAACTCCAAATGTTAGCTGAAAGTCTATGGCAATTATTAAGCACATGTTTGTTTATAGTGTTGTTTTATTCAATTGTGGCATGTTTTTGTGTCCATGGCATTTTTTCTTAGAATTGTAGCAATGTGTAGCAATGGCATATTTTCAATACCCTTCTTTATAGGGGAAAAATTGCATGTCAAACAACTCAGTGAAAAAGCGCCATAATAAAAATAGACATGAAAAAAAGCATGCTGTAAAGTGTGAAATGTTGTGTAACTAAAAAACACCACCTCCACAAAAGGTTTGTAAGCACCCTAAAAAGCTTGTCCGACCATAACTACTCATCAACAGTGATGGCCAGTTCACAGTGTTCGCCAGCGGGCTGCCATCTTTAGTAAGGTTAGACTCACCTGTCCGACGATGCACAGGTAAGCCCTTACCAGTGCCTGTGCCCCGAGCCGGTCTGAAATCAAATGCGGTCACCGGGAGCAGGCAGTTCCGAGAACAGCCGCCGGGGGCCTTCATCGGGCTGTTCTCGGAACTGCCTGCTCCCGGTGACCACATTTGATTTCAGAAGGGCTCGCGGCACAGGCACAGGTAAGGGCTTACCTGTGCATCGCCGGACAGGTGAGTCTAACCTTACTAAAGATGGCAGCCCGCATGTGTTCGCTGGCGAACACTGCGAACTGGCCATCACTGCTCATCAATTATCCATAGGATAGGTGATAAGTATTTGATTGTTGGTGGTCTGACGGTTGGGACCCCCACCAATCAAAGTGTTCTCCACTGATTACATATTCAAAAGACAGAGTGAGAATGGATGGGCTAAAGTAGGACAAAAACACCCGTGCTACGTCATCCACCAGTTAGAATGTGGTTAGTTCTAGTGCAAGTAGCAGCAGCACTGTCAGCACCCGTCGTCTGGCCAGTAGTAGCGGGGCACAGTTGTCTTTTACCTATGGTAGTCAAATGGATTATTATTGTGCAGGAAGCGGATGACATTGTGGATTGGATGACTTTCTCCTCATTTCAGTCACAGCAGGATGAGGTTGATGTTACCTCTGAGTCTGACAACATGACTTTGAACTAGTGTTCAGCGCAGGGGCAGTGGTAGCCATGGTAATAGTGGCACTCTGAGAAAATATAGAGGTAGGAATTATAGGGGGGCAAGGTGCCCATCACTGTCTGAGACAAGTGGCAGGGATGATGATGATGAGTGCGTGCTGGACAGGAACCATCGCAGTGTACAGGCTCTGCAGGCAGGAAATAAGATGGGCCATTTAGACACAATTTTAGGAACTACGGTTCTCCTTCAGCACATGAATTGGCTTCACCGGCTCACATGTGAAAATCGAACAGGCCAGAGAGGTGAGAAAAACCATCTTCCTTCCCATTGTCATTTCAGTAGTCAAGCCACATCCAGAAGTACATGGTTGTTGTTCTCATCATCTCATCGTCAACATCCTCAGTTACTGCTTCTCCTCTTTCTCCACTCCATTGTCAATCATCCATAACGGAATGTGTGGACCAGAAATAGCAATACGTTACTACTACTTCCCCTACTCAGCCACACACCCCCTGCCTTGTTCATCATGTCCATACTGTGCTGATGTCATTACTACTACACCCACACAGCTGCAAATCTCATGCCATGACCATTATATTCCATACTATGGTGCTGTTGCTGCAGCTACTAATACATCTATACAACCGCACATCTCCTGCTTTGTCCATCATGTTCCATGGTGAGGTGTTGGCACTGCTACTACCCTTAAACAGTAATACAGCTCCTGCCTCATCCATCATGTGCATCCATCATACTGTACTGCTGTTGCTGGGAACCCTACCCTGCACAAACTTGGGACTGTACAAAAAATGTATTATTGGTACTGCCATTTTTATTTGCTTTCAAGGATGATATACACTACTCACAAAAAGTTAGGGATATTTGACTTGTGGGTGAAATTTCAGGATGAACCTAAAATGCATTCTAAGTTTTCTAACCTATATAGGTGAACTTAAAGGGATTCTGTCAGCAAGATTTTCGATATAGAGCTAGCTGTTCATATCATCCTATCAGTCTCCATTATCTAACTAAAAATATACAAGTTTTACCCCCACCTGTCCTTTCATTTTTATAAAAATCGGTTTTATTTATATGCTAATTACCTTACTAACATGCCCAAGGAGTTGTCCCTCCGGCTGTTTGTGCCCAGCCACACCCCTTATCTCTTAGCCCAGTGCCGCCCCACTGCTAGCTAATCACTCCTCACATTGCCGATGGTGCGCCGTAATCTCGCGCATGCACCCTGGATCCACTGGTCAGCTCCCGTGCGGTGTCCTGGCAGCAGCCTCAGCGAACGAAGCAGGCACTGACCTGTCCATCCAGGGCGCATGCACAAGATTACGGCGCACTATAAAAAATGAAAGGACAGGTGGGGGTAAAACTAGTATATTTTTAATTAGATAATGGAGACTGATAGGATGATATGAACAGCTCTATTTCGAAAATCTTGCTGACAGATTCCCTTTAATGTGACCTTCTATAAACCTTTGAATGTACATGTCTAACTGTTCAATGTTTCAGTACTTTTTGCACAACCTACTGTTCGCTAACAAGGAGCTTAACAACAGGTGTTTGATCCATGAATCGCCAAATAAATCTCCTGGTTCAATTAGAATTGGTATTTAAACAGTCCTCCTCATCATGATGTTCACATTTTGACATCCTGAGACCAAGATGACACCTAGCAATTGATCAACAGTACCTCGCCATTGCAAGGCTTCAAGTAGGATGTTCCCAGATGGAAGTGGCCACTGAGCTTAGAGTTTCACAGAGTGTCATCAGCAGGTTGCAACAGAGATACAGATAGACTGGAAGAGTAACAGAAAGGCATAGAAGTGGACCTCCCTTGGGCACATCCCACACTGATAACTGCTTGATTATGAATAGAGTTGAGCACCCGGATGTTCGGGTTTGAGAAGTTCGGCCGAACTTCCCGTAAATGTTCGGGTTCGGGATCCGAACCCGAACCGAACTTCGTCCCGAACCCCATTGAAGTCAATGGGGACCCGAACTTTTGGGCACTAAAAAGGCTGTAAAACAGCCCAGGAAAGAGCTAGAGGGCTGCAAAGGGCAGCAACATGTAGGTAAATCCCCTGCAAACAAATGTGGATAGGGAAATGAATCAAAATAAAGATTAAAAAAATAAAAATGAACCAATATCAATTGGACAGAGGTCCCATAGCAGAGAATCTGGCTTCACGTCAGCAGAGAATCAGTCTCTTCATGCCATAGCAGAGAATCTGGCTTCATGTCAGCACAGAATCAGTCTTCATGTCATAGCAGAGAATCAGGCTTCACGTCACCCACCACTGGAACAGGCCACTGTCACACATTTAGGCCCCGGCACCCAGACAGAGGAGAGCGGTCCCGTAACAGAGAATCTGGCCTTATGTCAGCGCAGAATCTGTCTTCATGTCATAGCAGAGAATCAGGCTTCACGTCACCCACCACTGGAACAGGCCACTGTCACACATTTAGGCCCAGGCACCCAGGCAGCGGAGAGAGGTCCCGTAACAGAGAATCTGGCCTTATGTCAGCGCAGAATCTGTCTTCATGTCATAGCAGAGAGTCAGGCTTCACGTCACCCACCACTGGAACAGGCCACTGTCACACATTTAGGCCCCGGCACCCAGACAGAGGAGAGCGGTCCCGTAACAGAGAATCTGGCCTTATGTCAGCGCAGAATCTGTCTTCATGTCATAGCAGAGAATCAGGCTTCACGTCACCCACCACTGGAACAGGCCACTGTCACACATTTAGGCCCCAGCACCCAGACAGAGGATAGGTTCATTCAACTTTGGGTTGCCCCGCAATATAATGGTAAAATGAAATTAAAAATAGTATTGAATGAGGAAGTGCCCTGGAGTAGAATAATATATTGTTAAGGGGAGGTAGTTAATATCTAATCTGCACAAGGGATGGACAGGTCCTGTACGTCAGCTTGTCCACATTGGCTGTAGACAGGCGGCTGCGTTTGTCTGTAATGACGCCCCCTGCCGTGCTGAATACACGTTCAGACAAAACGCTGGCCGCCGGGCAGGCCAGCACCTCCAAGGCATAAAAGGCTAGCTCTGGCCACGTGGACAATTTGGAGACCCAGAAGTTGAATGGGGCCGAACCATCAGTCAGTACGTGGAGGGGTGTGCACAGGTACTGTTCCACCATGTTAGTGAAATGTTGCCTCCTGCTAACACGTTCCGTATCAGGTGGTGGTGCAGTTAGCTGTGGCGTGGTGACAAAACTTTTCCACATCTCTGCCATGCTAACCCTGCCCTCAGAGGAGCTGGGCGTGACACAGCTGCGTTGGCGACCTCTTGCTCCTCCTCTGCCTTCGCCTTGGGCTTCCACTGGTTCCCCTGTGACATTTGGGAATGCTCTCAGTAGCGCGTCTACCAACGTGCGCTTGTACTCGCGCATCTTCCTATCACGCTCCAGTGTAGGAAGTAAGGTGGGCACATTGTCTTTGTACCGGGGATCCAGCAGGGTGGCAACCCAGTATTCCGCACACGTTAAAATGTGGGCAACTCTGCTGTCGTTGCGCAGGCACTGCAGCATGTAGTCGCTCATGTGTGCCAGGCTGCCCAGAGGTAAGGACAAGCTGTCCTCTGTGGGAGGCGTATCGTCATCGTCCTGTGTTTCCCCCCAGCCACGCACCAGTGATGGGCCCGAGCTGCTTTGGGTGCCACCCCGCTGTGAACATGCTTCATCCTCATCCTCCTCCACCTCCTCCTCATCCTCGTCCTCCTCGTCCTCCAGTAGTGGGCCCTGTCTGGCCACATTTGTACCTGGCCTCTGGTGTTGCAAAAAACCTCCCTCTGAGTCACTTCGAAGAGACTGGCCTGAAAGTGCTGAAAATGACCCCTCTTCCTCCTCTTCCTCCTGGGCCACCTCCTCTTCCATCATTGCCCTAAGTGTTTTCTCAAGGAGACATAGAAGTGGTATTGTAACGCTGATAACGGCGTCATCGCCACTGGCCATGTTGGTGGAGTACTCGAAACAGCGCAACAGGGCACACAGGTCTCGCATGGAGGCCCAGTCATTGGTGGTGAAGTGGGTCTCATCCACAGTGCGACTGACCCGTGCGTGCTGCAGCAGAAACTCCACTATGGCCTGCTGCTGCTCGCACAGTCTGTCCAGCATATGCAAGGTGGAGTTCCACCTGGTGGGCACGTCGCATATGATGCGGGGAGCGGGAAGGCTGAAGTTACGCTGTAGCGCAGACAGGCGAGCAGCGGCAGGGTGTGAACGCCGGAAGCGCGAACAGACGGCCCGCACTTTATGCAGCAGCTCTGACATAGTTGCGAATGAACTTCTGCACCACCAAATTCAGCACATGCGCCAGGCAAGGGATGTGCGTCAAACCGGCTAGTCCCAGAGCTGCAACGAGATTTCGCCCATTATCGCACACCACCAGGCCGGGCTTGAGGCTCACCGGCAGCAACCACTCGTCGGTCTGTTGTTCTATACCCCGCCACAACTCCTGTGCGGTGTGGGGCCTGTCCCCAAACATATGAGTTTCAGAATGGCCTGCTGACGTTTACCCCGTGCTGTGCTGAAGTTGGTGGTGAAGGTGTGTGGCTGACTGGATGAGCAGGTGGAAGAAGAGGAGGAGGAAGCTGAGTAGGAGGAGGAGGAGACAGGAGGCAAAGAATGTTGCCCTGCGATCCTTGGCGGCGGAAGGACGTGCGCCAAACAGCTCTCCGCCTGGGGCCCAGCCGCCACTACATTTACCCAGTGTGCAGTTAGGGAGATATAGCGTCCCTGGCCGTGCTTACTGGTCCACGTATCTGTGGTTAGGTGGACCTTGCCACAGATGGCGTTGCGCAGTGCACACTTGATTTTATCGGACACTTGTTTGTGCAGGGAAGGCACGGCTCTCTTGGAGAAGTAGTGGCGGCAGGGAACAACATACTGTGGGACAGCAAGTGACATGAGCTGTTTGAAGCTGTGTGTGTCCACCAGCCTAAATGACAGCATTTCATAGGCCAGTAGTTTAGAAATGCTGGCATTCAGGGCCAGGGATCGAGGGTGGCTAGGTGGTAATTTACGCTTTCTCTCAAATGTTTGTGAGATGGAGAGCTGAACGCTGCCGTGTGACATGGTTGAGATGCTTGGTGACGCAGGTGGTGGTGTTGGTGGTACATCCCATGTTTGCTGGGCGGCAGGTGCCAACGTTACTCCAGAGGCGGAGGAAGAGGCCGAGGCGGCGGCAGCAGCAGAAGAGGCCGAGGCAGCAGCAGCAGAAGAGGTAGCAGGGGGAGCCTAAGTGACTTCTTTGTTTTTAAGGTGTTTACTCCACTGCAGTTCATGCTTTGCATGCAGGTGCCTGGTCATGCAGGTTGTGCTAAGGTTCAGAACGTTAATGCCTCGCTTCAGGCTCTGATGGCACAGCGTGCAAACCACTCGGGTCTTGTCGTCAGCACATTGTTTGAAGAAGTGCCATGCCAGGGAACTCCTTGAAGCTGCCTTTGGGGTGCTCGGTCCCAGATGGCGGCGGTCAGTAGCAGGCGGAGTCTCTTGGCGGCGGGTGTTCTGATTTTGCCCACTGCTCCCTCTTTTGCTACGCTGTTGGCTCGGTCTCACCACTGCCTCTTCCTCCGAACTGTGAAAGTCAGTGGCACGACCTTCATTCCATGTGGGGTCTAGGACCTCATCGTCCCCTGCATCGTCTTCCACCCAGTCTTGATCCCTGACCTCCTGTTAAGTCTGCACACTGCAGAAAGACGCAGCAGTTGGCACCTGTGTTTCGTCATCATCAGAGACGTGCTGAGGTGGTATTCCCATGTCCTCATCATCAGGAAAAATAAGTGGTTGTGCGTTAGTGCATTCTATCTCTTCCACCCCTGGGGAAGGGCTAGGTGGATGCCCTTGGGAAACCCTGGCAGCAGAGTCTTCAAACAGCATAAGAGACTGCTGCATAACTTGAGGCTCAGACAGTTTCCCTGATATGCATGGGGGTGATGTGACAGACCGATGGGCTTGGTTTTCATGCGCCATCTGTGCGCTTTCTGCAGAAGACTGGGTGGGAGATAATGTGAACGTGCTGGATCCACTGTCGGCCACCCAATTGACTAATGCCTGTACCTGCTCAGGCCTTACCATCCTTAGAACGGCATTGGGCCCCACCAAATATCGCTGTAAATTCTGCTGGCTACTGGGACCTGAGGTAGTTGGTTCACTAGGACGTGTGGCTGTGGCAGAACGGCCACGTCCTCTCCCAGCACCAGAGGGTCCACTAACACCACCACGACCATGTCCACGTCCGCGTCCGCGTCCCTTATTAGATGTTTTCCTCATTGTTCCCGTTCACCACAATTTTGAGAATGGCAAATTTGGGAATGCTTTTTCAACCCAGAACAAAAAGTCTGCTTTTACGGTCACTACAAATAACTTGACCAGCAAAAACAGTGCAGATTTGGTTGAATAGAGATGTGAGACCTGTTTTTTTTTGCGCTGTGTGACAGGTATAGGTTTAATCACAGAATGACACATTATCAGCACGCTAGCGTGTGTCTTAGGTTTTTCTGAATGACACTATCAATACCTTCACTGTAAGATTTTCTTTTTGGGATAGATTTCAAGTAGGCCTCAAATACCAGAAACTAGTTATTTTGAGAATGGGAAATTTGGGAATGCTTTTTCAACCCAGAACAAAAAGTCTGCTTTTACGGTCACTACAAATAACTTGACCAGCAAAAACAGTGCAGATTTGGTTGAATAGAGATTTGAGACCTGTTTTTTTTTGCGCTGTGTGACAGGTATAGGTTTAATCACAGAATGACACTTCTATCAGCACGCTAGCGTGTGTCTTAGGTTTTTCTGAATGACACTATTAATACCTTCAATGTAAGATTTTCTTTTTGGGATAGATTTCAAGTAGGCCTCAAATACCAGAAACTAGTTATTTTGAGAATGGGAAATTTCGGAATGCTTTTTCAACCCAGAACAAAAAGTCTGCTTTAACGGTCACTACAAATAACTTGACCAGCAAAAACAGTGCAGATTTGGTTGAATAGAAATGTCAGGTCTATTTTTTAGGCGCTGGGTGACAGGCTCAACTTGCCCCTGATGTAATATATGGCCAAAAAATAACCACACTGTTGATGGTTAAATGCACTTGGGTGACACAGGCTCAGCCTGCACCAGATGTAGTATATGGCCAAAAAATAATCAGACTGTTGATGGTTAAATGCACTTGGGTGACACAGGCTCAGCCTGCACCAGATGTAGTATATGGCCAAAAAATAATCAGACTGTTGATGGTTAAATGCACTTCGGTGACACAGGCTCAGCCTGCAGCTGATGTAGGATATAGCACAAAATAACCACACTATCGATGGTTAAATACACTTGGTGATAGCTCGTGCTGGCGCACCACAAAATGGCCGCCGATCACCCCAGAAAAAAAGTGATCTAAAAACGCTCTGGGCAGCCTAAAAAAAGTGAGCAAGTCAATAATAGCACTTCAATGATCCACAGCTGCAGATCGATCACAGAATGAAGTCTTTTGGAGGAGTTAATCTGCCTAATCTCGCCCTAACGTCGCAGCTGCAACCTCTCCCTATACTGATCATAGCAGAGTGACGTGCGGCGCTACGTGACTCCAGCTTAAATAGAGGCTGGGTCACATGGTGCACTGGCCAATCACAGCCATGCCAATAGTAGGCATGGCTGTGATGGCCTCTTGGGCCAAGTAGTATGACGCTTGTTGATTGGCTGCTTTGCAGCCTTTCAAAAAGCGCCAAGAAAGCGCCGAACACCGAACCCGAACCCGGACTTTTACGAAAATGTTCGGGTTCGGGTCCGTGTCACGGACACCCCAAAATTCGGTACGAACCCGAACTATACAGTTCGGGTTCGCTCATCCCTAATTATGAACAATGCCCATAGGAACCAAATGATGAATGTCACACAACTCCAGACAGATATAAGGGAGGTGAGAGGCACCCAAGTGTCATGTGAGACCATTCAAAACCGTTTACATCAATGTGGTCTGCATGCTAGACAACCTGCAAGGTCACCTGACCACAGCTGCCATCATCTTGCATGGGCCAAGGAGCATCTATGCTGGACGAGGGACGAGTGGGCCTCAGTGCTGTTCCCTGATGAAAGTCGATTCACACGGTAAGAGCAGTGAGACTATGGAACTCTCTGCCTGAGGAGGTGGTGATGGTGAGTACAATAAAGGAATTCAAGAGGGGCCTGGACGTATTTCTGGAGCTTAATAATATTACAGGCTATAGCTACTAGAGAGGGGTCGTTGATCCAGGGAGTTATTCTGATTGCATGATTGGAGTCGGGAAGGAATTTTTTATTCCCCTAAAGTGGAGAAAATTGGCTTCTACCTCACAGGGTTTTTTGCCTTCCTCTGGATCAACTTGCAGGATAACAGGCCGAACTGGATGGATAAATGTCTTTTTTCGGCCTTATGTACTATGTTACTATGTTACTATGTTACACTGAGCAGAAATGAACATCATTAATACAGTCATTGTGCTCCTACATGAACAACACAGGCCTAATTTCATCTTTATGGATGACAATGCGCCAGCTCGTTGAGGCCGCATCATTAGGGAACGGCTGCTGGAGACTGGGGTACCTCAAATGGGTGGCCTGCACTTTCTCCAGACCTGAATTCCATTGAAAACCTATGGGATCAGCTGAGTCGCTGTGTAAAGGCTTGTAACTCTTTACCCCAGAACCTCAATGACCTAAGGGCCGCCCTTCAAGATGATTGCCTCCACAGATATTATATCATGAAAGTAAGGCATTTAAGTAGAAGCATACAATGGTGATTTCCACATTTCAAAAAATGTATTGGATCAAAAACCAACAACAGTGGCGGGTAAACCCCCCACAAAAATGTCAATGTCTCAATAACTTGTCATGTGGCTTTGAGCACCAATTACAGCTTGACAGCTTGACAACGACATATCATGCTGTTCACAAGTTGATTTATTATGACTGTATCAGGACCCTTTTACATTTTCTATAAATTTCCCCTGAAAGCCGAATATCCCTAGCTTTTTGTAAGTAGTGTATGTTTTGTTTTAAATAATTTTTGGACTGTTTGTTAAAAACAAGCCATTCCGCCATGTGTGTATCTGCCCCCTAAAAGGAATAGTTTTTGGAAGAATTTCAGAGAGCATAACAAATCTAACAATGGAATATGTTATTAAACACTTCGTATGTTACTATCCGCTACCATGCATTTAGCCATAGCCATGTATGTTACTATCACTTTGACATTATTAATGCTGTCTTGGCATTAAATAGCTTAAAAGGGGTTGGATTCAGTATTAGGAGACCCCATAATGTTAATCAAAACTTTTCTGGCAATTCTGGCAACTGAATTGATAAAATCAGAGCTGAAATGGTTATGACGGTGGCCCATGCCCCTTTCCACTTTGCTTTATCTAGCTGGCACAGGTGCTGCTCTGCTCACCTGCTCCTGTGTTCCAGTCACCTAAACCTGCCAACCTTCCTTTCCTCCTTCCCAGCAAGCTCAGCTGCCAGAACAGCCTGGATCTTTTTTCCTGCAGACCATGGCCTGCTTCTTGACGGGAGTTCCTCTCACTGCCCTCAGGGTGCACATGCATGCTTCTCCCATATATTAAAGGACTAGTGCCCTAATCTTCCCCAGTCTATGGCTGACAACCCAGAGTTACTTAAAGCCACCTATGGGAGGGTGCCTGAGTTGTAGATCCTAGTCCACAATGTCCTACAAAGATGTGCTGTTTCAACATTCATCTGCCTGTGTACCGACTTCTGCCTGCTTCCCGAATTGATACTTCACTTACTGACCTTACCTCTGCCTGAACTCGATCATGACCCTGAGCTGCCCACACTGATGTCAGTATGTTTATTGGATTGTATTTACTTTACCTGGCCTGATTTGAGCCTGTCCCTGACTATGGATTTTCCTGATCCCTCCGTATTTCACATTGGTGTCTCTAGACCCCCATCAGTTAGCAGTCACTTGAACAGAGAATACTCAGAGAGAGAGTGTCCTGATGGTTCCCCTACAAAGTCCACATCCCTGTATAGGGGTTTAAGGTTGAATACCATGGGACCACATCAATAACGTCCTTGGAAGTAGCCCCAAGCCAAACCTGTTTAAGTGACACAGTCCAGCCACCCTGGCTGTGTAACAGAAACAAATTTCAGGAAATTCTCTCATCTCTACTTTTCATGATGGAGGCCATTTGGCAATATTTGCTATAAAGGCATCTGTCTAATGGATATCCATTGGAAAGCTCATGACTTATCTGTTAAATGGATGCCATTAAAGCTATGAGTCACAGCCCCCATTTAAAGTATACATCAGGAGCTTTTCCTGGAGCTTTTACACCGATACATTAACACATACAGTACTGAACCAATATATGTTACAATGATACATATTACATTTTATCATATTACATTGATAGTCACCTTGATATACAATATATTGTACTGAAACATATATATATATATATATATATATACTCACCTAAAGAATTATTAGGAACACCATACTAATACGGTGTTGGACCCCCTTTTGCCTTCAGAACTACCTTAATTCTACGTGGCATTGATTCAACAAGGTGCTGATAGCATTCTTTAAAAATGTTGGCCCATATTGATAGGATAGCATCTTGCAGTTGATGGAGATTTGAGGGATGCACATCCAGGGCACGAAGCTCCCATTCCACCACATCCCAAAGATGCTCTATTGGGTTGGGATCTGGTGACTGTGGGGGCCATTTTAGTACAGTGAACTCATTGTCATGTTCAAGAAACAAATTTGAAATGATTCGAGCTCTGTGACATGGTGCATTATCCTGCTGGAAGTAGCCATCAGAGGATGGATACATGTTCTCATTCTGTTTACGACAAATTCGGACTCTACCATTTGAATGTCTCAACAGAAATCGAGACTCATCAGACCAGGCAACATTTTTCCAGTCTTCAACAGTCCAATTTTGGGGAGCTCGGGCAAATTGTAGCCTCTTTTTCCTATTTGTAGTGGAGATGAGTGGTACCCGGTGGGGTCTTCTGCTGTTGTAGGCCATCCGCCTCAAGGTTGTGCGTGTTGTGGCTTCACAAATGCTTTGCTGCATACCTCGGTTGTAACGAGTGGTTATTTCAGTCAACGTTGCTATTCTATCAGCTTGAATCAGTCGGCCCAATCTCCTCTGACCTCTAGCATCCACAAGGCATTTTTGCCCACAGGACTGTTGCATACTGGATGTTTTTCCCTTTTCACACCATTCTTTGTAAACCCTAATGGTTGTGCGTGAAAATCCCAGTAACTGAGCAGATTGTGAAATACTCAGACCGGCCCGTCTGGCACCAACAACCATGCCACGCTCAAAATTGCTTAAATCACCTTTCTTTCCCATTCTGACATTCATTTTGGAGTTCAGGAGATTGTCTTGACCAGGACCACCCCCCTAAATGCATTGAAGCAACTGCCATGTGATTGGTTGACTAGATAATTGCATTAATGAGAAATAGAACAGGTGTTCCTAATAATTCTTTAGGTGAGTGTATATATATATACAGTTGCAAGAAAAATTATGTGAACCCTTTGGAATTATATGGATTTCTGCACAAATTGGTCATAAAATGTGATCTGATCTTCATCTAAGTCACAACAATAGACAATCACAGTCTGCTTAAACTAATAACAGACAAAGAATTAAATGTTACCATGTTTTTATTCAACACACCATGTAAACATTCACAGTGCAGGTGGAAAAAGTATGTGAACCCTTGGATTTAATAACTGGTTGAACCTCCTTTGGCAGCAATAACTTCTACCAAACGTTTCCTGTAGTTGCAGATCAGATGTGCACAACGGTCAGGAGTAATTCTTGACCATTCCTCTTTACAGAACTGTTTTAGTTCAGCAATATTCTTGGGATGTCTGGTGTGAATCACTTTCTTGAGGTCATTGCACAGCATCTCAATCGGGTTGAGGTCAGGACTCTGACTGGGCCACTCCAGAAGGCGTATTTTCTTCTGTTTAAGCCATTCTGTTGTTGATTTACTTCTATGCTTTGGGTCGTTGTCCTGTTGCAACACCCATCTTCTGTTGAGCTTCAGCTGGTGGATAGATGGCTTTAAGTTCTCCTGCAAAATCTCTTGATAAACTTGGGAATAAATTTTTCCTTCAATGAAAGCAATTCTTCCAGGCCCTGACACAGCAAAGCAGCCCCAAACCATGATGCCCCCACCACCATACTTCACAATTGGGATGAGGTTTTAAAGTTGGTGTGCTGTGCCTCTTTTTCTCCACACATAGTGTTGTGAGTTTCTTCCAAACAACTCTACTTTGGTTTCATCTGTCCACAGAATATTTTGCCATACTGCTGTGGAACATCCAGGTGCTCTTGTGCAAACTGTAAACGTGCAGCAATGTTTTTTTTGGACAGCAGTGGCTTCCTCTGTAGTATCCTCCCATGAAATCCATTCTTGTTTAGTGTTTTACATATCGTAGATTCTCTAACAGGGATGTTAGCATATGCCAGAGACTTTTGTAAGTCTTTAGCTGATACTCTAGGATTCTTCTTCACCTTATTGAGCAGTCTGCGCTTTTCTCTTGCAGTCATCTTTACCAGATGGCCACTCCTAGGGAGAGTAGCAGCAGTGCTGAACTTTCTCCATATATAGACAATTTGTCTTACCGTGGACTGATGAACAGCAAGGCTTTTGGAGATACTTTTATAACCCTTTCCAGCTTTATGCAAGTCAACAATTATTAATCGTAGGTCTTCTGAGAGCTCTTCTGTGCGAGGCATCATTCACATCAGGCAATGCTTCTTGTGAAAAGCAAACCCAGAACTGGTGTGTGTTTCTTATAGGGCAGGGCAGCTGTAACCAACACCTCCAATCTCATCTCATTGATTGGACTCCAGTTGGCTGACACCTCACTCCAATTAGCTCTTGGAGATGTCATTAGTCTAGGGGTTGACATACTTTTTCCACCTGCACTGTGAATGTTTGCATGGTATGTTCAATAAAAACATGGTAACATTTAATTCTTTGTGTGTTATTAGTTTAAGCAGACTGTGATCCTGAAAAGAGCCACTGACTCTCCATAGCCATGTGTCGAGGAGATTAAAGTCCTCCAGTACCGGGACATATCGATTAAGCAGATTGGCCTTCTGCATAACAGAATATCCACATCCCGCAGAGGAAATTGTGGATACATACATTGTAAGTACGGCAACCTGTAAAAATGGTGCAGAGTATAGTCTGATGTTGGGGTCTGCCCAGGAGTTGCATTGCATAAAGAGAAAGAGAAGTGTAAGGCCTCTTTCACACTTGCGTTGTCCGGATCCGGCATGTACTCCACTTGCCGGAATTACACTCCGGATCCGGAAAAACGCAAGTGTACTGAAAGCATTTGAAGACGGAACCGTCTTCCAAATGCGTTCAGTGTTACTATGGCACCCAGGACGCTATTAAAGTCCTGGTTGCCATAGTAGTAGTGGGGAGCGGGGAAGCGGTATACTTACAGTCCGTGCGGCTCCCGGGGCGCTCTAGAATGATGTCAGAGCGCCCCATGCGCATGGATGACGTGATCCATGCGATCACATGATCCATGAGCTTGGGGCGCCCTGACGTCACTCTGGAGCGCCCGGGGAGCCGCACGGAAGGTAAGTACACTGCTCCCCGCTCCCCACTACACTTTACCATGGCTGCCAGGACTTTAGCGTCCCGGCAGCCATGGTAACCACTCTGAAAAAGCTAAATGTCGGATGCGGCAATGCGCCGAAACGACGTTTAGCTTAAGGCCGGATCCGGATCAATGCCTTTCAATGGGCATTAATTCCGGATCCGGCCTTGCGGCAAGTCTTCCGGATTTTTGGCCGGAGCAAAAAGCGCAGCATGCTGCGGTATTTTCTCCGGCCAAAAAACGTTCCGTTCCGGAACTGAAGACATCCTGATGCATCCTGAACGGATTTCTCTCCATTCAGAATGCATTAGGATAATCCTGATCAGGATTCTTCCGGCATAGAGCCCCGACGACGGAACTCTATGCCGGAAGACAAGAACGCAAGTGTGAAAGAGCCCTTACATCCCATTCCTGGATGCTTGTGCAGTGTGAGGAAAATGTCCCTTTTGTCCCCAGAAAAAACACACTCCCTTCCTACGACTAATACTCTTAAAAGCAGATCCAGGAGTAGCCCCCCCAATTGCATGGGTTTCGTCCCCAGGCATAAACCCAGGAGTATCTTTATCCTAAGTGTCAGAGGAAGAGGTTACGTTATGTGATAGTACATCCTGAGAGTGGGGGCCCCTAGATCTCTCTCTCAGGCGTCTATCAATGCGTATTGCAAGAGACATAGCGGCTTCCAGAGACTCAGGATTCTCATGAAAGGCCAAAGCGTTGTTCAGCCTCTCTGATAATCCCTGACAGAACTGATTATGGAGAGCCGGATCGTTCCAGTCAGTATTCGTAGCCCACCACCTAAACTCAGAGTAACATATATCAGCAGAACGCTCTCCCTGACGAAGGCCACGTAGCTTGGTCTTGGCCAGGGAGGTCTGATCCGGGTCATCATAGATGAGACACATAGCTTTGAAAAATTAATCCATCGATTGGAGAGACTGCGATCCAGTCGGCAGAGAAAAAGCCCCCTTTAAGCAATGAAATAACCACACCAACTCTTTGAATCTTATCTCTAGATGAGTGTGGACGTAGCCTAAAATACAATTTGCATGCCCTTCTAAACAAAATGAAATTATCACTTCCCCCAGAGAATCTGTCCGGGAGGGCAACTTTAGGTTCAAGACAAGCCTTGTAACCACCGCTAGGACCAGCAGCCTGTGGTTTATGGATATGTGAGATGGTCGCACGGTTTATAATGTCACGTTCGGGTGTGGGAGGGAAACAGCACACCAAACATAGAAGGGAAAGGGGTGAGGGAATAAGGCCTGGAAACTAGGGAAAGGAGATATACACCTCCTAGTAAAACCCTAATCAAAGTCCTGACTAACTACCAGTATGAACAGACCCCAGAGGTAGGTGAGTTCATACACAGGAATACCTAATATCCTCCAAAAGGAACGACGAACAGGAGCCTCCCTCAGGCCTTAATACAAATGACAGGGAAATGCAACACACAAAATAACCCAAACAAAGTACAAAAGGGAAAGAAAACACTTAACTTCAAGTGGCTATGGCAGCACCAGGAACTCAGCCAAGATCCACACACCAGTTATCCACAACTCAAACTGAAGCTATAAACCGCATAGCATAGTGGGAGAAACAACAATAAATTGAGAAGTTTAAATGACCATAATAGCCACACCTGGGGAAAGAAGGTGTGGCAAGCACCAGAAACAACACAGATGTCATTTGATCCATTTCTCTGTTCTTCTCTCCTGGGCTCACTGCAATATCACTGGGCAATGATCGGTAACAAATGCTCATTTGAGTGCACATTCATGATCCTGACCCACCCACACTGCAGCAATCATCCGAGCAAACGATTGTTACTATGATCGTTCGTCCCTTTTAGAGTTTCATTGTTTTCTGGCAGCACATTGCTGTTTATACAGGGCAGTGCTCTGTCTACAACAATTTGGCCATTTACACAGGCCAGTTATTGGGAACAGGTATTTGTGCAAACTGATATTCTTATATTTTGCCCATTTAATGCTGGGGGACTTGGAAATAGAAACCTCTCCTTTTTCTCCTGTAAATTCGTTTTCTATTTTGAATTCTGAGCTGTCTTATTGCGACCTGCCACCACCGCCCTCAACCAGTCACTATGGGTTCAGTGCAGGAGTACAGCCCAGTTATGAAAAGACCCCACTGGAGGAGGCACACTGAGGTGCAAGACTGTGCATCCATCTTCCCATTATCATCTATCTGCTTCATGACTCTCAGCCTCCTGTTCATTATTAATTGTAGTTGTCAAAAGACTTCTCTCTCTCTCTTTGACATCTGTGTCTGGAAGTAATTAGACTCAATGGACCCAACTCTCCCCTTGTATAACAAGCCCCTGAGAACATCAATTTACTGAGGACACATCAGGGCTAGGAGGCTCCAAGTGACAATAATCAGTATTCTAATTGTATCAGTGTTCATTAAAGGGATTCCCCAGGTCCAGATATATAGGGAGTCTGTCAGCAGTTTTGACCCCTCAAAACTGCTAACAGCACTATATAGGTTGTGACGCCACGTGTAAACCAGTTAAAACATCCTATGTTGATTGTCACATTAGTTGCATAAGCAAGAGGAAGATGTAATCCATCTTGTGCTGCAATACCGTGTCTGCTGGGCATTTCCAAACTTTGAAGTCAGACGCGTACACAGACCACACAGGAGGGTCCCATAACAAAACTTAATATGCCCCTCCTTCCCCTTGCGTTTTATGCAAAATTATGATTTTTTAAAAATTAAGTAGAGGACATTTTTTATATGAAAAAACTCACACTGACACTTGGAGACAGGACAATAATACAGACAGCTGAGTTATACGATGACGCCGAGACAAAGGTACCGGACAAAAACACACTGACACTTGGGGCAAAGGACAATGACATATTGACACATCAGGGGAACTGTTGTGCAGTTGAGCAGGGCATGAATCACCTGGGATGTTACTCCAGATTGATTCTAACATTCACACTGAAGATATTCAAGTGTTACAGAGTGAGTGGAGGACACTTACAAATAATGAGCCCCTGGTGTGGGATCCATTGTATATCAGGGCTGAAAATAGGCCTAAAACGATGGGGCCATATATCAAGGCAGGGAGATCTGCTGATGTGCAGGGGTTGCATCATAACCTCAGGACATACCGCGGCGTTGTGCTACAGGGGGCTGCACATCAGCAGATCTCCCTGTCTTGATATATGGCCCCATCGTTTTAGGCCTATTTTCAGCCTTGATATACAATGGATCCCACGCCAGGGGCTCATTATTTGTAAGTGTCCTCCACTCACTCTGTAATACTTGAATATCTTCAGTGTGAATGTTAGAATCAACCTGGAGTAACATCCCAGGTGATTCATGCCCTGCTCAACTGCACAACAGTTCCCCTGATGATTTGTACATGAAACATGCATGTAGGGATTAGCTGCACTAGGGCACAACAGGGCCAAGTAGTGTAAGGGTAAGGTTCCGGACGGGGTCGTTCTTTTTAGGACGAGTGCTCCGTGGTTAGGAGACCAGGGACAAATCAGTATCCCTATCCTAGGGTGAATTAGGGACCTAGATCCCTCTGTCATCCATGTCCGGTACCTACCACTTTTCAGTACGACGAACATCGTCTGAACATCCACAACGACTGGATGACACCTGGGTTACGGTAGGACAACCGGTTATATTCTCAGGTGCCGCCGTGTACCAATTTTTTCATGTGTAATTTTTGCACTTATTTGTTACTAATGGTGAACTAATATCTGAATATCTAATATCTGATGAATTAATATCTGAATATCTAGAAGCCTTCTTCCCTTTATGTGTCACTGAGCTTACCTTACATTACAAAATTAATCTTAAAGGTATATTATCTTTTTCTGCTTCTGTGAACACAAAATATAACAGTTATATGATATCCAAAACATGATGTCACAGTAAATAACTCTGCTTTTGTCTTTAACACATAAACATAGGAACTGTATTAAGGTTATTCGCAGGTTTAGCTGTATACACATATAAGCTATACTAGAAACCTAGGACAGGTCTAAGGCCTCTTTCACACTTGCGTTGTTGGGATCCGGCATGCACTTCCGTTGCCGGAGGTGCCTGCCGGATCCGTAACAACGCAAGTGTACTGAAAGCATTTGAAGACGGAACCGTCTTCCAAATGCGTTCAGTGTTACTATGGCACCCAGGACGCTATTAAAGTCCTGGTTGCCATAGTAGGATTGGGGAGCGGGGGAGCGGTATACTTACCGTCCGTGCGGCTCCCGGGGCGCTCCAGAGTGACGTCAGAGCGCCCCATGCGCATGGATGACGTGATCCATGTGATCACGTGATCCATGCGCTTGGGGCGCCCTGACGTCACTCTGGAGCGCCCGGGGAGCCGCACGGACGGTAAGTATGCTGCTCCCCTGCTCCCCGCTACACTTACCATGGCTGTCAGGACTTTAGCGTCCCGGCAGCCATGGTAACCACTCTGAAAAAGCTAAATGTCGGCTCCGGCAATGCGCCGAAACGACGTTTAGCTTAAAGCCGGATCCGGATCAATGCCTTTCAATGGGCATTGATCCCGGATCCGGCCTTGCGGCAAGTCTTCAGGATTTTTGGCCGGAGCAAAAAGCGCAGCATGCTGCGGTATTTTCTCCGGCCAAAAAACGTTCCGTACCGGAACTGAAGACATCCTGATGCATCCTGAACGGATTTCACTCCATTCAGAATGCATTAGGATAATCCTGATCAGTATTCTTCCGGCATAGAGTCCCGACGACGGAACTCTATGCCGGAAGACAATAACGCAGGTGTGAAAGAGCCCTTAGCTGGCCAGCTACACTCCCACCAAAATTACCTATAATTCTATGTTCTTAGGTTTAGGACTTGAACATGAATTTGAGGAATTTTCCATCAGGTTCTCAACTTCCAAGTGTCTTTTATCACTCTCAAGTAGAACAACTAACTTCTGTATAGGATGTTCCAAACCTAGTGGAGTAGTGAGACGTTTTCCTTTTTTGTCAAGTTTTGAGTCTCCTATTTGTAACAACACTCTTCTTACTAGTTTTTCTTCATCTTTTTGAACTTCTAGAACTTTGGCCAATTTCCATTGACTTCTAGGTAAATCTTCTTCTTTCACTAATACTATGTCACCAACTTGGACATTTCTTCTGTGTGTTTTCCATTTACTTCTTAGCATAAGTTTTGCTAAGTACTCTTTCCGCCATCTATTCCAAAACTGTTCTGATAGATATTGAACTCTTCGCCATCTCCTTTTAGCATATAAATCCTCTTTGGTGAACTTGCCAGGCGCTGGCTGTATGTAATCCGACTTAAGGTGAAGTAGATGGTTGGGAGTTAAAGGGTCCAAACTTGTTGGATCATTACTTCATAGAATAGAGTCCTAAGTGAAGCATCATCTATTCTTCCAGCGTTATTTTTCAACACTGAGCTTAACACATTTCTCACAGTTCTGATTTGTCTTTCCCAAAATCCTCCTGTATGACTTGCATGTGGAGCATTCATGTGAAAATCAGACAGTTTCTCTAACAAATACTCAGTTACTTTTCTTTATCAATCTCTTTTACCGCTTTCTTCAATTCATTCTTTGCTCCGACAAAATTAGATCCTTGGTCAGATCTAAGCTCTCTGATGGTACCTCTAATGGCTATGAAACATCTTAAGGCGTTGATGAATGCGTCAGTTGAGATATCCTCTAACATTTCCAGGTGAATTGCTCTGGAACTAAGACATGTATATATTAGTCCATATCTCTTGTACTCCTTGCGGTTCTGTTTGGTGATGAATGGGCCAAAACAATCCATTCCGCTATAAAGAAATGGTGGTAATGGGTTTACACAATCTGCCGGTAAATCTGCAATTTTTTGCTCTTCGGTAGGTCTATGTGCCTTTCTTCAGACTACACATTTACTTATATACTTTGCTATAACATCTTCCTTTCACAATCCAGTAACCACCTTCTCTCAAACAGCTTTGGGTAAAGCTTCAATAATCAATCTTGTGAAGGTAGGGTTTTTGGGTAGAATTGCTGGATGCTTCACTCTGCTAGATAACGATGCATTTTCCAGTCTCCCTCCCACATTTAGTATACCATCCTGCTGAACAATATTAAGCTTGTACAATGGGTGGTTGTTGGGAAGCCTTTTAGGTTCTTGACTAAGTCTCTTCAACTCTTCACTGTGGAATCTCTGTTGAATGAGTCTTATGACTGTTTCTTCAGCTTTCATTCTTTCTTCTACATTCAACAATTACTTCTTTCTGATTTCCTTTGCCAAATGTTGAATTTGAGCTACTAAGTTTATGACTGTATTCAAGTCTTGGTTTTGTCTGAATACTGGTAGGTGCAACTCTGGCCTTCCCCATAACCAAGGCACAGTGTATCGTTTCTTCTCCTATCACTCTGATGTAGGAGCACTGACCATAATCATAACTACTGGCATCTGAAAAATGATGAAGTTCTATTTTCTTGTACTTTTCGAAATTATGAGGTGCAAAACATCCGAAACAATCCGAACTTCTCTCAAGTTTTGCAAGTCTTTTATCCAACTCTCCCACCTTGGCCTCAAATTTTCAGGTATGGGCTCGTCTCATCCCAACATCTGTCTGCATAATTCTTGTAGTATTTCTTTTGCTCTGAGAATTACTGGGGCCAAGAATCCCAATGGATCATATATAGAAGCCACTGTGGAAAGAATGGTACATCTAGTTGCAATTTTCTCTTCAATAGAAACTTCAAAGAAGAACATGTCATTCTTTACATTCCATCCCAATCCAAGTACGTTCTGAACTGGAAGATGATCATAATTGACATCTACATTCTTCATTGTTGCTGCACGTTCAGAATCACTGATGGATTCCAGTACCTTTCTGTTGTTTGAGATGAATTTGTGAAGGCGCAGGTTTCCTCTTGCGCATAACTCTTGGCTTTCTTTCACTAGTTTGATTGCAGATTCTGTGGACTCTAGACTTATAAGACCATCATCAACATAAAAGTTTTTCTTCATAAAATTTGTTGCTGATGGGCAATCCTTTTCATTCTGATTGGCCAGGTACTTCATACCATAATTGGCACAACCTGTAGATGATGCTGCTCCAAATAAGTGTACTTTCATTCTGTATTCTGCTGGCTCTGTATCTCCATCCTCCCACCATAGAAACCTCAAGAAGTCTCTATCTTCATTCTTCACATGAAACTAGTGGAACATCTTTTCAACGTCACACATGACCGCTACGGGATGCTTTCTGAATCTACAGAGTACTCCAGGCAGAGTGTTTGTAAGATCTGGTCCTTTTAGTAGATGATCATTCAATGCAACACTGTACTTTGCTGAGCAATCAAATACTACTCTAATCTTATCTGGTTTCTTTGAGTGGTAGACACCTTGATGTGGGATGTACCACACTTCTCCTTCTTTAGGCTTGTTAATAACTTTCTCTGTATGTCCTTCTTTGAGGATGCCTTCCATAAATTTCAAATAATCCTGCTTGAATTTGAGATCTCTTCCCATCTTTTTCTTCAAAAATTTCAATCTTGCTAGGGCAAGATTTCTGTTATTTGGCAGACAAGGTTGTTCTCTAAAAGGTAAGGGCATTTCAAGATGACTTTATTGATTCTGCTGAATACTTTCTTCTAGAGTGTGTACGAACTTTATGTCTTCTTTGGTAGCCTATCAACAGTTCAACACCAAACTCCTTCAGCGGGGACATTTCATGAGATATGACAGATAGGTGCTCCCATTCATTGGCTGTGCACAGGTAGGTATGCAATCTTGATCTACAGGTATATCGTCTTTTGTATAAGCTGGAGGTAGATCTAATGTGCAGTTTGAATAAAGTCCTCTAACTCTCAGTCCTTTGACTGTTCACTAATGTGTCTCTCCCCATTATTGTGGTGAGTTTGAGCGTCACTGGTTCTGTAGCCACTTGTAATTTCTTGCAGATTTCTTGATCAATAAAGGTGACATCACTCCAGGCATCCAGTAGCGCATATGCGTATACCTTCTTACTCCTCCTTTTAGGATTTGAAATGCACTCTGGTACAACCATTGATGTGCCATCGCTTTGTCCTTCCCTCACTCTGCAAGAGAATACAGATACTTTCTTTTCTTCCCCAGTATCTTTAGGTATTGAGGATTTATCTTTCTTTGGACGGTCTTCATGTAGTGGTGTAGGATGGCGTACTTTGCAAATGCTGCATGTGGCCTTTTTCTTACACTCCTTAGAACCATGGCATTTTCTTAGGCATCCGAAACATAGTTGGTTATCCAGTACAAACCTTTTCTTTTCATCTGGGAACTTCTTCAATTGTTGACACTTGTGTATGGAGTGGTTCTCTCCACAGAACATACATTTGAAGGTAGTCTGAAGATTTGTCGGTTCTGTCTCTCTACTGGTCCCAGTAGTGACTTTGGACTTGCTCTCGTAGGTATCTGCACCTTTAGCTGCAGTGTTAGTTGTAAAGTCTTGTGCGTCTTATCTCTCTTGCACGCCTTTCTTCTAAGGATTTTAAGACGTAAGATGATGTTACTGGATTACATGCTATCCATGCTTCCTTATTGACGAACTCAGAGAACTCTTTAAAACTTGGGAAGTTCTTGCCTAGAGCTAACTGTTCAGTCACATAGCGATTCCATCTAGAAGCCGCTTCTTCAGGTAGCTTAGTTAGCATCCTGTGGTTTTCTAGATAATCATTCAGTACTTCTAGTCCTCGTAAATGTGAGATGGCATTTCTGCATGCTTGCAGGAAGTCACCATGCTTTTGGAGTTTGAAGTGTTCTTTAGGACCTATTTTAGGCCAGTTATTCAGTTTCTCTCTGAAGGCTCTTTGTACTAAGAAAGGATGACCATATCTTGCATTCAATTTTTCTCAAGCTTATTTGTAGGCTTCTTCGTCTTTTCTATAGAAGTTACCTTCAAGAACTTCCTTGGCTTCTCCACCAACATATCTCTGAAGGTAGAATAACTTATTGACTGGACTGAAGCAATGATGCTCAATGATCATCTCAAAACTTGCCTTCCAGTCTATGAACTTCAGTACGTCTCCTGAAAATACAGTAGGTTCCGGAACGGGAAGTCTAGCTAGGACTGTTCTCTGTGGTCTTGCTGGGACAATGGTTGTAACATTCTCCTGAGCATTGATGTGGCATCTAGGAATAGAATCATCCGGATCTATTTTCTCACTAAGTTCTGAATTAGGTGAGTCCCTTTCTTCTTCTTTTCCGGTAGAGATAGAGGGCAAATCCACATACCTTTTTCCTAACACTGGACTAGGCCTCTTTTTGTCTTTCTGAGCAGGGATGGAGGGATAATGACTTCACTAACTGCTGTAGATTTCTTTCCATTCTCCTGTGAGTATGTAGGAAAGTAGGAGTCTGCTTCTTCTCTTAGTACAGATTTGAACCTATGACTACTGTGATTCATATCCTCTTCGTGTACTCTGAGTCTGGCTTCTATGATCTTAACTTCTTTTTGCCTTTCCAGACATTTCAATTCAGCTTCCATTTGATGGCGCTGTGCCTCCATTTCAGCTTTCATCTGATGGCGTTGTGCATCCATTTCAGCTTCCATCTGATGGCGTTGTGCATCCTTTTCAGCTTCCTTTTCAGCCATCAGTTGGCGCTGCGCCTCGATGGCAGCTTCCATTTCAATTTCTGCTCTCTTGACAGCAAGTTGTTCAGCTAATTCCTTTCTTTTGGCTGAAGTATTTGAAGACTCTGATATATGGGTGGCACTTCTGCTAGCAAAGGAAGTCACACTTGAGATTGTGGTACCACCTAAGGACCTAGCATAGTCTCTCATAAAAAGCTCATTCATACTACTTCTTGCTTTAACTTCATCATAGTTTTCTGCAGATGATAGTTCTCTCATGATCTTTACCAAATCTTTAGTGACCGCAGTACATGTGTCCATGTTTCTTACAATATTCTGGGAAGGTGTCGTAAATGACCGCAGGTTGACATATGCTGCCCTAAGCTCTGATTCAGATTCTTCTACCGTCTCTACCATATCACTCAAGTTCCCTTTTATACTTTCTTGCTTTAGCTTTTTACGAATGTCTTTAATGTATAATTTCCACTTATCATACATTCTGGCGAACTTTTTTCCTTTCAGTGCTGCTTCTTGCTCCAAATTTTCCAGCATCTTTGGGTCGGTTTTATGGCACGTGATGAACGTCTTAATTCATCTGTTTGGGCTATATTTGTTTGAGGCAAGACTAAGGCTGCATCAGACTCTTCTACCTCAGACAGGTTCCCTTGCTCTTCCCCCTCTACTCTATCTATCTTTGTATCCTCTAACAGTGGCATGGTAATAATAGGTTGAGACATTTTACTTTAAATGCAATACTGACAATCAATATGAATATTAAGAGTCCTTTCACTTTAAATGCAATACTGACAAATGCAGAAATAAATGACTGTCACTTTAAATACAACAAAGATAAATGCAGGCAATAAATTACTTTCACTTTAAATTCTTTAGAGTCCGTGTACTACAAACTGTCCTTTGTTTTTATTTAAAGTCTCTTATTTTTGAACACAAAAAATTTCTCTTTATGCCAAAGCCTATATACAATGATAAGTAAAAAAAGGAAAGCTCTGACCTTATTCTGAAGAGCAGGAACAAATGTCAAGGCGCAGGAGGGTTGTCGCTCTTTCTCTGACTATTTTGCCTTTGCTGTTCTGCCACTTTAAGAGTCAGCTGCAGTTTGACTAATGCACACGTTCTATGGCCTTTATGGTAGCTCCGCTGAGATGTCTTTACTTGCTCACTCAGGGAACAGTTGCTGCACGGCAGTATATGCTGGTGCTCCACTGCTCTAATGCGCCCTTTACTGTGCAAGTTGAGGAGTGCTATTGCTTCGCCCTCTGAGGGTAATAGTTCCACTGTGGCAGGCGCAGCACTATGAAGTGCCTTTTGCGCTGTGGCATTAGAAGAATTTTTATATCTCTGACTTTTAGTTTAACCAGACTGTCTGTTACTCTGTAATTCCTCTAGCATCGTTCTATGGAAATAGTAGGTTAAAGAGCACACCAAATGCTTGAAATAACTTCTTTATTAACTTCAACTTTTCTTGAAAAAGATAGTCCATGTACATAACACGTGTTGTATAAAGATTCATAAAATGGGGGTATGCATAAGATGGTGGTTCAACTGTTCATTCTTGTCATTCAATATAAAATGGTGGATATATTTCTCTCTTGAGAATTTGTACTCTCACTTTAAGTTATTTAGGCACTTTATGATCTCTATGAGAGGTATATCTGAGGTCTCACTAATAGTTCTACTTGCAGTATGCAGTTACCAGTGACTATTTGCAGATTGGTTGAGTATGATCTGGTATGGTTGTATGCAATTTGGATTGCAATATGGAATCTGAATGCTTGCAATTGTATGCTTGCAATTTGTAGCTTGCAATTTGTATTTGGTGGAACTGTAAGTAAACACATATATAACTGGTTCAGTATACAGTTCTAATCACAATGCTAATAATAAGAACATTATTTAACTGTTCTAAATACCTATTTTGGCCTCTTCTTCCCATAAAACTGGACTCTGACTGGAACTGTGTGTCTGTTTAGCTCCTCTCTCTGGTGAGTAATGATTCCAGAAGCTCCTGCTAGGGAATTCCCAGCCAGGCTGTGTGTGAGGCTGGCTGTGATTGGTGAAAACTCTTGATGTGTGAGAAGCTGGCTGTGATTGGTCTAGACTTCTGCCAAGCAACAACAGATTAACACTATGCTTGCTGTTGTTTCTGCTGTGTCACTGAGCTTACCTTACATTACAAAATGAATCTTAAAGGCATATTATCTTTTTCTGCTTATGTGAACACAAAATATAACAGTTATATGACATCCAAAACACGATGTCACAGTAAATAACAATGCTTTTGTCTTTAACACATAAACATAGGAACTATATTAAGGTTATTCGCAGGTTTAGCTGTATACACCTATAAGGCTATACTAGCAACCTAGGACAGGTCTTAGCTGGCCAGCTACAGAGTTTGGTACCGTAAATATCTGTCAGCAGATTTAAACCTATAAAGCTGGCTGACCTGTTGAATGCGTACTTGAAGGCAATGCAGGCACATAAGAACATGAGACCAACACAGATGCCGTCAGCTGCCCAAGTGCACATGTGACAGGTCAGACAGTGTCGTGTCGTAGGTACAAATTTGCTGATGCCCTTTAAGGACAGATATAAACACTTAGTGGATGAATTGTCAGCCTTCACAGAACCCAGAGTTTTCTCCACAGCTGTAGAAGTTAAGAAAATGTCAGTAAACTGGGAATAAATTCTGAGTTGAACGTCTCGCTGTTTCCACACATCCCACCTGGCAAGCTTTCAAATAAAGTTTCAAAATGAGTTTTTCAGCCTTCGCTGCAATGACTTAACTACGAGTAAATCATGTTTAACAGGAAAGAGTAGCAGAAACATCGCTGACCTACTTTGTATTCCACTGCAGTTTAATGTTACAAGCTGTCAATCAAGGCGAAGTCGCAGCCAAAGTTTGCAACAGACTGGAGGAATCAAACAGGAAAAAGGGGGGGCGGGGGCACCATGTGGAAGAAAGTAGAGTCACTCATATAATCCAGACTCAAGAGCACCTCAAGGACAGCAGGGCCAGAGCTCACTACAGCCATAGGCACTACTGGGAGGCGGGAACTCACTAACTGCTCATTTACATGAATTTGCATACTCCTCACCTGCTGAAAGAATCCTCTAACTTTCAGCTGTGTTTCCACATTCAGTTATACTGTACCTAGCCTCCCTTCATGATCCAACCTGAACATGGAAACCCAGCCTAATGGCCCAAATCTTTTTTATTCTCATAATCACAGCATCTAAAAGGGTTATACCATGAAAAATATTACTACACAACGACAATGAATTGAAATGAAGTATTATTGCTATATCTATGCAATAAAACTATTGTAAAGTTTTTATATACATCATGTTTTCCTCTGTGGTAGCGCCCCCTGCTGTTTACCCTTCTGGTTTATACTTCCCCTCAGTGCTGGTGTAGTGTCTCCTAGTGAAGCAGGTGAAGCGGTCCACACACCTTCCGCTCATTCACCCTACTTCTCTCCATACAGTGGGGAAGGAAATGTTTATAAGGGTGTTATATACCTTATGTATTTCTGGGGCTAAATAGGGGAAACTATTTTCTATACAGAGGGGAAGGGGATAACAAAAGCTAGCTGCAATGCATCCTGGGAGATGCAGGTGTCCGCTGAGCTGCTGCCCACCCACAGAAAGATAAGCAAGTCTTCTAGATAAGTGAGTCAAAAACTGTTTTAACTTTGTGGGATCGCCAGTTAGTAAAACACAAGAGGCTCAAGACAACCTCTCAGACATGATATAGAGGCTGGTTGTCAGCAGTAATAGATGGAATAGCTGTTACTGTAGTATAAGGTGTGTGGATCTCATGTGTGATCACAATGTAATTATATTACTATTATATTCAGTGATGTCAGTAACAGGGGGCGGGGCTGTGACAACCTCTCAGACATGATATAGAGGCTGGTTGTCAGCAGTAATAGATGGAATAGCAGTTACTGTAGTATAAGGTGTGGATCTCATGTCTGATCACAGTGTAATTATATTACTATTATATTCAGTGATGTCAGTAACAGGGGGCGGGGCTGTGACAACCTCTCAGACATGATATAGAAGCTGGTTGTCAGCAGTAATAGATGGAATAGATGTTACTGTAGTATATGGTGTGTGGATCTCATGTCTGATCACAATGTAATTATATTACTATTATACTCAGTGATGTCAGTACCAGGGGGCGGGGCTGTGACAACCTCTCAGACATGACATAGAGGATGGTTGTCAGCAGTAATAGATGGAATAGATGTTACTGTAGTATAAGGTGTGTGGATCTCATGTGTGATCACAATGTAATTATAATACTATTATATTCAGTGATGTCAGTAACAGGGGGCGGGGCTGTGACAACCTCTCAGACATGATATAGAGGCTGGTTGTCAGCAGTAATAGATGGAATAGATGTTACTGTAGTATAAGGTGTGTGATCTCATGTCTGATCACAGTGTAATTATATTACTATTATATTCAGTGATGTCAGTAACAGGGGGCGGGGCTGTGACAACCTCTCAGACATGATATAGAGGCTGGTTGTCAGCAGTAATAGATGGAATAGCTATTACTGTAGTATAAGGCGTGTGGATCTCATGTCTGATCACAATGTAATTATATTACTATTATATTCAGTGATGTCAGTAACAGGGGGCGGGGCTGTGACAACCTCTCAGACATGGTATAGAGGCTGGTTGTCAGCAGTAATAGATGGAATAGCTGTTACTGTAGTATAAGGTGTGTGGATCTCATGTATGATCACAATGTAATTATATTACTATTATATTCAGTGATGTCAGTAACAGGGGGCGGGGCTGTGACAACCTCTCAGACATGGTATAGAGGCTGGTTGTCAGCAGTAATAGATGGAATAGCTGTTACTGTAGTATAAGGTGTGTGGATCTCATGTCTGATCACAATGTAATTATATTACTATTATATTCAGTGATGTCAGTAACAGGGGGCGGGGCTGTGACAACCTCTCAGATATGATATAGAAGCTGGTTGTCAGCAGTAATAGATGGAATAGATGTTACTGTAGTATAAGGTGTGTGGATCTCATGTCTTATCACAGTGTAATTATATTACTATCATATTCAGTGATGTCAGTAACAGGGGGCGGGGCTGTGACAACCTCTCAGACATGATATAGAGGCTGGTTGTCAGCAGTAATAGATGGAATAGCTGTTACTGTAGTATCAGGTGTGTGGATCTCATGTCTGATCACAGTGTAATTATATTACTATTATATTCAGTGATGTCAGTAACAGGGGGCGGGGCTGTGACAACCTCTCAGACATGGTATAGAGGCTGGTTGTCAGCAGTAATAGATGGAATAGCTGTTACTGTAGTATCAGGTGTGTGGATCTCATGTCTGATCACAGTGTAATTATATTACTATTATATTCAGTGATGTCAGTAACAGGGGGCGGGGCTGTGACAACCTCTCAGACATGATATAGAGGCTGGTTGTCAGCAGTAATAGATGGAATAGCTGTTACTGTAGTATCAGGTGTGTGGATCTCATGTCTGATCACAGTGTAATTATATTACTATTATATTCAGTGATGTTAGTAACAGGGGGCGGGGCTGTGACAACCTCTCAGACATGATATAGAGGCTGGTTGTCAGCAGTAATAGATGGAATAGCTGTTACTGTAGTATAAGGTGTGTGGATCTCATGTCTGATCACAATGTAATTATATTACTATTATATTCAGTGATGTCAGTAACGGGGCGGAGCTGTGACAACCTCTCAGACAGGTGTGAGTAGTGGAGAGGGGGAGGTTGTGTGCTCCAGTCCTGAGCTCCCACCAGGGAGAGGTCATGGCTGCAGACCCAGGAGGAGGTGAGGAGAGCTGGTCTGAAGCTGGGCCTACATCATGACGCTGAGGAAGGTTGTTCCTATAAGTCTAGTGATCTGGGTGAAGACGTGGCTGTAGCTGTGAGTAGTAAAGTCCTTAATAAAGTCATATATAAGAAAGAACTGCAGATCTCCAGACTGCAGGAGGAAATTAAGAGAGAGACTGATTCTAAAGAGAGACTGATGAAAAGTGAGCCTTTAGATAACTGTATTCGGGAACTGACCACCATGAGAGAGACACAGAGCAGAGGGGCTAATGCCGGGCCCAAAATCCAGGCCCCTCAAAACAAGAAGGAGACCAGGCTGCAGGTGGCCAAGAGAAGGCACACCATCAGCAGGAAGGACCTGGACTATGAGGAAGTGCACAGCATTGTAATGCAAGGTAAAGCTGTGAGAATCATGGCCGCTGCACCTATAGAGCCTGCAGGAGACAGCAGCGTGGTCACTGAGGGGTTAATGCAATCAGGTAGTGGACAAAAGAGTCCAAGTCAGCAAGACCCAGCACAAATGGGGTTAAAGCATGATCCTGACCCAGACAAGGAGTTAATGAGCCGGACACCTGACACCTGTGCAGACACTGCAGTCAGTAACAGCCTGGCCTTGTCTCCAGTCATCCCAGTAATACCAGTCCCAGAACCTGAAGCCATTCCCAACAGACCTATCCTTGAATCACAGCAGTCCATGGACTCCAGAGACAACATGGACGTCACCGAGCCATCACCATCGGCCACAGAGAAGGCCAGCTCTAGAGCCCAGCAGCCAGGGACAAGTAAACCTACAGCATGGGGCAATACTGAGCCAAACACTACCAGACCCTGGAGACAACATGGAGGTCACGAGCCATCACCATCAGCCATAGAGAAGGCCAGCACCAGTGTCCAGCAGCCAGGGATAAGTAAACCTACAGCATGGGGCAATACTGAGCCAAACACTGCCAGACCCTGGAGACAACATGGAGGTCACCGAGCCATCACCATTGACCACAGAGAAGGCCAGCTCCAGAGCCCAGCAGCCAGGGGCAAGTAAACCTACAGCATGGGGCAATACTGAGCCAAACACTGCAAGACCCTGGAGACAACATGGAGGTCACCAAGCCATCACCATTGGCCACAGAGAAGGCCAGCTCCAGAGCCCAGCAGCCAGGGGCAAGTAAACCTACAGCATGGGGCAATACTGAGCCAAACACTGCAAGACCCTGGAGACAACATGGAGGTCACCGAGCCATCACCATTGGCCACAGAGAAGGCCAGCTCCAGAGCCCAGCAGCCAGGGGCAAGTAAACTTACAGCATGGAGCAATACTGAGCCAAACACTGCGAGACCCCAGAGACTATTCTCTAATGTCACAAGATCTGCAAACCCCACACCCCAAAGGAGTAATGCAATACGGATCAAGTACACCGGCCCAGAGCAAGACGCCCCCACAAGGCAGTTTTCAAGCAAGACCATGACGGTCGAAATGTCGTATTAAAGGGTTTCTATCACTTCGTTTTACATATTTAGCTTTCAGACACTAGCGATCCGCTAGTGTCTGCTCTATCTAACCATCCTAATATAAGAGCTTATTGTCCTGCCGTTTAGCTAAAAAAAGAACTTATATAGATATGCAAATGAGCCTCTAGGTGCTATGGGGGCGTGATTAGCACCTAGAGGCTCGGTCTACCTTAACAAACTGCCACCGCCCAGCGCGTCCCTCCAGCCCGCCCATCTCCTCCGGAATGCGATGCTCCCCGTGCGCGTCTGTATTCGGCGCATGCGCAGTGAATGTCTGACCGCTTTCTGCACAGACATCTCCACTGCGCCTGTTCCTCGGAGCACTATGACGTCATCGGCGCAGGCGCAGTGGAGATGTCTGAGCAGGGAAGCGATCAGACATTCATTGCGCATGCGCCGAATACAGACGCGCACGGGGAGCATCGCATTCCGGAGGAGATGGGCGGGCTGGAGGGACGCGCTGAGCGGCGGCAGTTTGTTAAGGTAGACCGAGCCTCTAGGTGCTAATCACGCCCCCATAGCACCTAGAGGCTCATTTGCATATCTATATAAGTTCTTTTTTTAGCTAAACGGCAGGACAATAAGCTCTTATATTAGGATGGTTAGATAGAGCAGACACAAGCGGATCGCTAGTGTCTGAAAGCTAAATATGTAAAACGAAGTGATAGAAACCCTTTAAGTTGGTAAATAAAGTTTGGATCATAGAAGACAAGTCAATGCTGCGGTCTCCTTGCAAGTTCTACGTATTGCTGGGGGAGCTTCAGACTGGCACCCAACACTGCTGGCACCACCACTAAAAAGTTGTATTTACCTTATTTTCCTATCATTGTGCTGCTACACAAAAATATTTTCTCTTTTCTATCAGCTTCAAGCTGCCACAGAGCCTGGACCTGTTCTGGGAAAAATTCTACCAAACATCATGAAATTGGGAAAAATCTTCAGGTTATGCAGTTGTCCAAACCTCTGACCACAGAGGTGACAATTCTCCTCCAGTTCGAGATGGTGGCGCTAGCAGACGTATTGTTCTGTCTGAGAAGACAATGTTTGGTCCGGCTAAGATTTATGATGAAGAAAGAATCTGGAATGGAGGCTACAAAGTAAGAATCCAGCTAATGCAGAACTAAGGAGTCACCAAACACCTGCCTCATGTCTTCTTCCTAGGATCTGACAGGGGGATTTGCTACTATCGTGGGCAGCCAAGACTGTGCCATAGATGTGGGGGCAGACACATGGCCTATACCTGCCCGCATGTGAAATGCCCAATGTGTGGAGGGCTGGATCAATCGAAAGAGACCTGCACGGGATGTGTCATCTGTAACCTGTGTGGAGAATATGGACATACTTTCCGTGAATGCACACTCGCGCAGCATAATAAAAGCAGCAGAGATCCATCTGATGAGGCTGATGTGGAAGATTTCCCCGAATTATCTACAAGAACCGAATATGAGCTCACTGAGCACAATGATCCAGCCTTGGTGGAGCCACAGCCAGAAAGTGATCATTCAGAAATAAATAGTCAGCAAGTCACATCTGTCAGCGTGGAGGCATCTAGACAGACATCTGGAGCAGCTGGTGAGATGTCCTCTGAGCAGCAAGTATCCAGTACCATTATAGAAACAGTAGAAACCATCAGTATGGAGACATCCAATGAGACACCTAGAGAGGCACCATCCAAACATCAAGGTTCCAGCCCCACCACAAAAACCATGGAATTAGCCACTGAGGAGGGATTTCACGTGGTAATAAGCAAGACCACGTCATCTGAACAGGAACCACGCAAACATACAACTATTCAGTCGCCAATATCACCTGCTGTGGATATCTCTCCTGGGAGTTTCCAGGTCTTAGGAGAAGGTGAGGATTAGTGTTGATCGAGCATGTTCGGCCGAACACCAGTTCAGCTCGAGCATCTCAATGCTCGGCACATGGCGGTATTCGGCACTTTATTAGATTGTATGACACCACTGCATATTAGCATATGTGGATTTTGGTCTTCTGATAATCATGTATGAATTTTTATATATATGCACTTTTTGATTTGTAGGGGTGTTTTTCGTCTGGTATATTTTAGTATCCATGAATTGTATTATATATTTGATATGAATCATGTAGTTATTTGTATAATTGTTCTATGGGATACACTATGCCTTTAATTATATTATCCTGTGACATGTAGTAATCATGCAGTCATTTATTCTTAAATTGTTTTATTAGCTGATATCATGTCCTCAAATTACAAAAGTGTATTTCTAATCTATTGATACTCGACTCAATATCCGAGATTTGAGTTGTTTGCGCCTGCCTCTATTTACTTTTTTTGCGTTCCATCTGGATTCATCTGCGACGTGGCGCCTGGATATGACATCTGAAGCCGGGCTGTTTTTCCGCTATTTGGAACGCATCATGGCGCCGGCTTCCGCTCCGGGCGCCATCTTGCGCATGGATGTCCCAGTGGACCATGCACTGGGACACATTCAGGTGACACTCATTGGCGCTTCTTCTCTGGCTCCCTCCCTAATGTTTTCTTAACTGGTATGACCACAGCTTATTTATATTTATTGATTAATTATTTGATTCTACTGACTATATAGGATTAGATCCTATGACTCAGATGAACATGGACCTCTGAGGAAGCTAGTCCAGGCACTAGCGATACGCGTCAGGGCTTAGTGCTCTCCTCTTGGATGGGTTTTGTATGCCTCATGTGTTACCATTATGTTTTATGACCACTATAGTATCTTGATTTTTGCAGGGATTTGATTGCTCACCTGTTTTTGGATTGTTCATTCTGTGGCACAAAACTATATATATATATATATATTCTTTCATCAATTGTCCCATCCTTGGGGTTTGCTCCATGTAAACGCTGTTTTTAACTTTTATATTTCAATAAATTGTGCTTTATTTTGGAGGTGCGGCCATTGTATGGTATTTATTTGTCTAGTCTTATCCATGTTTGCTTCATATACCAGGCCAGCACTCCGTTTGATCACCATTGGTGTGCCCCCCGCTCTTTAGTATTGTGCTTCCAGTCGGTTAAGCACCACCCTGTCTTTCACCAAGTCCAGTCTCCGTAGCCAAGAGTCTGGTCAACACAATCCTCACCCGATCCTCCTTCCTCCCACCATGGAGAGTCTTGCCAAACAAGTGATTCCACACTCGGATATTCCGAGGAGCTATTTTCAGCGCCATTCCTTCATTTGGGCCTCTCGACAAGCCCGCTTGAAGAGGGACATGAGATCTTGTGCCCTGATTCCCAAACTCTTGAGCATCCACAGTCACAAGAACATGACGGTGGGGAACGGCAATTAGTGTTTCACGAGGTGGATGATGATGATGAGATACAATTGACAATAAGTTAACGGCAATTAGTGTCTAAAGAGGTTGATGATGAGGATGAGACACAGTTGTCAATAACTGAGGTTGTTGCTAGGGAGGATGAGCAGAGTGAGAAAGTGGAAGAGAAGGTGGTGGACGATGAAGTCACTGACCCAACCTGGGAAGGTGGCAAGCCGAGCGAGGACATCAGTACAGAGGGGGAGGGATCCGCAGCACCGCAACAGGCTGGAAGATGCAGTGGGGTGGCAAAAGGGAGAAGGCGGGCTACACCAAACAGGCCCGCAACTGTTCCCCAGAGCACACCCTTGCGGTAATCTCCCTTGTCAAGGGGTAAGTGTTCCGCACTCTGTCGCTTTTTTGAGGAAAGTGCGGACAACAAAAGAATTGTAATTTGCAACCTGTACCATACAAAAATGAGCAGAGGCGTGAACACTAGCAACCTCACCACCACCAACATGATCCGGCACATGGCATCAAAGCACCGTAATAGGTGGGCCGAAATGCCTGGGTCCACAATCAGTGTCTGCGGGTCACACCACTGCCTCCTCTTCCCCTGTGTTACGTGCTGGCCAATCCACTGTCGAAGGCGCAGGCCCGGATGCCTCCTGCCCTGCACCTGGACCTTCACAAGCACCATCAGCGACCACATCCACTTCCGTGTCCCAGCGCAGCGTACAAATGTCCTTCCCCCAGGCATTTGAACGCAAGCACAAATTCCCAGCCACCCACCCACAGGCCATAGCACTAAATGCGCAACTTTACAAATTACTGGCCCTGGAAAAGCCATTTAGGCTTGTGGACACTGAGGCCTTCCGCAGCCTGATGTCGGCGGCCGTCCTTTGTTACGCAGTTCCCAGCCGCCACTATTTTTCACGGTGTGCCGTGCCCGCCTTACACCAGCATGTGTCCCGGAATATCACCCATGCGATGACCAACGCAGTTACTGGGAAGCTCCACTTAATCACTGACACATGGACAAGTGCTTTCGGCCAGGGACGCTACATTTCTCTGACGGTACACTGGGTGAACGTTGTGGAGGCCGGGAGCGAGTCATACCTTGGGGGCCCTACTTCCATCAGGGTTTCCGCCACCACCTACATTAGTGGCTCCAACCCCGACTTCTCCTCCTCCACTTCCACCTCAGAATTATCCTCTTGCAGCACCAGTCAGCCATCAGTCGGTAGCTGGAAGCAGTGTAGCACTGCAGTGGGGAAGCGTCAACAGGCCGTGCTTAAGCTGATCTGCTTAGGTGACAAACAGCACACCGCTGCAGAGCTGTGGCAGGGGATAAAAGATCAGACTGAGCTGTGGCTCTCGCCACTCACCATACAAGTAGGCATGGTTGTGTCTAATAATGGTGTATTCAGAGGAGAGATGCAAAGGAGACAGCGGCACTCACCAATTCCAAGATAAAACGTCCAGTTTATTAGACTTGTATAAAATAGGGTACAGGGAGGTCTGTGCACATAGGTCAAATGGAGGTACGGCTACAGCTGTTTCACGCTAGGAGCGCTTCATCATGGCTTTAATGGCTGTAACTTGGTGGCAGCTTTAGAGCTCGGCAAGCTCAGACACATCCCATGTCTAGCCCACGTCTTCAACTTACTGGTTCAACGGTTTCTCAAAACCTACCCCAATTTGCCTGAGCTACTGGTGAAGATGCGCCGCATGTGTGGCCATTTCCGCAAGTTATCGACAGCTTCCGCCGGTCTGTCAATGCTGTAGCAGCGCTTACAATTGCCAGCTCACCAACTGTTGTGTGACGTGAGCACGCACTGGAACTCCACGTGCCACATGTTGGCCAGGCTTTGTAAGCAGCAGAGGGCAGTAGTGGAATACCAGCTGCAACATGGTCGTTGCCTTTCCAGTCAACTTCCGCTCTTCACAAGCGAGGAGTGGGCATGGATGTCTGACCTCTGTGAGGTTTTAAGAAACTTTGTGGAATCAACACAGATGGTGAGTGGCAATAATGCTATTATCAGCGTCACTATCCCACTTCTGTATCTACTCAAACGCTCAGAATTACAGGGAACCTGTCACCTTGATTTGGGGTATGGAGCTGAGGACATGGGCTGCTAGATCGCCGCTAGCACATCTGCAATATCCATTCCCCATAGCTCTCTGTCCTTTTATTGTGTCAAAAAAATGATTTTATATATATGTAAATGAGGCTACTAACGTTTCCGGAGACCAGCCACACCCACTGTGAAGGAGCCCAGCACCGCCCCGCATACTCCGAATCTACTCCTTGCTCCCCGATGTCACAAAGCCAGAGCGCCATAATCTCGTGATGCGCGAGCTAGCGCATATGCAGTGTCGGCATAGTGTTCCTTCCCTGTGCTGGCATCATCCTCAGGGAACTAACTGCGCATGTGCTAGCTCGTGCATCGCGAGATTACGGCGCTCTAGCTTTGTGACGTCAGGGAGCAAGGAGGAGATTTGGAGGATTCGGGGCGGTGCTTGGCTCCTTCACAGTGGGCGTGGCTGGGCTCACAGTCAGAGAACGCTGGACTCATCTCTGAAGCATGGAGGAGACAGGACTCATCTAAGGTTCATTTACATATCTATAAAATCGTTTTTTGACACAATAAAAGCACAGAGAGCTATGGGGACTGGATATTGTGTATGTGCTAGCGGCGATCTAGCAGCCCATGTCCTCAGCTCTATAACCAAAATCCAGGTGATAGGTTCCCTTTAAGGCCGACACTTTGCACGTGGAAGAGGTAGAAATGGGGGAAGACATTACAAAGGGTGATAGCCAGACCACCCTCAGTTCATCTTCTCAGCGCAAATTGGATGATGATGATGGGGAGGAGGAGGAGGAGGAGCAGGAGACGTTGCCTCCGCTACAGAGAGTAGTACCCATGGAAGTTTAATTCCATCTGTTGGTCAGAAGAGGAGGAAGAGGATGAGGAGATTGAGAGTCATCCTCCTGATGACGACAGCGAATTCTTGCCTGTTGGGACTCTGGCACATGTGGCGAAACCAACCTCGCCACTGGGTTTTGGAGGGGCCTGGTTGCCAGCCTCTTGCCCCAGGATTATTGGCCCTCTCATCAGCCCATGCTAAACTAAAACCCCATGGCGATTTGACTGTGTTTTTGGCATCTGAGCGCTGTTTGGATATTTTGAGCGCTCAGATCCAAGCCATCTGGGGATATGTTAAATGTCTATGTTACTGTAATGGTTGGGACATTGTATATTTAAATAGTGATGTCTGTCCTATTGTCCCCACGTGTGTATTGGCGATTTCCCTTTGTCCTGAGAGATAATTGAATTACTCCTCGGTTGTCTCCAGGACAGAAGACATTGTGTATTCTCCTGCCTGTGATAATAAATGTTTATTGGTTGTTGTTACAAAACCCTGTGGGTGGAACTAGTGTGTACCAATGTTATATAAGAACAATAAACCCACAGCTCTGGGTGTCCACTGCTTGACCCTCAACACGGAGCCTCGTCTCGTTCTTGGGGGGATTCACTGTATGCTGTTAGAGACTGATTGCTAGGAGTGTAAGCCGCTTGGGTGCGTTTCCTATTCGTCTGCTAGCAGCTATTCGTGAGGTTCCGTTCGGGAGTTTGGAGCATTCCCTTGTATGCCGTTACAATTGGTGGCAAGCGGCGGGATCGTTCCCACAGCCAGAGGGACAGCTACAGGAAACATCATTCCCTGGAATTACAATTTGAGGGCAACGCATGTCCCAGTACAGCATCCCTAACAGCAGCAGGATGGAACCAGCAGTGGCATACGATGAGGAAGACCTGGATGGCCGGGATGCATTAAGGAAAGGCATCTGGTACCAGACCCTGGATAATCTACAATACCAGCGAGGCGGGAGAGTCTCCCCAGTGAAGAGCAGCGATTGCAGAAGCAAGTGGCCCTGCGGATGCCCTTCCTGGGAGAGCAGCCCCTGGAGGAATGGGTGAAGGAACTAGAGCATCGGGTATGGCAGGAGCTATGGCTGGAGGATGCCTACCAGGTGCTCTGGTGGTATATGGCACAGTATATACCCTGGACAGCTGAGCATCACAAGCCAGAGGGAGAGGAGTTTGATGGTCCTGGCTTGTTATGGGAGTCCTTTGCAGAGCCTGACTTCGGGAGCCCTGCACAGTCCAGACTTCAGGACATTTTCTATGAAAGGGAGGCTAGGCAGGATTGGGATGACCCCCATGAGGTAGAGAAAGACCTGGCTCACCTAGCAACCCTGGAGTGGGAACTGGAGCAGGACTACCAAGATCTCTTCCACTCCATTGGGAAGGCTCAGCAGGACAGCAAGAAGTCAGACCCAGGTCCAGAGCCCTTCAGCTGGGAGGATACTGTGGATGTTTACTGGGGAGAACCCCAGGTGGCCGGTGGAGATGGGACCGAGGTCTCTCCACTGCTCCTGCAGGGAATTGGGAGCCCAGTCTCCATTCCCCAGCGGCAGGCTGAGTTACAGGGGGCAGAGACAGTCGGTCCTGTCCCCCAGCGGCAATGGGAGTTATTGGGAATTGGGAGCCCAGTCTCCATTCCCCAGCAGCCGTGTGATATGCAGGGAATTGGGAGCCCAGTCTCCATCCCCCAGCAGCAGTGTAATATGCAGGTAATTGGGAGCCCAGTCTCCATCCCTCAGCGGCCGTGTGATATGCAGGGAATTGGGAGCCCAGTCTCCATTCCCCAGCGGCAGTGTAATCTACAGGGATTTGGGAGCCCAGTCTCCATTCCCCAGCGGCCGTGTGATATACAGGGAATTGGGAGCCCAGTCTCCATTCCCCAGCGGCAGTGTGATATGCAGGGAATTGGGAGCCCAGTCTCCATTCCCCAGCGGCAGTGTAATATGCAGGGAATTGGGAGCCCAGTCTCCATCCCCCAGCGGCCATGTGATATGCAGGGAATTGGGAGCCCAGTCTCCATTCCCCAGCGGCAGTGTGATATGCAGGGAATTGGGAGCCCAGTCTCCATTCCCCAGCGGCCGTGTGATCTACAAGGAATTGGGAGCACAGTCTCCATCCCCCAGCGGCAGTTTAACGCACCAGGGAGAGACAGTAAGCCCCACAACAGTGCAGATGGGACCATGGTCTCTGCACTCACAGCACAGGGGGTAGGGACAGTCGGTCCTGTCCCCCAGCAACAGGGCTGTTTAGCCAAAAGGGAGATAGTCGGTCTCCCCCCACAGCAGCATGGCAGTCTATCTAAAGGGGAGACAGTTGGTCTCTCCCTACAACAGCAGAGCGGTGTATCTAAAGGGGAGACAGTCGGTCTCCCCCTCCAACAACCAGGCTCCAACCAGGCTACCTCTGTGGTAGTGCTGGCACCAGGGCAGAGTACCGCTGGTCTCTGCCCACTCAACAACCCACCAAGGCAGTCTACCAGTCACCCACACAGCCATTGTGAGGCACATGGACATGGACAGGTTTATCCCTTGCTCAAGTGTAGTAACCATTTATTGTGGGTGGGCTGTACTGCTGTTTCTATTTTGTGGGTGGGCTGCTGGACTAACAAGGGCACTGACCGGCAGAAGGTCAGATACCCTGTTAGTCTGTTTGGAAAAGGGAAGAAATGTGGCGAAACCAACCTCGCCACTGGGTTTTGGAGGGGCCTGGTTGCCAGCCTCTTGCCCCAGGATTATGGGCCCTCTCATCAGCCCATGCTAAACTAAAACCCCATGGCGATTTGACTGTGTTTTTGGCATCTGAGCGCTGTTTGGATATTTTGAGCGCTCAGATCCAAGCCATCTGGGGATATGTTAAATGTCTATGTTACTGTAATGGTTGGGACATTGTATATTTAAATAGTGATGTCTGTCCTATTGTCCCCACGTGTGTATTGGCATTTTCCCTTTGTCCTGAGAGATAACTGAATTACTTCTTAGTTGTCTCCAGGACAGAAGACATTGTGTATTCTCCTGCCTGTGATAATAAATGTTTATTGGTTGTTTTTACAAAACACTGTGGGTGGTACTAGTGTGTACCAATGTTATATAAGAACAATAAACCCACAGTTCTGGGTGTCCACAGCTTGACCCTCAACACGGAGCCTCGTCTCGTTCTTGGGGGGATTCACTGTATGCTGTTAGAGACTGATTGCTAGGAGTGTAAGCCGCTTGGGTGCATTTCCTATGCGTCTGCTAGCAGCTATTCGTGAGGTTCTGTTCGGGAATTTGGAGCATTCCCTTGTATGCCGTTACAGCACACATGACTGACTTTATGTTAGGCTGCCTTTCCCGTGTCACCCTGCCAGCACCCTCACCCTGATGCGCGGCCTAGTGTCACAAGGAGGGGAAAATTTTGGAAGATGGTGAAGGAGTACGTAGCAGACCGTGTCAGCGTCCTCAATGATCCCTCTGTGCCTTACAACTACTGGGTGTCCAAGCTGGGCACATACCACGAACTGGCGCTTTACGCCTTGGAGGTGCTTGCCTGCCCTGCCACCAGCGTTTTGTCAGAATGGGTATTTAGTGCTGCTGGGGGAATAATAACTGATAAGCGCATCCACCTGTCAACTGAAAATGCTCACAGGCTGACTCTTATAAAAATGAACAAGGCCTGGATTGCCTCTGACTTCTCTACTCCACCAGAGGAAAGCGGCTGAACATAAAGGCACTTTAAATGTGTTTTTTATAATGTACTGAATACACTGTATTCCCATGCACCCCTTCCATCACAAAAAAGGGTATATAGTTCAATCTTCCTTTTCTCATCCTCCTTCTCTTCCATCATATCAACATGCTTATTAGTCTGCCCTCGCTCCTAATGTTGTAGAGCAGGGGTCAGCAACCTCCGGCACTCCAGCTGTTGCGAAACTACAATTCCCAGTATGCATGCTGGGAGTTGTAGTTTTACAACATCTGGAGTGCCGGAGGTTGCCTACCCCTGTTGTAGAGGGTCAGCTCACCTGCAGGCCCTCGCATATAATGTTTTAGAGGGTCAGCTCACCAGCAGGCCCTCACCTACAATCTTTTAGAGAGCCAGCTCACCTGCAGGCCCTCGCATGTAATGTTTTACAAGGTCAGCTCACCAGCAGGCCCTCACCTACAATCTTTTAGAGGGTCAACTCACCAGCAGGCCCTCAATTATAATGTTTTAAAGGGTCTTCTCACCAGCAGGCCTTCACCTACAATCTTTTAGAGGGTTAGCTCACCAGCAGGCCCTTGCATATATGGTTTTAGAGGGTCAGCTCACCAGCAGGCCCTCACCTACAACTTTTAGAGGGCCAGCTCACCTGCAGGCCCTCGCATGTAATGTTTTAGAAGGTCAGCTCACCAGCAGGCCCTCGCATATAATGTTTTTGAGGGTCAGCTGACCAGCAGGCCCTCGCCCATAATTTTTTCAGTGGTTAGCTAAGCAGCAAGCACTCGCCCATAATTTTTTCAATGGTCAGCTTACCAGCAGGCCCTCGCCCATAATTTTTTCGATGCTCAGATCAGCAGCAGGCACTCGCCCCTAATGTTTTAGAGAGTCAGCTCTGCAGAAGACCCTCACCCCTAATGTTTTAGATGGTCAGCTTAGCAGGCCCTTGATCCTAATGTTTTTGAGGGTCACCAGCAGGCTATCAATCATATGTCCTCCTTTATGTGTAATAAAGGGTGTATTGGAGTGCCGGTTTCTTGTAATTTTTTGAACCAGCCTCTATATCATGTCTGAGAGGTTGTCACAGCCCTGCCCCCGTTACTAACATCACTGAATATAATAGTAATATTATTACATTGTGATCAGACAAGAGATCCACACACCTTATACTATAGTAACAGCTATTCCATCTATTACTGCTGACAACCAGCCTCTATATTATGTCTGAGAGGTTGTCACAGCTCCACCCCTGTTACTGACATCATTACATTCACACATAGGAAGATTCATTCCATCCCAGCAACCTCTTCTTGGTGCATTACAACAATTATTACATCTATTCTTATGGCTCTATGTAGTGCCATTCCTGTATTATTCCTGCTAGAAGTTATAAATTAAGCAGTTAGAAACGAAGGTCAAGATGGGTGTTACCAGTTGTGGGGGGAATTCCCTGCACAGTCTAACACTATCCAGTCAGTGCTGCCAGTATCAGACTGTGCAGGGATACCACCCCCAATTTGTAACACCCAGATGCACCTTCATTAAAGTGTTAGCAGGAATAATAAAGGAATGGCACACCATAGAGTCATAAGAATACATGCGCCAGAATTGTTATTACATGGGGAATCCTAGTCAGGAGAGTTGACAGGTCCTCTTTAACTGGTAGATGAAAGTCTTATTTAGGTGCTTTGGGACTGCATGTGCAGCATTTTCAGTATTATTCTGCAAAAATATCCGGACATGAGGACTAAACTGAAATGTTTTTTTTCCATTATTGAGATTCTTTTCCGGATCTCAATACCGGAAAACAACAACACAAGTGTGAAAGTAGCCTTAGATGCGAGCCGTCTGTGGTGCCCCTTTTAGTCATTCCCTGGACTATTATAGCCCTACCGATCAGGAGCCAGTATGGAGGCCTAGAAATGCGTCAGTTTGACCCCTTCTCATCCACTTAGTAGAAGAGTATTGGGAGGGTCCCCTCCCACCGCATCATGTGCCATGTTATCCGCCCGAAGTCTTGTCAGTTACATTGTAGCAGGATTTCATTACTCCACGCTGTGTCATATAAATGAAGATGTATGTACGATATGAAGAAGATGTGACATCTCCATTGTGCTCCTCGCATCTCATTAATCACACGTCTGGGTCCCGTTCCTTGAATATTTACTACAACATGGCAGAGTCGCTCTCGCTGAAGGAATCTAGATGTGATGTGACATGATCCGCACGCCGGCGAGGACGAGACAATGTAACTTACCGTGAGGGCTAATTATAATTACAGTCATTTAGTGAGGACCGCAGTCTTTGTATAGGCGGGGGAGGGGGAATACATCTCCTACAGAGTGCCTACACATGCGGCAGAGTTTGTCGCAGAAATTTCAAGTCCCATTCATCTGAATGGGGTTGTTTCGGCGGGAAGCACATGGATTTCTACAAGTCTCATTCAGGTAAATGGAACTGATTTTCAGTTGGAGAAATACGTGTGAACACACCCACAACCAGGGGTGCACCACCAATGAGGCCAGGTGAGGCAATCGCCTCAGGCAGCACCAGGTAGGGGCAAGAGGGGGGCAGCGGAAGGGCCATGGGGAATGAGCGATTTCATTGTGGCAAAAGGATTAGGTTAAGAAATTGGCATTGGGGGGGGGGGGGGGGGGTTGCCTCAGTCAGCAGAAAGGCTAGGTGCACCCCTGCACACAACCCACCCAGAGCTCCAAAAAGGTCCAAAATTTATAGATACAATTTACAAAATTTGTTATCTTCTGGTGTAAAGTTTTATAATAATTCTGCTCGGCCTCTAATTACATAGAGCCTTCAACCAACTACATCACTGTATAGCTTTAAATGACTGCCTGTTCCTCTCTCCTTTTGCCCATGAAGTATCAGTGTTTACTGCATTTCTGGCATTCTATTTATGAAGCCAGAGGTTTACTTTCTTCCCAGAGGGGATTGTGGGAGGATGCAAAATATAGATGATACAATGAATATATGATACATAATATCCACTGATTATCACCAGTAACAATGTTGCATCCGAATCTTTAGAAATTAATATTTTTGCTCCAAACTTTTCAAAGTTTCATTGAGATTTTTATTATTTTTGACCCCATGCATTGACCTTAGGAATACTTTTGAAGAAGTTCTCCACCTGCACTGCAGTAGGGACGTGGAATGGCGGAGATGGGAGAATTTCAATTTATTACGGAGGAACATTCATCTTCCATTAGTGGAAGTGTAATAGACTGGGAGGAATGGGTCAGCGGCCTTCCATTTAATGATATATCTGGAGCCAATATACATTTTCGCGGCGGTATTCCTCCACACAGAATAAATGGCTGATCTTTGTACAATAACAGCTGATTTCTATTTATCAAGCTAAAAAGGTCGCGCTTTTCGATGGCTGGGCCACCCCGCACTATTGATAATTTTATGCATAAACAAATGGCAAATTTCTGCTACATAAATATGCATTAGCAATTATCCCATCCCCAGGCGTCACTTGATGCATGCAAATGTTCTCCCCCAGGGGACACAGCCTTTTGTTGCAAACCCTGAGAACTGAAACAAAACGGGAACAATGAGGTGAAAAAAAAAATAAAAAAAATCTAATCTACCAGAACACAAAACTTACAGAGAAAACTTCTAAGTGTTGGCCAATTCAACCACATATAGAATATAAAACATACAGCGCAGGCAGGAGATACCATAAAGGATAGAGAAGGTGTTCCTGCTAGACCGAGGACACCCTCACTTGGGTTATAACTGGCCCTGAGACTGTCACAGATGGGAATGAAGCTGCAAGATGCTGGAGGGCAACTCAACAGTGACATCTGCAGAGCACCACCAGTACTGCACCTGCGGACAAACCGCAGAAACCCTGGAGAGCTGCAGAGTTTATTATGAACAGCATCACAGGTGGAAAATATTTTAACGTTTTATACACTGTCATTTTTTTTTTTTTTGCATAAGCAAAGGAGAATTATTATTATCATCTCAATAATTATTTAATGTTTTAGATATTTGGTCTTTTATGTCCTGTTGGTTGCATACTGCCAAAAAATTCTGCTACAGATTGTGTCCGTCTGTACCCTTATACAATGAATCACTCCCATCGTCTTTATCGCTAGCCATTTACAATCAAATCTTAATAATGTATCACTCCCGCCATCCTTGTGAACAGAAACTCACTATCTATTCTCACCATCCATTTTGCACACAGAGGGAAATTTTGAGGAATATGTTTTTGGAGTGAGTGAAAACCAAAGAAAATGTAGGAAAATCATAATGGTCAGGAGTATGTATAGGAGTTCAGGTAGTTTTAGGCATTTGCGTGTATGCATATGCGCATATATGTATGGTATGTATGTATATGACTATATGCACGTATGATGTGTGTATTATAAATGAGGTTATGTACATGTGAGTGAATATGAGTTATGTGTGGTATGTGTTCCAGTATACAGTATATAAAACATATCATTTGTGTCTATGTATATGTGTGCATCTGTGTATGCTTGTGTGTGTTTATGTACAGGTATTTTGTATGTTAAATGTATGTTTATGTATGTGTTTGCCTAGTATGAATCTGAGAATTGTTCAGAGTATGGGTAAGATTTCTTAAAATCTCTTCCACTTTGGTAGTACAGTAATATTTGCCAAATCAGCAGTGTCTACGCCATTTGTGACCATACCCTCAAACCGTTTTCAGAGACATTGTAGGGGAAGTTTTGACCTGATTCCCTGTTGGGATAAGGCCTCATGCACACGGCCGTTGTTTTGGTCCGCATCTGAGCCGCAGTTTTGGAGGCTCGGATGCGGACCCATTCACTTCAATGGGGCCGCAAAAGATGCTGACAGCACTCCGTGTGCTGTCCGCATCCGTTGCTCCGTTCCGTGGTCCGCAAATAAAATATAACCTGTCCTATTCTTGTCCGTTTTGCGGACAAGAATAGGCAGTTATATTAATGGCTGTCCGCGCCGTTCTGCAAATTGCGGAACGCACAGGGACGCCATCCGTGTTTTGCGGATCCGCAATTTGCGGACCGCAAAACACACAAAGGTCGTGTGCATGTAGCCTAAAGGTGTGATCAGCCCACTGCTCATTTCCACTGATATTCATGGAGTGAACAGTGAGCAGAGTTGGTTTTTCTGTGCTGTTGCATATTTAGTGGAGTTTTTTTGCAGCAGAATTTTTTGTGGTGTATTTGCTTCTGGCATTTTTGTTCATTGGGTGGCTTTTTTGTATTGCTTCTTTACAAAAACATATAATGCTGCAGCTCTTGCCGTTTTATCACATCAGGTTCTCTATAGGGTCATGAAACGCCATGAAGACGCTAGTGGTCAGATACACTGGCCCACATTTACTAGAACCTATTATTAAAATGGTCCAAATTGACACAATTTGGCGCAGCTATGGTATCTACACCTTTTTCTGACTTGCTTGAAAAAGGAGGGGGTCTTAGCTGAAGTGGGAGGTGTTGTCAGAAAGTGTCTTTGGCTTAAGATGTGACATTTTGCACCACAATTCTGGTGTAAAATTCTGCTGAAAGTGACACAACCAATAGCTGGTATAGAATCAGCGAAAAGTGTCTATCCCTGCACCTCATTTATCATCCTGAGATAAATCTGATTCAGGTCTAGACAGACAGTCTAAGTTTACGCCTTCTTTAGGATTAGTAAATCTGGGCCACTGTGTGCAAAAAATGGCACAAAAACCATGGCAAAAAAACAAAACACTTTTGTTTTTACAGTTAAAAAAGGCCAAAGCCAACCTGACGTGCGTAGGGACCCTTATAGTTATAGACACAGATGACATGAGCTTGTGCAAGGGTCAGAGATTGAAGAGTCAGAGGTACGATGGGGAGATCTCCACAAATATCACATAAATGGTGTCAATGTTATAGAGAAGAAACAAGTCACAAAGCTCAATCACCAAAGCTGTGGAAATGACTTAGACAGTCATCATGTGCGGAGCGGCCGGGTCACTGCCGAATCTGAAAGAGTCACCCCCTCAGTAAAGAACCCAGGGGGCACAGATAATAAAAAGCAATCAATAAATCCCCAATGAGCTGTTCCTTGGTTATATCAGGGAACACTGGGTGACAATATGGCCATCATTACAAATTTTATAGACTGATGAATGGCAATCCTGCCTGATTATGTACTGACGACATATCAGTGTCATGAGGCAGAATTGCCATTCAGAACTCTAGAAAAACTGGGTGACAACCCATATGGCCATTGCTTACCCAGATACAGATTAAAAATGGGTCCGGAAAGGAAACGCTATTACTGAGACGTGCCCTACATTTGCTCCCCTGCACCCATGTACCTAATGTCAAGGGCACCTCACCTATCACCAGAAAGGAGCCCCAAAAGGCCCAGGGTGTGCCCCGAGGGGGAGAAAGGGTGCACCCAGCACTAACTGCACAGCCCTAGGGAGCGTTGGATTGAGGACAGCCCCATGAACCATTACCATGCCTATCAATGCCACAACTACCACTCCCCTCCTCCTGCTTTTCCACCTGTGGGCTCACTGCACTTCCTCCACAGCGGGGGAGGGAGGAATGATCTTCGTTTTTGTGCTAATTTGAATTATTTTCACCTTTACCCTGCAGGTTAGGATTTTAGTGCAAATCTGTGGCCAAATCTGCGGTACAATCCTCTGCCAGAAAAGAATACCTGCGACAGGTATGGATTTACCCTAACCGCAGTAAGAATTACCCTAACCGGAGACAGAATATGTGCAAAATGTGCGCAAAATTGTGTTTGCAGCTCTTCATGTGACTCGTCACATGACATAGGCCCACATTCACTGCTGACTCAAGTTTGGCCCCAAAAAAAGTCACCTCTAGTGTTTTAGGGCTCTTTCACACTTGCGTTCTTTTCTTCCGGCATAGAGTTCCGTCGTCGGGGCTCTATGCCGGAAGAATCCTGATCAGTTTTATCCTAATGCATTCTGAATGGAGAGAAATCCGTTCAGGATGCATCAGGATGCCTTCAGTTCCGGAATGGAACGTTTTATGGCCGGAGAAAATACCGAAGCATGCTGCGCTTTTTGCTCCGGCCAAAAATCCTGAACACTTGCCGCAAGGCCGGATCCGGAATTAATGCCCATTGAAAGGCATTAATCCAGATCCGGCCTTAAGCTAAACGTCGTTTCGGCGCATTACCGGATCCGACATTTAGCTTTTTCTGAATGGTTACCATGGCTGCCAGGACGCTAAAGTTCTGGTTGCCATGGTAAAGTGTAGTGGGGAGCGGGGGAGCAGTATACTTACCATCCGTGCGGCTCCCGGGGCGCTTCAGAGTGACGTCAGGGCGCCCCACGCGCATGGATGACGTGATCGCATGGATCACGTCATCCATGCGCATGGGACGCTCTGACGTCATTCTGGAGCGCCCCGGGAGCCGCACGGTCGGTAAGTATACTGCTCCCCCGCTCCCCGCTCCTACTATGGCAGCCAGGACTTTAATAGCGTCCTGGGTGCCATAGTAACACTGAACGCATTTTGAAGACGGATCCGTCTTCAAATGCTTTCAGTTCACTTGCGTTGTTACGGATACGGCGGGCACCTCCGGCAAATGGAGTGCACGACGGATCCGGACAACGCAAGTGTGAAAAGAGCCCTTAGACAGTTTTTTTGTCTCCAAAGCTTTACAAAATTTCTAGTGTAAATATCTAAAAGAAAGTAAGACAAGGGGTAATGCAGAATTGTGCGACGTTTTGCTCTTTTTTAGAGTGTCTGCTTGGTTTCAAGCCAGTTTCTTGCAACAAATTTACAAACTGTCGAGCATCAATTTTTTTAAATTTGCCACATGAAAGACCTATGAATTTTTAGTTAAAAGTCTAGTCATAGTTTTTACAAAGGCTCCATCAGTTTGTCTGCCATTGGGGGACTAGGGTACACCTGCAACTTTTTTGGGACTTTTTGTACAAAGTTGCAACCCTAAATTTGGCTAAAAAAACGTTTCTCCACCCACAAAACATCCGGCCATCCCTTAGTAGGGCCCCGTTCGCACAACCGTATTTTTGTTCTGCATCCAATTTTTTTTGTGGAACGGATGTGGACCCATTCATTTCAATGGGTCAGCAGAAAATGCGCTCTCCACATCCATATGTCCATTCCCCAGCACCACAAAAGAGATAGAACATGTCCAATTCTTGTCCGTTTTGCAGACAAGAATAGGGATTGTCCACAAAAAAAGGATGCAACACAGACGTCATCCGTATTTTTGGGGAATCCGCATTTTGCAGACCGCAAAATACATATGGTTTTGGGAATGCACCCTTAGGGCCCATTCACATGACCGTATTTTTCTTTCCGCATCTGATCTGCAATTTTGTGGATCTAATGCGGACCCATTCATTTCAATGGTGCCGTAAAAGATGCGGACAGCACACCATATGCTGTTCGCAAGTGCACTTCCGTTCCGTGGCCCCGCAAATAAGATAGAACTGTGCTTCTTGTCCATTTTGTGGGCACGAATAGGCATTTCTATGATAGGGCAGGGCCTTCCAGTCCTTAGGGCTCATGCACATGGACATAGCCGTTTTTGAGGTCCACAAATTGCAGATCTGCAAAACACGGATACCGACATGTGGGTACTGAATGGAACATCTGGCCCATAATAGAACATTCCTATCCTTGTCTGTAATACGGACAGGAATAGGACATGTTCTATATTTTTTGTGGGTGCCACAGAACGGACATATGGATGCAGGCATCGCATGATGGGCTTTCTGCATCTTTTGCGGCCCCATTGAAATGAATAGGTCCGCATCTGACCCACACAAAATGCGGATCGGATGCAGACCAAAAATACGCTCATGTGCATGAGCCCTTAATGTAAAATGCCAAGTGTGGGGAAAACTACCTTAGAAATGGCGCGAATACATCATAAATTTGGTTCAAATGCCTACTCCACCAACAAAACAGGCAAAATCCCTCCACTTTTCTGGGGCAGTGCACTTGTTACCCTCTTAGGGCTGATTCACACGACCTAGTCCATTGCGGGAATCACGCTCTGTGTGTGAGCGTTGTCCTCCGTTCAGGACTTGCAGGAGCGCAGGGCATTATACTGATTTATAATGCTATGTGCCTCTGCCTAACCGTCCTCACTGCTACAGGATCAGACAGCTTTATGTCAGTATGATCCTGTAGAAGTAAGGTCATGCACACAGCATTATAAATCAGTATAATGCCCTGCACTCCTGCAAGTCCAGAACGGAGGACAACGCTCACACACGGAACGTGGTTCCTGCAATAGACTAGCTTGTGTGAAACAGCTCTTAGGCAATCTAAAGATGAGCCAGTTTATCATACAACCATACACTGTGACAATTCTGTTGCACTTAAAGACTCCTTGGGGGAGATTTATTAATCTTGTGTACACCGGTCTTAATTTTGTCATGAGATGAGCCACAATTATTAGGAAGCGCACACCTCTTCATAATTATGGTAGGCCACCCGTGCTCCACAGCTGACATTTACTTCAGCCAGGAGCTGGAGTAGATTATGCCCATTTTCTGGCACACATGTTGTTAAATTAGTCAGGCCACAGGTGAGCCTCCTCCGCCCACATCTTTTTGGAAAAGTGGCGAGAGTGTAGGAAAAAGCTAAAAAGTCTGACATTTCTACTCCAGAACACTGGCGTAGCAGCTTGATAATTCCCCCCACTGTCTCATTAATAGTATATCGGGGCCTTAAGTTTGCAGTAGATGATTACAATAAGCAAAGCATTTACTTAATTGTGCAATATATTTGTTTTAACTTCTTAGGCTACTTTCACACTTGCGGCAGTGTGATCCAGCGGACAGTTCCGCCGTTGGAACCGCCCGCCGGATCCGCCGATCTGGCAGTGACTGAAAGCATCTGTGAGACCGATCCAGATGCGGATCCGTCTCACAAATGCATTGCAAGGACGGATCGGTCTCTCCGCTTGTCATGCGGACAGACGGATCCGTCTTGCATCTTTTTTCAAATTTTTACCGGTCTGCGCATGCGCAGGCTGCAAGGACGGATCCGGCATTCCGGTATTTTGAATGCCGGATCCGGCACTAATACATTCCTATGGGGAAAAATGCCAGGCAAGTCTTCAGTTTTTTTTGCCGGATATAAAACCGTAGCATGCTACAGTTTTATCTTTTGCCTGATCAGTCAAAATGACTGAACTGAAGACATTCTGATGCATCCTGAACGGATTGCTCCCCATTCAGAATGCATGGGGATATGCCTGATCAGTTCTTTTCCGGTATAGAGCCCCTGTGACGGAACTCTATGCCGGAAAAGAAAAACGCTAGTGTGAAAGTAGCCTTAATTAGTTGCCCCAAAAGAATTTCTGTAGAAGGGGTTAATCTCCACATAAAAGGTTTTGATAAAAGTTCCGTTTTGCGTTTGTTCCCAACAATGGAGGGTAAGGCGTGAAGTTTGTGGGAGTATTGTAATCAGACTGCTGAAGCTGAACATCAATTAATAAAATGTAATTAAAAACATGGATGAAAGGACGAATGTGGTTCGGTCGCACCTCGGCGTTCTCCGGAGACTTTAGTTACGCCTGAAACACGATCCATAGCGTTATTAATCATTTGCACCTCTGCTTTATAAAGAACAGAAATCCATTGTATCATTAACTACCAATTTACATCTCTAGGAAGGTGCGGTGACAGGTCTGGGCTAATTCGGGCACCGCAGTCTTCTGCCCGGTCACTGGTGAGATAGCGGCATAAACAAAGCAGATAACAGAGGGATATATATATATAAACTACAGGAAGGAGGGGTACGATTATATTCAGGGGTATATGTCACCTTACATTGAATAATAAAAGTTGGTGCTAATCTTCAAAGACTTTTGATACAGAGAAAATACACTTGTTTCTGAGCGTCCCCAAATCCCAACACCCCACCCTCTTCCTTGAGTTAGGCCTCTTTCACACTTGCGTTGTCCGGGTCCGGCGTGTACTCCACTTGTCGGAATTACACTCCGGATCCGGAAAAACGCAAGTGTACTGAAAGCATTTGAAGACGGAACCGTCTTCCAAATGCTTTCAGTGTTACTATGGCACCCAGGACGCTATTAAAGTCCTGGTTGCCATAGTAGGAGCGGGGGAGCGGTATACTTACAGTCCGTGCAGCTCCCGGGGCGCTCCAGAATGACGTCAGAGCGCCCCATGCGCATGGATGACGTGATCCATGTGATCACATGATCCATGCGCTTGGGGCGCCCTGACGTCACTCTGGAGCGCCCGGGGAGCCGCACGGACGGTAAGTATACTGCTCCCCCGCTCCCCACTACACTTTACCATGGCTGCCAGGACTTTAGCGTCCTGGCAGCCATGGTAACTATTCGGAAAAAGCTAAATGTCGGCTCCGGCAATGCGCCGAAACGACGTTTAGCTTAAGGCCGGATCCGGATCAATGCCTTTCAATGGGCATTAATTCCGGATCCGGCCTTGCGGCAAGTGTTCCGGATTTTTGGCCGGAGCAAAAAGCGCAGCATGCTGCGGTATTTTCTCCGGCCAAAAAACGTTCCGTTCCGGAACTGAAGACATCCTGATGCATCCTGAACGGATTTCTCTCCATTCAGAATGCATTAGGATAATCCTGATCAGGATTCTTCCGGCATAGAGCCCCGACGACGGAACTCTATGCCGGAAGACAAGAACGCAGGTGTGAAAGAGCCCTTACATCATATCTTACTCTCCAGCAGTGTTCCCTCTAAGCATTTGTAGCTAGTGAATGGGCCGGTAAAGCTTACATTACACGTTCAGATAATTGTACAGATCATCTGATTCGTATGAACGCTCGTTAGCAACAACCTGGCAGTGTAATACTACCGCCGATGGACGAGCAAAACGCTTGTTCATCAGGCAATCCCGAACTTTCAACAGGTTTAAAAATCCTTGTTTGCCGGCGGCAGATTGTGCTGTCTAACCACAATCTGCTGCAGGCAAACAGTGATTTAGTATGGGAATGAGCGATGGTATAATGATCACTCCTTCCCATACTGAGGAGGAGATCACTGCATGCAAATGCAGCGTTCTCCTCCGCTAACGAACAGGCGATTGTCAGGAAGGAACGCTTCCCTCCCGACAATCCCCTGCTTCATCTGCACGTGTAATATAATCTTTAGTGGCCTGGACACTTTCCCTATATGTTGGGCAATCAAAAAATCATTTGCTATAATTAGCTGGGGTAGTTAAAGGGGTTTTCCAGGTTCAGGGCCAATCATGGGTATTTGCTGCTCTTTATTTCTAGCCAACAATTATTTTCTTGCTCTGATGCTTCCACTCGTCACACTGGAATTACGTAGCACAAGGATCTGTTTTCATTGTGCTGGTGACATACCAAGCTTCTTATCACTATGGTAAGCCAAGACTTTCGCCAAGCGGTGACATCACCAGCACAGATGGGTGTTCTCTACTGCAGCCAGGGGCTACTTTGCATAATACCCACCTCCAAAACAGTCTCCGGCAGCGCTAGAGATTGCAGCGTAACAAGGAGGAGCATCGGAGCATGGAAATGCTCTACTCATAGGTAGGCTAGAAATAAAGAGCAGCATATACCCAACATCGGCCCTGAACCCGGGACCGCCTTTAATGGGTTTATGATAACATCCCTGGTGTCTAGCACAGGAAAGGAGTTCATGTCTGCAATCCTGGGCATCTAGGGTAATGAAGCGGTTAATGTCAAAATCCCTGGTGGTTTGGGATAAAGAAGGGGTTGACTTTAAAATCCATGGTGGTCTAGAAATAAATTTTGCATATCTGGGTTCCAGTAGATTACTCACCCCTACAGGCTCCAGTGTTGTCCTGGCAGAAATAGGAGGCGGAACAGTGTAAGGAGAGGATACATACAGTCTCCTCTATCATCGGGCAGAGCATTTCATGAACACTCTGCCAGATCTCAAAGGGGAAAGTTCATGGAGTCAGGGCAGGAGCAGATTCTGGTAGCATGGACAAGTATCCATTTCAAATGCATTGCAGCCAGGACATGAACAGTGCAGAGAGGGCACTATGAAAATCACAATGTCCAATATCCCTTTCTGACTCTGGTTCATTTCATAACTCTTGCCCATCATTAGACAAGCAGATCCCAATATTTTGTCAGAGAGTAAAGTAGGGACAACTTCTGTCTGGTCCTCCTTCACGATTTACATACCTTGATGTGATTGTATAGAACCTGGGGCCCAAACCTACAGTAGAAGGGCATAAGACTAACCTGAGCCCCATGTCTCTGTACTATGCCCTACATAGTGTCTTATAGTGATGAGCAGCAGGGGCTACATTCAAATTCGTGATATTTCACAAATATTTTGTAGAATATTCATCATATATTTGCGAATTTTGAGCATTCGAGATTATTTTATTGAATGCGAAAAATCGGCAATGTAAAAATCGTGCAATGCGAATTCGTAACGCGATATACAGGCGTGGGTCACTTTGGCTACATTTTTCAAGCTGCTAGAAGTTTCATGAGTTTCTCCTGAGACTGGAGAAAATGGTTGGCACGGCAGAACATTAGAATAGCTTAATATGCAGATAGAGTCAAGTGCTCCAATATATTCGCGATTGTGCTAATCGGCAGTGATTAGAATATTTTTTCGCACTACGTGCAACTTCACATTTTAGCAGGTCTGATTACAGATTACTGATTGGTGCACTAAGTATTGTTGTGAACTTGACTTTGCTTCCTTCTCATTGGCCCACAAGCAAGAAGCAGAGAGGAATCGTGTTCAGATGGAAAAAAATGCTGAATATTCGATATAACGAATATATAGCACTATATTCTAAATATTTGCGAATTCTCGAAGTGGCGATATTTGCAATAAAAATTCGCTATTTGAATATTCGTGCTCAACACTAGTGTCTTATACTGTATATCTGTGGGACTATGTGATCTATTAATGATCATGATACATGTATAACAAAGGATTGCTTCCATTCATACTGCGCAGCCATGATTATATGTTCAGTATTGAGACCTTCTGATTGAAGTCATAACTTTATTTCACATTCAGAAATGTGGAAGTGATTCCACCAGGTGCAAAGTGCATATTCTTCCAGCAATCAGACAGACGCATTACGTGGCCTTGCAGCATAACCCCAGCCTGACCCATGAGGTCAAACCATTTATGTTAGTGAATGATGCCCATTGTAAGGAAAGGACGACTCTTAACAAGCAATTAACATCAAGAACCTGTATTTAGCGCAAACAGTAAGAGAACTGACAGTAGAGGGACCCCCCACAGCGCAGAACCGGATGGACTGCAAATGATATAGACACTTTAGACAACCACAATCTATAACAACCTAAAACAGTCATTTTCTCTTTTTTTTAAAAAAAGGCTTTATTTTCCAATTTTTAAAAGTCAAAAATACAACACAACATAGACACAAGAAGATTCCACCATAATAGGAGAAATGTTATCAGCCATTACAATTAGGATACCTACCAGAATCATCGCTCACTCGTTAGATTAACAAGACCGTTGGTGGTATTCCCTCCACTTGTGTCTACAATCAAACACCACTCACACACACACATTCACTCGGGCAGTGACTCTGACCATTCCTAGCTAACGTGGTCAATTTTCCGACACTGAATTTGCACCTAACCAATTTCCCCAAATTTTCTGGAATTTCTCCGGAACCCCTCTAGCTTCATACGTCAATTTATACATAGGTAGGGCCTTGCTAACAATTTGAATCCAATGTAAAACACTCAGCGTTTTGGGAGGCTTCCAGTTGAGCAGCATCGACTTCCTTGCATAGAAAAACAATAGCCTTTAGAAAATTCTATCGTATTTGGTCGGAAGGATATCATTAACCAAACCCAACAGACTAACTTCTGGTGCGACCACTCCTGGGAGTCCCAACCTAGCATTGAGGTACCTATGCACTGCCCTCCAGAAATCTTGAATAACAGAGCATTCCCAAATCATATGGAATAAAGTCCCCCTCCCCCCCCCCCCCCCCCCCGCACCGTGTACAAACATCTGAATCTAGTCTGCGCATACGCACAAGGAGCACAGGGGTGAGATATACTCTGTGTAGCCATTTAATCTGGATCAGCTGATCTCGTGCACCAATCACTGACTTTCTCCATGAGGAAGTCAGCTCCTTCTCATGCAAGGTCTCTAGTGTAGGTATGTCCACCCGCCACCTGAGGAAAGCCTTCGCTAACGGCGAAGGCCTGGATGAGGTAAGGAATCCATAGAAGGACGAGACCATTTTGTAATGGGTCGCCCTTCTGGCTATTTTTTCTACAGCACTATATTCTATCTTCAGGGGACCACTCCCAAATTGTGCTTCACAAGCATGTCGCAGCTGCAAATATCTAAAAAAAAGGAAGTCCGCGATAGTCTATATTCAGCCTGTAGAGCCGAGAACGTTTTAAAAACTTCCTCGTCGTAAAGTTGAGTAAGGTATTTGATACCTACCCTAGGCCAGAACACAAAGTCAGACAGACTAGACAGCTCCATTAGCTCAGGATTGCCCCACAGAGGCGTCACCGGAGACTTGACAGTGCTTTGCTCGGCTCCCCTCTTTCCTACCCCAAAGACATTCCAGGCCTTAATCACCCCTGTCATGAGTGTAGTGAGATGCTTCACCTGAAACTTCCCTGCCCGATATACCAGATTCGTCATGGCCTCATAAGAGCCTATCAGGGCTGCCTCCAACACCCCCGCTGGATTATGGGAATCCGCCCTAATCCACCAAGCTGCATAATTTAGTTGGATCGTAATATAATAAAGGTACATATCAGGCAGCGCTAGCCCCCCTCTTTCATATGGGGCTCGTAAGGTATCCCTAGCTATACGGTGTACCAACTTATTCCATAGGAAGGTGATATTAGACGCTCCAGGTTTTGGAAGTGAGACTTAGGCAATATAAGTGGAGCTGCTCTATATAAGTACAGCAGCTTGGGTAGGAGCACCATCTTATAAACATTAATCCTTCCAGTCAGAGAAAGTGGTAACGACTCCCAGGCTTTCAACTTCTGCGTAATATACTGTATTACAGGCTGCACATTTAGTACATTAAATAGGGTGACATCTTTATGTATCACAATCCCCAGGTAGGTGAATTTGTCCACTATCTGCAGTGAGGACTTAGTTGACATGTTTGCGTGGGGGATGTCATCTACTATATACAGTGCTGATTTCGACCAGTTGACCCTAAGTCCTGAATACGATCCATAGGAGTCAACCATCTGCAGAAGGGCTTCCAGTGAGGGGCCCACATCTCCCAAATAAATCAACATGTCGTCTGCGTATAGCGAGATTCTTTCAGAGATACCCTCAATCTCCCACCCCCGTATCTCAGGGCTGTTTCCAATAGTGATCGAGAGAGGTTCAATCACCACTGCAAACAGGAGGAGTGACAATGGACACCCCTGTCTGGTGCCTCTCCACAGCGTAAATGGTCTGGATAGGTGTCCATTGACCCGGACTCTGGCCGTCGGACGCGCATATAACATGTGCTGCCATTGGAGGAAGGATTGGGGGACTCCCAATCTCTCCAGCACCACCCACATAAACCCCCACTCCACCGAATCGAATGCCTGCTCATTATCGAGGGAGGCATTTGCCCTATTTCCTGCATTATCATGCGTCACCTGGAGATTAGTGAAAAGACGTCTCAATTTAATATCTGTCGCCTTCCCTGGCATAAAACCCGATTGATCCATCCCCACCATCCCCAAGATGACTAATGACAATCGGTTGGCCAACACTTTCGCCAATATTTTGGCATCTGAATTATTTAGTGAAATGGGTCTATATGAGCTACACTGATCCGGAGGCTTCCCAGCCTTGTGTATGACCACTATGGTGGCTTTCGGAAAAGTAGACTGGCAGGGATCTGCATTCTAGTGCTTGTTGATAGAGGTTACAGAGTCTTTTACTCACTTCCTCAACCTGAAACATATACCACTCAACCGGGAAGCCGTCCGGACCAGGAGTCTTACCCTTTGCCATTGACTTAATGGCAGTTTGGATTTCTAGAGGGGTAATAGGGTCTTCTAGCACTTGTTTATCCACCTGTGCAAGCCTTTTCATAGGGACAGCCTCTAGGAATCGTGAGATTTCCTCTGTGGTTCTATTAATTTTGGACATGTAGAGTGCCGAATAGTAAGTGGCGAATTGTTGGCAAACCTCAACCGTCGTGGTAAATATATCTCCCCTCTCATTCCTAATGGCTGCCACTACTGTTTCCGGGGTCTAGCTAGGTACGCCAGCGCTTTACCACTCTTGTCTCCATCTGAGAAAATGGTTTGTTTTTGAGCTAGTAGGCGCTTCTTAGTGAATTCAGTCAAGTATAGCGCATATTGCCTTTGAGCCACCAGCCAGAGCGCATAGTGCTCCGGACTGGGGTCAACAAGATATGCCTGTTCAGTCTGGGTCATTGTTCCCTCCAATTTCACTGGCGTGGAAAGCAATTCCACCCTGTGCGCCGCAATTGCAGCTATCAAAGTCCCTCTCAGGACTGCTTTACAGGTATCCCACTCCACAAGAGGAGTAGAGGATCCCTCATTAATTTCCCAGTATGTTGAAATTGCTTCCAGGCATGCTACTCTAACCGGGATGACCTCCAGCCACACTGGGTTTAGTCGCCAAGCGGATCTATTGACACTAACTGGTAGAGAAGGTGTGATCTGTAGGGGAGCATGATCTGAGATTCCTTTCGGCAGGTATTCAGCCGCCTGAACCCATGGAATCCCGGGCTGATTCGTAAAAGCCAAATCAATCCGGGATAATGAATGAGCCGAAGTCGAATTTTCTCATACTTAAAAAAGATTAGGTGCAGATGTTTTTGGATTTGGACATATTTTATTTGTTATGCCCAGTACAGGTTAGAAGTTGGGCTCCATACATGATTCTGTTCCGCTATTTGTATTTATTTATTTTTTAAATTAAAGAAGTGTTACCATTAAAAGGGCTAACTCAACTATAAAACATTCCCCCCAATGCCCGGCCCCCTAATATAAATTATACTTACCCCACTCCCTGGCACCTGCGTTGCTCCTGATCCCCGCACGGCCGCCACTGCATCTCCCTGTCGTGCGGATCAAAACATCAGGGTGGCCAATGAAAAAGTTGCCCGCCTCCAGCAATAGTAAGACAAGATGAACGAGCAGGTTGATTGTTTTTTAATGACCCACAAGACACAGAAGATGCTGACAGTGGTCCTCGTTCAGGTCTCTGCTCCTTTGGACAGGTCGGATTACGTTGGCTGATACTGCTTGTGATGCTGCGGATGTTGTTTGCGATGTTCTCCATGAGTTCACCCCGATGATATGGATTGTTAGCGGACACTTTCTGTTTTATATTTCCCCACAGATAAAAATCTCACGTGGACAAGACTGGGGAGCGTGGTGGCCATAACCCCTCGCTCACAGTACGCTCCTCCGTAAACAGTTCATGACCCCGTGCCAGTGAGTTCTGTGCGGTGCGGCATGTTGCCCCATTTTGTTGGAAAAAGCAGGACATTCTTCTTCTGGTATTAGTTGGTTGTAAAACTGTTCAAAGATGTCCAGGTAAATTACGGTATTCACAGGTGATTTGAAGAAAATTGGGCCCACTATTCGTCTTCCTGACACTGAACACCAAATGCCAATTTACTGGTCGTGAAGTGGAGTTTTGTAAGTCATATGGGGATTTCAGCCGATCAGTATCTCATATTCTGGGAATCTACGTGACCTGATAAATAAAACCAAGCTTCGTCCATCATGAAGTACAGCAATGGGCCCAGATGTCTGTCAGCAATCATAGTCAGCACTAAGTCCAGTAATTTCCACGTTTCGCTTTGTCAGACTCTTTCAGTTCCTGCACACACGTTATTCAAGTTAAGAGACTTCAGCACTCACTAACATGTCCTCCGTCATATACCAACTTGCTGAGACAGTCTTCCAGTTGAGCTTTGGGGGCTACTTGCAATCCACTGCTCAACTTCATGCACAACTTTAGCCGTCCTGATCGACGGAGGCCTCGGTTTCTTCATGTTTGTAGCAGAGCCAGTTTTATGCCATTTCCGAACCAGACTCTGAATACGTTTGGATGGTGGTTTTGTTTCTGGGTACTTGTCGACAAATCGAGTAAACAAAGATAACTGGGCACTCTCAGGATATCTGAACCACTTGAAATTTTATTTGCATATAATATCAATAGGTATAATAGGTGGCAATAACACAATGGCGGTAAATAATTTCACAAATGGCTAAAAAACATACCCATAGTCCCCAACATGCAGTAACTATAATAGGTCATAAAACAAATGGGATACAATAATCTAAAATATCAAAAATTCGAGGAATAAAATGGAATGATCGATTCAACTTCTAAACATGAATGGAATCAAATCGTATAAATGTTCGTAAACTATTCGTATGGGAAAAAGTCTTGATTCTATTGGTAGCGATAAACCACTGACTAATAATCGCGTCCAATTCGATGTGTTGGCAGTGGTATACAAAAGCTCTAATGTCCCAATGTGCAATCAGTGAACAGAGCGAAGCGGCGTCCCGCTAATTGCATTAACCAGCGGCGTCCCACTGGAATATTAGCAGCGAAAGTTTTTAAATATAGCCGGATATAAATCGAACGGTCTTACCGTCTCACTTGATAAGTCGACAAATTTGCTTTGTACTGTGGTCCTCTGGATATGTAGACCAATAATATACGAGCAAAATTCGTCCTAAATTCGCACACTGGCAAAACTGTTTGGCACGTGTAGTCAGACCTTCACCATGGAATCAGGTCTTACAGGTTGCTTCTCGAATATACCATTCATGTGGCGGACGATCCATCCCCATTGACTTACATTGTGTGTCAGGACGGATCCGTTTGGCTCAGTTTCGTCAGACGGACACCAAAATGCTGAAAGCATCGTTTTGGTGTCCGCCTCCAAAGCGGAATGGAGGCAAAACGGAGGCAAATCCTTATCCATTCAGAATGCATCAAGGGCAAAACTGATTTGGACCGCATGTGAGAGCCCTGAACGGATCTCACAAACAGAAACCAAAACGCTAGTGTGAAAGTAGCCTTAGGCCCCTTTTACACTGGCGAGTATTCCACGTGGATGCGATGCGTGAGTTGAACGCATTGCACCCGCACTGAATCCTGACCCATTCATTTCTATGGGGCTGTGCACACGAGCGGTGATTTCCAATCGCAGCATGCTCCTCTTTGTGCGTTTTTCACGTAACGCAGGCCCCATAGAAATGAATGGGGTTGTGTGAAAATCGCAAGCATCTGCAAGCAAGTGCGGATGCCGTGTGATTTTCACGCATTGTTGCTAGGTGACGATCGGGATGGGGACCCGATCATGATTATAAGGGAAAATAATAGCATTCTGAATACAAAATGCATAGTAAAAAACGGCTGGAGGGGTTAAAAAAAAAATAAAAAAAATTAAACTCACCTTAATCCACTTGCTCGCGCAGCCCGGCTTCTCTTCTGTCTTGTTTTTTGCTGTGTGCAGGAAAAGGACCTGTGGTGACGTCACTCCGGTCATCACATGATCTTTTACCATGGTGATGAATCATGTGATGACCGGAGTGACGTCACCACAGGTCCTTTTCCTGCACACAGCAAAAAAGAAGACAGAAGAGATGCCGGGCTGCACGAGCAAGTGGATTAAGGCGAGTTTAATTAAAAAAAAAAAAAATTTAACCCCTCCAGCCCTATTGTACTATGCATTCTGTATTAAGAATGCTATTATTTTCCCTTATAACTATGTTATAAGGGAAAATAATACAATCTACAGAACACCGATCCCAAGCCCGAACTTCTGTGAAGAAGTTCAGGTTTGGGTACCAAACATGCGCGATTTTTCTCACGCGAGTGCAAAACGCATTACAATCGCGCATGTTCCCGCAACACACCTGCATCTTTTCCCGCAACGCCCGTGTGAAAGGGGCCTTAGGTGAAAGAATTCCTTCCTGACTCCAATCAGGCAATCAGAATAACTCCCTGGATCAATGACCCCTCTCTAGTAGCTATATCCTGTAATATTATTACACTCCAGAAATACATCCAGGCCCCTCTTGAATTCCTTTTTTGTACTCACCATCACCACCTCCTCAGGCAGAGAGTCCCATAGTCTCACCGCTCTTACCGTAAAGAATCCTCTTCTATGTTTGTGTACAAATCTTCTTTCCTCTAGACGCAGAGGATGTCCCCTCTCACAGTCACAGTCCTGGGGATAAATAGATGATGGGAGAGAGCTCTGATATATTTATACATAGTAATTAGTCTCCCCTTAGTTGTCTTTTTTCTAAAGTGAATAACCCTAATTTTGATAATCTTTCTGGGTACTGTAGTCCACCCATTCCAGTTATTACCTTAGTTGCCCACCCCTGAAACCTCTCCAGCTCTGCTATGTCTGCCTTGTACACAAGAGCCCAGAACTGTACACAGCACTCCATGTGTCATCTGACTAGTGATTTGTAAAGTGGCAGGACTATGTTCTCATCACGGGTATCTATGCCCCTTTTGATGCAACCCATTATCTTATTGGCCTTGGCAGCACCTGCCTGACGCTAGTTTCTACAGCTTAGTTTTCTGTTCACTAAAATTCCTAATTCCTTTTCTGTGTCAGTGTTATCCTGTGTTTTAACATTTAGTATGTACTGGTGACTTGCTTTATTCCTTCCCATGTGCATAACCTTACATTTGTCAGTGTTAAACCTCATCTGCCACTTCTCAGCCCAAGCCTCCAATCTATTCATATCCATCTGTAGCAGTATACTGTCCAGATAAATTACGGCACAATACTCACATAAAAAGTATCATAGTATAAATAGAATCTGTGACAAATACCACGTCTCGTGCCCGCTTGACGTCACCTACGTCGAGCTCACGAGACGCTGTATGGTCACGGGTTACCAAAAGCGTAACGTTACACCCTCCAGAGGAGCATGTAAGGTCAGCTTGGTACAGTTTACACAGACACCTCCTGTCCACGCGGGCACAGCGAGGCAACAAGCTGAGAGAGCCTTTTCACTGCCGCAGCGAAACAGCGCCTTCTCAGCCTGGGAAATCTGCCACCAGCTTCTCGTTTGATATAAGCCCGGTCCGCTAACAGGATTATATAGGGTGAGAAACCAACACGCGGTAGCTTATAACTAGGCCGAAACACGGACATGGGGATTGGTAATCGAGATACAAGATAGCACAAGATTAAATTATATATTTAATCGCCTTAAGGGCACACTAGATGACACAATATGCACAGAGAATATATACAGTGGTCTGAAGTTACAGATACAGGTGATATAGGTACAACAGGGTTAAGCAGATCAAAAGTAAGTTACCGGGTAGATGAAAGTTCCTTTGGGTTATGAGGGTGGAATAGTCATTGGCTGCAGTTACGTGGGGGCAGTGATGTCAGCTCGTTCCCGGTCTCTCCAAACACATTGGCACGATGTGACCCCCTTCAGAAAAGACATTCCCGCTTGCTGGCACAAGCCTTTTAACCTGTAGCCGGTCCCTCCCCTCCCGGCCTCTGGGAGTGGTCCCCCACTCCCTGCTGGTCCTGGAAGCTCAAGGACCCACAAAACCCTTTAGCTCCAGACCAGAATGTTGTAGGGAGGTGGTTCCAGGTCCAATTGATCCGCCCGGGTTCTGGCTACAACTAGAGTCCAAGCATGGTACCGTTATTTTGTTTCTGTGGGGAGATATGTATATCTCCCTTCCCTGGCATTCCACCATCAAACTAAGACCATGGGCATGTTCATCGTGGCCACCGGGACACAAATATGTATCCGGTTTGCGCCTGCGATGGCCGGGCGATTCATAATTCCTTATGAAATGTAGGTGCCAACATGTCTGGGAGGTATCATTAATCCTGGGCAAGGGCTGAGACCTCTTGCTGGGGGTTTTCCTGCAGGATTAGCTTGACTCCAACCTGGCTGGTTGAGGTGTGACTTTTTCCGCCTGGGGCCTCCTTGAATCCTGGACCCCTGGGGCTTTCTCCCTTGCTAGCTGACAGCAGATTGCTGTGGGGTGAGAACATATTTTGCATGTACACTGACTGTGTACATGCCAAAAGGTGAATCAAATGACAATCAGGGCTGCCAATAAATGAGAATCCATATTCCTCACAGTATCAATGTCCAGAGAAAAAGCTCCATACTGTCACATGATAGTGACATAAAATGTCTGGATAAATAACAACCCAATACCCCCGAGGAGAAATGAGACTTGACCTATATGCAACGACCAGGCCAAAGAAGTGTAGTGACTGAGTCAGAGTGATGATGTGCCGAGTGAGGGTAGTAGTACTCACAGTTCAGTTGTTCCCTGTGCCGGCCTGCAGTGGAGGAGAAGACAGCACTAAATCCTCCGGGACACTCTCTATTGCAGGTAACACCGGCAAGATGGAAGTTGAGGTGCCCTTGATGGTAATGGGTAAGCTTAGGGTGCTTTGGTGGCTGGGCCTCTGTGTTCGTGATGCCAGCACCATAAGGTGCAATTAGGAGATGGAGTAGAATGATGAGAGAGGCATCCCCCCAGACGAAGGTTCGCCGAAACTCGTGTCTGGGCTGGCGCCATCCCTGAGGAAGCACATATGGGTAACTGATTCTGTAGTTATATGTTTGATTATTTGGCACTATGCACCTGCTCTTTATCTAATGTGGATGTCACGTTGAATCGCTGCCCTTGTGTGTTTTTTCCTCTTGTGGGTGCCGCCTTTCCCTGCACCCATTCTTTATGTACGGATTATCTTTTATGTATGCTATCAATAAATTCATTTATAATTTATGTGGTGTGGTAGCTTTTTGATAGGTATTTTCAGTTTGATATATCATAGGCATATATGTAACTGTTTGCATGGCGTTCACATGCGTGAGCTTAGTCTCAACGTTTTATATTGTCATTGGCTTTAATCATCTTTGGTGATATTTGATGAGAGAGGCAAAAGTTGAACCAAACAGGAACTTTACTTGTAAGTTGTAATCTTGCAATAAGTAGCATTCAATAGCAGCACTTTGTCTTACATGAAGTTGGTAAAGATGATAAAGCTGCGAATCCCAATTAGCAGGCTCTGTGAGGTGATGTATGTAGGTTTCAGCTTAATTTATGCAGGAGTGATGATGGTACTTTACTTAGTTCCTGATCTTGCTCTGGCTATTCAGTCTTGCAATAATATGTATCCTCTGGTACTAATAGTATACAATCCAAGGGTGGTCTCCCTCATGGCAGGCAAACTCTCTGCTCCATTCTTTGAAAAGGTTGTCTAAACTATAGTCCAAGTAGTCTTTGGCCTTGACTCTACAATGTAGGATTACTAAATCCTGCTTCTGGATTTCAAAAGTTCAAGTAGCTTACCTCCTGGGCAAAGCCCAGGAGAACAGAGACAAGTCTGTCTCCTCTCCTCCTAACTCCTCACTCCTAATCTCAACTAACTCTCACTTCATGTGGCTGGCCTATATAAATGGTGTTATAGTGACCTCTTGTGTTGGTAGTGTGTAATGCATTTCACCAGCCTGTAATAGGAATTTAGCAGCATTGACCAAGGAAAAGACAATGATTAGTGCAAGATGACATGAAAGGGCATCTAGCAATTTGGAGTGGCCCATACACACATAAGTGGGACACTACATACACAGTGAATGGCGGGGCATTGGACTAAGGCCAACTATTGATTCTGTCAGTTTAACAACCAGATCGAGAGAACTAGGTCGAACTCTACCTGTGCGTCCATGTTCTGTTTCGATCCATAAGTAACACATTGGGACCCACATACAAATATATTAGATGCTGCCTGGAGTGCTCAGTACACACATTGGTAGTTGTCCCCCTATGCTATGACTTGGAGCATTACAAGACACCAGGCAATGCTTACTGTCCAGGAAAAGTTCTTAATCTAATTCTATCACAGCTGCCGGGATGCAAAACGCGTCTGTCTTGTGTGAACTGTGTTCACGGGGAAGTATCTCTCCATCGCTCCCTAATACGTTTTCTATCACCTGCTGTGATACTCGCTGAGGACTTGGTGGAAGTCACAGTTCATCTCAAGAACAATCAGCTCAAGGAGCTGTATTCAAATATTATTAATGTTTTCAGACGCATTTCCTATTTTCCTGTTGCAGCGTTTGCCAAATGCTCTCTTCACGAGACACTGGAATCATTTGGGTAAGTGAAATGCAATCCAAATTTTCAGTGGCTCTCGTCCAAGTCAGACATCTGCGAGGAACGGGTCGTGTTTTTTAAAATTTCTCCTGCACAGACTGTGAGCTATAAGTAACTGTACCCTCCTGCCACGTCTCCAGGCGTCTGACACATTCATTACCAATGTATCCTATATGTCCAGAACCTAGTTACACAAAATCAGACAAAGGTTGAGGTATGTTCACACACTGTGTGGTGGTGTAACAGGAAACAACATGAAAATTGTGGAACCATTACTTTTTCCACTCAGGATTTGATGCAGACATTGGAACATTTCTTGTTGGCCAAAACAGATGCGCCATCATATCATATGATGTCACGACCGGAATACTGCCGCCAAACCACCAGACCATGACAAGTGTATCAAAACTGTGTTTCCAGAGAAGAAGCACATAAATGGACTATATGAGATCAGCATCATGGTGACAGACAGAAAACTATAACCGGTTTCCCGCTCATGTTTTTCGCTGAGGTTGCGATTTTCTCAAAGAAATCACTTCTTTAAAAAATAAAAATAACAGCCTAATGTGAACATCTGTGTACATGGATACAACTGGAAACATGCTCTTCCAAGTGTATTACAAAGCTTTTGCAGTGTTGTCACCGTTCCTGTCTCCATGTGTCTTCCTGTGACTCTTCCTATTTCAAAAAGGAGGAAACTGTTGACATTTTGAACTCCTCAGCAATGCTGATTGGCAGAGAGGGCTCCCAGAAAAAGTAGTGCCCCTTCTTCCTTGATGACAGTGAGTAGTTAGTGCAGTGGCCAGGAACGGGTGGTTAAATATTCAGTATTTGTCGTGACGCCAATTGCAGCATGCGCAGGGTATTATCACAGGGCCCTTATAAGGTGTTATAACGCACGTCCCAGAGTAGGAATGCCAGAGTGATGTAATGGCCTATAACAGGGATCAGCAACCTTCGGCACTCCAGCTGTGGTGAAACTACGACTCCCAGCATGCATACTTGCTTAGCTATTTTGAGAACTCCCATAGAAGTGAATGGAGCATGCTGGGAGTTGTAGTTTCAACACATCTGGAGTGCCGAAGGTTGCTGACCGCTGGCCTATAATGTCTCTGTGTGGTGAGGATAATGGTGTCAACGGTGTCTCCTACCTGGGTACGGCTGAACTCCTGGCTCCTGGCTCACTTGCAATAAATTGTGTAGTGATAGTAGGAGTAATAGAGGGATTTTGCAGGAAAGATTGATGTCCAGACCTTTGGTGAAGTTCAAACTTGTCTTTACGGAGGGTAACTTTCATCCAAGCAAGGTACAGCTTTGGTCTTAGGTCCTAGCAGGCTTTGGCAATGGTTGTCAGGAATGAATCTTCTGCTCTATAAACCTGGAGCTTACTGGAAAGTACGTCTGCTTAGTAGCTCTAAAACTGTGGCAGGAATTTGGCTTCTGCACTTCTTAATGTCTTCTGCTTTCTGGGGACTGACTAGCTGAGGAGGAATATGGCTTCTACTGGGTCTCTGGACTTTACTCACAGTTATAATCTCAGGGAATGCTTTCTTCCTGAAACTGGAGGTTGTCTGCTTGCTTCAGCTAGCTGAGGCTGCAGGGCTCAGGCTGGGGATTTGATCAATGTCTCAGCCGAGACAAGATCCTGGCTTTGTTCCCTATATCGGGGAGCTCCTAACACACACATCCTACCCCTAGCAGGGGGTGGGCTACACTCCTCACTAACTTCCTTCTCCACCCAGGGTGTAGGCTGTGGGAATAGTCCACACATCCACAGAGGGGGAGCTAAGCTGGTATGAACCATTCCAGCTTAGATGGACTAAACTGAAACGAAGTCCTTACTAGGGATGAGCGAACCCGAACTGTATAGTTCGGGTTCGTACCGAATTTTGGGGTGTCCGTGACACGGACCCGAACCCGAACATTTTCGTAAAAGTCCGTGTTCGGGTTCGGTGTTCGGCGCTTTCTTGGCGCTTTTTGAAAGGCTGCAAAGCAGCCAATCAACAAGCGTCATACTACTTGCCCCAAGAGGCCATCACAGCCTTGCCTACTATTGGCATGGCTGTGATTGGCCAGTGCAGCATGTGACCCAGCCTCTATATAAGCTTGGGTCACGTTGCGCTGCACGTCACTCTGCTGATTGAAGCATAGGGAGAGGTTGCAGCTGCGACGTTAGGGCGAGATTAGTCAGTGATTAACGCTTCCAAAAGACATCATTCTGTGATCGATCTGCAGCTGTGGATCATTGAAGTGCTAATATTGACTTGCTCACTTTTTTTAGGCTGCCCAGAGCGTTTTTAGATCACTTTTTTTCTGGGGTGATCGGCGGCCATTTTGTGACTTGTGGTGCGCCAGCACAAGCTATCACCAAGTGTATTTAACCATCAATAGTGTGGTTATTTTGTGCTATATCCTACATCAGCTGCAGGCTGAGCCTGTGTCACCGAAGTGCATTTAACCATCAACAGTCTGGTTATTTTTTGGCCATATACTACATCAGCTGCAGGCTGAGCCTGTGTCACCGAAGTGCATTTAACCATCAACAGTCTGATTATTTTTTGGCCATATACTACATCTGGTGCAGGCTGAGCCTCTGTCACCCAAGTGCATTTAACCATCAACAGTGTGGTTATTTTTTGGCCATATACTACATCAGGGGCAAGTTGAGCCTGTCACCCAGCGCCTAAAAAATAGACCTGACATTTCTATTCAACCAAATCTGTACTGTTTTAGCTGGTCAAGTTATTTGTAGTGACCGTAAAAGCACACTTTTTGTTCTGGGTTGAAAAACTATTCCCAAATTTGCCATTCTCAAAATAACTAGTTTCTGGTATATGAGGCCTACTTGAAATCTATCCCAAAAAGGATATCTTACATTGAAGGTACTGATAGTGTCATTCAGAAAAACCTAAGACACACGCTACCGTGCAGATAGAAGTCTGATTCTGAGATTAAACCTTAACCTGTCACACAGTGCAAAAAAAAACAGGTCTCACATTTCTATTCAAGCAAATCTGTACTGTTTTAGCTGGTCAAGTTATTTGTAGTGACCGTAAAAGCACTTTTTTTTTTCTGGGTTGAAAAACTATTCCCAAATTTGCCATTCTCAAAATAACTAGTTTCTGGTATTTGAGGCCTACTTGAAATCTATCCCAAAAAGGATATCTTACATTGAAGGTACTGATAGTGTCATTCAGAAAAACCTAAGATACACGCTACCGTGCAGATAGAAGTCTGATTCTGAGATTAAACCTTAACCTGTCACACAGTGCAAAAAAAAACAGGTCTCACATTTCTATTCAAGCAAATCTGTACTGTTTTAGCTGGTCAAGTTATTTGTAGTGACCGTAAAAGCAATTTTTTTTTCTGGGTTGAAAAACTATTCCCAAATTTGCCATTCTCAAAATAACTAGTTTCTGGTATTTGAGGCCTACTTGAAATCTATCCCAAAAAGGATATCTTACATTGAAGGTACTGATAGTGTCATTCAGAAAAACCTAAGACACACGCTACCGTGCAGATAGAAGTCTGATTCTGTGATTAAACCTTAACCTGTCACACAGTGCAAAAAAAAACAGGTCTCACATTTCTATTCAAGCAAATCTGTACTGTTTTAGCTGGTCAAGTTATTTGTAGCGACCGTAAAAGCCCTTTTTTTTTTCTGGGTTGAAAAACTATTCCCAAATTTGCCATTCTCAAAATAACTAGTTTCTGGTATTTGAGGCCTACTTGAAATCTATCCCAAAAAGGATATCTTACATTGAAGGTACTGATAGAGTCATTCAGAAAAACCTAAGACACACGCTACCGTGCAGATAGAAGTCTGATTCTGAGATTAAACCTTAACCTGTCACACAGTGCAAAAAAAAACAGGTCTCACATTTCTATTCAAGCAAATCTGTACTGTTTTAGCTGGTCAAGTTATTTGTAGTGACCGTAAAAGCACTTTTTTTTTTCTGGGTTGAAAAACTATTCCCAAATTTGCCATTCTCAAAATAACTAGTTTCTGGTATTTGAGGCCTACTTGAAATCTATCCCAAAAAGGATATCTTACATTGAAGGTACTGATAGTGTCATTCAGAAAAACCTAAGACACACGCTACCGTGCAGATAGAAGTCTGATTCTGAGATTAAACCTTAACCTGTCACACAGTGCAAAAAAAAACAGGTCTCACATTTCTATTCAAGCAAATCTGTACTGTTTTAGCTGGTCAAGTTATCTGTACTGACCGTAAAAGCACATTTTTTTTTCTGGGTTGAAAAACTATTCCCAAATTTGCCATTCTCAAAATAACTAGTTTCTGGTATTTGAGGCCTACTTGAAATCTATCCCAAAAAGGATATCTTACATTGAAGTTACTGATAGTGTCATTCAGAAAAACCTAAGACACACGCTACCGTGCAGATAGAAGTCTGATTCTGTGATTAAACCTTAACCTGTCACACAGTGCAAAAAAAAAACAGGTCTCACATTTCTATTCAAGCAAATCTGTACTGTTTTAGCTGGTCAAGTTATTTGTAGTGACCGTAAAAGCACATTTTTTTTTCTGGGTTGAAAAACTATTCCCAAATTTGCCATTCTCAAAATAACTAGTTTCTGGTATTTGAGGCCTACTTGAAATCTATCCCAAAAAGGATATCTTACATTGAAGGTACTGATAGTGTCATTCAGAAAAACCTAAGACACACGCTACCGTGCAGATAGAAGTCTGATTCTGAGATTAAACCTTAACCTGTCACACAGTGCAAAAAAAAACAGGTCTCACATTTCTATTCAAGCAAATCTGTACTGTTTTAGCTGGTCAAGTTATTTGTAGCGACCGTAAAAGCACATTTTTTTTTCTGGTTTGAAAAACTATTCCCAAATTTGCCATTCTCAAAATAACTAGTTTCTGGTATTTGAGGCCTACTTGAAATCTATCCCAAAAAGGATATCTTACATTGAAGGTACTGATAGTGTCATTCAGAAAAACCTAAGACACACGCTACCGTGCAGATAGAAGTCTGATTCTGTGATTAAACCTAAACCTGTCACACAGTGCAAAAAAAAACAGGTCTCACATTTCTATTCAAGCAAATCTGTACTGTTTTAGCTGGTCAAGTTATTTGTAGCGACCGTAAAAGCACATTTTTTTTTCTGGGTTGAAAAACTATTCCCAAATTTGCCATTCTCAAAATAACTAGTTTCTGGTATTTGAGGCCTACTTGAAATCTATCCCAAAAAGGATATCTTACATTGAAGGTACTGATAGTGTCATTCAGAAAAACCTAAGACACACGCTACCGTGCAGATAGAAGTCTGATTCTGTGATTAAACCTTAACCTGTCACACAGTGCAAAAAAAAACAGGTCTCACATTTCTATTCAAGCAAATCTGTACTGTTTTAGCTGGTCAAGTTATTTGTAGTGACCGTAAAAGCACATATTTTTTTCTGGGTTGAAAAACTATTCCCAAATTTGCCATTCTCAAAATTGTGGTGAACGGGAACAATGAGGAAAACATCTAATAAGGGACGCGGACGCGGACGTGGACATGGTCGTGGTGGTGTTAGTGGACCCTCTGGTGCTGGGAGATGACATGGCCGTTCTGCCACAGCCACACGTCCTAGTGTACCAACTACCTCAGGTCCCAGTAGCCGCCAGAATTTACAGGGATATTTGGTGGGGCCCAATGCCGTTCTAAGGATGGTAAGGCCTGAGCAGGTACAGGCATTAGTCAATTGGGTGGCCGACAGTGCATCCAGCACATTCACATTATCTCCCACCCAGTATTCTGCAGAAAGCGCACAGATGGCGCATGAAAACCAAGCCCATCAGTCTGTCACATCACCCCCATGCATATCAGGGAAACTGTCTGAGCCTCAAGTTATGCAGCAGTCTCTTATGCTGTTTGAAGACTCTGCTGCCAGGGTTTCCCAAGGGCATCCACCTAGCTCTTCACCAGGGGTGGAAGAGATAGAATGCACTAACGCACAACCACTTATGTTTCCTGATGATGAGGACATGGGAATACCACCTCAGCACGTCTCTGATGATGACGAAACACAGGTGCCAACTGCTGCGTCTTTCTGCAGTGTGCAGACTGAACAGGAGGTCAGGGATCAAGACTGGGTGGAAGACGATGCAGGGGACGATGAGGTCCTAGACCCCACATGGAATGAAGGTCGTGCCACTGACTTTCACAGTTCGGAGGAAGAGGCAGTGGTGAGACCGAGCCAACAGCGTAGCAAAAGAGGGAGCAGTGGGCAAAATCAGAACACCCGCCGCCAAGAGACTCCGCCTGCTACTGACCGCCGCCATCTGGGACCGAGCACCCCAAAGGCAGCTTCAAGGAGTTCCCTGGCATGGCACTTCTTCAAACAATGTGCTGACGACAAGACCCGAATGGTTTGCACGCTGTGCCATCAGAGCCTGAAGCGAGGCATTAACGTTCTGAACCTTAGCACAACCTGCATGACCAGGCACCTGCATGCAAAGCATGAACTGCAGTGGAGTAAACACCTTAAAAACAAGGAAGTCACTCAGGCTCCCCCTGCTGCCTCTTCTGCTGCTGCCGCCTCGGCCTCTTCTGCTGCTGCCGCCGCCTCGGCCTCTTCTGCTGCTGCTGCCGCCGCCTCGGCCTCTTCCTCTGGAGGAACGTTGGCACCTGCCGCCCAGCAAACATGGGATGTACCACCAACACCACCACCTGCGTCACCAAGCATCTCAACCATGTCACACGGCAGCGTTCAGCTCTCCATCTCACAAACATTTGAGAGAAAGCGTAAATTCCCTCCTAGCCACCCTCGATCCCTGGCCCTGAATGCCAGCATTTCTAAACTACTGGCCTATGAAATGCTGTCATTTAGGCTGGTGGACACACACAGCTTCAAACAGCTCATGTCGCTTGCTGTCCCACAGTATGTTGTTCCCAGCCGCCACTACTTCTCCAAGAGAGCCGTGCCTTCCCTGCACAAACAAGTGTCCGATAAAATCAAGTGTGCACTGCGCAACGCCATCTGTGGCAAGGTCCACTTAACCACAGATACGTGGACCAGTAAGCACGGCCAGGGACGCTATATCTCCCTAACTGCACACTGGGTAAATGTAGTGGCGGCTGGGCCCCAGGCGGAGAGCTGTTTGGCGCACGTCCTTCCGCCGCCAAGGATCGCAGGGCAACATTCTTTGCCTCCTGTCTCCTCCTCCTCCTACTCAGCTTCCTCCTCCTCTTCTTCCACCTGCTCATCCAGTCAGCCACACACCTTCACCACCAACTTCAGCACAGCCCGGGCTAAACGTCAGCAGGCCATTCTGAAACTCATATGTTTGGGGGACAGGCCCCACACCGCACAGGAGTTGTGGCGGGGTATAGAACAACAGACCGACGAGTGGTTGCTGCCGGTGAGCCTCAAGCCCGGCCTGGTGGTGTGCGATAATGGGCGAAATCTCGTTGCAGCTCTGGGACTAGCCGGTTTGACGCACATCCCTTGCCTGGCGCATGTGCTGAATTTGGTGGTGCAGAAGTTCATTCGCAACTACCCCGACATGTCAGAGCTGCTGCATAAAGTGCGGGCCGTCTGTTCGCGCTTCCGGCGTTCACACCCTGCCGCTGCTCGCCTGTCTGCGCTACAGCGTAACTTCGGCCTTCCCGCTCACCGCCTCATATGCGACGTACCCACCAGGTGGAACTCCACCTTGCATATGCTGGACAGACTGTGCAAAAAGCAGCAGGCCATAGTGGAGTTTCAGCTGCAGCACGCACGGGTCAGTCGCACTGTGGATCAGACATACTTCACCACCAATGACTGGGCCTCCATGCGAGACCTGTGTGCCCTGTTGCGCTGTTTCGAGTACTCCACCAACATGGCCAGTGGCGATGACGCCGTTATCAGCGTTACAATACCACTTCTATGTCTCCTTGAGAAAACACTTAGGGCGATGATGGAAGAGGAGGTGGCCCAGGAGGAAGAGGAGGAAGAGGGGTAATTTTTAGCACTTTCAGGCCAGTCTCTTCGAAGCGACTCAGAGGGAGGTTTTTTGCAACAGCAGAGGCCAGGTACAAATGTGGCCAGACAGGGCCCACTACTGGAGGACGAGGAGGACGAGGATGAGGAGGAGGTGGAGGAGGATGAGGATGAAGCATGTTCACAGCGGGGTGGCACCCAAAGCAGCTCGGGCCCATCACTGGTGCGTGGCTGGGGGGAAACACAGGACGATGACGATACGCCTCCCACAGAGGACAGCTTGTCCTTACCTCTGGGCAGCCTGGCACACATGAGCGACTACATGCTGCAGTGCCTGCGCAACGACAGCAGAGTTGCCCACATTTTAACGTGTGCGGACTACTGGGTTGACACCCTGCTGGATCCCCGGTACAAAGACAATGTGCCCACCTTACTTCCTACACTGGAGCGTGATAGGAAGATGCGCGAGTACAAGCGCACGTTGGTAGACGCGCTACTGAGAGCATTCCCAAATGTCACAGGGGAACCAGTGGAAGCCCAAGGCGAAGGCAGAGGAGGAGCAAGAGGTCGCCAACGCAGCTGTGTCACGGCCAGCTCCTCTGAGGCAGGGTTAGCAAGGCAGAGATGTGGAAAAGTTTTGTCACCACGCCACAGCTAACTGCACCACCACCTGATACGGAACGTGTTAGCAGGAGGCAACATTTCACTAACATGGTGGAACAGTACCTGTGCACACCCCTCCACGTACTGACTGATGGTTCGGCCCCATTCAACTTCTGGGTCTCCAAATTGTCCACGTGGCCAGAGCTAGCCTTTTATGCCTTGGAGGTGCTGGCCTGCCCGGCGGCCAGCGTTTTGTCTGAACGTGTATTCAGCACGGCAGGGGGCGTCATTACAGACAAACGCAGCCGCCTGTCTACAGCCAATGTGGACAAGCTGACGTTTATAAAAATGAACCAGGCATGGATCCCACAGGACCTGTCCATCCCTTGTGCAGATTAGATATTAACTACCTCCCCTTAACAATATATTATTCTACTCCAGGGCACTTCCTCATTCAATACTATTTTTAATTTCATTTTACCATTATATTGCGGGGCAACCCAAAGTTGAATGAACCTCTCCTCTGTCTGGGTGCCGGGGCCTAAATGTGTGACAGTGGCCTGTTCCAGTGGTGGGTGACGTGAAGCCTGATTCTCTGCTATGACATGAAGACTTATTCTGTGCTGACATGAAGCCAGATTCTCTGTTACGCGACCTCTCTCCTCTGCCTGGGTGCCTGAGCCTAAATATGTGACAGTGGCCTATTCCAGTGGTGGGTGACGGGAAGCCTGATTCTCTGCTATGACATGAATACAGATTCTGCGCTGACATAAGGCCAGATTCTCTGTTACGGGACCTCTCTCCTCTGTCTGGGTGCCGGGGCCTAAATGTGTGACAGTGGCCTGTTCCAGTGGTGGGTGACGTGAAGCCTGATTCTCTGCTATGACATGAAGACAGATTCTGTGCTGACATAAGGCCAGATTCTCTGTTACGCGACCTCTCTCCTCTGCCTGGGTGCCTGGGCCTAAATGTGTGACAGTGGCCTGTTCCAGTGGTGACGTGAAGCCTGATTCTCTGCTATGACATGAAGACAGATTCTGTGCTGACATAAGGCCAGATTCTCTGTTACGCGACCTCTCTCCTCTGCCTGGGTGCCTGGGCCTAAATATGTGACAGTGGCCTGTTCCAGTGGTGGGTGACGGGAAGCCTGATTCTCTGCTATGACATGAAGACAGATTCTGCGCTGACATAAGGCCAGATTCTCTGTTACGGGACTGCTCTCCTCTGTCTGGGTGCCGGGCCCTAAATGTGTGACAGTGGCCTGTTCCAGTGGTGGGTGACGTGAAGCCTGATTCTCTGCTATGACATGAAGACAGATTCTGTGCTGACATAAGGCCAGATTCTCTGTTACGCGACCTCTCTCCTCTGCCTGGGTGCCTGGGCCTAAATATGTGAGAGTGGCCTGTTCCAGTGGTGGGTGACGTGAAGCCTGATTCTCTGCTATGACATGAAGACAGATTCTGCGCTGACATAAGGCCAGATTCTCTGTTACGGGACCGCTCTCCTCTGTCTGGGTGCCGGGGCCTAAATGTGTGACAGTGGCCTGTTCCAGTGGTGGGTGATGTGAAGCCTGATTCTCTGCTATGACATGAAGACAGATTCTGTGCTGACATCAGGCCAGATTCTCTGTTACGCGACCGCTCTCCTCTGCCTGGGTGCCTGGGCCTAAATATGTGACAGTGGCCTGTTCCAGTGGTGGGTGACGGGAAGCCTGATTCTCTGCTATGACATGAAGACAGATTCTGCGCTGACATAAGGCCAGATTCTCTGTTACGGGACTGCTCTCCTCTGTCTGGGTGCCGGGGCCTAAATGTGTGACAGTGGCCTGTTCCAGTGGTGGGTGACATGAAGCCTGATTCTCTGCTATGACATAAAGACAGATTCTGTGCTGACATAAGGCAAGATTCTCTGTTACGCGACCTCTCTCCTCTGCCTGGGTGCCGGGGCCTAAATGTGTGACAGTGGCCTGTTCCAGTGGTGGGTGATGTGAAGCCTGATTCTCTGCTATGACATGAAGACAGATTCTGTGCTGACATCAGGCCAGATTCTCTGTTACGCGACCTCTCTCCTCTGCCTGGGTGCCTGGCCCTAAATATGTGACAGTGGCCTGTTCCAGTGGTGGGTGACGGGAAGCCTGATTCTCTGCTATGACATGAAGACAGATTCTGCGCTGACATAAGGCCAGATTCTCTGTTACGGGACTGCTCTCCTCTGTCTGGGTGCCGGGGCCTAAATGTGTGACAGTGGCCTGTTCCAGTGGTGGGTGACATGAAGCCTGATTCTCTGCTATGACATAAAGACAGATTCTGTGCTGACATAAGGCAAGATTCTCTGTTACGCGACCTCTCTCCTCTGCCTGGGTGCCGGGGCCTAAATGTGTGACAGTGGCTTGTTCCAGTGGTGGGTGACGTGAAGCCTGATTCTCTGCTATGACATGAAGACAGATTCTGTGCTGACATGAAGCCAGATTCTCTGCTATGGCATGAAGAGACTGATTCTGTGCTGACATGAAGCCAGATTCTTTGCTATAGCATGAAGAGACTGATTCTCTGCTGACGTGAAGCCAGATTCTCTGCTATGGGACCTCTGTCCAATTGATATTGGGTCATTTTTATTTTTTTTATTTTTATTTTAATTAATTTCCCTATCCACATTTGTTTGCAGGGGATTTACCTACATGTTGCTGCCTTTTGCAGCCCTCTAGCTCTTTCCTGGGCTGTTTTACAGCCTTTTTAGTGCCCAAAAGTTCGGGTCCCCATTGACTTCAATGGGGTTCGGGTTCGGGACGAAGTTCGGTTCGGGTTCGGATCCCGAACCCGAACATTTCCGGGAAGTTCGGCCGAACTTCTCGATCCCGAACATCCAGGTGTTCGCTCAACTCTAGTCCTTACCAATCCATTGCTGCCACCTGCTGGTGAACATGGAAAATTACAACAATAATTTACATTTAACATTGTTTATGCACATTTGTGAGTGACATAATGTAAAACATCAGATGACAAGGTAAAGGCTCTTAACAGATTGTAGCGGGGTAGAAGAGTTTCGTAACACAACTCTGGGGTGTTACATTAGTTGCAGTGGCATACCGTGGATTGCAATATAACAAAACAATAACAAACACAGGTGCACTCTGCAGTCTCACTAAACCCTCAAACTGATTTTAAAATTGAGAGATTAGTCAACATGTTTTACGGTGTAGAACATGTCTAAGCCCGGGCACCACGCCAAGGTTTCTCAAGTAGCCCGGGACCTAACACTCTCCTACCTGAGCCGTATGGGCAATACCAGGAGCCAGTGGGCAAATTACAGGAGCATAAGGCCGACTCACAAACAGCTCACCAGTTACCTCCAGCATGTAGCCATGCTTGCAATGGGAGGAGGGAGGAGTCTGCGAGTCCCACTCAAGACTGGCTGATATGTCCCAGGCCTCACAGGTGCACCTAAATGTGGCCTGTAGATAGAAAACAGGCACATTTAAATTGGAGTTTATACACCTCCAGGAATCTATATATACAAACTAAGAAGACAGGTTGGCATTAGCAGGAGGTGCTCGAACCCACATGCAGTTGTGCATATATATAGGGGAGCAAACTAAGAAGACAGGTTGGCATTAGCAGGAGGTGCTCGAACCCACATGCAGTTGTGCATATATATAGGGGAGCAAATCCTGCACATACCGTGGATTGCCAGCACCTGAGGAAAGCCATGTATTGTGCCCTTCCCCCCAACCAGTGGACACGCCCCTTTTTACAGATATTGTAGTAGATATCACCTGCAGTCCTATGTAACACTACAGATAACACAGTGATAACTCTCTGAATACAGATAATGTAGTAGATGGATGTGAGGCCCCAGAATTCAGAACACGCACAGTGTGAACTGAAGTCTGGGGCCAGGTTGTGGCAGGGTGGGCCATATTCTCAATTTCCTACCCCCAACCCTAACGTGAATCAGTTATGTGGATGGACATTACATACATCGCTACAAAATATACAGTAGCAGCACATACCTCATATACAAAATATACAGTACCAGCACTTACATCATATACAAAATATACAGTAGCAGCACATACCTCATATACAAAATATACAGTAGCAGCACATACCTCATATACAAAATATACAGTAGCAGCACATACCTCATCCATCCAGTGACGTCTCCTGTGATGTAGATAAGACCACCATGATTCCTTCTTTCAGTCACGTCTCGTCTCTGCAGGGTTTCACAGAAAACATTTTTAGATTCCTCACTTTATTATCATCCTCACCCTTCTGGTGCCTAAATCCTGCTGCTATCCCCAATACTGTGGTTCAGTCAGACAGATAGGAGGACCGGAGTTGAGGCACACTAATATACACTAATAATACAGAGAGGCCATTATACTAATAATAAAGAGGGGGCCATTATATATACTAATAATACAGAGGGGGCCATTATATATGCTAATATTATAGAGGGGAGCATTATATATACTAGCAATATAGAGGGGGCCATTATATATACTAATAATACAGAGGGGGCAATTATATATACTAATAGTACAGAAGGAGCCATTATATATACTAATAATACAAAGGGGGCCATTATATATTATAATAATACAGAGGGGGCCATTATATTATAATAATACAAAGGGGGCTATTATATATACTAATAATACAGAGGGGGCCATTATATATTATAATAATACAGAGGGGCCATTATATATACTTATATTACAGAGGCGGCCATTATATATCCTAATATTACAGAGGGGGCCATTATATATCCTAATATTACAGAGGGGCCATTATATATTATAATAATACAGAGCGGGCTATTATATATCCTAATATTACATTACATTATAATATATAATGGCCCTTCTGTATAATTATAATATATAATGGCCCCCTCTGTATAATATATAATGTGGCCCCTCTGCATAATATATATATATATATTTTTTTTAAATATATCTGCCTCCTTTGGATGCTTTTTCTTCTATTTTTACTGATAATGTGTCCTCCACCCCCATAGTGCCCCCAGTTAGGGTAGTTCCAAAAAAAAAAAATACTCACCTCTCTTCCACACTCCATCACCGCTTGTGGCGTCCCGGCGCTGGTGGTCAGGAACACATTACCGTGCCCTTCTGCGCCGCGTCATCATGTCATCTTGTGACACCCGATGCAGGAGGTCTCGGTCAGGTAATCGCGATCTCCTGCGCCGTTCTACTGCCTAATAGGCTTCAGGCCTGGCCTGAAGCCTATAAGGCAGAACGGAGGGGACGGGAGCCATAGGCCCTCATTGAAATGCCTGCTGCCTGGCGCCCCCTGCAATTTGGCACCCGGGGCAACCATAAGGCAGACCAAGCGGCTGCCTTAGGGCGCACCCAGTGCAGAGAAGGGGTGGGCGGAAAAACAAACCTTTTAAAAAAAAATCTATTCACTTGCGTGCGACGGTGCAAGTACTCCGAGTCCGAGTAGTTCTTGCACCGCAGCGCCAGTGGGCGCCCGCCCCAGCCTGCGCAGCTGAGCTGCATGCGCGTGTGTGGCCCTGGCGGCAGCACACTCAGAGAGCAGCACATGAGTGAACACGGCCAGGGGGTGTGACTGGCGTGGCTCGTGGAGGCGGGAAGAAGCAGGGACTAGAGGGAGCCAGAATGCCGACTGGAGTGGTAGGTGTGCGCCAGTGGCAGTGCCATGGAGGGGGAGAAATGTGCCATGGGGGGGAATGGTGTGCCATGGAAGGGGGGGAGAAATGTGACACAATAGGTGTCATAGGGGTGATGTAAAAAGGAGGGGGTGATGTGCCATGGAGGGGGAGAAATGTGACATGGGGGGAGAAATGTGACATGGGGGGAGAAATGTGACATGGAGGGGGAGAAATGTAACATGGAGGGCTGATGTGACATAGGGGGGTGATTTGACATGGAAGGGGAGAAATGTGACATGGGGGGTTGATGGCTGACATGGGGGCACGATGGCTGACATGGGAGAACGATGGCTGACATGGGGTCATGATGGCTGACATGGGGGCATGATGACTGACATGGGGGGCTGATGGCTGACATGGGGGGCTGATGGCTGACATGGGGGGCTAATGGCTGACATGGGGACTAATGGCTGACATGGGGGGCATGATGTCTGACATGGGGGGCTAATGGCTGACATGGGGTCATGATGGCTGACATGGGGGGCTGATGGATGGGGGCTGATGGCTGACATGGGGGGCTGATCGGAGGCATTGGGGGTCTGATCTGAGGTCTGATTAACATTGGGAGTCTGATTGGGGCTGTGAGCTGAGGTCTGATTAACATTGGGGGTCTGATTGCTGGTCTGACCTGAGGTGTAATGGAAAATATTTTTTTCTTATTATCCTCCTCTAAAACCTAGGTGCGTCTTATGGGCCGGTGCGTCTTAGAGGCTCAGTAGTGTGTGTGGCCTCCACGTGCCTGTATGACCTCCCTACAACGCCTGTGCATGCTCCTGATGAGGTGGCGGACGGTCTCCTGAGGGATCTCTTCCCAGACCTGGACTAAAGCATCTGCCAACTCCTGGACAGTCTGTGGTGCAACGTGACGTTGGTGGATAGAGCGAGACATGATGTCCCAGATGTGCTCAATTGGATTCAGGTCTGGGGAACGGGCGGGCCAGTCCATAGCATCAATGCCTTCGTCTTGCAGGAACTGCTGACACACTCCTGCCACATGAGGTCTAGCATTGTCTTGCATTAGGAGGAACCCAGGGCCAACCGCACCAGCATATGGTCTCACAAGGGGTCTGAGGATCTCATCTCGGTACCTAATGGCAGTCAGGCTACCTCTGGCGAGCACATGGAGGGCTGTGTGGCCCTCCAAAGAAATGCCACCCCACACCATTGCTGACCCAATGCCAAACCGGTCATGCTGGAGGATGTTGCAGGCTGCAGAACGTTCTCCACGGCGTCTCAAGACTCTATCACGTCTGTCACATGTGCTCAGTGTGAACCTGCTTTCATCTGTGAAGAGCACAGGGCGCCAGTGGCGAATTTGCCAATATTGTTGTTCTCTGGAAAATGCAAAACGTCCTGCACGGTGTTGGGCTGTAAGCACAACCCCCACCTGTGGACGTCGGGCCCTCATATCACCCTCATGGAGTCTGTTTCTGACCGTTTGAGCAGACACATGCACATCTGTGGCCTGCTGGAGGTCATTTTGCAGGGCTCTGGCAGTGCTCCTCCTGTTCCTCCTTGCACAAAGGCGGAGGTAGCGGTCCTGCTGCTGGTTTGTTGCCCTCCTACGGCCTCCTCCACATCTCCTGATGTACTGGCCTGTCTCCTGGTAGCGCCTCCATGCTCTGGACACTACGCTGACAGACACAGCAAACCTTCTTGCCACAGCTCGCATTGATGTGCCATCCTGGATAAGCTGCATTACCTGAGCCACTTGTGTGGGTTGTAGACTCCGTCTCATGCTACCACTAGAGTGAAAGCACCGCCAGCATTCAAAAGTGACCAAAACATCAGCCAGGAAGCATAGGAACTGAGAAGTGATGCAGAACCACTCCTTTATTGGGGGTGTCTTGCTAATTGCCTATAATTTCCACCTGTTGTCTATCCCATTTGCACAACAGCATGTGAAATTGATTGTCACTCAGTGTTGCTTCCTAAGTGGACAGTTTGATTTCACAGAAGTGTGATTGACTTGGAGTTACATTGTGTTGTTTAAGTGTTCCCTTTATTTTTTTGAGCAGTGTATATCTAGATTGTTTTTTAGCCCCTGCATGTGAACGATAATGTGCCCATGTGCTGACAGCAAGCAGAGATCTTGAAAATGGTGAAGAATTAGACCACAGTCTATTAGAAAGCTAAAGAGACTTTGTGTATAGTTCATGAATAGACTGCCTCTTTAAATGTGTGTAGTTTGCTGGAAATGTCCCTTTTACCATAAATACGATACACCGCGTTTTCTGCTCGCATCCCGCTGCCGTCGTTTAATGAGCGCACTTTTGCTTGCAGTGAACATTTTTAAACCGTTAGAGGTAAACTCACAGGCTAATTCCAAATCGCAGCATAGACAGCCATTGTTGTGGTGCATTATTTGAAAGTAATAACACCGTCTCCTGGCCGCGGCAAGGTGATAATTGCGGCGATACTGAGTCTGCTTTGTTTTTTTTTCTCATTCAGAAAACGTTACATCTTTTCCCATACGTTCAGCAGAGACAGAAGAACATTAAAAGGAGTCACTAATCTCAGAGGTGGTAGAAACTTGATAGGTTATTGTCAGTGTGGCGAGGAAGATTACTTTTATTCCCGGCTATTGTGCCTCGTTACAGAGAAGAAAGCGTATTGTTCCCCCGCTGATGCAATCTAAGACAAGGCCAATGATCTTGAAATGGCCCTGAATCTGCCCCTCCCCCACCCCGGCCTTGTACTTTCGTCTCCACTGCTCAGTGACCTTATGTCCAATTGTCGTACATTAGACGAGCAGAAAAACTATCATTAAGGTCAAGGCAGCAGCATCAATGTGGACGCTGAGTGCCCCGCTCTGCTCAATGTGCACGTTGATATGATATTCTCTATCTCATGACTACTTTACATATCTCCAGTCATTAAGTGAAACCCGATGACTGTTCTGTGACCTATAATTATGCATCATCAGACCCTGAAACAAAGCAGAGTGTCACCTTCCTCACATACGGGCACTCCTGACACATATTGAGGGTCCCAACGTGTGGACAGATCTGCAAAACATGAAAAGCAAAGTTTAATCCAAATATAATGAAAAGTTCTACAACTTTGGGTCTGATCTGAGGTCTGGTATGGGGGTCTGAGGATCTGATTTGGGGTCTGAGGATCTGATAAGGGGGTTTGAGGATCTGATAAGGGGGGGTCTTATCTGAGATCCGATATGGGGGTCTGATCTCAGGTCTTATATGGGAGTCTGAGGATCTGATACGGGGGTCCGACATGAAGGTCTAAAGGGGGTCTGATCTATCATGGACGTCTGATGGGAGTCTCATCTGAGGTTTGATATGGGGGTCTGAGGATTTGATTTGGGGATCCGATATGGGTTTTTTATTTGAGGATATGATATGGGGTGTCTGATCTGAGATCTGAAATAGGGGTCTGATCTAAGGTCTGATACGGGGGTCTGATCTAAGGATCTGACATGGGGGTTTGATCTGAGGTCTGATATAGGGGTCTGACCTGAGGATCTGATATGGGGGTCTGATTTGAGGTCAGATATGGGGATCTGATCTGAAGTATGATATGGAGGTCTGATCTGAGGATCTGATATGGGGGTCTGATCTGAAAGTTAAGGGGGTATTTTTTGTACTGGCACACATTATAAGAGGGAATTTTTGTACTGGCACACATTATAACGTGGTATTTTCTGTACTGGCGCACATTGTAAGGGGGTACTTTTGTACTGGTGCACATTATAAAGGGGTATTTTTCTACTGGCACACATTAAAAGGAGAATACTGGAGGACTACAGGGAACATGATTATTAGTATGGGCTCAGTGGGGGCATTATTACTATTAGGGGCACTGTTAAAACTAAGTCAACTCTGGCAGATAAATATTTCTGTTAGTGGGACTTTTGGGAGCACTATTACTGTGGGGGGAACCCTGGCACAGTATCAGCTTAGGACAATTATTTTTGGGAGACATTATGTTTACACTATTAGTGTCAGGAGCACTGATTGCTGGGCGCAGTAATTTTTTAGGGAACTGCCTGCCAATAATTATTGAAGGGGTCACTATTTGTGTGATACTACTATTTTCAGAGGGGCTGTTTCTGCAGTACGGTATTGGGGAGCACATTAGGCATAGCATTAGAGATGGCCCGAACTATCCGACGGCGAACAGTTCCCGGCGAACATAGCTTGTTCGCGTTCGCCTCTGCCGGGCGAACACATGCGATGTTCGGTCCGCCCCCTATACATCATCATTGAGCAAACTTTGACCCTGTACCTCACAGTCAGCAGACACATTCCAGCCAATCAGCAGCATACCCTCCCTCCCAGACCCTCCCACCTCCTGCACAGCATCCATTTTAGATTCATTCTGAAGCTGCAGTCTTAGTGAGAGGAGGGAGACTGTAACTGCTGCTGATTTAATTGGGAAATCGATAGCTAGGCTAGTGAATTCAGTGTCCACTCCAGTCCTGAAAGACTCATCTGATCTCTGCTGTAAGGACAGCGTCCTGACAGCACCCCAAAAAGCCCTTTTTAGGGCTGCAACATTAGTCTGCTTTTTTTTTTTCCTTTATATACATATTGCAGTTGCCTGGCCTGCCTGTGTGTGAGGAGCTGCAGGCCCACAGACTGTAGTGTGCCCACTGCCAGTGCTCACCCCTGTCATTCCGTGTGGCACAGGACTTTGCTTAAAAAAAGGCACTTAATTTTTACACTTTAATCTAAGGTTAGTTGCCTGCCAGTGTGTGTCAGGCTGACTTCCACTGACTGTAGTGTGCCCACTGCCAGTGCCCACCACTCATACCGGCTGGCACAGGACTTTGCATAAAAAAGGCATTTAATTTTTACACTTTAGTGTAATTTCAGCTGCTTGCCTGCTGCTAGTGTGTGTCAGGCCGACTTCAACTGACTGTAGTGTGCCCACTGCCAGTGCCCACCCCTGTCATCCCGTGTGGCACAGGACTTTGCTTAAAAAAAAGGCACTTCATTTTTACACTTTAATCTAAGGTTAGTTGCCTGCCAGTGTGTGTCAGGCCGACTTCAACTGACTGTAGTGTGCCCACTGCCAGTGCCCACCCCTGTCATCCCGAGTGGCACAGGACTTTGCTTAAAAAATAGGCACTTAATTTTTACACTTTAATCTAAGGTTAGTTGCCTGCCAGTGTGTGTCAGGCTGACTTCCACTGACTGTAGTGTGCCCACTGCCAGTGCCCACCACTCATACCGGCTGGCACAGGACTTTGCTTAAAAAAAAGGCACTTCATTTTTACACTTTAATCTAAGGTTAGTTGCCTGCCAGTGTGTGTCAGGCCGACTTCAACTGACTGTAGTGTGCCCACTGCCAGTGCCCACCCCTGTCATCCCGAGTGGCACAGGACTTTGCTTAAAAAATAGGCACTTAATTTTTACACTTTAATCTAAGGTTAGTTGCCTGCCAGTGTGTGTCAGGCTGACTTCCACTGACTGTAGTGTGCCCACTGCCAGTGCCCACCACTCATACCGGCTGGCACAGGACTTTGCATAAAAAAGGCATTTAATTTTTACACTTTAGTGTAATTTCAGCTGCTTGCCTGCTGCTAGTGTGTGTCAGGCCGACTTCAACTGACTGTAGTGTGCCCACTGCCAGTGCCCACCCCTGTCATCCCGTGTGGCACAGGACTTTGCTTAAAAAAAAGGCACTTCATTTTTACACTTTAATCTAAGGTTAGTTGCCTGCCAGTGTGTGTCAGGCCGACTTCAACTGACTGTAGTGTGCCCACTGCCAGTGCCCACCCCTGTCATCCCGAGTGGCACAGGACTTTGCTTAAAAAATAGGCACTTAATTTTTACACTTTAATCTAAGGTTAGTTGCCTGCCAGTGTGTGTCAGGCTGACTTCCACTGACTGTAGTGTGCCCACTGCCAGTGCCCACCACTCATACCGGCTGGCACAGGACTTTGCTTAAAAAAAAGGCACTTCATTTTTACACTTTAATCTAAGGTTAGTTGCCTGCCAGTGTGTGTCAGGCCGACTTCAACTGACTGTAGTGTGCCCACTGCCAGTGCCCACCCCTGTCATCCCGAGTGGCACAGGACTTTGCTTAAAAAATAGGCACTTAATTTTTACACTTTAATCTAAGGTTAGTTGCCTGCCAGTGTGTGTCAGGCTGACTTCCACTGACTGTAGTGTGCCCACTGCCAGTGCCCACCACTCATACCGGCTGGCACAGGACTTTGCATAAAAAAGGCATTTAATTTTTACACTTTAGTGTAATTTCAGCTGCTTGCCTGCTGCTAGTGTGTGTCAGGCCGACTTCAACTGACTGTAGTGTGCCCACTGCCAGTGCCCACCCCTGTCATCCCGTGTGGCACAGGACTTTGCTTAAAAAAAAGGCACTTCATTTTTACACTTTAATCTAAGGTTAGTTGCCTGCCAGTGTGTGTCAGGCCGACTTCAACTGACTGTAGTGTGCCCACTGCCAGTGCCCACCCCTGTCATCCCGAGTGGCACAGGACTTTGCTTAAAAAATAGGCACTTAATTTTTACACTTTAATCTAAGGTTAGTTGCCTGCCAGTGTGTGTCAGGCTGACTTCCACTGACTGTAGTGTGCCCACTGCCAGTGCCCACCACTCATACCGGCTGGCACAGGACTTTGCATAAAAAAGGCATTTAATTTTTACACTTTAGTGTAATTTCAGCTGCTTGCCTGCTGCCAGTGTGTGTCAGGCCCGCTTCCACTGACTGTAGTGTGCCCACTGCCAGTGCCAACCACTGATACCGGGTGGCACAGTAGCTTGCCGATAAATAAGGCATTTAATTTTTAGACAGTAGTCTAAATTCAGTTGCTTGCCTGCTGCCAGTGTGTGTCAGGCCCTCTTCCACTGACTGTAGTGTGCCCACTGCCAGTGCCAACCACTCATACCGGGTGGCACAGTAGCTTGCCGATAAATAAGGCATTTAATTTTTACACTTTAGTGTAATTTCAGTTGCTTGCCTGCTGCCAGTGTGTGTCAGGCCCGCTTCTACTGACTGTAGTGTGCCCACTGCCAGTGCCAACCACTGATACCATCTCCCCGTTCGAAAAATCTATTCAATAAATGGCACCCAGATTGGGGACGTTAGAGGGATTAAACTGATGAGAATAGTACTACAGAAAATACCACTCATATCGGGTGTGACAGTAAATTGCACGGCGCAGACGCAGTCACCGTGGATAAAAACAAAGGGGAGGGAGCCAGCGTTTTTTTAACCATCTCCCCGTTCGAAAAATCAATTCAATTGACCTTTCGGGGACCCTTGGTGTTGTACGTGGCTGGGTGGAGGAAGAAACCTTCAATGACATCACCGGGACGTGGCTAGCTTGGTATCCAACCTTGTGCAAATGGGGAGTTTGCGGTTGTGCAAATGAACTGTTTGCGGTGCATTAAAAGGGGAGTTTGGTCTGTCAATGTCTGTGATGCGGGCGTAACCCTTACACTACCTGATCGATACAACATCATACCTGATCGTATACACACACTGGATGTTTTAAAGCACGTTATTCCAAACAATTTAGGAATGTTAGTTGATTTATGCCCTTTATGGATTAAAACCCGACTCTGCGTCCACTACGTAATTTTCCATGGGAGTTTTGCCATAGATCCCCCTCCGGCATGCCACAGTCCAGGTGTTAGACCCCTTGAAACAACTTTCTCATCACTATTGTGGCCAGAAAGAGTCCCTGTGGGTTTTAAAATTCGCCTGTCTATTGAAGTCTATGGCGGTTCGCCCCGGTTCGCCAGTTCGCGAACATTTGCGGAAGTTCTCGTTCGCTGTTCGCGAACTGAAAATTTTATGTTCGCGACATCACTACATAGCATTGGGGGTGTTCATAAGTTGGTAGGATGAAGGAAAAGTAGGAAACTAAGATGTCTTTTTGTCAAACTCTGCAGAGACAAGAGATGGCTGGAAGAAATCATCATAGTGGTCTGCAGGGGCGGATTGGCCATAGACCCTACAGGGAAATTTCCCGGTGGACCTCTGTCTTGGGGAGCCATCCAAGCCCTTCTCACAGCCACCAGCCAGGTACATAATGATCTGATTCTCTTCTATGCACCTAGCCAGCAGCCGCAGGTGTCCTCATGAATTCAACTGTATTGCCATCCTCAGTTGATTACTGTGGTGCAGGTGGCAGTATTATGTGCTGCACTGTGGTATTTGGTTCTGCTGGGGCGGTATAGTGTTCTGCACTATGGTATTGCTGGCTTTTCCTACTTCTGTTGTCCCTGCCTACATATGTAGGCCCTGTCTACTTGTGTTGCTCCGCCTTCTGTCTTTGGACCTGCCTACAATATGGGGCCACTTTTAGTTTTTTTTTCCAGGGCCACTTTAAGTTCCAAGTCCACTCTTGGCAGTCTGGTCTGAATGGAGAAGATCATGACTGGATGTAAGAGGTATGTAGCACTGTAGGGCTGCAGGGAAGGGGTTAGGTTGAGAATTTGGTATGGGGGTGCCATTTTTAATTTTTGCCTCAGGCAGCATAAAGGCTAAGTGCACCCCTGTCCCTTGCCACAGAGCTCTGAGGGAAGGGGGGCCCAAATTGAACTCTTGCACCAGGGCCCGTGAGCCTTTAACTATGCCCCTGGTCAGAATTGATAAATGTGGTTAAAATGTAGCTCTGCCCACAGAACATCTGCCTGTCCCACAGTCAATACAAAATTCCAGACACAAACCACAAAAAAAAAAATCACAAACACTTCATACATATGTCCCATATCCTACTCCAACAAACACTTCACTTTTCTTGCACAAGGTCTAGGTGCCATCACATTAGTAAATGTGGGCTATAATTTCTTGTTTGGTTCTCTGAAATGTGCATAACTATAAAGTATGGTTCAAAGAGAGCCAGTCCATTCCACAGGGGAAATACAGTGGATATTAAAAGTCTACACACCTATCACGGTCGGCGTGGCTATCACATACGTGACACAGAGGGAGGGAACGAGGAAGGCCCTGCCCAAGTGAGAGGGAAGGTGGTGACCCCTGACTCACCTGGCGGCTGGCACCTGGCTGCCCTGACGTCCCTAGACGGGTTCCTCACCCGTACGCCGATCACGTGCCTAAAGCCCTGGCTTTCCCTGAGCTGAGCCCTAGGTAGTGAACAGGGCGATGGGAACACTAGTCCGCACCACTAACTCTAAGGGAAAACACCAAGGGGAGGACAGACAACACAGACTCAACATATATTCCCAGGTGGGCGACAACAGGAGACAACAATAAGCCAAACAGGGATCCGGAGGGTAGCACACAGGAACAACAACCAGGATTAACCACTCCAGTGGGTCAGTATAGATGTCCAGGCAGGAAGCTCTATAACTGGCAACTAGAGAAGTGTGAGGGGAGAATATAAGGAGGTAGGGAGTGGCAGACACGAAACAGCTGAGGAGGAGAAGCTACGGATCCCTGAGAGAGACAAAAAGGATAGCAAGGCAAACACAGAAAACAATAACTAAGAAACACCATGATCTTTAGATATAGAGCGCGCAGCCACCCGCTGCGACTTCCTGACCCCGGGTATAACGGAGTCAGACGTGGCTCTTGATACCCTCGTGACAGTACCCCCCCTTTCACGAGGGGCCTCCGGACACTCAGGACCAGGTCTCTCCGGATGAGAGGCATGGAAAGTCTGAATTAACCTGTTGGCGTTTACCTCTGACGCTGGAACCCACATTCTTTCCTCGGGACCGTAACCCCTCCAATGCACAAGATACTGAAGAGAGCGGCGGACCCGACGAGAATCAACAATTCTGGCTATTTGAAACTCCAGATTACCATCCACAATAACAGGAGGAGGTGGCAGCGGCGATGGTTCTAGAGGTGGAACATACTTCTTGAGTAATGATTTATGGAAGACGTTATGGATCTTAAAAGTCTGAGGTAGCTCCAGGCGAAAAGCCACAGGGTTAATGACGGCTACTATTTTATAGGGACCAATGAACCTAGGACCCAGTTTCCAAGAAGGAACCTTCAACTTAATATTCCTAGTAGACAACCACACATAGTCATTCACTCCTAGGTCCGGACCTGGCGACCGTTTCTTATCGGCCATGCATTTATATTTACCACTCATCTTTTTCAAGTTAACTTGCACCTTCTGCCATACCGATGAAAGAGATGAAGAAAACCTTTCCTCTTCGGGAACCCCAGAAGACCCCCCCTCTTTGAAAGTACAAAATTGGGGATGAAAACCGTATGCACCAAGGAATGGTGACTTGCCAGTGGACTCCTGATAATGATTATTTATGGCAAACTCAGCTAACGGTAAGTATGATGACCACAACTCTTGGTTTTCAGACACAAAACACCTTAACTATGTTTCTAGGTTTTGGTTGGTACGCTCAGTCTGTCCATTCGACTGAGGATGGAAAGCTGAGGAAAAGGACAAGTGAACCCCCAAACGGGAACAAAAAGCTTTCCAAAACTTAGAAATAAACTGGGTTCCCCGATCCGAAACCACATCGGAAGGGACCCCGTGAAGCTTCACGATTTCACTGATAAACACCTGAGCGAGAGTTTTAGCATTAGGAAGTGCGGGTAGCGCAATAAAATGTACCATTTTGCTAAACCTGTCTACTACTACCAAGATAACTGTTTTACCCGCCGACAACGGTAAGTCAGTGATGAAATCTATAGACAGATGTGTCCATGGCCTATTGGGAATGAAAAGTGGGAATAAAGACCCTGCTGGACGTGTATGAGAGACTTTCGCGCGTGCACAAGTAGAACAAGTAGACACGAAATCCATTACATCCTGACGCAACCTTGGCCACCAAAAACGACGAGATAAAAGCTCCAAGGTTGCTTTACTACCCGGGTGTCCAGCAAGTGCCGAATTATGATGTTCTTTTAATAATTCAAGACGCAGGTTTAACGGTACAAACAATTTCTCTGAGGGGCAAGAGGCCGGGGCGTCCCCCTGAGCCTCTAACACCTTTCCCTCTAGAACAGAGTGTACAGCAGAGACAACCACTCCTCTTTGTAAAATAGGTACCGGATCACAAACATTACCCCCTCCAGGGAAACTACGAGATAATGCGTCTGCCTTGGTATTTTTTGCCCCAGGACGATAGGTGATTACAAAGTTAAATCTGGTAAAGAATAGCGACCACCTAGCTTGTCTAGGGGTGAGACGTTTAGCCGATTCTAGGTACAGAAGGTTCTTGTGATCCGTAATCACCGTGACGGGGTGGATTGCTCCCTCTAAGAAGTGACGCCACTCTTCAAGCGCCAGTTTAATCGCCAACAGTTCCCTATTTCCAATATCATAATTCTTCTCTGCAGAAGATAATTTTTTGGAAAAGAAAGCGCAAGGATGCCATTTGCCAGGAGACGGACCCTGAGACAATACAGCTCCCACTCCCACCTCTGACGCATCTACCTCGACAATAAAAGGCTGGGAGACATCAGGTTGAATTAGAACAGGTGCCGAGGTAAACCTCTCCTTTAGAGAGGAAAATGCATCTTTAGCGGCGTCAGACCATTTGGAAAAATCCGTCCCCTTCCTAGTCATGTCGGTAAGGGGTTTAACGATCACTGAATAATTTTTAATGAACTTTCTATAGAAATTAGCGAAACCCAAAAACCGTTGTAGGGCTTTGAGGTTCTCAGGAAGATCCCAATCTAAAATTGCCTGGACCTTCCCAGGATCCATGCGGAAACCTGAAGCAGATAATAGATATCCCAGGAACTGTAATTCCTGAACAGCGAAGACACATTTTTCAATTTTCGCATATAATTTATTCGTCCGTAGGACCTGCAGTACTTGCCTGACATGCACCTCATATGTTTTCAGATCAGCCGAATAAATTAAGATATCATCTAGGTATATGACTACAAACCTGCCGATGAGATGACTAAAAATATCATTAACGAAATGTTGGAAGACAGCAGGGGCATTGGTCAGACCGAAAGGCATAACAAGATTTTCATAATGCCCCTCAGGGGTGTCTTCCACTCATCCCTTTCCCTGATACGAATCAGATTGTAGGCCCCCCTAAGATCAAGTTTGGAGAACCACTTAGCACCCGCAATCTGATTAAAAAGGTCAGGAATGAGAGGAAGAGGGTATGGGTCACAGATGGTTATCTGGTTTAACTCACGGAAATCTAAGCAAGGACGCAGGCCCCCATCTTTCTTTTTAACAAAGAAAAACCCTGCAGCCACGGGTGAAGAAGAGGGTCTGATGTGTCCCTTAGCCAGACTCTCGGAGATATAATCTTTCATGGCTTGTCTCTCGGGACCCGAAAGATTATACAACCTGGACTTGGGTAATTTTGCCCCGGGAATCAGGTTAACCGGGCAATCATAAGGACGATGAGGTGGTAGTTTCTGACAACCCTTTTCAGAAAAAACGTCCTCAAAGTCCGAAATAAATGTAGGTAGGGAAGCTATGGAGGCAATTAAGCAATTGTTATTTAAGCAATTCTCTCTGCAATGCTCACTCCACTCCAATATCTCCCTGGCCTGCCAATCCACCACTGGATTGTGCGCTACCAACCAGGGAAGACCCAATACCACCGGAGAGGGAAGGCCCTCCAGAACGTAACATGAAAGACACTCATTATGGTGGTCCCCTACCCGAAGGTGTAAATTACGAACAATGTGGGTGAGGTTTCTCTGAGACAAAAGAGCAGAATCTATAGCGAATACGGGAATAGGTCTCTGCAGCGTACAGAGAGACAAACCCATAGTGCGGGCAAAATGGGCATCAATCAAGTTTACCCCTGCTCCACTGTCTAGAAAAACAGAAATAGACTCCGTCTTAACACCAAAAACAATGACCGCTGGTAACACAAATTGAGATGTTCGTATGGAGGAAACGTATACCCCCCGGCTGACATCCTCCGCACAGCCCGGGGTTAGTAGTTTTCCGACGGTCTTTTGTTTTTGAGAAAGGAGGGACAGACATTAATGAAATGACCCCTCCCCCCACAGAAAAAACAAGCCCCCCCCTACGGCGAATCTCGGGAGGACGGACCTGACGAGAAGTTCCGCCTAGCTGCATAGGCTCATCTAAGTCAGTACAGGCTGACTGTTGCTTGGGAGAGGTAACCAATTGCTCCGGAATTTTCGATCTCTCCCTAAGACGTCTATCTATTCTGATAGAGAGGGACATAACAGCATCAAGGGAAAGGGGGGTCTCATATAGCGCCAGTGCATCCTTAACCCTTTCAGATAACCCAGAGCAGAACTGACTCCTGAGAGCCGGGTCGTTCCACTGAGTATCCGTAGCCCACCTACGGAACTCTGAGCAATATTCCTCTGCTGACCGATCTCCCTGTAGGAGTCTCCGTAACTTCGACTCAGCCAGGGCGACTCGGTCAGGGTCATCATATATGAGACCCAAAGCCCCAAAAAATCCCTCCACTGACCGAAGAGCCTGAGAACCAGGGGGTAACGAGAACGCCCAGGATTGCGGATCCCCCTGAAGCAGGGAAATGACAATCCCAACCCGCTGTTCTTCATGACCTGAGGAGTAAGGGCGCAACTTAAAATATAATTTGCAGGCCTCACGGAACGTTGCAAATTTGTCCCTTCCCCCAGAAAATCTGTCGGGAAGAGCAACCTTGGGTTCAGTGACGACCTGGTTATCCATAGCAACCGCTGGGGGTGCGGTCTGCTGCATTTGCTGCTGTTGTTGGAGAACAGACGCCTTCAATCCTGCCACCTCCAAAGACAGGCTTTGAAGCTGCTCTGCCAAGGCATCAATAGGATCCATATTGGATTCTAAGTAGAGAGAGAAAAAAAAACAACAAACAAAAAATTAAAAAAAAAATATATATATATATTTTTTTTCTCAAAAAGTAAGGGCCAGTTATAATATCACGGTCGGCGTGGCTATCACATACGTGACACAGAGGGAGGGAACGAGGAAGGCCCTGCCCAAGTGAGAGGGAAGGTGGTGACCCCTGACTCACCTGGCGGCTGGCACCTGGCTGCCCTGACGTCCCTAGACGGGTTCCTCACCCGTACGCCGATCACGTGCCTAAAGCCCTGGCTTTCCCTGAGCTGAGCCCTAGGTAGTGAACAGGGCGATGGGAACACTAGTCCGCACCACTAACTCTAAGGGAAAACACCAAGGGGAGGACAGACAACACAGACTCAACATATATTCCCAGGTGGGCGACAACAGGAGACAACAATAAGCCAAACAGGGATCCGGAGGGTAGCACACAGGAACAACAACCAGGATTAACCACTCCAGTGGGTCAGTATAGATGTCCAGGCAGGAAGCTCTATAACTGGCAACTAGAGAAGTGTGAGGGGAGAATATAAGGAGGTAGGGAGTGGCAGACACGAAACAGCTGAGGAGGAGAAGCTACGGATCCCTGAGAGAGACAAAAAGGATAGCAAGGCAAACACAGAAAACAATAACTAAGAAACACCATGATCTTTAGATATAGAGCGCGCAGCCACCCGCTGCGACTTCCTGACCCCGGGTATAACGGAGTCAGACGTGGCTCTTGATACCCTCGTGACAACACCCCTGTTAAAATGTCAGGTTTCTGTGCTGTAAAAAAAATGAGACAAAGATAAATCATTTCAGAACTTTTTCCACCTTTAATGTGACCTATGAACTGTACCACTCAATTGAAAAACAAACTGAAATCTTTTAGGTGGAGGGAAAAAAAACAAAAAAAAATTAAATAATTGGTTGCATAAGTGTGCACACCCTCTTAAAACTGGGGATGTAGCAGTGTTCAGAATTAAGCAATCACATTGAAAATAATGTTAAATAGGAGTCAGCATACACCTGCCATCATCTAAAGTGCCTCTGATTAACCCCAAATAAAGTTAACCTGCTCTAGTTGGTCTTTCCTGAAATTTTCTTAGTCGCATCCCACAGCAAAAGCCATGGTCCACAGAGAGCTTCCAAAGCATCAGAGGGATCTCATTGTTAAAAGGTATCAGTCAGGAGAAGGGTATAAAAGAATTTCCAAGGCATTAGATATACCATGGAACACAGTGAAGACAGTCATCATCAAGTGGAGAAAATATGGCACAACAGTGACATTACCAAGAACTGGACGTCTCTCCAAAATTGATGAAATGACGAGAAGAAAACTGGTCTGGGAGGCTACCAAGAGGCCTACAGCCACATTAAAGGAGCTGCAGGAATAGCAAGTACTGGCTGTGTGGTACATGGTACATTATACTCTCCCCTTGAACTGATATTACCATTCGGCCACAGTGCCGACTCTGGAACATTCTCGGATTCCAATTAGAGGATCATTTCAAGGAGGCCATAACCTCACAATATAGAGGTACTGCTCTAAAGGATTTTAGTGCAGATCCAACTAGGGGGCTTATTCTAAGTCCTCTAAGGTCAGGGCTTTTTTTCTGGTGGAACGCACCGGAACGGCGTTCCGCCACCTTTTGACATCGCAGCCTGCCATGCTCCAGCATCGCAGGCTGCGATGTAATATCAGCGGGGAGGGACTGGGAGGAGGAGCTGGGGGCCGGTGCGTTCACTGTGCTCCGGCCCCCAGCTCCAGTATAGTTATAGAATGTGTAAAATTTGAAATGATTCCTATTCATGAGGCCCCCTCTGTAGTAAAACATTCAATCTATCCATCCTACTCACAGGGCTGTTATCGTAATCCAGACCGGCCGGGCAGACGAGCGGCAGCGTCACTGACTGACGTCACGTGCCTGCCCGGCCTACTTTATGAATGAAGCAGGCGGCGCAGGCACGTGACGTCAGTCAGTGACGCTGCCGCTCGTCTGCCCGGCCGGTCTGGATTACGATAACAGGCCTGTGAGTAGGATGGATAGATTGAATGTTCTACTACAGAGGGGGCCTCATGAATAGAATCATTATTAATTTTACTGTACACATCTTATAACTGTACTGGAGCGGCAATGGGGGGGGGGGTCTGTGGATGGCAGTGTTATGGGGGGGGTCTGTGGATAGCACTGTTAAGGGGGGTCTGTGGATGGCACTGTTAAGGGGGGGTCTGTGGATGGCACTGTTATGGGGTGGGGGGCTGTGGATGGCACTGTTATGGGGTGGGGGGGTGTCTGTGGATGGCACTGTTATGGGGTGGAACGCACCGGAACGGCGTTCCGCCACCTTTTGACATCGCAGCCTGCCATGCTCCAGCATCGCAGGCTGCGATGTAATATCAGCGGGGAGGGACTGGGAGGAGGAGCTGGGGGCCGGTGCGTTCACTGTGCTCCGGCCCCCAGCTCCAGTATAGTTATAGAATGTGTAAAATTTGAAATGATTCCTATTCATGAGGCCCCCTCTGTAGTAAAACATTCAATCTATCCATCCTACTCACAGGGCTGTTATCGTAATCCAGACCGGCCGGGCAGACGAGCGGCAGCGTCACTGACTGACGTCACGTGCCTGCCCGGCCTACTTTATGAATGAAGCAGGCGGCGCAGGCACGTGACGTCAGTCAGTGACGCTGCCGCTCGTCTGCCCGGCCGGTCTGGATTACGATAACAGGCCTGTGAGTAGGATGGATAGATTGAATGTTCTACTACAGAGGGGGCCTCATGAATAGAATCATTATTAATTTTACTGTACACATCTTATAACTGTACTGGAGCGGCAATGGGGGGGGGGGGGTCTGTGGATGGCAGTGTTATGGGGGGGGTCTGTGGATAGCACTGTTAAGGGGGGTCTGTGGATGGCACTGTTAAGGGGGGGTCTGTGGATGGCACTGTTATGGGGTGGGGGGCTGTGGATGGCACTGTTATGGGGTGGGGGGGTGTCTGTGGATGGCACTGTTATGGGGTGGGGGGGTCTGTGGATGGCACTGTTAAGGGGGGTCTGTGGATGGCACTGTTATGGGGTGGGGGGGTCTGTGGATGGCACTGTTAAGGGGGGTCTGTGGATGGCACTGTTATGGGGTGGGGGGGGGGGTCTGTGGATGGCACTGTTATGGGGTGGGGGGGTCTGTGGATGGCACTGTTATGGGGTGGGGGGTCTGTGGATGGCACTGTTATGGGGTGGGTGGGTGTGGATGGCACTGTTATGGGGTGGGGGGGTCTGTGGATGGCACTGTTATGGGGTGGGGGGGTCTGTGGATAGCACTGTTAAGGGGGGGTCTGTGGATGGCACTGTTAAGGGGGGTCTGTGGATGGCACTGTTATGGGGTGGGGGGGTCTGTGGATGGCACTGTTATGGGGTAGGGGGGTCTGTGGATAGCACTGTTAAGGGGGGTCTGTGGAGGGCACTGTTAAGGGGGGGTCTGTGGATGGCACTGTTATGGGGTGGAGGGTCTGTGGATTGCACTGTTATAGGATGGGGGGGGGTCTGTGGATGGCACTGTTATGGGGTGGGGGGGTCTGTGGATTGCACTGTTATAGGATGGGGGGGTCTGTGGATGGCACTGTTATAGAATGGGGGATCTGCGGATGCCATCCCCAGATCCCCCATTAACAGTGCCATCCCCAGATCCCCCATTAACAGTGCCATCCCCAGATCCCCCATTAACAGTGCCATCCCCAGATCCCCCATTAACAGTGCCATCCCCATCTGGGGGGTTTCTTTGCTGGGCTGGACTTTTATAGTCCCCCCAAATTTTATTTGCATCCCTGTTCTCTAAAGGGGCGAATTTAGGGGGCGGTCCTAGGGGTGGGTAGGGGCGTGGCCAGGGGAGGGGGGCTGAGTTCCACCACCTTTTCTCTGAGAAAAAAAGCCCTGTCTAAGGTATATTCGCTAATACCCATTGACTGTGACAGTGGCGAACTATAGTGTGTATTTATCCTGTGGTTTTTTATACTTCATCTATATTTTCACATATTTTAACTGATTGTATTTTTATTGTGCCTATTTTATTGATTTAATGTTCAAATAAATTGCCATTTCAATAGTACCACATATTTGAGTGCCAGTCTTATACCTTTTTTTCACTGTGTGGTACATGTGACAACAATCTCCCGTATTCTTCATATGTCTGGGCTATAGGGTAGAGTGGCAAGACGAAAGCCTTTTCTTACGAAGAAAAACATCCAAGCCAGGCTACATTTTGCAAAAACACATCTGAAGTCTCCCAAAAGCATGTGGGAAAAGGTGTTATGGTGTGATGAAACCAAGGTTGAACTTTTTGGCCATAATTCCAAAAGATATGTTTGGCGCAAAAACAACACTGCACATCAGTACATCACCAAAAGAACACCATACCCACAGTGAAGCATGGTGGTGGCAGCATTATGCCAAGGGGCTGTTTTTCAGCTGGAACTGGGGCCTTAGTTAAAGGTGTTCTGCACTTTGTTTAAACTGATGTTCTATCCTCTGGATAGATCATCAGCATCTGATCGGCGGGCCCAGTGACGTCACGACTAGTATCATTGGCATGGGCGGGGCTAAGCTCCATTCAAGTGAACGGAGCTTAGCCCAGGCCTTTGATACTAGTCGTGACGTCACTGGGCCTGTGGTAAACGGTGAGAAGGCCGCGGCGCTACTGGAGCGCCGCTGCCTTCTCAAACAGCTGATTGGTGGGGATCCCGGGGGTCGGACCCCAGCTGATCAGATGTTGATGATCTATCCAGAGGATAGATCATCAGTTTAAACAAAGTGCAGAACCCTTTTAAGCTAGAGGGAATTATGAACAGTTCCAAATACCAGTCAATATTGGCACAAAACCTTTAGGCCCCTTTCACACGAGCGAGTTTTCAGTGCGGGTGCAATGCGTGACGTGACCCGCACTAAATCCTGACCCATTCATTTCAATGGGTCTGTGTACATGAGCGTTTTTTTTCATGCATCAGTTCTGCGTTGCGTGAAAAACGCAGCATGTTCTATATTCTGCATTTTTCACGCATCCTTTGCCCCATAGAAGTGAATGGGGCTTCAGTAAAAAACGCAAATTGCATCCGGAAGCAAGTGCGGTTGCTAGGAGATGTTTGTAAACCTTCAGTTTTTTATCACGCGCTTGAAAAACGCATCAAAACGCATTGCACCTGCGCGGAAAAAACTGAACAACTGAAGGCAATCATAGACAAAACTGAACTCGCTTGCAAAATGGTGCGAGTTTCACTGAACGCATCCGGATCTAATCCGTCATGCTCGTGTGAAAGGGGCCTTAGGCTTCTACTAGAAAGCTGAACATGAAGAAGAACTTCATCTTTCAGCATGACAACGACCCAAAGCATACATCCAAATCAACAAAGGAATGGCTTCAGCAGAAGAAGATTAAAGTTTTGGAATGGCCCAGCCAGAGCCCAGACCTGAATCCGATTGAAATTCTGTGGGGTGATCTGAATAGGACTGTGCACAGGAGATGCTTCAATTGAGTTGTACAGTTTTTAGGTCATATTAAAGGTGGAAAAAGTTCTGAAATGATTTATCTTTGTCTCATTTTAACAGGGGTGTGTAGACTTTTTATATCCACTGTATATACCACAGGCGCAGGGCCAGTTTTAGGGGGTGAGAAATTGGGCACTTGCCTGAATCTCCCATTTTCAATGGGGACCCGAAAGTCTAAGAACCTGGGGGACGGCCCCTGTGGGGGCCATATTGATTGCCATTTTTATTGGTCAGAATCACTCATCTATCCCAAAAAACAGGTGAATTGATTTTTTTTAGCAAGTGGAAGACAGGTGATAGATTACATTTATTGAGGTAGAAGGTATTAACTTATATTTGTGTTAAAAAATAATAATGGGAGGGCAAGTAGGATAAATATATGAAATTAGGCAGGCAAAGCACAGCATCCCCAACAGACTAGTTCATGGTCCCGAAAGGAACGAGGTCCCAAAATAATAATTGCTCTAGAGAGGTAATCTACATTCTCTTCCCAAAATCCCGGGGAATCACAGTCATCTGTTTGCCAAAACAAGAGAGGAGACAGCAAACCAAAGTGTTCGGGGGTCAGCTCTGAAAACGCACAGGCTGATAAAAATATCCCAACATGCACGCGCCATCTGCCACCTTGTTTACACGCTGCAGCTTGGCACACAAACCCTAGAATATGTTTGGGGTGCTCAGTTAGTGCAAGGTGGTTTTCGAGAATAATTGGTAATGGAAGCTCCTGCCAAATATGTTGCCCTAGATTTTAAGACGTCTCTGCGAAATTGTTACAATACTGCAAATATTTTCTTTGTGGGATAGAATTCAGGATTGGATTCTCATTATAGATTTTGTAGCATAGTATCAAGCTCTACCGCTAATTAATGAGCTATAATTAGATCCAGATAATGAAACATGAGGATTACAAAGTATAGCCCAGACCAACGTACACAGTAATATGGAACACATGAGACCCTAAAACAGACTCCATAAGGTCCACATTAGACAGTCAGTGTACAGGGTGTATTCAGAAAGTCTTCAGACCCTTTTTCACATTTTGTTATGCTGCGGCCTTGTGCTAAAATCAAAAAAATAAAGTTCTCACCATCTCTCTACACTCAATACCCCATAATCAGAAGGTGAAAACAGGATGTTCGAAATCTTTGCTAATTTAATGAAAAGGAAAAACTAAAATCTTGCATTGAAATAAGTCCAGTCTTCTTGGGTATGGATGCCACAAAGTTTGCACACCTGAATTGGGGGATTTTCTGCCACTCTTCTCTGCAGATCCTCTCAAGCTCTGTCAGGTTGGAAGGGACCATCAGAGGACATCCATTTTCAGGTCTCCTCAGAGATGTTTGATTAAGTTCAGGTCAGGGAACTGGCAGGGCCACTCAAAAACATTCAGCAAGTTGTCCCTAAGCCACTCCTGTGTTGTCTTGGCTGCGTGCTTACCGTCATTGTCTTGTTGGAAGGGGAACCTACGGCCCAGCCTGAGGTCTAGAACACACTGAATCAGGTTTTCATTAAGAATATCTCTGTACTTTGCGCCATTCAGCTTTCCCTCAACTCTGACCAGTCTCCCTCAGTTGCTATGTGGATGCCAGTTTTGGGCATGTCCTCGCCCATCCAGCTAGCGGCTGCTGTGTAATGTGCAGCTAGTGGCCTGTGTGAGAAGCTGCTGTAGTATGGAGCTGTTGTCAGAGAGGAGGAGCAGCAGACAGGGATACTTCTGCCCTGGAAGCAAAGAGCAGTCAGAAAGCTACTGTAAGTGTCTACTTCTGAGCCTCTATTGGCTATAGACTTTCCTGTATTTTCGGAGAGAGACTTAGAAGTAATTGTTATACTGTGTATACTCCCTATACACAGCCTTGGGAAAGCTGCCTACACAACGTGTTTGATAAGAACTGTGTCTACTTCTGCCCGCACGTTTATTTGTGAACTGCTGAAAATTCCAGTAAAATGGTTCACCTGTTACCACCGAAAACATCCTCTTCATTGCATTCACCATCACCTGAATTGCTGTCTTATTGTCTGCCAACATTTGAGACCCCTGCCTTGCGTCCCAAAACCCACCTAAGTAAGGGCACCCCTCCCAGGCAGGAGCTCCCACACCAGGGTGTGCCCTGAGAGCAAGAATGGACGCATCCCTTCTATCACTGCACAACCCTGGGATCGTCAGAGTGTACTACTCCTATCATTGACACCACTACCAATCTCATCCTCTCCACTCCCAGGCTCGCTGCACCTATATACTACCAATATTTATCCAATATACAATGATCTGTTGACTCCCCCCAAATATACAGTCCAGTCTCATGTAAATAAAGCTTCATCATGTAATGATATAATAATGATAAATTCTGCAACTTTCAAATAGACTTTGGGGGAGATTTATCAAGAGTGGCGATCCCATACACCAGACTTGATCCCTCTGCTCCGATATAAGATGCACTTAATTTATTAAGATTCAGATGCCTCTTAATTTGTGATGAGTGAAGCTAGCTTCGGATGCTACATCCAAAGTCTCTTCACTCAAAATTTCGGATTAATGCTGTATGGAGATCCGCCTCTGATGAGGCAAAGTTAGTTATTTGCGAAGACTTCGCAAGACTTCGTTGAATAACTTCGGTACTTAATTTTTAAAGTGGAAAACCACTTAAAAACGTGAAAACTAACTTGGCTTCGGTTCCGACTGGCCTCTCACGGCTCAGGGTTTCTTCCAGTGTATCAGTGAAAACAATTATTTTCACAGCTCACCAAATCTGTCTACTATCATATGCTATACAACTTTTTGCCATTTTCTGCTGCTCCTATAATTGACCCCAGAAACTGGCATCAATTATAGCTCCAATACTCCAGCTGGCATAGATTACACTTTCTGGTGCATGGAGGGCCAAAGATGCTCCTAATTTATGTGCCTCTTAATAAATGAGGTGCATCTCACTCCAACGAAAAGGAGATAAGGACTGGTGTAGGAAATTCCACCCTTGATAAACCTCCTGCAAAGTATATTGGAATATTTTAGAGCTTTCTATGATGCGATAGGACAACCTCTTTAAGGGAACTTCTCATATACACTGCTCCCAAAAAGTTAGGGTAATGTCACACAGTGCAGTTATGACATGCATCAGGATGCTATCAGCCTCGTAAACCCCGGTGTTCTGCATAGTGGGAATGACTTAATTCATTTCAGCTAGTTACAATAAAAAGCTGCATCCTGAATGCATGTCAGAACTGCACTGTGTGCCAGCACCCCTAGGGATATTTGGCTTTTGAGCCTCTACGCGGCAACTCAGATGATCCCATAGATTTTCAATGGGATTCAGGTCTGGAGAAAGTGCAGGCTACTCCATTTGAGGTACCCCAGTCTCCAGCAGCTGTTCCCTAATGATGCGATCTCGATGAGATGGCACATTGTTGTCCATGAAGATGAAATTAGGCCTGTGTTGTTCATGCAGAGGCACAATTACTGGATTATTAATGTTATTCAAGAATTATGGGGTTGTCATTGTACCATTCACAGTGTGTAGGGCAGTTCTGTATTGACTAGACACACCTGTCCACACTGTAACACCACCACCACCAAAGGCTCGTCTGGTGACAACAGTGGCTGATGCATAGTGCTCTCCTTGACGTCTCCAACATCGTTGGCGGCCATCATTTCTGTTCACTGTGAATTGACTTTCATCAGTGAACAGCACTGAGGCCCACTGGTCCCTCGTCCAGCGTAGATGCTCCCTGGCACCTTGTGGTGTTGTCAGGTACCCTTGCAAATCATCTAGCATGCAGACCACGCTGATCTAAATGGTTTTGAATGGTCTGGTGTGACACTTGGATGCCTCTTACCTCCCTTAAATCTTCCTGGAGTTGTGTGGCATTCATCATCTGATTCCACAGGACATTGTTCACAATGAAGCGGTCATCAGTCTGGGATGTGGCCAAAGGACGTCCACTTCTATGCCTTTCTGTGACTCTTCCCATCTCTCTGTATCTGTTGCAACCTGCTGGTGACACTCTAAGCTCAGTGGCCTTTTCCGTCGGAGAACATCCTGCTTGAAGTCTCACAATGGCGAGGTACTGTTGATCAATTGTCAGGTGTCGCCTTGGTCTCATGATGTCAAAATGTGAACAGTATGATGAGGAGGACCAATTCTAATTGAACCAGGAAATCTATTGGGCGATTCATGGATCAAACACCTGTTGTGAATTTTGCTGTTAAGCTCCTTGTTAGAGAACAACAAGTTGTGCAACAACTACTGAAACATTGAACACTTGGACATGTGCATTCAAAAGTTCTGAGAAGGTCACATTAAGTTTACCTATAAAGGTTAGAATGCGTTTTAGGTGTGCTGTGAAATATCACCCACAAGCCAAATATCCCAAACCTTTTGTGAGTATTGTATGGACTTTTTATCACGTTATTCTATTTGTGTGTATACCTATTGTGGCCCCTAAAAAATCTTATTCTACAGTGTAGAAGTGGCAGCTCAGGGGTGCTCTTAGCTGCCTCTATACCTTCTATCATTTCAATGGTGACTAGCGTTGCCATCTTTCCCAACAAAAAATACTGTCCAGGTTTACACAGGTAAAAAAAAAAAGTGTGTGTGTGTGTGTGTGTGTGTGTAGTTTTGGGGGTGTGGCTTAACACTGGACATTATTGGACACCATTGGTTAAAGGGGTTGTCTGCGTTCAGATCTGAACCCGGACATACCCATATTTTCACCCAGGCAGCCACCCTGATGTTAGCATCGGAGCATGTTCTGCTCTGATGCGCTCCCTTGACCTGCACTGGATCGCTCAGGGCAAGGGCTTTTTTATTTACAATAGTACATTGCTGGGCGGAGGCTTCTGTTTTACAGGCTAGGGCAGCGCTAAAGCCTGCCCATCAGTGCCGGTGATGTCACCGGGCTCACTACTGGGCAGAAGCCTCCGCCTGGCAGCTTATGCAGTTCAACAACCCGACCACGTTCAAAAAGGGAGAGTTTTTTTGCCTTTGCCATCACAACGTGTGACTACCTGACAGAAAATGACAATGAATCCACATCTTTGCACAGATTTGGCCTTTTAAAGGCATGTGGTCCTAAAATTTGGATCAGCTGAAAAACAGCCTGTTTCAGTTTAATCATTATTTTCAATTAATTGAATGCTCAAAAAATGTTTTGTCTCACTCCCATTTCTTCTTGTTGCATGTTGAAGCTCTACTTGGAACCTTGTTAAGATCCAGCCATGCTAAATATGATTTTTTGCCATTTTTCAAGTGGTCTTAAACTTTTGATCAGGACTGTATAATCTAATATATAGAGATGTAGAGTACCTCAAAAAAGTGAGTACACCCCTAACATTTTTATAAATATGACACTTTGATACAATGTAAAGTAGTCAGTGTACAGCTTGTATAACAGTGTAAATGTGGTGTGCCCTCAACATAACTTAACACACAGCCCAATTAGCCATATTCCCTCCCCGGTGTCATGTGACTCTTTAGTGTTACAAGGTCTCAGGTGTGAATGGGGAGCAGGTGTGTTAAATTTGGTGTTATCGCTCTCATACTCTCTAATACTGGTCACTGGAAGTTCACCATGGCACCTCATGGCAAAGAACTCTCTGAGGATCTGAAAAAAAGAATTGTTGCTCTACATAAAGATGGCCTAGGCTATAAGAAGACTGTCAACACCCTGAAACTGAGCTGCAGCACAGTGGCCAAGACCATACAGCGGTCTAACAAGACAGGTTCCTCTCAGTGCTCAGACCATAAGCCGCACACTGCATCAGATTGGTCTGGATGGCTGTCGTCCCAGAAGGAAGTCTCTTCTAAAGATGATGCACAAACAGTTTGCTGGAGACAAGCAGACTAAGGACATGGATTACTGGAACCATGTCCTGTGGTCTGATAAGACTAAGTGGAAGAGGATTCCAGGGGCAACCTGTGAAGCTCTAGTGAACTCCATGCCTAAGAGAGTTAAGACAGTGCTGAAAATAATGGTGGCCACACAAAATATTCACACTTTGGGCACATTTTGCCCATTTTCATCTAGGGGTGTGCTCACTTTTGTCGCCAGAGATTTAGACATTAATGGCTGTGTGTTGAGTTATTTTGAGGGCACACCAAATTTACACTGTTATACAAGCTGTACACTGACTACTTTACATTGTATCTTAGGTGTCATATATATTCAGTGTTGTTTCATGAAAAGATATAGTAGAACATTTTCAAAATATTTTTTGTGAGATATTTGTCAGATACTGAATCTGTAGATACCAGCATATTATCGATAGGAAGAATACTTTTAAGGATTTTAGTCAGTAGTTCACTTAGAGTTTCTGTCCCACCCATACAGAAGGTCCTGGGTTCAAGACCTATCAGAAACAATCTAAAATGTAAATATACCGGGGTAACCCCAAGCACTGCTAGAATGTGGACAGTGCATTGTGATACCCCCACTCTTCATTGTCAGCCAGGTCATAAAATTCTATAGGTAGAACACCTCTTTAATTTCTTCTTTAGTCCTTTGATAGCGCTGCATGTAATGATGAGTCTAACCAGTAGGCACACTGTCTGCTGTAGCTCATCACGAATGGATTATTATTAAATAATGAATGTTCCATAGTACCACTGTCATCTGGTTAGGTGATCTGGTCTGTTCTGGAGTAGTCCCAGTGGTCTGTTCTGGGTGGCCCCCCAGTTTAGTTACTGGATGAGACTGCATTGTCTACATGGAGGAAATTATTCCCAAAATCAGAAAACAACATGACGAAGTCTTGTAAACCAGTCTGAGTGCTTTCCCTTTAACAAAATGCACCAGAATTGATCCAAATGAGCAGACATTGCTCTCCCTGGAACGATCACATTAGAGAGGAGTGTAACCTCTGAGTACAGTGAACCTTCCTGTTAACTTCAGTAACCAAGAGCCAAAAATCTCTCAGGTTGCTGCAAACGTCTTTCATCGAACGCAACAACACAACTAATTATCATCTGCCTGACCTGAGCATGAACAATGCCTCACCAAAAAGAGGCGCTAAATATACACTGCAACAATTGATTCATAATCAATACGAGACTGACAACTACACAGGGAACATAGGGTGCAGAATACCAGAATTGCCATATAAACTGCACAAAAATCTACACAATAATCCTACATCTTCTGTATATAATTATATATGTATAGCTGGTATAATTTATACATCTTCTTGTATATAGACTAGTGATATGGAGCATGCTGGTATAACCTGGGAGCATGCGGGTATAACCTGGGCATCTTCTGTATATAATTATATATGTACAGCTGGTATAAGTTATACATCTTCTTTTATATAGACTAGTGCTATGGAGCATGCTGGTATAACCTGGGCATCTTCTGTATATAATTATATTCGTACAGCTGGTATAAGTTATACATCTTCTTTTATATAGACTAGTGATATGGAGCATGCTGGTATAACCTGGGCATCTTCTGTATATAATTATATATGTACAGCTGGTATAAGTTATACATCTTCTTTTATATAGACTAGTGCTATGGAGCATGCTGGTATAACCTGGGCATTTTCTGTATATAATTCTATATGTACAGCTGGTATAAGTTATACATCATCTTGTATATAGTGATAGGAAGCATGCTGGTATAACCTGGGAATCTCCTGTATATAATTATATATGTACAGCTGGTATAAGTTATATATCTTCTTGTATATAGTGATATGGAGCATGCTGGTATAACCTGGGAATCTTCTGTATATAATTATATATGTACAGCTGGTATAAGTTATACATCTTCTTTTATATAGACTAGTGCTATGGAGCATGCTGGTATAACCTGGGCATCTTCTGTATATAATTATATATGTACAGCTGGTATAAGTTATACATCTTCTTGTATATAGTGATATGGAGCATGCTGGTATAACCTGGGCATCTTCTGTATATAATTATATATGTACAGCTGGTATAAGTTATACATCTTCTTGTATATAGTGATATGGAGCATGCTGGTATAACCTGGGAATCTTCTGTATATACTTATACAGTATATGTACAGCTGGTATAAGTGATACATCTTCTTGTATATAGTGATATGGTGCATGCTGGTATAACCTGGGTATCTTCTGTATATAATTATATATGTGCAGCTGGTATAAGTTATACATCTTCTTGTATATAGTGATATGGACCATGCTGGTATAGCCTGGGTATAATCTGTATATAATTATATATGTACAGCTGGTATAAATTATTATTATACATCTTGTATATAGTGATATGGACCATGCTGGTATAACCTGGGCATCTCCTGTATATAATTATATATGTACAGCTGGTATAAGTTATACATCATCTTGTATATAGTGATATGGAGCATACTGGTATAACCTGGGCATCTTCTGTATATAATTATATATGTGCAGCTGGTATAAGTTATACATCTTCTTGTATATAGTGATATGGACCATGCTGGTATAACCTGGGCATCTTCTGTATATAATTATATATGTACAGCTGGTATAAGTTATACATCTTATTGTACATAGTGATATGGAGCATACTGGTATAACCTGGGCATCTTCTGTATATAATTATATATGTACAGCTGGTTTACCTTATACATTCTCTTGTATATCGTGATATGGAACATGTTGGTATAACCTGGGCATCTTCAATTATATAATGATTCATGTACAACTGGTATGTTATACATTTTTTATATAGTGATAAATTAACCATGCTGGTATAACCTGACATCTCCTGGTATATAATATATAATGTACAGCTGTCACTGGCCGTGTATATTTGACATCTTGTATTTGATTTTCTGAACTTGTCATTTTCTCTGCTTCTGATTTATGTGTAAGTAAGTAACATCTGAGTCAGGGATATGACAATCCATAAAGACGCCCCCTACTGGCTTTGTCTTCTGGTACTGATACAATGTATCCCAATGTATCCCATTTGCCTGGTACATAGACACACTCTCGTCTATCTCCTGCGCCATGTCTCCTGGCGGTTATTAGCTGTACTGACAGGTTGACAAGCTGAGACAAGGAATGAAGCGTTTATACACTGGATGGTGATGCACGCATTCATCTCTTCTGTCAAACACTGATATAGAGGAGATTTTTCACTCCACTTGTCAGCTGCTTGCATTGTGTCCTAGTTCCTCGAGCGACGCATTTTACTGAATTAGTAAATGTGACTCATCATTAACAGCTCACACGGGTCAGTTGTCAGGCTGCGTTGCCATGTCTTACCGTCTCCCCGGGGCCTCATTCACACTCCACACGGTATTTACATACAGCAGAATGTACAGACAGAAGAAATATTCCAAATCGTCATACAGGAGACAGGGAAACAAGAACACATGCAATATGATGATAAGACCTTAACGGATTTTGGGAGGCATTCTCCTCATATAGAAGTCTGTGTGGTTATATGCAGGTGTACTGGTATATGGATGTGTACTGGTTATATGGGGGTATACTAGTAGTATTGAGGTATACTGAAAATAGTTATGTGCCAGCACATAATTGAAACTAACAGCTCCAGGTGGACCCCTTTGACTATAATGGGGTTTACCATTTTACCAGACAAAAAAGTCCTACCTGCTGGACTTTTTTTCCTGAAAATGTCGACAGACATAAGGGTCCATTCACACAACCATTTTCAGAACCATTAAAATCAATAGGGCCATTCATATTTTTTAAAGGCATCAAAAAACAAGGCAACAGACATCAAAAAACAAGACATGTCCCTTATTTGGCCATTTTGACGGCCAGTTGGATCCCACTGAATTAAATGGGTCTGTGCACATTTAGACAGAAGTGCACCCATCTAACAACTGTTCAAACGCGTACATGAGTGGCGCAGTAGGACCTTTCAGTATGGGAGGCAGCAGGACCTGACACTCCTAGCATCGTGATGTCACATAATCATGCTGGGGGAGTCAGGTCCTGCTACCTCCAGTGCGGACCAAACGTTCACTGCATGACTTTTGATGAGGTATTTTTGTTTTAGTTTTTTGGATTTGTCGGCACTACCGGGGATGGGAGGGCATTACGGTATATATACTGGAGGGACTATAGGGGATAATATATATCCTGGGGCACTACAAAGGGGCATTATATATACTGGGGGTACTGTGGGGGCCATCATATGTCCTGGGGGCACTACAGAGGGGCATTATATAAACTGGGGGCACTATGGGCGCCATCATATATCTTGGGGCACTACAGAGGAGCACTATACATACTGAGGGCACTATGAGGGGCACTATATGTCCTTACTAGATGGGTTGTTGCCCTTGTCAGGAGGAGCAGGACACATGGTGGCCAGGGGCATCAATATTTAATCAATATAATATTTTTTTGCTGATCCCCCTGAGTTTCCCATTATTTACATGTGTGCATTATATAAGACTGTAGTAGAATCTTTGGCAGTGCTGATATCGTACATTAATATGTCCACAGAGACTGGAATCGCTCAGTCACTGCAGACACCTGATCCCATTTATGGGCACCATCTTCTACCTCGCTGCAGGAAGTGGAGATTCCCTGTTATTTTTCCTATACTCACTGCTCATTTAAACCACCATTAATCTGCTGTCGCTGGCGGTGGCTTGTTCTGGGCCTGGTTAGTGTTAGACATTTGTCATTGTTCTCTGTGTATACACAACGGGCCTTTCATACATTCAGATACTTCTAGAAGAAACTTGATACATAAATGTTAGTACAATACATTCTGGATATTCCCCTTCGAGGTCAGCACACATTTCACATGTGCAGCCGAAAGTGCTTACACATCACTGAAGGCGGCCCATTTATATAAAGCGACTGCCTATAAGCAATTGCAGAGAGGCTCTATCATTCTTCCATCTCGTACCGCTAGATCAGGCAAATAAAAATGAGCAGTCTCAGCGGTGATGGTCAGACTTATATCACTTATTATTGCTACTATGGGGGAAATGTATCATTAACACTAGTCTGCCACTAGAAAAGTCACAAAGTCGGTGGATACGTGACTTTTCCTTGCCATGTCTGTGGCAGGGGGCATGGGGAGGGCGGGGCCATCAGCCCCCGTTAATTCATCATTTACGCCAGAAACTGGCGTAACTAATGATAAAAATGTATGGCAACTCTGAGCTGCAATACATTTCATTCTGGAGCACGGAGAGCCTGAGGAGGCAGGTGATTTCGGACGAGGCCTGCAACTTATCAAGGCCAGTGTAGTACACTCTGACTTTGATAAATCACGGCCTATGTGTTCAGATCAGAGCGTTACATTGGCAAGTGAGGAAGAGCAAGTGGGAAAACTGTAACTACCGTATTTTTTTCCCTATAAGACGCACCGGCCCATAAGACGCATCTAGGTTTTAGAGGAGGACAATAAGAAAAACATATTTTTCATGAGACTTCAGACCACCAATCAGACCCTCAATGTTAATCAGACCTCAGCTGACAGCCACAATAAGACCCCCAATGTAAATAAGACCCGAATCAGACCTCAGCTCAGACCCCAATGTGAATGACCCCCCCAATCAGACTTCAGATAAGAGCCCAATGCCTCTCACCAGCCCCTATTGCCTCATATCAGCCCCTCAGACGCCGCTACTCCTCTCCTCCAGCGCGATCCTCTTCATCCTGCCGCCGGCTGTGCTGTGAACCGACACGCACAGCGTGAAGTCATGGAGCGCCCTCACGCTGTGCTCAGCCGACAGCTGAGGACCAAGAAGCAGTGAGTACAGAGCCTTGACCGCTTCCTGGTCCTCTGGTACTAACGAGCGCTTCTATAATAGATTTAGTATTCGCCCCATAAGACACTGGGGCATTTTCCCCCCTTTTGGGGGGGAAATTGGAATGCGTATTATGGGTTGAAAAATACAGTAATTCATACAAGTTGGTGGAATACACTATCATACAAATACATCACCTTACCTGCCTGTGTGTATGTGCATGTAGATTTATGAGTGTTAACCTCTGCATGTCAGTGCACGCATATAAATGCACATGATTTTATCTTTTTCTCTATTCATGTGTGTCTATCTGTTTTTGGTGTTGTCAGTGTCTTACAGTGCTTCTGTAAATCCTTAGGTGTCTCAAAGCCCCCATACACATAAAAGTCAACAAACCGTTTTTGAACGGGCTCTGTCAGAAAAAAGTTGAGGGCAGTTGTTACCCATAAACTAACACCTCCAACACAATACAACATTGTACACTGTCAAGAATATAAAAATATATCTCTTATATATATACAAAATGAGTTTCTGTCTGTCCGTCCGTTTCTGTTCTTTATGTGCAACCAAACGACTGGACCGATCTTCACCAAATTTGGCACGCAGGTACATCAGGTGTCCGGGAAGGTTTTAGCTCTCTAGGACGTACCGTTTTTGAGATATTCCCAAAAAATGACCTGAATTAGCCAATAGAAGCCTGCAAGTCTTTCAATCATATCCTAACTGCCATACACACGGTCACATGTCCCTTATAAGCCAATAGAAGCTCATAGGCCTTTAGTCTCCACATACACACAGTTTTACTCCAGGTTTCCATAACAACCCAGCCATTTTTCTTCACTGCTGTAGTTCAGCTTTAGGCTAGGGCTGCGCGACGACAATGAGTCGCACGAAACATAGGGCACAACTACACTGCTACATGTGTTGCACAACATTGATGTCGCAACATTGATGTCGCACCAATGCTGCGCAACAATTTTTATAATGATAGTCTATGGTGTTGCACTGCAACATGCTGCGACTGCGACAGTGGCAGAAAAATCCATCTTGGATTGATTTTTTGGGACCGTCGTGTTGCAGTCGCAGCATGTCACAGTGCAACACCATAACCTATCATTATAAAAATTGTTGAGACAAAATGTTGCACGACACATGTCGTCATGTAGCGCTAGCATTAAAGCGGCAGGGTGCTGTGGAGGTTTCTGTTAAGGGGGCAGGGAACAGTGGAATTTACAGATAAGGGGACGGTCCCCTATGGAGGTCACTGTTAAGGGGGCGGGCCCCTGAGGAGGTCACTGTCAAGGGAGTGGAGTGCTGTGAAACTCACTGTTAAAGGGGCGAGCTGCTGTGAAGGTCAAAGTTAAGGGGGTGGGCTGCTGTGGAGGTCCCATTTTAAGGTGGCGGGGCATTGTGGGGGGGTCAGTGTTAAGGGGTGGGGACTGTGGAGGTCACTGTTGAAGGGGCGGGGTACTGTAGAGGTCACTGTTATGGGGGATACTGTCGAAATCTTTTAACGACACACACAAACATTAAATGAAATAGATTAAATATACCCGTGCGAAGCCAGGTCCTTCTGCTAGTATGTATATGTATATATATATATATATATATATATATATATATATAAATTAATCTATATTAGAAAATATGTCAATTAAAATACAAAAATAAGGAAATTAATGATGGGAAGGCACACATACCACGATACACATGCCATCATAAAAGCATTACATATGACATTATAAATATGTATAGAACATGGGTTGTGATATTGGTATCAATCAATAAATAAGGTCAAATAGTGTTAATGGGGTTATCCAAGACTGAATACCGCCCTACAATGGCTGGACCCGCGACACTGACCATACTTACCTGGTCCCCGATGCTGGTTTCCTCCCAGATCACATCTTGCCTGCCTGCAGAAAACAACATCCATCGACGGGGGACGTGGGTGCAGCCAATATTGGCTGCACCTATCCCCACACCACCCTACTCGGTGATGGATGTTGGATATTACCATACCTGGAGTCAGGAAGGATTATTTTGTCTTCCCCTGGATCAATATAGCAGGATTGCAGGTTGGACTTGATGGACTTTTGTCTTTTTCCAGAGAGACTGTACATTTACTTCAGGCCTAATTCTTCAATGAACTCTTTTACTGACCCGATCCCCGGGGAGTGATGGCCTGAGACAGTACACTGTGACATATCTCATCAGGACCACTACAACACCTATCCTCTGCACTGGCTCCTCAGGGACTTACTGCACATGCCTTTAAGACAGTGTTCAGCATGCCCCCCTGTTCCTACCCCATAACAGTTAATTTGAGGCCGATAGAAGCATTTCATTTCTGTTATCTACAACATCCCAGGTAATAAGGAAGATATTTAAGATAGTTCTTCTGTTCATGAGTATGAAAACCGTCAGTATTTGGACTGCCATGAGGAGGAGATTTAGGTTAGGGTAGTAATACTCGGAGCAAGTACCAGATAAAGAGGGTGATAAAGAGGTGATGATGCCAACAGAGAAGTATGGTAGTGACGGTGATTAACAATTGAGCATATCGGCTTCTACCATCATTAGCTCAGTGACAAGTGACACTGCTGCCATTGGAAAGCTTAAAAGCCCAAACCTAGGGCAAGTTCAGGTGGTGGTGGCAGAAATATGGCAAGCATTGCTGGTGGTGGCTTTGTGCAAGCCTCTCCAATGTGGGAATTTTTCAGTACATTACTGTCCAACTAAACCATTGCAGTGTATACGCATGGCAGTTCAAGCACAAATGTAGGAACTATGGCTCTCCTTCAGCACATGAGGTGGCATCATATGACCTCTAACATGACTAATTTGAAGGCGGTTCAGTTGCTGTCATATCACTTAGTGGATTCTGTTGCCTACATCAGTTGCTGTCATATCACTTAGTGGATTCTGTTGCCTACAGGCAATTGATGGTGTGTGTACTGTGTACAGCCTCGATAGAGGATACCTAACCAGTAACCACCATTATTTCTGAAAAAAAAAAAAAAAAAAGCCATCCTTGCTTTGCATTCTCATGTGGCGGAGAACGTGGGTTGCTCCTAATGACATATGGAATACCAATTATGGCCAAGGACAGCACATGGTCCACTGGCTCAGTGTTTTCCTTAACATTGGCAATGATGCACCACAATAAGGCTAGGTACAACTGACACCTCCACGGTTGTGCAGGTCTGGTTCCTATGTTCCCTTCAATTGACATCTTCCCATCCCAAATAGAAACAGGGTAGAGCATTGCTTCTACTCCCCCTCACTCCTTTCATCTGAAGCGTTGCCATGCTGTCTTCCAATTGTTGAGCCTGGGCTAGAGAAGCCATACAGTGTGAATCAAGTAGCAAATTTCCCGCACGATATCTCCGTACCAGCTACGAATGGGAAATGTAGTCAGAGACAATGGCAGGACCATCGTGGCTACACTGCATTTGGGGAATATAACACATACAGCCTTTATGGAGCATGTCATAAATTTGGTGGTGCAACATTTTTTTTTAAAGTATAGGGGCTTGCAGTAGAGGCTAACCATGTCCTGGAAAGTATGTGCAGTTCTCAGCCATTCTTATTTGGCTAACAATGCTATCCAGTGTGTGCAGTAACTTAACTGTCCGCCTTTACACTGTTTGATCTGTGACATTCCAGCTGAAGCGTCTATACGAGCATTGTTAAGCGGTCAATGATTACATCATGCGCCAGGCCAACACAGCAGGGAGCATGTATTATTGTTTTTTTTAGCTCAGGCAGTGGCAGCTCATCAGAGACACACGTCATGTACTCAGGCCCTTCGAAGAAGCAGGGAGCAAGAGCAGCATTATCAATATCATCAGCCTGATATTTAGATTGGAGCAAACTCTCACACAGACAGATGCAACAAGGGAACAGCTTCCACATTTTGCTTGCCGCCATGTTGATGTTGGGGACTCACAAGTACAGAAAGAAGCAAAAGAGGATGAGGAGCTAGGACTAGAACGAGAGAACGATGAGGAGGAGTTGGTGGTGGTAGAGGAAGACACAGAGTTTTCACAGGCAGAGCTAGAGGACAAGATTGACACTAGATGTGGCACAGCTGACGATCATGACGATGACAATGCCCATGACCAACCATTGCAGGGCAGGGCAGAGGACAAAACAAATGAGTTCTTGAATATTTGAGTACGGTTGGTTGCATGTATGTGTATAGTTGTCTCTGTCTTTGGTTGACTGTCAGAGTATAGTTGATTGAATGTATCTGTAAAGTTGTGTCTGTCTTTGGTTGAGCGTAATGCCGTCATACACATTTAATAGCAGTCAGACGAACTTTTGGTCAACAGGTATCTTATTTATTATTTATTTTATGCACTTATATACTACTATATTCCGCAGCACTTTACAGACATTACCATCCAACTGTCCCCAATGGGGCTCACAATCTAAGGTCCCTATCAGTATGTCTTTGGAGTGTGGGAGGAAACCGGAGTACCCGGAGGAAACCCACCCAAACATGGGGAGCACATACAAACTCCATGCAGATGGTCGGATTCGAACCTAGGACCCCAGCGCTGCTAGGCACCAGTGCTAACTCACTTACCCTTACAAATAGACATTCGGTTTCCCCGAAAATGTATGAGTATTCAATGGGAAGATAGCCACTGTCAGACACTTTTGGTGATGGCTTATTTCCTGGGAGAACAAAAGGATCAGCCAAAAATATTCACATCTTCTGTCAGGGGAGAGTTGGGAGCTTCCCATATACATGAGAGTGTAAAGTGTCTAATGTGTATGGAGGCCTTTAGAGTATAGTCAGTTGTGTGTATGTGTATAGTTATGAATGTCTATGGGTGAGTGTATAAGTATAGTTGAATGTATGTATGTAGTTGGGTCTGTCTTTGGTTTGAGTGTATGAGTATAGTTGGTTGTGTATATTTGTGTATTTGTACATGTCCTTAGTTGTGTGTATAGTTGGTTGTTTGTATGTATATAGTTGTGTCTGTCTTTAGTTGTGTGCATGTGTATAGTTGTGTCTGTCTTTAGTTGTGTGCATGTGTATAGTTGTGTCTGTCTTTGGTTGTGTGTATGTGTATAGTTGTGTCTGTCTTTAGTTGTGTGCATGTGTATAGTTGTGTCTGTCTTTGGTTGTGTGTATGTGTATAGTTGTGTCTGTCTTTAGTTGTGTGCATGTGTATAGTTGTGTCTGTCTTTGGTTGTGTGTATGTGTATAGTTGTGTCTGTCTTTGGTTGTGTGTATGTGTATAGTTGTGTCTGTCTTTAGTTGTGTGCATGTGTATAGTTGTGTCTGTCTTTGGTTGTGTGTATGTGTATAGTTGTGTCTGTCTTTGGTTGTGTGTATGTGTATAGTTGTGTCTGTCTTTAGTTGTGTGCATGTGTATAGTTGTGTCTGTCTTTGGTTGTGTGTATGTGTATAGTTGTGTCTGTCTTTGGATGTGTGTATGTGTATAATTGGTTGTGTGTATGTGTACTGTATATCTTTGGTTGTGTGTGTATGTGTATACTTCTCTGTCTATGAGATTGTATACGCAAAGTTGGTTGAGTGTATATGTATAGTTGTGTATGTCTTTGGTTGTGGGTGTGTATAATTGTGCATATTTACAGTATATTTTGGTTGTGTATGTCTTTGGTTGTGTGTATGTGTATAATTGTGTATATTTACAGTGTATCTTTGGTTGTGTGTGTATAATTGTGTATATTTACAGTATATTTTGGTTGTGTGTATGTGTATAATTGTGTATATTTACAGTGTATCTTTGGTTGTGTGTGTGTATAATTGTGTATATTTACAGTATATTTTGGTTGTGTGCATGTGTATAATTGTGTATATTTACAGTGTATCTTTGGTTGCGTGTGTGTAGTTGTGTATATTTACAGTATATTTTGGTTGTGTGTGTGTATAATTGTGTATATTTACAGTGTATCTTTTGGTTGTGTGTGTAGTTGTGTCTGTCTATGAGTGAATGTATAATTATAGTTGGTTGTGTATATGTATATAGTTGTGTGTGTCCTTGGTTGTGTGTGTGTGTATATATCTTTGGTTGTGTGTATATGTGTAATACTTCTCTGTCTATGAGAGTGTATAAGCATAGTTGGTTGAGTGTATATGTATAGTTGTGTATATGTCTTTGGTTGTGTGTGTGTATAATTGTGTATATTTACAGTGTATCTCTGGTTGTGTGTGTATAATTGTGTATATTTACAGTGTATCTTTGTGTGTATAATTGTGTATATTTACAGTATATTTTGGTTGCGTGCATGTGTATAATTGTGTATATTTACAGTGTATCTTTGGTTGCGTGTGTGTAGTTGTGTATATTTACAGTATATTTTGGTTGTGTGTGTGTATAATTGTGTATATTTACAGTGTATCTTTTGGTTGTGTGTGTAGTTGTGTCTGTCTATGAGTGAATGTATAATTATAGTTGGTTGTGTATATGTATATAGTTGTGTGTGTCCTTGGTTGTGTGTGTGTGTATATATCTTTGGTTGTGTGTGTATGTGTAATACTTCTCTGTCTATGAGAGTGTATAAGCATAGTTGGTTGAGTGTATATGTATAGTTGTGTATATGTCTTTGGTTGTGTGTGTGTATAATTGTGTATATTTACAGGTATCTTTGGTTGTGTGTAGTTGTGTATATTTACAGTATATTTTGGTTGTGAGTATGTGTATTATTGTGTATATTTACAGGTATCTTTGGTTGTGTGTGTGTGTAGTTGTGTCTGTCTATGAGTGAATGTATAAATATAGTTGGTTGTGCATATGTATACAGTTGAGTGTGACCTTGGTTGTGCGTATGTCTATAGTGGATATTAAGGTGTATAGTTCTGTATGTCTTTTTGTGTGTGCAGAACACAACACTGAATAATCTGCTGCAGGAAGAGAATGATGATCCGGAGCCGTCGGTAGTGATAATTCATTCATTCCACTTTGTACCTATTTTCGTGGCAGGTGGAAATGTCGCACCTCACACAATGGAGAAGATGACAAGAGGATTCAGGAGGAGTTCTTTCGCTGCACATGAATTTAGAGCGCCAAAAGTCCTAATAAACCGGTCATAACTGTTCCTGGAAAAGCTAGGTGACATCACATCCCCCACAGTAGTCATCACTCAGCTTTCCTGGGCTCCTGAATGTATGCAGTGATATAGGATATGGTTTGGCTGTCTTGTATAGTAGGGCTAGGTGACAGCACCTGTAGGGAGTGTAATGACGATGCTTTTGTCACCCAGCTTTCCCAGGAAGAAATATAGTGAAGAAACTTATTTTCTTGGATGTTTTAGCTTTTAGGAGGAACGCTGTGGTAGCCTAATCTCCTGAAATAAATACCTCCATTTATGTTGCTCTGGGACTCAATACAAAGATGATTTCTGAATTCAAATCTATTCTGAATCCAAGACAATGGAAACAAACATGGCTGCCAGATGAGCTCTATACAGAAATGTGAACGCGCTAAGGACGCCAAGAAGACACGTACGAGACAATAGACCAGCACCCTCCTCCCCTGAAATAAAAGATGACCTAGAAATGTAACCCCCTGAGTCATTATCCTATTCAAGAGGTATTCTAGTCTCTACATGGGTGACAATAATGCATGGCTGCCATTAAAATGACCGTGTCACCCAGCTTTCCACACACCCTGAACGACCTGTCTATCAGCATTGTTACTGAAAGCTCCATTCACCTGCTCCCTCTGTGCTACTTTCCTGTCTGTCAGTCCGCACTGAAGTTCTGGTATTCTGTTCATGAAGCAGGAGGCTCAGGATGAACAGAGCTATTGGTTTCTCCCAGACAGCAGAATAGGATTGTGGGGGGGGGGGGCAGGGAGACTATATTAGATGAATCCATTGGTAAAACATGTTACAGAGCCTCCGGAAAGAAAGACCTATAAATCCCCACAAAGATGTGGCCGAGAGAACGGCTCCAGTATTTCGTGGGAGGCTGTCTTCTCGACAACGCGGATCTAGTGAATGGAGCGGCAGTTCTGTGGAAGTGAAATTGGGCATAAAAATCTTTATTGCATGTGTAAGAAAAATAATGTGTAAACACGAGGCAGGGGAGAAGATTGCATTTTATCGATCATTTTCACCTCAGCAATCCGAGGCAGAGAAAAAAAACAAGCAAAATGACAGATCTCAGGTTTTAATGTTGAAAATGGGCTAAAAATAGTTTGGTGCCGTAACTTGGAAGATGGACGCTAAATGGTTTCTGCCTAGAAAAAAGACAACGCGGTGTTAAGTAGACGACAGCGCGTAGTAATAGCGGTGAAGAATAGGAGATGTGCGGGCGGCTGTAAGAGGTGACAGAAGCTGATAATAATACGCCGCCAGAGACACGAGGTGAAGGGATTTTATAAATGTGTAATGAGACAAAACATCCACCTGAGGCATGCATCCAGTCACCAACGGGGGCGCTATAACACACCCAGGTAATGTCATTTATAATGTGCACCCCACAAATGGGCACTCCTTCCTGTGCAGCCACTGGCTTCAGTCTCTTTCTCCTGTGCAGTCACCGTGGGCAGTCTCATCCTCCAGTGCAGGCGCTATGTCTGCAGTCTCTTTTTCTTGTGCGGTCATCTTTTCCTCCTGTGCAGTGACTATATGCAGTCTTTTCATCCTGTGTGCAATCTCTTCCTCCTGTGCTATCAATATGTGCAGTCTCTTCCTCCTGCGCAATCACTTCCTCTTGTGCGGTCATTGTGCGCAGTCTCTTCCTGATCCTCCTGTGCAGTCATATTGTGTTCAGTCTCTTCCTCCTGTGCAGTCATGGTGTGCAGTCTCTTCCTCCTGTGCAGTCATGGTGTGCAGTCTCTTCCTCTTTTGCAGTCATTTTGTGCAGTCTCTTCCTCCTGCGCAGTCATTTTGTGCAGTCTCTTCCTCCTGTGCAGTCTCTTCCTCCTGTGCAGTCATGGTGTGCAGTCTCTTCCTCTTGTGCAGTCATTTTGTGCAGTCTCTTCCTCCTGCGCAGTCATTTTGTGCAGTCTCTTCCTCCTGTGCAGTCATGGTGTGCAGTCTCTTCCTCCTGTGGTGCAGTCATGGTGTGCAGTCTCTTCCTCCTGTGCAGTCATTTTGTGCAGTCTCCTCCTCCTGTGCAGTCTCTTCCTCCTGTGCAGTCTCTTCCTGACCCTCCTGTGCAGTCATATTGCGTGCAGTCTCTTCCTCCTGTGCAGTCATGGTGTGCAGTCTCTTCCTCCTGTGCAGTCATTGTGCACAGTCCCTTCCTGATCATCCTGTGCAGTCATGTTGTGTGCCGTCTCTTCCTCCTGTGCAGTCTTATTTTGTGCAGTCTCTTCCTCCTGTGCAGTCATATTGTGTGCATTCTCTTCCTCCTGTGCAGTCATTTTGTGCAGTCTCTTCCTCCTGTGCAGTCAAATTGTGTGCAGTCTCTTCCTCCTGTGCAGTCATTGTGTGCAGTCTCTTCCTCCTGTACAGTCATTTTGTGCAGTCTCTTCCTCCTGTGCAGTCATTGTGTGCAGTCTCTTCCTCCTGTGCAGTCATGGTGTGCAGTCTCTTCCTCCTGTGCAGTCATTTGTGCAGTCTCTTCCTCCTGTGCAGTCATATTGTGTGCAGTCTCTTCCTTCTGTGCAGTCATGGTGTGCAGTCTCTTCCTCCTGTGCAGTCATGGTGTGCAGTCTCCTCCTCCTGTGCAGTCATATTGTGTGCAGTCTCTTCCTCCTGTGCAGTCATGGTGTGCAGTCTCTTCCTCCTGTGCAGTCATTTGTGCAGTCTCTTCCTCCTGTGCAGTCTCTTCCTGACCCTCCTGTGCAGTCATATTGCGTGCAGTCTCTTCCTCCTGTGCAGTCATGGTGTGCAGTCTCTTCCTCCTGTGCAGTCATTGTGCACAGTCCCTTCCTGATCATCCTGTGCAGTCATGTTGTGTGCCGTCTCTTCCTCCTGTGCAGTCTTATTTTGTGCAGTCTCTTCCTCCTGTGCAGTCATATTGTGTGCATTCTCTTCCTCCTGTGCAGTCATTTTGTGCAGTCTCTTCCTCCTGTGCAGTCAAATTGTGTGCAGTCTCTTCCTCCTGTGCAGTCATGGTGTGCAGTCTCTTCCTCCTGTGCAGTCATTGTGTGCAGTCTCTTCCTCCTGTACAGTCATTTTGTGCAGTCTCTTCCTCCTGTGCAGTCATTGTGTGCAGTCTCTTCCTCCTGTGCAGTCATGGTGTGCAGTCTCTTCCTCCTGTGCAGTCATTTGTGCAGTCTCTTCCTCCTGTGCAGTCATATTGTGTGCAGTCTCTTCCTCCTGTGCAGTCATGGTGTGCAGTCTCTTCCTCCTGTGCAGTCATGGTGTGCAGTCTCCTCCTCCTGTGCAGTCATATTGTGTGCAGTCTCTTCCTCCTGTGCAGTCATGGTGTGCAGTCTCTTCCTCCTGTGCAGTCATTTGTGCAGTCTCTTCCTCCTGTGCAGTCATATTGTGTGCAGTCTCTTCCTCCTGTGCAGTCATTTTGTGCAGTCTCTTCCTCCTGTGCAGTCATTTTGTGCAGTCTCTTCCTCCTGTGCAGTCATATTGTGTGCAGTCTCTTCCTCCTGTGCAGTCTCTTCCTCCTGTGCAGTCATTTTGTGTGCAGTCTCTTCCTCCTGTGCAGTCTCTTCCTCCTGTGCAGTCACTGGGTGCTGCTTCTCACTACTGCATACCACCGAATTTTTGAAAATTGCAAAGAGGGACAATATGTGCGGCACGCATAGCGTGCCGTGGCAAATTGTAATAGTACTAGGCCACGCATAAAACTCCTCACAAAGCATAACTGGACTCAGGTGCACTGTCTTTAGGCCAACCCAATGGCAATTATAATATACCAAAACAAGGACGAAATGACAGGCACTCTACCATCTGGAATTATATGAAGAGTCTTACATCTATTATATCAATCCTTTAATAATACTATTGTTCATAACACATCACAGTGAATATACACTGCTCAAAAAAATAAAGGGAACACAAAAATAACACATCCTAGATCTGAGTTAATTAAATATTCTTCTGAAATACTTTGTTCTTTACATAGTTGAATGTGCTGACAACAAAATCACACAAAAATAAAAAAAAATGGAAATCAAATTTTTCAACCCATGGAGGTCTGGATTTGGAGTCACCCTCAAAATTAAAGTGGAAAAACACACTACAGGCTGATCCAACTTTGATGTAATGTCCTTAAAACAAGTCAAAATGAGGCTCAGTAGTGTGTGTGGCCTCCATGTGCCTGTATGACCTCCCTACAACGCCTGTGCATGCTCCTGATGAGGTGGCGGACGGTCTCCTGAGGGATCTCCTCCCAGACCTAGACTAAAGCATCTGCCAACTCCTGGACAGTCTGTGGTGCAACGTGACGTTGGTGGATAGAGCGAGACATGATGTCCCAGATGTGCTCAATTGGATTCAGGTCTGGGGAACGGGCGGGCCAGTCCATAGCATCAATGCCTTCGTCTTGCAGGAACTGCTGACACACTCCAGCCACATGAGGTCTAGCATTGTCTTGCATTAGGAGGAACCCAGGGCCAACCGCACCAGCATATGGTCTCACAAGGGGTCTGAGGATCTCATCTCGGTACCTAATGGCAGTCAGGCTACCTCTGGCGAGCACATGGAGGGCTGTGCGGCCCTCCAAAGAAATGCCACCCCACACCATTACTGACCCAATGCCAAACCGGTCATGCTGGAGGATGTTGCAGGCAGCAGAACGTTCTCCACGGCGTCTCCAGACTCTGTCACGTCTGTCACATGTGCTCAGTGTGAACCTGCTTTCATCTGTGAAGAGCACAGGGCGCCAGTGGCGAATTTGCCAATCTTGGTGTTCTCTGGCAAATGCCAAACGTCCTGCACGGTGTTGGGCTGTAAGCACAACCCCCACCTGTGGACGTCGGGCCCTCATATCACCCTCATGGAGTCTGTTTCTGACCGTTTGAGCAGACACATGCACATTTGTGGCCTGCTGGAGGTCATTTTGCAGGGCTCTGGCAGTGCTCCTCCTGTTCCTCCTTGCACAAAGGCGGAGGTAGCGGTCCTGCTGCTGGGTTGTTGCCCTCCTACGGCCTCCTCCACGTCTCCTGATGTACTGGCCTGTCTCCTGGTAGCGCCTCCATGCTCTGGACACTACGCTGACAGACACAGCAAACCTTCTGGCCACAGCTCGCATTGATGTGCCATCCTGGATAAGCTGCACTACCTGAGCCACTTGTGTGGGTTGTAGACTCCGTCTCATGCTACCACTAGAGTGAAAGCACCGCCAGCATTCAAAAGTGACCAAAACATCAGCCAGGAAGCATAGGAACTGAGAAGTGGTCTGTGGTCACCACCTGCAGAACCACTCCTTTATTGGGGTGTCTTGCTAATTGCCTATAATTTCCACCTGTTGTCTATCCCATTTGCACAACAGCATGTGAAATTGATTGTCACTCAGTGTTGCTTCCTAAGTGGACAGTTTGATTTTACAGAAGTGTGATTGACTTGGAGTTACATTGTGTTGTTTAAGTGTTCCCTTTATTTTTTTGAGCAGTGTACTTACCCCTCTCTGCGTCTCCTAGCATAGCAGGTGATGCTAGGGAGGCTCGTCCCCGTCTGCCATTGGCTGCTACCCCCCCCCCAACCCGACACCGGATGTCTTCATCCGCGCACGGGGAGGAGCTGCATTGGCAGAGCGGGGAACAGGAGCTGCGCAGGGAGCGGGGTAAGTATATTCACTGTGAGGGGCCTAGAGATATTGGGGACATTTTTATAGTATTATATAACCGCTTATTTAAGATCCCCCAAAAATTACATCACACATTTAAAAAGAAAGGATATATCCGAAATATAAAAAATATATATAAAAGTGACCAAAAAAAAAGAAGTTTAGATGAATATATGCAGTTCTCCTCATTGTTGGTCCCCTATATAGATAAATAGATAGTTTATATTTGGGATATATCCTTTCTTTTTAAATGTGTGATGGCACTATTTAGGGGAGGTGGATCTGTGGATGGCACTGTTTAGGGGAGGGGGATCTGTTGATGGCACTATTTAGGGGAGGGGGATCTGTGGATGGCACTGTTTAGGGGAGGGTGATCTGTTGATGGCACTATTTAGGGGAGGGGGATCTGTGGATGGCACTGTTTAGGGGAGGGGGATCTGTGGATGGCACTGTTTAGGGGAGAGGGATCTGTGGATGGCACTATTTAGGGGAGGGGGATCTGTGGATGGCATTATTTAAGGGAGGGGGATCTGTGGATGGCACTATTTAGGGGAGGGGGATCTGTGGATGGCACTATTTAGGGGAGGGGGATCTGTGGATGGCACTATTTAGGGGAGGGGGATCTGTGGATGGCACTATTTAGGGGAGGGGGATCTGTGGACGGCACTGTTTAGTGGAGGGGGATCTGTGGACGGCACTGTTTAGGGGAGAGGGATCTGTGGATGGCACTGTTTAGGGGAGGGGGATCTGTGGATGGCACTATTTAGGGGAGGGGGATCTGTGGATGGCACTATTTAGGGGAGGGGGATCTGTGGATGGCACTATTTAGGGGAGGGGGATCTGTGGATGGCACTATTTAGGGGAGGGGGATCTGTGGATGGCACTATTTAGGGGAGAGGGATATGTGGATGACACTATTTAGGGGAGGGGGATCTGTGTATGGCACTATTTAGGGGAGGGGGATCTGTTGATGGCACTATTTAGGGGAGGGGGATCTGTGGACGGCACTGTTTAGGGGAGAGGGATCTGTGGATGGCACTGTTTAGGGGAGGGGGATCTGTGGATGGCACTATTTAGGGGAGGGGATCTGTGGATGGCACTATTTAGGGGAGGGGGATCTGTGGATGGCACTGTTTAGGGGAGAGGGATCTGTGGATGGCACTGTTTAGGGGAGAGGGATCTGTGGATGGCACTGTTTAGGGGAGGGGGATCTGTGTATGGCACTGTTTAGGGGAGGGGGGATCTGTTGATGGCACTGTTTAGGGGAGGAGGATCTGTGGATGGAACTATTTAGGGGAGAGGGATCTGTGGATGGCACTATTTAAAGGAGGGGGATCTGTGGATGGCACTATTTAGGGGAAGGGGATCTGTGGATGGCACTATTTAGGGGAGGGGGATCTGTGGATGGCACGGGGGAGTGGGGCCCATAATTTTTTTTTGCTATGGGGCCCATGCATTTCTAGCTACGCCCCTGTCCACAGATCTCCCTCCCCGCCTCTCACAGGAGTGTACATATATAAAATAAAATAAACATATTTCACATGAACACTTACAGTTACTTGGCATGGCCCTTGGGGATCTTGGACACCACTTCCACACTTTGGCCGGGGGCTCGGCGGAGCTGATGTTGTGTTTTATCCTAATGAGAAAGATTTCATAATAAGGATTTGGAGAAGGGGCAGAGGGATAGCAGAGCAGGGGGAGGCTGGTGCTGCTACTAGGGGGTCATACCATGGGGGAGTAATAAATAAAGCCCACCATTATGCCCCCCCCAGTAAAAATAATTCTCCTTATAATGTGCAAAACATACCCCCTTATGCCCCCAGTTGAGCTAATGTCCCCCATAATGTGCCAGTATAAAATACCCCTATATAGTGCCCCAGTAAATGCCTCCATAGTGCTCCTCTCCCCCCTTCCTGCTAGTGCCCCCCATAATGTACCAGTATAAAATGCCCCATATATCGTGCCCCAGTAGATGCCCTCAGTGTCCCCCATAATTTGCAAGTATAAAATACTCCTTCTTAGTGCCCCACGTAGATGACTCCATAGTACTCCTGTCTCCCCTTCTCCATAGTACCCACCATAATGTGTCCCAGTATAAAATGTTACTGTACAGAGCCCTCCATATAAAACACCCCTTCTTTGTGGCCTCAGTAGATGCCCCTATAGTGCCCACCAATAATGTGCCAGCAATAAGTGCCCTCAATAACGTGCCACTGCCAGTAACAAGAGCCCCCCAATGTGCCAGTAATAAGCCCCCATCACGTGCCAGTAACAAGAGCCCCCATCACGTGCCAGTAATAAGCCCCCCATTACGTGCTAGTAATAAGCCCCCCATTACGTGCTAGTAATAAGCCCCCAATCACGTGCCAGTAATAAGCCCCCCATCACGTGCCAGTAATAAGCCCCCCCATTACGTGCCAGTAATAAGCCCCCATCAAGTGCCAGTAATAAGCCCCCATCACGTGCCAGTAATAAGCCCCCCATCACGTGCCAGTAATAAGCCCCCCATCACGTGCCAGTAATAAGCCCCCCCATTACGTGCCAGTAAGAAGCCCCCATCACGTGCCAGTAATAAGCCCCCATCACGTGCCAGTAATAAGCCCCCCATCACGTGCCAGTAATAAGCCTCCATCACGTGCCAGTAATAAGCCCCCCATCACGTGCCAGTAATAAGCCCCCCAATGTGCCAGTAATAAGCCCCCCATCACGTGCCAGTAATAAGCCCCCCCATTACGTGCTAGTAATAAGCCCCCCCATTACGTGCCAGTATTAAGCCCCCCCATCATGTGCCAGTATTAAGCGCCCCCATGTGCCAGTATTAAGGCCCCCCCATCATGTGGCAGTATTAAGTCCCCCCCATCATGTGCCAGTATTAAGTCCCCCCCATCATCATGTGCCAGTTTTAAGTTCCCCCCCATTGTAATAAGTCCCTCCATTGTAATAAGCCCCCCATTGTAATAAGCCCCCCCATTGTAATAAGCCCCCCAATGTGCCAGTAACACTATTGTAAAAAAAAAAAAACACTTATACTTACCTCAGTGTCAGCGATGCGATGCAGACTCTTCCTGTGTCCCGCGCTGTAAGGCTCAGGCGGCGCGATGACGTCATCGCTCGGCCGGCAGCCTATCAGAGGCCGGCGCAGGCGTAGTGCCTGCAGCCTATCAGAGGAAGGGGAAGGGACACGCCTCTCCCTCCCCTGCACCTCCGCTGGCACAGGCATGTCAGGCAGATTACAATGGAGATGAGCGCAATGGAAGTGCTCATCTCCCTGTGCCCGGCGGCGGCGGTGGCTCACTTAGGGGGGAGGGGGGGCATTTTAGTTGGGGGGGCACATGGGGGGGGCACAGCATGATGTAGGGGGGGCCGTGGCCCCCTCTGGCCCCCCCCTGGCGACGCCACTGCTACACATCGCGCTTGCAGAGCAAGTGTAGACGGAGTCCATAGCCTCCTCCCACACAAGCCTGTAGCACAATGTGTGACAGCACATCATGCTGCTGCTAGGGAGCGCCGGCCGCTAAGAGGAATGATGAAGCAGGGTGGCTTCACCATTACAATCAATGGAAAAGGATCTTTTTAGGCGCAAATTCACTGGAGGAGCCGGTCGTGATATCCAGTTAAAAAATTCTTCTTTATTTGAAGAAAGCGCACATGTATATAAAAGAACAACGCGTTTCGGGGATAAAACAGTTCCCCTTCACCAGGTTAGACAAAGGAACCATTACAATTAGCTGGGATAGGGACATACCTCAGTCATTCCGGACCACGGGACAGCCACTGAAATTCGAGACTGTCCCACCGGTTTCGGAACGGTTGGGAGCTTTGCTACTGTGCAGTCACTGGGTGCAGTCACTCTCTTCTGCTTCTACTGCCTTCTGTTTCTTTAGCTTCTACCCTTGCCATCCATGTTTGCTCTCAAGTTCAGCTTTTCTTGTCACCTGGTCACCCAGAGGCTCCTACCCTCTGCCAGGCCGTAGACCAATACTCTTCAACCTGCGGCTCTTCAGACATTGCAAAGCTTTATACTGGAGACCACTGCACTACCCTGACCCACACTATACTGCAGAGCATGCTCTGATCAAAGGCTGAACCCACAGGGGGCAGATCACCTGAAATGAGCAAAACTGTTGCCTTAGCTGTGACTAGAGTAGAAGAGATGAAGTCGGTCAGGATAGGTAGAAGCAGAGTTGCTCTTTATTCTGTGCACATCTGACCTGTGCTGTGGATTACAGTACCTAGCGAGATTTCCTAGAGTTCCACATAACTTTAATGAGCATAGAGCCGCCATTACTGTATTTCCATGTATTAATGGGCGGATGATGAATCTCCTTCCGCTTGGCTCCTATTTTGAGCGGTGATATTTTAATCTGCGGTTGCGGCAGATGAATGTTCTGTGTGACAGAACGCCCGGGAAATCGTGTAAATAAAGAGAAGTGGCTTCTGACATCTCCCATTTTAAAGCTTTTTTATTGTAGTCTTAGCATAAACAGCGCACAGCTGTGTTATACTAACTGCTGAGAGCCGCGCTCCGCTCCTGTCCCCCGCCACTCTTAAAGAGACCCCGCCACCTCGAAAGAGTATCTGCAGCTAAGCTGGAGGCCAGATAGGACCGCCATCAGAAATCGCACAGCATTCATCATCCATCTATTCCAGGTCCAACAAAGGCTTGGAAACAAGGCACATAGGTGCACCCCTATCAACGACGCCAGGAAATAATATTGTTCGTCACCCGCCATTCCTCAAACCATGTAGAAGTAGAGAAAAAACTGGAGGAGATTTATTAAACTGGTTCAAAGTAGAACTGGCTTAGTTGCCCATAGCAACCTCTCATTTTACAATGGAGCTATGAAAATGAAATGTGGAATCTGATTGGTTGCTATGGGCAACTAAGGTAGTTCTACTTTACACCAGTCACTTTTTATAACCCCCCCCCCCCCCCCCCCTTTCCAGCATCATCAGACTGTCAGGGGGATTCTATACTTTCTAAAAGCTGGCCAAATGCATTCAGCGAAAGAGTGTGTGTCATTACATAGTGTCAAATGAAGAGAGGCCCCACACATAGTGTCAGATGGAGAGTGTCCTCCTATATAGTTTCAGATGTATTGTGTCCTATATAGTGTCAGATGGAGAGTGTCCTCCTATATAGTGTCAGATGTATTGTGTCCTATATAGTGTCAGATGGAGAGTGTCCTCCTATATAGTGTCAGATGGAGAGTGTCCTCATATATTGTGTCAGATGTATTGTGTCCTATATAGTGTCCGATGGAGAGTGTCCTCCTATATAGTGTCAGATGGAGAGTGTCCTCCTATATAGTGTCAGATGGAGAGTGTCCTCCTATATAGTATCAGATGTATTGTGTCCTATATAGTGTCAGATGGAGAGTGTCCTCCTATATAGTGTCAGATGGAGAGTGTCCTCCTATATAGTATCAGATGTATTGTGTCCTATATAGTGTCAGATGGAGAGTGTCCTCCTATATAGTGTCAGATGTATTGTGTCCTATATAGTGTCAGATGGAGAGTGACCTCCTATATAGTGTCAGATGTATTGTGTCCTATATAGTGTCAGATGGAGAGTGTCCTCCTATATAGTGTCAGATGGAGAGTGTCCTCATATATTGTGTCAGATGTATTGTGTCCTATATAGTGTCCGATGGAGAGTGTCCTCCTATATAGTGTCAGATGGAGAGTGTCCTCCTATATAGTGTCAGATGTATTGTGTCCTATATAGTGTCCGATGGAGAATGTCCTCCTATATAGTGTCAGATATATTGTGTCCTATATAGTGTCCGATGGAGAGTGTCCCCATACACAGTGTCAGGTGGAGAGTGTCCTCCTATATAGTGTCAGATGGAGAGTGTCCAACTATATAGTGTCAGATGGAGAGTGTCATCCTATAGAGTGTCAGATGGAGAGTGTCCTCCTATAGAGTGTCAGATGGAGAGTGTCCCCCTATATAGTGTCAGATGTAGAGTGTCCTCCTATATAGTGTAAGATAGAGAGTGTCCTCCTATATAGTGTCAGATGTAGAGTGTCCAACTATATAGTGTCAGATGTAGAGTGTCCAACTATATAGTGTAAGATAGAGAGTTTCCTCCTATATAGTGTCAGATGTATTGTGTCCTATATAGTGTCAGATGGAGAGTGTCCCGATACACAGTGTCAGGTGTAGAGTGTCCTCCTATATAGTGTAAGATAGAGAGTGTCCTCCTATATAGTGTCAGATGTAGAGTGTCCAACTATATAGTGTAAGATAGAGAGTTTCCTCCTATATAGTGTAAGATAGAGAGTGTCCTCCAATATAGTGTCAGATGTATTGTGTCCTATATAGTGTCAGATGGAGAGTGTCCAACTATATAGTGTCAGATGGAGAGTGTCCAACTATATAGTGTCAGATGGAGAGTGTCCTCCTATAGAGTGTCAGATGGTGAGTGTCCCCCTATATAGTGTCAGCTGGAGAGTGTCCTCCTATAGAGTGTCAGATGGAGAGTGTCCTCCTATAGAGTGTCAGATGGAGAGTGTCCAACTATATAGGAGGACACTCTCCATCTGACACTATATAGTTGGACACTCTCCATCTGACACTCTATAGGAGGACACTCTCCATCTGACACTATAGAGTGTCAGATGGAGAGTGTCCTCCTAAATAGTGTCAGAAGGAGAGTTTCCTCCTATATAGTGTAAGATAGAGAGTGTCCTCCTATATAGTGTCAGATGTAGAGTGTCCTCCTATAGAGTGTCAGATGTAGAGTGTCCAACTATATATTGTCAGATGGAGAGTGTCCAACTATATAGTGTCAGATGTACTGTGTCCTATACAGTGTCAGATGGAGAGTGTCCTCCTATAGAGTGTCAGATGGAGAGTATCCCCCTATATAGTGTCAGATGGAGAGTGTCCTCCGATAGAGTGTCAGATGGAGATTGTCCTCCTATAGAGTGTCAGATGGAGAGTGTCCTCCTATAGAGTGTCAGATGGAGAGTGTCCAACTATATAGGGGGACACTCTCCATCTGACACTATATAGTTGGACACTCTCCATCTGACACTCTATAGGAGGACACTCTCCATCTGACACTATAGAGTGTCAGATGGAGAGTGTCCAACTATAGAGTGTCAGATGGAGAGTGTCCTCCTATAGAGTGTCAGATGGAGAGTGTCCAACTATATAGTGTCAGATGGAGAGTGTCCTCCTATAGAATGTCAGATGGTGAGTGTCCCCCTATATAGTGTCAGATGGAGAGTGTCCTCCTATAGAGTGTCAGATGGAGAGTGTCCTCCTATAGAGTGTCAGATGGAGAGTGTCCTCCTATAGAGTGTCAGATGGAGAGTGTCCCCCTATATAGTGTCAGATGGAGAGTGTCCAACTATATAGTGTCAGATGGAGAGTGTCCTCCTATAGAGTGTCAGATGGTGAGTGTCCCCCTATATAGTGTCAGATGGAGAGTGTCCTCCTATATAGTGTAAGATAGAGAGTGTCCTCCTATATAGTGTCAGATGTAGAGTGTCCAACTATATAGTGTCAGATGTAGAGTGTCCAACTATATAATGTCAGATGTAGAGTGTCCAACTATATAGTGTCAGATGTATTGTGTCCTATATAGTGTCAGATGGAGAGTGTCCAACTATATAGTGTCAGATGTATTGTGTCATATACAGTGTCAGGTGGAGAGTGTCCTCCTGTATAGTGTCAGATGGAGAGTGTCCTCCTATATAGTGTCAGATGGAGAGTGTCCTCCTATAGAGTGTCAGATGGAGAGTGTCCTCCTATAGAGTGTCAGATGGAGAGTGTCCAACTATATAGTGTCAGATGGAGAGTGTCCTCCTATAGAGTGTCAGATGGAGAGTGTCCCCCTATATAGTGTCAGAGGGAGAGTGTCCTCCTATAGAGTGTCAGATGGAGAGTGTCCTCCTATGGAGAGTGTCAGGGGGGATTCTATACTTTCTAAAAGCTGGCCAAATGCATTCAGCGAAAGAGTGTGTGTCATTACATAGTGTCAAATGAAGAGAGGCCCCACACATAGTGTCAGATGGAGAGTGTCCTCCTATATAGTGTCAGATTTATTATGTCCTATATAGTGTATGATGGAGAGTGTCCTCCTATATAGTGTCAGATGTATTGTGTCCTATATAGTGTCCGATGGAGAGTGTCCTCCTATATAGTGTCAGATGTATTGTGTCCTATATAGTGTCCGATGGAGACTGTCCTCCTATATAGTGTCAGATGTATTGTGCCCTATATAGTGTCCGATGGAGAGTGTCCTCCTATATAGTGTCAGATGTATTGTGTCCTATATAGTGTCAGATGGAGAGTGTCCCCATACACAGTGTCAGGTGGAGAGTGTCCTCCTATATAGTGTCAGATGGAGAGTGTCCAACTATATAGTGTCAGATGGAGAGTGTCCAACTATATAGTGTCAGATGGAGAGTGTCCTCCTATAGAGTGTCAGATGGAGAGTGTCCCCCTATATAGTGTCAGATGGAGAGTGTCCTCCTATAGAGTGTCAGATGGAGAGTGTCCTCCTATAGAGTGTCAGATGGAGAGTGTCCAACTATATAGTGTCAGATGGAGAGTGTCCTCCTATAGAGTGTAAGATGGAGAGTGTCCTCCTATATAGTGTCAGATGGAGAGTGTCCAACTATATAGTGTCAGATGGAGAGTGTCCCCCTATATAGTGTCAGATGGAGAGTGTCCTCCTATAGAGTGTCAGATGGAGAGTATCCCCCTAATTAGTGTCAGATGGAGAGTGTCCTCCTATATAGTGTAAGATAGAGAGTGTCCAACTATATAGTGTCAGATAGAGAGTGTCCTCCTATAGAGTGTCAGATGTAGAGTGTCCAACTATATAGTGTCAGATGGACAGTGTCCTCCTATATACTGTCAGATGTAGAGTGTCCTCCTATATAGTGTAAGATAGAGAGTGTCCTCCTATATACTGTCAGATGTAGAGTGTCCAACTATATAGTGTCAGATGTATTGTGTCCTATATAGTGTCAGATAGAGAGTGTCCCCATACACAGTGTCAGGTGGAGAGTATCCTCCTATATAGTGTCAGATGGAGAGTGTCCTCCCATATAGTGTCAGATGGAGAGTGTCCTACTATATAGTGTAAGATAGAGAGTGTCCTCCTATAGAGTGTCAGATGGAGAGTGTCCTCCTATAGAGTGTCAGATGGAGAGTGTCCAACTATATAGTGTAAGATGGAGAATGTCCTCCTATAGAGTGTCAGATGGAGAGTGTCCCCCTATATAGTGTCAGAGGGAGAGTGTCCTCCTATAGAGTGTCAGATGGAGAGTGTCCTCCTATGGAGAGTGTCAGGGGGGATTCTATACTTTCTAAAAGCTGGCCAAATGCATTCAGCGAAAGAGTGTGTGTCATTACATAGTGTCAAATGAAGAGAGGCCCCACACATAGTGTCAGATGGAGAGTGTCCTCCTATATTGTGTCAGATGTATTGTGTCCTATATAGTGTATGATGGAGAGTGTCCTCCTATATAGTGTCAGATGTATTGTGTCCTATATAGTGTCCGATGGAGACTGTCCTGCTATATAGTGTCAGATGTATTGTGCCCTATATAGTGTCCGATGGAGAGTGTCCTCCTATATAGTGTCAGATGTATTGTGTCCTATATAGTGTGAGATGGAGAGTGTCCCCATACACAGTGTCAGGTGGAGAGTGTCCAACTATATAGTGTCAGATGGAGAGTGTCCAACTATATAGTGTCAGATGGAGAGTGTCCTCCTATAGAGTGTCAGATGGAGAGTGTCCCCCTATAGAGTGTCAGATGGAGAGTGTCCTCCTATAGAGTGTCAGATGGAGAGTGTCCTCCTATAGAGTGTCAGATGGAGAGTGTCCTCCTATAGAGTGTCAGATGGAGAGTGTCCAACTATATAGTGTCAGATGGAGAGTGTCCTCCTTTAGAGTGTCAGATGGAGAGTGTCCTCCTATATAGTGTCAGATGAAGAGTGTCCCCCTATATATTGTCAGATGGAGAGTGTCCCCTTATATAGTGTCAGATGGAGAGTGTCCTCCTATAGAGTGTCAGATGGAGAGTGTCCTCCTATAGAGTGTCAGATGGAGAGTGTCCCCTATATAGTGTCAGATGGAGAGTGTCCTCCTATAGAGTTTCAGATGGAGAGTGTCCCCCTATATAGTGTCAGAAGGAGAGTGTCCTCCTATAGAGTGTCAGATGGAGAGTGTCCTCCTATAGAGTGTCAGATGTAGAGTGTCCTCCTATATAGTGTAAGATAGAGAGTTTCCTCCTATATAGTGTAAGATATAGAGTGTCCTCCTATATAGTGTCAGATGTAGAGTGTCCAACTATATAGTGTCAGATGTAGAGTGTCCAACTATATAGTGTCAGATGTATTGTGTCCTATATAGTGTCAGATGGAGAGTGTCCTCCTATACAGTGTCAGGTGGAGAGTGTCCTCCTATATAGTATCAGATGGAGAGTGTCCTCCTATAGAGTGTCAGATGGAGAGTATCCCCCTAAATAGTGTCAGATGGAGAGTGTCCTCCTATATAGTGTAAGATAGAGAGTGTCCAACTATATAGTGTCAGATGGAGAGTGTCCTCCTATAGAGTGTCAGATGGAGAGTGTCCAACTATATAGTGTCAGATGGACAGTGTCCTCCTATATACTGTCAGATGTAGAGTGTCCTCCTATATAGTGTAAGATAGAGAGTTTCCTCCTATATAGTGTAAGATAGAGAGTGTCCTCCTATATAGTGTCAGATGTAGAGTGTCCAACTATATAGTGTCAGATGTAGAGTGTCCTCCTATAGAGTTTCAGATGGAGAGTGTCCCCCTATATAGTGTCAGAAGGAGAGTGTCCTCCTATAGAGTGTCAGATGGAGAGTGTCCTCCTATAGAGTGTCAGATGTAGAGTGTCCTCCTATATAGTGTAAGATAGAGAGTTTCCTCCTATATAGTGTAAGATATAGAGTGTCCTCCTATATAGTGTCAGATGTAGAGTGTCCAACTATATAGTGTCAGATGTAGAGTGTCCAACTATATAGTGTCAGATGTATTGTGTCCTATATAGTGTCAGATGGAGAGTGTCCTCCTATACAGTGTCAGGTGGAGAGTGTCCTCCTATATAGTATCAGATGGAGAGTGTCCTCCTATAGAGTGTCAGATGGAGAGTATCCCCCTAAATAGTGTCAGATGGAGAGTGTCCTCCTATATAGTGTAAGATAGAGAGTGTCCAACTATATAGTGTCAGATGGAGAGTGTCCTCCTATAGAGTGTCAGATGGAGAGTGTCCAACTATATAGTGTCAGATGGACAGTGTCCTCCTATATACTGTCAGATGTAGAGTGTCCTCCTATATAGTGTAAGATAGAGAGTTTCCTCCTATATAGTGTAAGATAGAGAGTGTCCTCCTATATAGTGTCAGATGTAGAGTGTCCAACTATATAGTGTCAGATGTAGAGTGTCCAACTATATAGTGTCAGATGTATTGTGTCCTATATAGTGTCAGATGGAGAGTGTCCTCCTATACAGTGTCAGGTGGAGAGTGTCCTCCTATATAGTATCAGATGGAGAGTGTCCTCCTATAGAGTGTCAGATGGAGAGTGTCCAACTATATAGTGTCAGATGGACAGTGTCCTCCTATATACTGTCAGATGTAGAGTGTCCTCCTATATAGTGTAAGATAGAGAGTTTCCTCCTATATAGTGTAAGATAGAGAGTGTCCTCCTATATAGTGTCAGATGTAGAGTGTCCAACTATATAGTGTCATATGTAGAGTGTCCAACTATATAGTGTCAGATGTATTGTGTCCTATATAGTGTCAGATGGAGAGTGTCCTCCTATACAGTGTCAGGTGGAGAGTGTCCTCCTATATAGTATCAGATGGAGAGTGTCCTCCTATAGAGTGTCAGATGGAGAGTATCCCCCTAAATAGTGTCAGATGGAGAGTGTCCTCCTATATAGTGTAAGATAGAGAGTGTCCAACTATATAGTGTCAGATGGAGAGTGTCCTCCTATAGAGTGTCAGATGGAGAGTGTCCAACTATATAGTGTCAGATGGACAGTGTCCTCCTATATACTGTCAGATGTAGAGTGTCCTCCTATATAGTGTAAGATAGAGGGTTTCCTCCTATATAGTGTAAGATAGAGAGTGTCCTCCTATACAGTTGCAAGAAAAAGTTTGTGAACCCTTTGGAATGATATTGATTTCTGCACAAATTGGTCATAAAATGTGATCTGATCTTCATCTAAGTCACAACAATAGACAATCACAGTCTGCTTAAACTAATAACACACAAAGAATTAAATGTTACCATGTTTTTATTGAACACACCATGTAAACATTCACAGTGCAGGTGGAAAAAGTATGCAAACCCCTAGACTAATGACATCTTGAAGAGCTAATTGGAGTGAGGTGTCAGCCAACTGGAGTCCAATCAATGAGATGAGATTTGAGGTGTTGGTTACAGCTGCCCTGCCCTATAAAAAACACACACCAGTTCTGGGTTTGCTTTTCACAAGAAGCATTGCCTGATGTGAATGATGCCTCGCACAAAAGAGCTCTCAGAAGACCTACGATTAAGAATGGTTGACTTGCATAAAGCTGGAAAGGGTTATAAAAGTATCTCCAAAAGCCTTGCTGTTCATCAGTCTACGGTAAGACAAATTGTGTATAAATGGAGAAAGTTCAGCACTGCTGCTACTGTCCCTAGGAGTGGCCGTCCTGTAAAGATGACTGCAAAAGCACAACGCAGACTGCTCAATGAGGTGAAGAAGAATCCTAGAGTGTCAGCTAAAGACTTACAAAAAGTCTCTGGCATATGCTAACATCCCTGTTAGCGAATCTGCGATACGTAAAACACTAAACAAGAATGGATTTCATGGGAGGATACCACAGAGGAAGCCACTGCTGTCCAAAAAAAAACATTTCTGCACATTTACAGTTTGCATCAGAGCACCTGGATGTTCCACAGCAGTACTGGCAAAATATTCTGTGGACAGATGAAACCAAAGTTGAGTTGTTTGGAAGAAACACACAACACTATGTGTAGAGAAAAAGAGGCACAGCACACCAACATCAAAACCTCATCCCAACTGTGAAGTATGGTGGTGGGGGCATCATGGTTTGGGGCTGCTTTGCTGCGTCAGGGCCTGGACGGATTGCCATCATCGAAGGAAAAATTAATTCCCAAGTTTATCAAGACATTTTGCAGAAGAACTGAAGGCCATCTGTCCACCAGCTGAAGCTCAACAGAAGATGGGTGTTGCAACAGGACAACGACCCAAAGCATAGAAGTAAATCAATAACAGAATGGCTTAAACAGAAGAAAATACCCCTGCTGGAGTGGCCCAGTCAGAGTCCTGACCTCAACCCGATTGAGATGCTGTGGCATAATCTCAAGAAAGCGATTCACACCAGACATCCCAAGAATATTGCTGAACTGAAACAGTTCTGTAAAGAGGAATGGTCAATAATTACTCCTGACCGTTGTGCACGTCTGATCTGCAACTACAGGAAACGTTTGGTTGAAGTTATTGCTGCCAAAGGAGGTTCAACCAGTTATTAAATCCAAGGGTTCACATACTTTTTCCACCTGCACTGTGAATGTTTACATGGTGTGTTCAATAAAAACATGGTAACATTTAATTCTTTGTGTGTTATTAGTTTAAGCAGACTGTGATTGTCTATTGTTGTGACTTAGATGAAGATCAGATCACATTTTATGACCAATTTGTGCAGAAATCCATATAATTCCAAAGAGTTCACATACTTTTTCTTGCAACTGTATACTGTCAGATTTAGAGTGTCCAACTATATAGTGTCAGATGTATTGTATCCTATATAGTGTCAGATAGAGAGTGTCCCCATACACAGTGTCAGGTGAAGAGTATCCTCCTATATAGTGTCAGATGGAGAGTGTCCAACTATATAGTGTCAGATGGAGAGTGTCCTCCTATAGAGTGTCAGATGGAGAGTGTCCAACTATATACTGTCAGATGTAGAGTGTCCTCCTATATAGTGTAAGATAGAGAGTTTCCTCCTATATAGTGTAAGATAGAGAGTGTCCTCCTATATACTGTCAGATGGAGAGTGTCCTACTATATAGTGTAAGATAGCGAGTGTCCCCCTATACACTGTGTGCAGAATTATTAGGCAAATGAGTATTTTGACCACATCATCCTCTTTATGCATGTTGTCTTACTCCAAGCTGTATAGGCTCGAAAGCCTACTACCAATTAAGCATATTAGGTGATGTGCATCTCTGTAATGAGAAGGGGTGTGGTCTAATGACATCAACACCCTATATTAGGTGTGCATAATTATTAGGCAACTTCCTTTCCTTTGGCAAAATGGATCAAAAGAAGGACTTGACAGGCTCAGAAAAGTCAAAAATAGTGAGATATCTTGCAGAGGGATGTAGCACTCTTAAAATTGCAAAGCTTCTGAAGCGTGATCATCGAACAATCAAGCGTTTCATTCAAAATAGTCCACAGGGTCGCAAGAAGCGTGTGGAAAAACCAAGGCGCAAAATAACTGCCCATGAACTGAGAAAAGTCAAGCGTGCAGCTGCCAAGATGCCACTTGCCACCAGTTTGGCCATATTTCAGAGCTGCAACATCACTGGAGTGCCCAAAAGCACAAGGTGTGCAATACTCAGACACATGGCCAAGGTAAGAAAGGCTGAAAGACGACCACCACTGAACAAGACACACAAGCTGAAACGTCAAGACTGGGCCAAGAAATATCTCAAGACTGATTTTTCTAAGGTTTTATGGACTGATGAAATGAGAGTGAGTCTTGATGGGCCAGATGGATGGGCCCGTGGCTGGATTGGTAAAGGGCAGAGAGCTCCAGTCCGACTCAGACGCCAGCAAGGTGGAGGTGGAGTACTGGTTTGGGCTGGTATCATCAAAGATGAGCTTGTGGGGCCTTTTCGGGTTGAGGATGGAGTCAAGCTCAACTCCCAGTCCTACTGCCAGTTTCTGGAAGACACCTTCTTCAAGCAGTGGTACAGGAAGAAGTCTGCATCCTTCAAGAAAAACATGATTTTCATGCAGGACAATGCTCCATCATCGCGTCCAAGTACTCCAAAGCGTGGCTGGCAAGAAAGGGTATAAAAGAAGAAAATCTAATGACATGGCCTCCTTGTTCACCTGATCTGAACCCCATTGAGAACCTGTGGTCCATCATCAAATGTGAGATTTACAAGGAGGGAAAACAGTACACCTCTCTGAACAGTGTCTGGGAGGCTGTGGTTGCTGCTGCACGCAATGTTGATGGTGAACAGATCAAAACACTGACAGAATCCATGGATGGCAGGCTTTTGAGTGTCCTTGCAAAGAAAGGTGGCTATATTGGTCACTGATTTGTTTTTGTTTTGTTTTTGAATGTCAGAAATGTATATTTGTGAATGTTGAGATGTTATATTGGTTTCACTGGTAAAAATAAATAATTGAAATGGGTATATATTTGTTTTTTGTTAAGTTGCCTAATAATTTTGCACAGTAATAGTCACCTGCACACACAGATATCCCCCTAAAATAGCTAAAACTAAAAACAAACTAAAAACTACTTCCAAAAATATTCAGCTTTGATATTAATGAGTTTTTTGGGTTCATTGAGAACATGGTTGTTGTTCAATAATAAAATTAATCCTCAAAAATACAACTTGCCTAATAATTCTGCACTCCCTGTAGAGTGTCAGATGGAGAATGTCCTCCCATATAGTGTCAGATGGAGAATGTCCTCCTATATAGTGTCAGATGGAGAGTGTCCTCCTATATAGTATCAGATGGAGAGTGTCCCCCTATATAGTATCAGATGGAGAGTGTCCCCATACACAGTGTCAGATGGAGAGTGTCCTCATACATAATGTCAGATGGAGAGTGTCCCCATACACAGTCAGAACTACAACTCCCAGCAAACCCCATGTTCTGAGCCTCTTACATTGAATCACAGAACTTCTCTCCACTGCTAAGCTCCGCCTCTTCATGCACTGATCACATGGCCGTGAGGTCATCGCAGGTCCTTCAACTGCTGAGCTCTGCCTGCTGAAGTCATCACAGGTCCTTCAGTGACTGCAGACAGAGGAGGACTCTGAAAGAGGTTAGTGGAAAGTGGGGGAGTGGCAGCTGAGGTGAATGGTGACGTGCGGAGCGGACAGCCGTTTTGGGACCGCGGGACAGCCCCTGAAATCTGGGACTGTCTCGCCACATCCGGGACAGTTGGGAGATAGGGTACTTATTTACCCTATGAGTTCCATTTTCTCATTGGCCATGTCTCTGGCAGGCTTTTAGGCACAGAGGCAGCCCACCAGTATCCTGCCTTCTCACAGTCGCTGCAGGGACCCCTTAATGTTGCTGCCTGTTGCTATGTGAGAAGGTAGTATGTGCAGGTAGCTTTTCAGTGGACCCCCAGAATTAATTTTACTGGTGGGCTTAGGCACCCCAGTCCGAGGCTGCCTGTGGATTTTTCATGGGGCTGAGACTAGTTCCTACGCACAGTATAAGTGATGCCTTTTTCTCAGGAGAAGGCGATGTTTGCATGTAAAACCCCTTTAAATGAAAATCAATAAATGTTATTACTGATGATGCTAAGCTGGCACTGAAATACTGTATGGAGAGTTTTCAAGATGATCAATAAATTGGATCTGTCACTTTAAATGGATTCTGATTAATTCTGATATCGATATCTTAAGTGGAACAGGAACTGACAGCTCCTATAATGGATTTGTGAGGAGGAGAATAAATCATTATGAAAGAGGACCTGTCACCTCTCCTGACTTGTCAGTTTTAGTAACTACTTATGTTCCCATGTAATAATAATTCTACTCTTTTGACTCCATGATGTGCCATTCCTTTATTATTCCTGCTAGAAGTGGGGGGGGGGGGGGGGGCACAAAGTATGACTTTGGCAGCAGTGATTGAATAGTGTCAGACTGTGCAGGGACACCTCAAACTGGTAACATCCATCTGGACCTTCATTGCAGACTGCTAGTAATTTATTCATAGCTTCTAGCAGGAATAATAAAGGGGTAGCACAATAGAGAACCATAGGAATAGATGATCCAGGATTGTTTTTACCCCAGAAATACAAGAAGTTTCTAAAACAGACATGTCAGGAGAGGAGATGGAAAGCTGTGCTATCTCTATGTGCTGTGTAGATAAATACAGTCTATTGCTCCCTGGTATCAGCCATTTCACGCTGTGGAGAACTCACCCATACAGTCTATTCAACCCTGTTATCTATGATTTAGGCTAAGGAGAGTCTGATTGTAGGACAAGGGCTTCCAGTGTATTGCTCCCTGGTATCAGCCATTTCAGGTTAGTTCATTAAGGCAGAAACTTCCCTGCCCTCAATGACAGCTACTAGCGATTAGCGAAGCGAGCTTCCGATGCTACATCCGAAGTCACTTCATTCAAAACTTCAGATTACGGGCTCACGCGGTCTAATCACAGCGGAGAGCGTCACAGCCAGGGAGAAGTTGGCGCTCTCCGCTGTGATTGGACCATGCTACAGCCAAGGAGAAGCAACGCCCATTGAGAAATCCCGGCGTCTCTCCTCCCTGTACCCATGCTCAGGATTAACATACGGAGCGGGAAAACAGCAGGGGGCACAGTGGGGCTTATGAGGGGTATTTAAAAAAAAATAACCAGGGCATCAGCATTAGCGCAAGAAATGTATTTAATTAAACTAGAAAAATCCCATGAAAGGTCCTCTTTAAAGCTTGAACCGAAGCCAAGTTTGGTTCCAATACTTTGCGAAAACCTGACTTCGGCTCATCAGAGCCCATGCATTTCAAGGCTGTACGGAGACGGATGATGGCAGCCGCTCCTCTTATAATGTTAGAGCACCATTATAAGCTCTGGATTGTACAGTTACTGGTCCTGTCGGGTTCTTATCTGGTTAGAGAATCCTCTATGACCGACCTCCATTTCTTTTAAGAACGTTCCTGAGCCATTGTTGAATGAAACATTCGCCATATTGCACCATTTACCCCATCACTGCACTGGAAAAGGACACGTTTAAGGGTACGGCTACTCGCGACATTTCAGATAATGATTGCCAATGGTGTCACCGTGCGACACATGACATCCTGCCACTGCGACGCGACAGTCGCAAGAAATACAAACATGCTGGATTATGTGGCGCAAGTCACATGTTGCGCGCGACTTTTACTTCTTCGGCTTTAATGTAAGTCACGTGCAGCACATGACTCGCCTGCGATTCTGCAGTGTTGTCACAGCCTCTAATATAGTCGAGCGTCAGCAAGTTGCAGACAAGTCGCACATATGTTTGTGCCGAGCGACTTGCTGTCCCGTGGCCTGCCTTACCCGAAATCTCAACATCGCTATGTTGCCACCAGAGTGTTTTATCGTAAGAGGGGAACTTTAGGGAGTGATTATGAACCTTTGCGACAGATAACAATGCCATCACTTCACCTACTCCGGCAGCGAGCTTTCTAGGTTAATCCCATTTCTGCTTCAATTGTTCCGGATGACAGAATTCTGAGATTCCTTTTAAGCTAAACATCCTCTTGTGATTTCAGGTATTTTCCTGAAGTGACTCCCCCTCTGGGCCTGATATGTCTGAAGGCAATCTCCTCCGAACAGCGGCCCCTTCTTCATCCATTAAATCTGAGAGGGTTTCCCAGAGCTCTAAACGCAAGGAGGATTCGGTAACGCGGCTGCGGCGATTTTAACTCCACTTGTCCATTATGGAATAGCTCTGCTCCATAGGAAATCATTGGCAATTGCCTCTCTCTCGGAGCACCTTATAACTAGGCCTGTGGTCGCTATAGACTCACTGTTAATATAACCCATAACAATCACTCATGCATTTATGGTGGCAAAATGGTCTCCATCAGTCAGGTGGAATTATGATGCCACCACAGTTGCTTTAGTGTCAGTCTTTACTTTAGTTCTAGAGTTTAAATCCTGAACCGAGGAAGGTCATGATGAACCAAGCTATAAGTCTCTTCCACCAGGGCACTGAATTGTAAGAGCGTCCTGGACCAGTCTGGTCATTATAGAATAAACTAACTCCAACTATGAAGAGATTAAATCTAGGAGGACGTATGATTAGTATTATTTCACTTTTGTTTTTTACATTCTACTCCCCCACCCCCACTAATCTGCTCCCAGCATCTTCTCCTCTATATGTGCTTATCTGCGACTTGAGACATTAAGGCAGTAATCTGCTATGTACTCAGGAACGTCCCTCCAGGCGGACCTGGGATGTGGCCTACTTTCAGACCGGAGAGACCGACACGTTTCGCGCCTTCATATTTCCACTGATTGTTTAATCCCTGGATGTGCTGATACATAGAAGTGTAATTATGGTAATTTGTTCACATCTGTTCTACCAACCTCTGCACTCCCAGAAGCCTTTTATATACAAGACTCCTTATTATAGATCAGACATTGCGGCTTACATGCACATTACAGATCTACGTACAAAGCTCCGCAATCCACAAAAATAACATTTAGTAATCCATTATGATCCCAGTGATATGTAGATATATAGGAAATGCTGAAAAGTGACAGATATTAAGAGCTTATTAATATAACAGGCACTTACAAACGCATGCGACCTCTTGCCCTCCCCCAATGTAGTGCAATTAGAGTGTTCTACATGGCGTGCTTAGTGACTGTCGCTATGACATTCGAATAGGAGGCCACCTTTAAGTTCACCATATTCCTTCCAGACACCCGTGGGTGCTGTCATTATAAAGGATGGCAGGCACTATAATGCATTTTGTGGGTTGCACCCCAATAAGAGCAACATGGACTGAGGTTTCGATGAACTGAGGTTTTCGCAAACCTGAGATCGTGGTGCACAAAACCAAGCAGCAGCTGGAGTGGTGTAAAGCATCAGTATCCTACATAAATGCAGCATGCCAGGACTCCCTAAGGATGTTGCGGGCGTGAATGTACTAGTGATAAGGTGTCAAGGATAATCGTACTCACGGTTTAGTTGTCTCTTGGGGTCGGCAGTGCAGTGGATGGGAAGACAGCACGAAATCCTCCGGGGCACTCTCGGTTACAGGGAACACCAGCCAGATAGAAGTTGAGGTGCCCTTTATGGTAATGGTGTGTAAGGTGCTTTTGAGGCTGGGCCTCTGTGTTCGTGACGCCAGCACCGTTAGGTGAAAATGTTGAGAGTAGTAGTAAGAATGAGGAGTCGGTTGTTGTAAACCAGTTGAACATTTACTAAATCAATAGTCTCTGGACAGTTGGTACAGTTCATCAATGGAAAGCGTTTGGCATAGCATAAGTGCAGCGTCCCACTCGGGACACGTGGGAACTGCAAAATTACTGTGAAACGGCATTATCATCTTGCATGTCATTTTGTATTGCAACACCTGTTGTATCCCTGTTCATAGGCTGGTCTGGTGTAATTTATACATCCCACCACTAGATGGGGATAGCACTTAGGTTATATAAATACTTAGGTCAGGCCTAGTGGGAGAGTTTGGGGTGGAGCAGCTTAGTTGAGGTAGAGAACAGTGAGGAGATGAGAGGAGCGGAGCAGTCTGTTAAACTGAGGCTACACACCACAGATTAGTGGGTGAAGGCAAATGCAGAAATGAGGTAGAGCCAAGGTATGAGGCGCAGGAGAGAGTTTTCCTCCTGTGACCTTCTTAGATCCTAGATCCTACAACCAGAGGATAGCGTTTTTCGTCCCTGGAAGAAGATAACCAAGCTAAAGAGAGACATCGGTGATAACAGCCATTACTAATGGCTCAATGGGCACCTTTGCACATGGTGGAGGACAATCTAGCTACAGGCAGCCTCACCATACTTTGAAGAATACAGATTAGCTACCTGTGTAAGGGCTTGTAAGATACAGAAACAAAAGGACTAAGCATACCAATAAGCATTACAGGCATCCTCACCAAACAACTCTGATTTACTAGGGACCTGAAGCAGAGTCACCTACCAGAACTACTGATACAGAACCTTCAAGCTAAGCTAAACCCAGCCAAACCTATTAACAGTGGATCAACAGAATTCCTCTAAATTGCAAAACACTGTATTGTACTGTCTGGATGTATATGCCGCAACTGGAACCAACTTCAGTAAAAGTTGTGAGTTGTATCCTACCACTGTCTACTTCATTCTTACCATTGGTTGTTCAGCGTCCCACTACATTGTGTGGGCTCTGCTTAAAAGCACTTTTTACCCTAAAAATTGTATTGTGCTATGTTATGTGACTTTGTACTAACTTATCTGCAAAATCACTGTTACCAGGCAAATTAGGTGTAATTTATACATCCCACCACTAGATGGGGATAACACTTAGGTTCTTTATATACCTACAGGTCAGGCCTAGTGAGACAGATTAGGAGAGGATTCAAATTAAAACAGAGATGAGAATGCAGAGTGAAGACTTCACACCACAGATTAGTGAGTGGAGCCAACTTCGCTATGTGGTAGTACCAAGGTGTGAGGCGCAGAAGAGCGTTTTTCTTCTGTGGCCGGACTATATACTTGCATCCCTGACCAGTAGGTGAGAATTTGCCTCCCTGGAATAGAAACAAGCATCAGAAAGATTCATCAGTGATAATAGCCATTATTTAGGGCCACAGACACCTTTGCGCATGGTGGAGGACTTATAGCTTCTGGCAGCCACACCATACTTCTGAGAGACAGACTAGCTACCTGTCCCAATATTCAGCTTGGAGGGAAAAGACAAGGTATAGGACTGAGCACATCAACAGGAATAAGGTACTCCATAACCACAGCCTGAATCAAGGCCTAAGAAAGCCTAGGAACAGTGGATCTGCAGACTAACTCTAATACCAACAAGAGACTGTATTCTGTACTTCTGTAGCCAAAGTCAACAACAGTAAAAGTTGTGAGTTGCATCTTACCACTGTCTACCTCATTATTACTACCTATGGTTGTACCACCATTAACATACTGGCGTCACGACAAAGACCATCAAGGGACTCAGCCGCAACAAGCACCCTAAGCACCCCTAACATCAAGGGCACCTCAACCACCATCTTGGCTGATGCTTCCTACCACAGAGTGTGCCCCGGAGGATTCCGTGCTGTCCACCTCAACACTGTGCTGCCAGCCCAGGGAGGCTTTCTGCTAACCGTGAGTAAACTGATGAACTGTGTGTTATTACTTGACCCCTCATCGGTCCACCGTGCACCTCACGTGTTGCCCCTGCGCTACTGGCTGGCTGCAGTTGTACCACCATTAACGGTACTGGCATCACGACAAATAACACCAAGGGACCCAGCCGCCACAAGCGCCCTAAATACCACTGCCACCAAGGGCTCCTCAACCTCCATCTAGGCTGGTGCTTCCCTACCACAGAGTGTGTCCCGGAGGATTTGGTGCTGTCTTCCTCAACACCGTGCTGCCAGCCCAGGGGGGCTTTCTGCTAACCGTGAGTAAACCGACAAACTGTGTTATTATTTGGCCGCTCATCGGCCCACCGTGTACCTCACGTGTTCCCCCTGCGGTCCTGGCTGGCTGCATAAGTAATAATAAGTTCACTTGTAATCCTATTATCAGGCAATGGTAGTTGTCAATGGAGGGATTCTTCTAATGCTGATACTTTACAGGCAAGGATACAGGTGGTAATCCCAAAATTCACTCTTTACAGCACTCTGGCACTAAAGATGCTAAGATATATATAGTTACTATGAGCTATCCTTTAAGGGCGATTTCCCTTGTGGCAGGCAAACACATCTGCTTAATTATTTGCAGGATACTCTTATAAATAGGTTTTTCCACTATGACCTGGAAGGCTTGTGTAGTGGATAATAACAATTATGGCCTTAATCATCCAGTTGTGTCCAGGCACTCGGAAAGCTACTCCTGGTCGCTTGTGCTAATGAGTTCCATAAGCTTTTTTAGCTGATACCCTCGCTAGGCTCTCTGCATCTTGGTGTATAGACTCACTGTCTGGTGCTTGTCTTCTGTAGATATCTTCTCTAGGCTTGATCAGGGCCCAGAGAAAAGTGAAGCAGCTACATGGTGAATTTGGCCTGTCTCCTTCCTCCATGGACTTGCTTCTTCCTCCTCCAGCTTCCTTCTCTACATTCTCTACACTACTCTGCTCTAAGCTAGACACCCCCCACTAAATATTATGTGGTGCCAGCACCACCTAGGGGAGAATATATGTCATGACATTGCCAGCCAGAAAATAGGAAATATTATACAATGCAATTACAAATGTTTGAAGTGTCCCATTTACACACATATGTGGGAAGCTGCATAAACAGTTCCAACAGAGTGCACCCCACATAAACAATGATGCCTGCAAAGTGTTCCCCTTAAAAACAATAGTGGCAGCGGAGGGTCCCATGATAGACAGTGCCAGTAGAATGACCCACGTTCCTGTCAGCAGAGTCCATAAATAAACAGTGGAAGCAGGACACGTAATTTTGATGCCCTAGGCAGATGAGGAAAATTGTACACATCCCGTCCATCCTAAAGCTGTAAAATTAATTTGAAATGACTGGTGATGGAGTCATTGGCTTCAGTAATGTACCTGGTGTCCAGTGGTTTACTCACCTCCTCAGGCTCCATCTCTGTCTGTGCCCCAATCACTTGTTCACTAGGCTGGCAACAATTGAGAGTGCAGGGATCCTGCTATATGGACAGCCAGTTTTGAGTGGGAAAATCAGGTTGTAATATAATGAGAAGAAGAGCGATAAGCATCAGCGAAAACATACTGTATGCCCACCATTTACATAGGCCATCCTCCCAAACATCACTAACCAGCTCCACTCCAAACACAAGTGCATATACCTTTCTTTATGCCCCAAAATGAATAAAAAACCCAGACCAAATCCCAGAATAAAAAGACAAGTAAAAACAGTACCCAAAATAAATACAGACCTGAGAAGAACCCCAGAATGCACCACACAATACAGAATCAGAACATGAAATAAATACAGACCCCAGACCAGACCTCCTAAAAAAGATACACCTCAGAATAAATAGATTTCTCTGACTTAACCATACAATACAGATGTGCACTCCATATCTGACCCCAAAATATACACCCTAAAAATAATTGCAGACATCAGATCTCCTAATCAAAGATGAACCCCAGGTCTCCAAAATAAATATTAACCCCAGAAAAAATACAAACCCTCCAAAAAATACACCCTCAAAATAATGATGGACCCAACCTTACTAAATACAGTACCGAGAACACCGTAAATAAATACAGACCTAAGAACAGACCCCCACCCAGTGAAATACTGATGGCAGACCATATAAATAAAGACCCCAGAACAGATTCCCTAAATACTGTAAATACAGACCCCAAATTCCTCTAAATACAGACCCCATAATAATAATAATCCTTACTTATATAGCGCCACCATATGCAGCGCTTTACAATTCAGACCCCCTAAATAAGTACACACCTAGACCTCCTAAATACAGATACCCTAAGCCAGTGTGGCCAGCCCAGTCTGAGGGCCGCACTAGACATGGTATAAATTTCACGGGGCAGAACCAGGTAGCTTTGCCATAAAGAAATGCAAACACTGTGAGGAGGCACGTGTGAGCATTACTAAAATGCATAATGCATAATGCGTAGGCCTTCCAATCTGCATTGGAGGCTGCATTTGGAGCCTCTGTTGCAGATTCTGTCCGGTAAAAAGACAGGATCCCGAACGGAAACTGAACAGCTCCCATCATAGTTGGTGGATTCTGTTCAGCTTCTTCCCTGTGCGGTGACAGGAGGAGGGGGGAGCAGGGTCACTTGTGGGGTGACAGGAGGAGAGGGAAGAATGGTCACTAGTGAGCTGACAGGAGGAGGGGGAGCAGGGTCACTAGTGGGGTGACAGAAGGAGGGGGAAGCAGGGTCACTAGTGAGGTGACAGGAGGAAGTGGGAGCAGGGTCAATAGTGGGGTTACAGGAGGAGGGGGAAGCAGGGTCACTAGTGAGGTGACAAGAGGAGGGGGAAGCAGGGTCACTAGTGAGGTGACAAGAGGAGGGGGAAGCAGGGTCACTAGTGAGATGACAGGAGGAGGGGGGAGTAGGGTCAATAGTGAGGTGACAGGAGGAAGGGGGAGCAGGGTCACTAGTGGGGTGACAGGAGGAGGAGGAAGAAGGTTCACTAGTGAGATGACAGGAGGAGGGGGAAGCAGGGTCACTAGTAGGGTGACAGGTAGAAAGGGAAGCAGGGTCACTAGTGGGGTGACAGGAGGAGGTGGGAGCAGGGACACTAGTGGGGAGATAGTAGGAGGGGGAGCAGGGTCACTACTGAGGTGACAAGAGGAGGGGGAGCAGAGTCACTAGTGGGGTGACAGGAGGAGGGGGAAGGAGGTTCACTAGTAAGATGACAGGAAGAGGAAGGAGCAGGGTCACTAGTGGGGTGACAAGAGGAGGGGGAAGCAGGGTCACTAGTGGGGTGACAGGAGGAGGGGTGAGTGTAACACCCCAGAGTTGTGTTACGAAACTCTTTTACCCCGCTACAACCTGTTAAGTGTATTTACCTGGTCATCTAATGTAATTTTACATCATATTCTCACAAATGTGCATTAAAAGCCTTGCTAAATGTATATTGCTGTAATTTCTATGTTCACCAGCAGGTAGCAGCAATGTGTTTGCAGGGACTTAGCTACAGTTTAGTGTTTCTGAACTGGAATAGTACATTCCAGTTCAACTCCACCTTCTGTGAGCAGAAATGGGCTGCGCCCATATCCTGCCTCATGGAGAGGGAAGGAAGTTAGAGTTAGTGTGCCAGCCACCCCGGCTAGGGGAAGGATGTGCGTGTAGGAGCTCACAGATATAGGGATCCAAAGCCAGGATCTTGTCTCGGCTGAGACAATTGATCATCATCCCCAGCCTGAGCCTTGCAGCCTCAGCTGGTAGAAGCAAGCAGCCACCTCCAGTATTCCAGGAAGAAGCATACCCTGTGAAGTTAACTGTGAGTAACGTCCAGAGACCCCAGGAGAAGCCATAATCCGCCTCAGCAAGTCAGTCCCCAAGACAGCAGAAGATAGTCAGTGCAGAAGATAAATTCCTGCCACATTACAGAGCTACTAAACAGACGTCCCTTTCCTGCAAAAGCTCCAGGCACATGATCGAGCAGAAGATAGATTCCTGCCACACATTGCCAATACCTGCTGGGACTTCAGACTAATGCTGTATCTCACTTGGATGAAAGCTGCATCTAGTAAAGACAAGTTTGAACTTTATTCAAAGTCTGGATCTCAATTACTGCTACAAGTTACTCAATTACTCCTACTAGCACAACACTCATTTTATTGCAAGTGAGCCAGGATCCAGGAGTCCAACCGTACCCAGGTAGGAGACACCGTTGACACTATTACTACTACCATACAGAGACATTACACTACTCTGGCATTCCTAACCTGGTAAGTGAGTTACAACACCTTAAAGGGCACTGTGTTAGTACCCTGCGCACGCTGCAATTGGCGTCACGAACAAAACTATTATTTATCATTTACACCTGACCTAGCCATTGCATATTATTGGCGTCAGAGTGCATACCCCCAATCCGGCTCTACTGCATTTTTGGCGTCACAAACAGGATACGAACTGAATTGTGTGCCATAACAGGATCGGATTGAATTGTGTGCCTATCCTTGTTACAACAGAACCGGATCCAATTGTGTGCCAACAGGATCAAGTTGCATGTTTTACAGTACTGCAAGATCTGAGGATTGTGCCAAAACCCTGAAAATTGACTTTATTGCTGTGCCAGAAAGCGTTAAAACGTGCGCACTAGCACTCAAAGGGTTAATTCGCCATATTTGCAAAATGCCCAGAAGCAGGAAAAATCAGGAACGCCCTCTCAAGAGCGCGAAAATGATGACTACGCCCTCCTAGAAGTGGGAACTCTAAAGCCTGCCCACCAAGAACTTTGCAATGCGAGCCAAGGGAGTGAAGACTCCTCCCTCTGTGCTCCACCCTCATGCTCTGCGCTGAGTGAGAAGGGAGACACAAGCATTATGGCGCTCCCTCCGCCTAAATGGGATCAGATGGCGATCCAGGGAGAACTCGTCTACAAACCCACTGTACCTGAGATCCGGGTTTCCCAGCTCGTGAAGAGAGCTGGCCCCTGTGCATTCGGAGTGTCCCCAGAGCCTGCGCATGCCGCAACCAAGGAAGAGACAGTCACTGACCCAGCTGAGAAGGCTGCTGTTTCCGAACCCGCTCCTGCGGAGGAGGACATCGCGACTACACCCCAGACCCTGGAGGCTATGGATTCCTCAGCGACGGCCGAGCGCACGGACCAGACATCCCCCAAGATGGCCGCTGATGCTAAGCCTGCTCCCTCAGAAGATGCCGCTGACACAGTCGCCCAGAACTTCAAAGATTCTATAGGTCCATAAGACTCAAAGCACATTTCTCCATACAGTCGCCACTGCCCCTACCAACTCCAGCACCCACTACTACCACAGAGCTTTCCATTAAATCTCTAAACCTCACAAATAAAAGTAAGTTCATGCCCCCCAAACACTATCATGCTTCAGAGGCCATCATCAATCTCGTACAACAAGAGATTAATACGAACGTGAATGACCTTAGAAAGGTTATAATACATACTCCCCAGAATTTGAAAAGCGAAGAACACATGGCACTCAGGTTTCTCCAGGATGACAAATCCATAACCATTAAACCAGCGGATAAAGGCGTAGCCATTGTGGTAATGGATACCACAGCCTACATAGCTGATGAACAAATCTGTGGCTTTATTGAAGCATGGAGGAAACAACGCTGTTTCCTCCATGCTTCAATAAAGCCACAGATTTGTTCATCAGTGAAGTGCCGGTCCTTTGTTTCATATTGTGAGTGGGCTTTCATACCCTGGACACGGGCACCACGACTCTGCAAGAGGAGTGCCGACCGTCTTCAATTTTTGTAGCCTACATAGCTGAAATCCGACGACAATTGGCGGATGTCTCCACATACGAAAAGGGGACACTTAATCCCCTTTTTCGTATTAAAAGAGAAATCTGTAGTTTTCTTTATTATCATCTCCAGATAGGCACCATCGACAAAGCTACCTATACATTCCTTACCAACGAAAATCCGGTCACCCCAGTGTTCTACACATTACCAAAAATACACAAAAACTTAACTAACCCACCCGGCAGACCCATCGTGGCATCTACGGATTCCATACTGTCCCCACTGTCAATCCTTCTAGAAAAAATCTTAACCCCATTAGTGAAAAAGACACGCTCCTTTCTACTAGACACATCACACTTCTTATCCATTATTCTCAACATCACTAATATTACTTCTGAAGACCTACTGGTAACATTAGACGTCAATAGCCTTTACACGTCAATTTCACACGACAAGGGCATCCAGGCCGTTTCAGCACTCCTGACTACATCTAATTACTCTCCAAGTACACAAATGTTCTGCACAGAGCTTTTAAGATTTGTGCTCGAGAACAATTACTTCATGTTCGGTGATGACTTTTACATGCAGAAGCGGGGAACAGCAATGGGGGCCAACGTAGCGCCACCGTACGCAAACGCGTTTATGGAAAAATTTGAGGAAGACTGGGTCTACCCACATTCCCTCTTCCAGACACATGTCAAAATGTGGCATCGTTATATCGACGACGTGTTCTGCATCTGGAGCGGAGATGCCAATTCATTCACCAAATTTACCGAATATATCAATAGTCAGGATTCAGATCTCACATTCACCTCCCACACTGATCTACTATCTATCAGCTTCTTGGACACGGTTGTCCTCAAAACCGAGGTAGGTACCCTCACCACCGATTTATACAATAAACCTACCGATCGCAACACCTTGTTACACTATTCTAGTTGCCACCCGAAGAACATAAAAAAACTTTACCTCGTTCACAGTTTAAACGAGTGACTAGGGTCGTGGAAAATCCAACCCTGATAGAACAGCGCCTGACAGAAATGGCTCAAAAATTCCAAGATAGGGGTTACCCCACCATACTACTTACAAAAGAACTCTCATTAGCTACGTCCATAGAACCTATAATAATGAAAACCATATCTCCACCACGTGTCCCTTTAGTGATGACCTACCACCCCCTTGTACCTAAGATCCAATCGATAGTCAAAAAGCACTGGCCCCTCCTCCAACAATCCTACCCCGAGGTTACCGAATTCCAACAACCTATGTTATCCGTATGTGCTACAAGAGGCCATGTAATCTCAAAGACAAACTCGTACATGCTGACATAGGCCCACTTAAACCTACATTACAGCAAACTACCCTAGCCCCTAAAGAAACAGGTACATATCCGTGTCTACATTGCGCCCAGTGCACGAATGTGATTAAAGGAAATCGAATCACACATCCCCGTTCGGGTAAAATATATTACTCAAAGGGTTTTTATACCTGTAACTCTTCATTTGTCGTGTACTTAATCAAGTGTCCCTGCGGGCTAGCATATGTGGGCGAAACAACCCAAAATGTACGCGACCGGATCTCCAAACACAAATCCGACATCCGATGCAATAGAACTGAACAACCAATTCCACATCATTTTATCTATGCAAAACACCAGATCAGTCAGCTTAGATTTCAAATTTTGGAGCAAATACCCGCAGGAAGAAGAGGCGGCAACCGGAGGAAGAGGTTCTAAGTCAACTGTCTAAAATTAATACAAATAAGTCACAGGGGCCTGATGGGATACACCCAAAGCTATTAAAAGAGCTCAGCGGTGAACTAGCAAAACCATTAACAGATTTATTTAACCAATCACTGGCAACAGGAGTCGTCCCAGAAGATTGGACATTAGCAAATGTTGTGCCATTCACAAGAAAGGTAGTAGGGAGGAATCGGGCAACTATAGGCCAGTAAGCCTGACATCAATAGTGGGGAAATTAATGGAAACCATACTTAAGGAAAGGATTGTGGAACATCTAAAATCCCATGGATTGAAAGATGAAAAACAGCATGGGTTTACTTCAGGGAGATCATGTCAAACTAATCTTATTGATTTTTTTGATTGGGTGACTAAAATAATAGATGGAGGAGGTGCAGTAGACATCGCTTATCTAGACTTTAGTAAGGCTTTTGATACTGTCCCACATAGAAGGCTTATCAATAAAGTGTAGTCATTGGGCTTGGACTCCCATATTGTTGAATGGATTAGGCAGTGGCTGAGGGACAGGCAACAGAGGGTTGTAGTCAATGGAGTATATTCAGACCAAGGTCTTGTTACCAGTGGGGTACCTCAGAGATCTGTTCTGGGACCCATATTGTTTAATATTTTTGTCAGCGAAATTGCAGAAGGCCTCAATGGTAAGGTGTCTTTTTGCTGATGACACAAAGATTTGTAACTGGGTTGATGTTCCTGGAGGAATACACCAAATGGAAAAGGACTTAGGAAAACTAGAGGAATGGTCAAAAATCTGGCAACTAAAATTTAATGTTGATAAGTGCAAGATAATGCACCTGGGACGTAAAAACCCAAGAGCAGAATATAAAATCAGTGATACAGTCCTAACCTCAGTATCTGAGGAAAGGGATTTAGGGATTATTAATTCAGAAGACTTAAAGGTAGGCAGACAATGTCACAGAGCAGCAGGAAATGCTAGCAGAATGCTTGGGTGTATAGCAAGAGGAATTACCAGTAGAAAGAGGGAGGTGCTCATGCCGCTCTACAGAGCACTAGTGAGACCTCATTTGAAGTATTGTGCTCAGTACTGGAGACCATATCTCCAGAAGGATATTGATACTTTGGAGAGAGTTCAGAGAAGAGCTACTAAACTGGTACATGGATTGCAGGATAAAACTTACCAGGAAAGATTAAAAGACCTTAACATGTATAGCTTGGAAGAAAGAAGAGACAGAGGGGATATGATAGAAACTTTTAAATACATAAAGGGAATCAACAAGTTAAAAGAGGAAAGAATATTTAAAAGAAGAAAAACTGCTACAAGAGGACATAGTTTTAAATTAGAGGGGCAAAGGTTTAAAAGTAATATCAGGAAGTATTACTTTACTGAGAGAGTAGTGGATGCATGGAATAGCCTTCCTGCAGAAGTGGCAGCTGCAAATACAGTGGAGGAGTTTAAGCATGTATGGGATAGGCATAAGGCCATCCTTCATATAAGATAGGGCCAGGGGCTATCCATAGTACTCAGTATATTGGGCAGACTAGATGGGCCAAATGGTTCTTATCTGCCGACACATTCTATGTTTCTATGGATTGCGCGTCTTAAACAACGCAAATCCTTCTGGATCTTTGAACTGAATACCCTGTCACCACACGGTATGAATAGGGACTTTGACTTTTGCACGTCATGATGGTACCATAAGCGTACCTCAGGTGGATATTGTCGTACTTGAGAATATATAAGATTGGACAATACATCATCGTAATGTTCATATTTCTACAGTTATATATTAATGCCTGTACTTGTATAACCTGTGTCGATATGTTTATTAATATCATGTTTCTCCTTTACCTCCCACAGACAAAATGACTCATAAAGTCCGTCTCAGCCAGGTAGTATGAGATATATCATAGTCGTATAATATAGTATTCTGGATACATGCCCTGGGTAGAATTTAATTCAGTGTTCTATATACATGCCCTTGGTAGAAGTTTGGGGCATTGAACCCCCGACATGGTGGCTCTAAATATCCATATGTTGACCCTGTTGATATCTAGACATGGTGTATTACCTTAATCACACCTCACTGGATATATTGTGCCTTAGGAGTACTATCGCCGCCATATTTTCATATATGCTTACATTTATGGCGATCACAGTACTTCCCTTTATCCTGCATACCACTATGCCAGCACTCCTATGCCAGTTTCCTTACTGGCGTGCCTTCTGCGCATGCACTGCGACGCCGCCGGCGCGGTGACGTCTCTTGCATTGACGAGGTGACGTCACGCGCATGACGGGCCGGCGGCGCAGTGACGCATGACGCACAGCGTCACTAGCGGTACTTGCCGGCATCCCATAGGCAATATGCTGCAAGTAACTAAGGTAAATACGCCATGTCCGGCTGGGTACTTCTTATGGATAAGACTGCTTTGAATGTGTATATATGACTGCTTCTTGATATATATGTCTACTTATATCCTTATGCATTACGATCTAAATTAGGCAGTGGCTTTTGATTCTGCCCCTGCATGATACTCCATGCTGACTCCTGGTGTCTGGTGGTCTTGATATTGTGCAAGTGTTACTTAAAGGGAACCTGTCACCGGGATTTTGTGTATAGAGCTGAGGACATGGGCTGCTAGATGGCCGCTAGCACATCTGCAATACCAAGTCCCCATAGCTCTGTGTGCTTTTATTGTGTAAAAAAAACGATTTGATACATATGCAAATTACCCTGAGATGAGTCCTGTACGTGAGATGAGTCAAGGACAGGACTCATCTCGGGTTCATTTGCATATGTATCAAATTGTTTTTTTTTTACACCATAAAAGCACACAGAGCTATAGGGACTGGGTATTGCGGATGTGCTAGCGGCCATCTAGCAGGCCGTGTCCTCAGCTCTATACCCAAAATCCAGGTGACAGGTTCCCTTTAACACTGTTGAACATTGTAACCAATGCCCCCTATACCCTACAGGTTATGTCACTCAAACCGACCCTTGGAATCTTCTCCGACCTGTGCTACTCTGCATCCTATGCTATCTCCATATCACAGGACTGTGCCAAGTTTACTGATGTCCTCACTGCTGCTTTTGGCTGATTTGCTGATTTACATCTGTGCATTCTCACTCTGTGACTCTGCTACAGATGGTGCTGTGTAATATGGCAACCACTTTGCTGTGTACTCTCTCCATATCCTCTGTGTCTCTATATGTTAGACACAAATCTTAGACATATTTTTTGATGCGAATACTACAAACTACTTCTAGGATTATTGAATTTATTATGTATTGAATTGATTATGTACCAAAAACCCTGATGTACTATATTTACTCTACCCCAGGCCATGGACAAGGTCCCGTGTTAGGACCGAAACGTTGGCCAGTTTGCATTTATTACTCCTGGATGTTGAAAATAATGAAATCAAAAATGAAATGAAAATATAATATTCAAAATTACAAATACGAGTGCCGTGGTCTACTTTTATTATATTACTTCCACTACCATTGAGCACCGTACCAAATGACAAAGAGGAGTGCCGTCCAACCCAAGGTGAACCGACACAGTCGCCCAGGCCTTGGACCAGCCTGCACCGCAGACGCACCTGAAGCCCACGATGATCACCAGGAGGCACCGGAATCGGCTGCCTGGCCGCGACATCAGGTAGGAGCTCCCTGAAGCCCAGGCCCGGTCTGTAGCTGCCCCTGCAACGCTCCTTGTGGGTCCCGATACCCCAAATAGGCCCAAGCCAGCTCCGCTAAGGACACCTTCTGGTGCGGCGGAGGCGGCCAGAACCTCCACTCCGCCGCCCAGTGCTACTACTGCCAGAGCGGGGTGCCTTAACCCAGAAGTCCCATGGGAGATCACCACTCATGCCCAGACGGCCTGGGAATACAAATCAGCCGTGGAAGAATGGGTTAAACAAGTCATAGATGACCCACAACCAGGAGACCCTAAACTGACCAGACGCAGTGGGACTGTGCTCCATACAAGGCCCATTTGCTGCCGGAGTGACCCTGCTAGCCAAACCTTTAACCCCTGAAGTCACCCCAGAGAGACGGCCGGATGAGGTTCAGAGAACAGCTCCAGCCAGAACCTGAGCCCCTCATCCCTGACCTGGCTGCACCACCAACACTACGGGTGGGCCAAATCAACAATTCAGTGCTGACATTCAACCCCAGGGTGCAGCCATATGTGTTACCTTGGGAGCAGCCCCAGGCACCCTCTGTTTGCCTACCAGAACCCCTTCAGCCGGAGGTATTAACCGCCTCTGCACCGGCTAGGGATCCCGGCTTGCATGTCACAGCTGCATTCACCAGGCTGTCTGCTCAGCCAAATACAAAAGACACCACTAGAGGGCAGTGGCGTACCACTACTGCTGCAACCCTGAGCTACCAGAGGCAAGAGCGCCCCCTGATGCGCTTTAGTAGCTCTAGCAGCGAGGAGGACATGGATGTCCTTCTCTAAATGCATCCTTTTTTAAAATAAGGACTATTGGGAGCCTTGTCGTGGACTGTTCCTGACGGGTGAGGACCCGTTGGCATTGTTTTAATGGTTTCTCTTTACAGGTTGCCCTATTTCGTCCTCACCCTGATGGTCATGTATAGTAAGGACTCCCTCCATCATCATTTAACCCCTTGCATCCAAGTTCTCATCGTTTTACCCCCTTTCTCAGGTTACTTGATAACCTTATGGAAATACGGTTCTAAATTTATGCTGCTTTTATGTGCTTTTTTATGACATTTTATATTTCCCATTGGATTACAATTAACTCTCTTATTCCTGTGGATTACAATTGACTTTTTACCGTTTCCAGAGGATTCTACTTCAAGCAAAAGGACTCAAGCCTTATTTGAGCCTATCCTTGCATTAATAAATTTGCACTATTTTTCAAAATGTTTACTGCAACGTAAAAAGCTTGCACCCAAAGAAAAGTCTCAAACGTATACCTGAGCTCTTTGTGATTTCTATGTGATAATTTTGCACTAATTGTACCAGTTTACAAGTTATGTAACGTTCAAGTATTACATGCCCATTGTGTGTATTCTTTTCCAGGTGCCGCAATGTGACCTTCCTGCACTATTTGTAATAATTGCACCTAACATTGCACTTAACCAGAAATGTAGCAACTTACTCAAGTATGCCTTAATTTACAGCTCTTATTCTCTCACCTCTTTAAACGGACTGCCTTTATGTGGACGCTTAATACTAATGGCCTACATCTGGAGTCATATATCCCGGGTACCCAGGTAGGATCAAGTGGTCAGTCCAGGCAGGTCTAGTAACTACACGGGTAACCCCGCTGCTTCAGGAATGGTTAGAAGTCATAGACCCCTCCTTCCCGCTTGTTATATGTTCAGGATTGCTCCCATCCTGACGTGTTTATTCCAGGAGTTCCATGGGATTATACTACCCTCCTTCTGTGACATTGCCAAAAGTGTATGGAAACGCTAAATACCTCCCCTTCTGAGCCTTTGCCTAAGGTATGGCGCCTCAAACCTTAGAGCCACAATTTAGCTACTCATAGTCACCATAGTGATCGTGCTATAAGCCATATTTTTCAGAATTTGGTGCAGGGAAGGGAATACAGGATAAAGCCACCCTTTCATTTGCGGGCATTGCATTACATAATGGTGGGACTACAGAGTAAAGACACCCCCATGCTTTCTTTGGTGTTTAAAGGCCAGAACACTTCAAAGTCAGTGAGTAATGTTTGCTTAGTGCACTACTTGGTTCACTGGTTATACCTAGAGAGGGAAACTGTTACTTAGGACACCCTACTCATGCGGGCAGGAACCTTGGGATAGCCATTATATGCTTGTCTATGTATGTCTTCATATGTGTAATACATGCAGCACTCTGTATTTTATATGGGTACCCCAGAGCTGGTTCCTCTCCCTCCTAAGCATAAGCCGAGGGCGGCTTAACTCTAAGTAAGCGGGAATGTAGCACCCCAGAGTTGTGTTACGAAACTCTTTTACCCCGCTACAACCTGTTAAGTGTATTTACTGTACCTGGTCATCTAATGTAATTTTACATCATATTCTCACAAATGTGCATTAAAAGCCTTGCTAAATGTATATTGCTGTAATTTCTATGTTCACCAGCAGGTAGCAGCAATGTGTTTGCAGGGACTTAGCTACAGTTTAGTGTTTCTGAACTGGAATAGTACATTCCAGTTCAACTCCACCTTCTGTGAGCAGAAATGGGCTGCGCCCATATCCTGCTTCATGGAGAGGGAAGGAAGTTAGAGTTAGTGTGCCAGCCACCCCGGCTAGGGGAAGGATGTGCGTGTAGGAGCTCACAGATATAGGGATCCAAAGCCAGGATCTTGTCTCGGCTGAGACAATTGATCATCATCCCCAGCCTGAGCCTTGCAGCCTCAGCTGGTAGAAGCAAGCAGCCACCGCCAGTATTCCAGGAAGAAGCATACCCTGTGAAGTTAACTGTGAGTAACTTCCAGAGACCCTAGTAGAAGCCATAATCCTCCTCAGCATGTCAGTCCCCAAGACAGCAGAACATAGTCAGTGCAGAAGATAAATTCCTGCCACATTACAGAGCAACAAGCAGATGTCCCTTTCCTGCAAAAGCTCCAGGCACATGATAGAGCAGAAGATAGATTCCTGCCACACATTGCCAATACCTGCTGGGACTTCAGACTAATGCTGTATCTCACTTGGATGAAAGCTGCATCTAGTAAAGACAAGTTTCAACTTTATTCAAAGTCTGGATCTCAATTACTGCTGCAAGTTACTCAATTACTCCTACTAGCACAACACTCATTTTATTGCAAGTGAGCCAGGATCCAGGAGTCCAGCCGTACCCAGGTAGGAGACACCTTTGACACTATTACTAATACCATACAGAGACATTACACCACTTTGACATTCCTAACCTGGTACGTGAGTTAGGAATGTCAAGGGCCCTGTGTTAGTACCTGGCGCACGCTGCAATTGGTGTCACGAACAAAACTATTAACTATCATTTACACCTGACCTAGCCATTGCATATTATTGGCGTCAGAGTGCATACCCTCAATCCGGCTCTATTGCAGGAGCAGGGTCACTAGTGGGGTGATAGTAGGAGGGGGGAGCAGGGTCACAGGGAGTCACATGAGTCCACGCTCCTTACTTCTCCAGCAGCCCTGTCATGTTGCCCAAGGTCCTCGGGCAGCGTAGTCCGCTCTGCTTACTACAGCCACCACGGGAGCCGGCCCCTCCTCTATCCAGCTCCTGCCGGCTTCCCCAACCTGACCCAACTTGTATTGCTCTGGCATGCTCATACCAACCAATAACAAAGCTCCTTGCTGTAAGGAGACTTGTTATTGGTTATTTCAGGCACAGGCAGCAACGCTACGCTGCCTGTGCTGTTCACAGTGCTCACTGCGCTGATGAATGTGGGGAAAAAGTATAAGGCTATTGGTACGCCTTAGACTTTTTCCAGGGAGTCGCACGGGCCGCATGACACAGCTTTGCGGGCCGGAACACTGCTCTAAGCAAATGAAGAACCTGTACACACAGAGCAGTTTATGCTCAGGACCTTCACAGAATGTTTATGTGACCACAGGTCCTTCAACAGTAAAAGGTACATCTCAGTTTAATTGTAGTTTTGCCAATTTATAGCAAAACACATTGAACATGTGATGGGCAATACATCCTTGTATTACTCTTTTCTGCAAGGAGGCTCCCTACAGTCGTCTACCATTGCCTACCCTTTGTTCTGGCCCTGAGTAGAAGCTAAGTGCCCCATCATAAACAATGTCAGCAGAGTGCCCCAATAAACAATACTGTCAGCAGAATGCACCAAAAACTGTGCCAGTTGAAGGTTCTGCTTAAACAGTGCTAGATGAGTGTCCCATAAACAGCTTCAACAGGGTTCCTTAATACAGCATCAGCAGAGTGTTCCACATAAACAGTACAAGCAGAGTGCCCTTTTTAGAACCAGAGCTAGCAGAGTGTTCCCTCCTAAGTAGTGCTAGTAGTATACTTCTGTAAACAATACTGTGGGCAGAGTGCTTTCCTTCCTATAGCCATAGAACTGATAGAACTCTTGCAGTTACCACAAGGGGAGCTGTCATATACAGGTGTATTAGCAGTACCCCAGACCTGGAGGCATCTGCAATTGTTAATGTTTTATATGTACTGTTATGTCGTTTTCATTTATTTGCCATTTAATCCAGCTGAGGAGGAATGGTTGGCAGGAACAGGGCTAACCACCCTGTGCCTCCCCCCTTGGTAGGAGTGGGCTGGTACTGTCTGCCAGGAGAAGGAGTGCTAATCTAGCTAGAGACAGAGAGAGAGGAAAGTACATAGTGTTCCTATTCTTATAGTAGAGGAGTGTGGAGGCACATGCTGAGCTCCCACTGCCATGAACCGTATTTTTTTCCCCCTGTGAGGGAAGTTCAAGAACCAGATATCCTTCACCTGCAAAAATAACAGCTAATAACAGCCTCGTTTAAATCCTTGAGAGGAAAGACAGCCGAGTGAACAGCTACGGTATAATCAGCATTAAAGATACTGCTGCAAGGTGAGGGATTACAGTTCACACACCACCACCTACCTAAATCATTGCAAGGCCAGACAGACCTTAAAGGGTTTCTGTCACCCTGCAAAACTAATTTTTTTTTTTTTTGGATAGTTAGATTGCTCATAGTGCGATATAGCAGAATATAATGCTCTTACTTACATTCATGCGGCCGATTCTTTATAAAACGAACTTTTATAATATGTAAATTCGGGCTCTACCAGCAAGTAGGGCGTCTACTTGCTGGTAGCTGCTGCAGAAATCCGCCCCCTCGCCGTGTTGATTGACAGGGCCAGCCGTGATCTCCTCCTCCGGCCGGCCCTGTCAGTAATTCAAAAATCGCGCGCCTCGCGTCATTCGGCGCAGGCGCTCTGAGATGAGGAGGCTCGTATCCTCAGCACTCCCTCAGTGCGCCTGCGCCGATGACATCACCGAAAGAGAAGACGTCATCGGCGCAGGCGTACTGAGGGAGTGCTGAGGAGACGAGCCTCCTCATCTCAGAGCGCCTGCGCCGAATGACGCGAGGCGCGCGATTTTTGAATTACTGACAGGGCCGGCCGGAGGAGGAGATCACGGCTGGCCCTGTCAATCAACACGGCGAGGGGGCGGATTTCTGCAGCAGCTACCAGCAAGTAGACGCCCTACTTGCTGGTAGAGCCCGAATTTACATATTATAAAAGTTCGTTTTATAAAGAATCGGCCGCATGAATGTAAGTAAGAGCATTATATTCTGCTATATCGCACTATGAGCAATCTAACTATCCAAAAAAAAAATGAGTTTTGCAGGGTGACAGAAACCCTTTAAGCCTGTACTAGAGTGGATATAATGAGAATTGAGGCACTCAGATTGTTTAGCTTCGCATTTTCAGAAAAAGTTTATTGATACAAGGGTTTTCTATTCCAGTTGCCCAAATGTTACATCACACTCAGAAAGCAAAAATTGACCGAACGTTTCGGTCCCAACGGACCTTCCTCAGTGGTTAAATGATCTGTGAGGCATGTGAAATGGATGGCAGGGCGCTGGATATGATATATCCAGCGCCCTGCCATCCATTTCACATGCCTCACAGATAATTTGACCACTGAGGAAGGTCCGTTGGGACCGAAACGTTCGGTCAATTTTTGCTTTCTGAGTGTGATGTGATATTTGGGCAACTGGAATAGAAAAACCCTTGTAATAATAAACATTTTCTGAAAATGCAAAGCTAAACAATCTGAGTGCCTCAATTCTTATTATATGTATCGTGGCTAACCCAGCCCTTGTTGGCACCAGAAACACCTCTAGAGTGCGGTTCTCCATTTCTCTATACTTGTACTAAAGTGGACACCTAAATCCACAAGTGCTTGCTAGTGTCAATCTACTGCCATCCAACCAGCCACCACACCTCCTTTACTAATGCCAGAAACTGCACTTTATACTTATTACAGCTGGATGTGCCACAGGTTATATTTTGCACTAAGTGTGGGGTTGCGCTCTGGTAGATAGGGTAAGCGGGTGCAATACAGAGGCAAAATACAAGTTCTTAACTCAAAACGTCAGTGTTTATTCACACTTTAGGCAATTGCACAAAACAGCACTTAACTTTGCAGTCTTGGTGTTAATTCACGCACAATGAAAAGTTTATATAACACAAGTCACCTTGCTGGCAGTTCTGCCTCCAGTAGTCCACAGAAGGCTTTAGGGGGCCTGTTTCCCTAGCGTGCGGCTCTCAGCCCTCCAGCACAGCACCAAGCCTCAGATCCCAAAAACAGAGACATCTCTGCTGAGCCCAGCTGCCTATTTAAGGACAGCCAGCTGCTGCCAAAACCAGGACTGGCACTTAAACTCCGGCCTGGTATTTGACCTCACCTGGCTGGAAACCAGCCCAGCCGCACATGCTGGGAGGAAAATACCTGCCTTGCCAGACACAACCCCCCACTGTGTCACATAAGTAAAGAGAGATTGTTATACGTTTACTTCTGGCCTGATTCTTCAATCTACATTTTCACTACACCAAACCCCAGGGAGCAACGGCATGAGGCAGGACACCGTGACACAGCACTTCATCAGGGCCACTACCTCTCCCATTCTCTGCATTGACTCCTCAGGGGCCTGCTGCATATGTAGCTCTTATTGATGCCAGTCTAAGCAGGATGATTATATATCCAACTAGCCTCCTCATTTGGTGGCTCACTGCAGCCTATGTGGGTTCTGTGAGTTACATCCTATTTCAATGACAATCTGGAAGAGTAGGCAAGTAAATTGCTAGCCTGCCTGGTACGATCAACAGCACTGCCCTGGTTTGCTCTCCAGACGGTGATATAAGAGCCTTCACCATCTCAGAACTCTCTTACTTAACATTGTATTGGCGTGGCCCTGGCAGGGTCAGGTTTCTCATTTGCTGGTTAATTCTGCCATGTGCTGTATTCATGGTTGCCGTGGCCCGGTCACGCTCCCCCGGTGCTCCGCTTGGCCAGACAGCCCATGTAAATGGTGTTTATGATAAAGAAGTCATGCTCCGTGTGACTGGAACACATAGAAACTGATGTTGTTGTCACTTTGGATTAAGCTTTCCTTTTAGCAAGTGAGACAACTGGAGCGGGCGGCTGAGAGTGGCCCATGAAATATTCAGCTGAATTCATTTAAAGCTGTCTTCCTTCTATTGTTCCTGACGGCAGGACGGATTAACCCTTGGCGTTGCCGGCAGAGATTCACGTTGCGCGGGGCTGACATGATGCCGCCGAGTGGATGAGATGCAATCAGACAGCAGTTTAAAGTCTGAGCAGAGAGATTTGAGTTCAGTGTTGCAACAGTACTAGATGAAAGAAACAAATGGAGACCGACATTCGAGATAATGGATGGAGGTCATCTCCGCTGTTGTAGTGCGGGTCCCCTGATGTCGCCATGGGAGGAGGAAGCCTGCAGGAGTGGAACATCCTGCAGGTGACCCCCCCTAGACATTCTCACAATATAGTGAGAATGACCCAGGTCACCTCTGCCAGACACTCTGAGCCAATCAGCAAATGGGCATTTCTTGTTTCTCACTCTCTGATTGGCCGATGTTATTGTCAGCCATCACTGCTGATTTATTTGCTGCGAATCATAATTTCATACCTACCTAATATCCAGGTCTGTCGTACGTAGGGACAAGTAATGAATGGCTGACACAGATCTCAGCTTTTGTATAATGGGGTATGTTAATGCTTCATTCCTCACTGTATAATGTATATCTTGCAGGTGCTGGGGCCCAGGCTCCGCTCGCTGCCAGTTGTTCACAGTTTGAGCTCATACTTTGCTCGTTCAGCTGTTAATTTTGTTGAACTGCTCCCTTTCAGCTCTCCCTAAAAAAAAAAATCTGATCTGCATACAGATCTCAGTACTGTCTAAGCAGGGTGGGTTTACATCAGCGTTATGTATTCCGTTATGGCTTTCCGTTATATAACATGGTTATAACGGAAAATAACAGAGTCCATAAGACGGAAGTCAAAACGGAAGCCTTTAAGGGTCCATTCACACGTCCGCAAAATGGGTCCGCATCCGTCTGCTTCCTTTTCCGCAAAAAAATAGAACATGTCCTATTCTTGTCCGCAATTGCTATTATAGTGCGAGCAATGTGCGGACGTGTGAATGGACCCTAAGAGGCATTCCGTTTTGATCTGCCATAATAGGAGTCTATACCAAAAGAAAATAAAATAAAGGCACAATACCGCAAGAGAATAACTATCAAATATAATCAATCATACGCATGCCTATGGTCCAAAATCGAACACAAACGTCTATAGAAGAATACCGGACAGCATGATATAAATATTATATTTTATTAAACATAGAAGCAGGAGCAGGGAAAAGGTGACATCATGGAGGAGGGCACCGTATGGGTAATGGACTGCTTGGTAATCTTAGCACTGGTCTTGTTAGCACTTGCACTTTACATATTTTTATATTAATATTGTAGCAGCATGAATTAGCACCATTGTGCACCCCTCCGTGATGTCGCCTTTTCCCTGCACTTGCTTTTATTGTTATTTATTTCTATATGTTTAATAAAATATAATATTTATATCATGCGGTCTGGTATTCTTCTATAGGTGTTCATAATAGAAGTCTATGAGAATCATAACGGATCTGTCTGGTTCCCGTTAAGCAAGACGGAAAACAAAGTCCTGTGGACAGGACTTTTTTGTCCGTTCTGCATAACGGGAAGCGGACAGATCCGTTATGATTCCCATAGACTTCTATTATGACAGAAAGCAAAACGGAATGCCTTTTAAAAGCTTCCGTTTTGCATTCCGTTATAATACAAGTCTATAGGTAGCATAACGGATCCGTCCTGGTTTCCGTTATTCAGGACTGGACTTCTGCATAATGGATCCGTTATGCTGCCCATAGATTTGTATTATGAGGGATCAAAACGGAATGCCTCCATTCAGTGTTATGGATTCCGTTATTTTCCATTATAACTATGTTATAACGGAAAGGCATAACGCTGATGTGAACCCGCCCTTACCCTATCCTGTTTCTTGGAAATCTGTGTCACAGCTCCTACAGGTGTAGTCACAGAGATTCCCCACGCATTGATTTAACTAACTACTTTTAGCATCTAAAGCTTCTAAAAAGACATGCACTGTGACAAAACGTCAAGCCCCGCCCCTGAGGATCCATAGTGAAAAGAATTTGGATGGGCATATACAGTCCATGAAATGCCACACTGGGTGTCAGAGGTTTAAAAGAAATGCTGGGAAATAACTATACAGACTTAGCTGACTGCAGGCCCATGAGAAGGATTTAAATGGGTTGCCCAGGATCACATAAACATGGCTTTAAAAAAAACGCACCACACCTGTCCATGAGTTGTGTCTGGTATCTCTGCTCAGTTCCATTGAAGTGAATAGGGCAGAGCTGTACCCCAAAAGATATCCTGTGGACAAGTTGTGGTACTGTTGTTGGAAGGGGGTAGTCTTGTTTTGTTGAGTCTGGAAACCCTTTTTAGTTCTAGTAAGGTTAACAAAATAATATTTGAGATCACCTTGAAGAAGCTTTCCCTTTTGTATATTGTGTAGGGCCTGGACTGTGTGGTGCCGTATCTGCTAGTCATGGGCAGGGCATAAGAGGTGGAGCTAAGTGAGGGCAAATGAGTGAGGTTCTGATGTACCACCCCTGAGGATATACCACATAAACATAAATGAAGGATTGCATTGCCTTTCAGAGGAAACGTTTTTTAAAGCTAAGATCAAACAGAATTTTGCAAAATTACCTTTAAATTTCACTTTTGCTTCTATTGTTCCTCTTAGATCTGTCTACACAATGAAGAAGTCATCACAGCGATGGCTCGGAAATAATTTGAATTATTTTAGGAAAGTAAATTCCAGGAGCAGAGGATGGAAATAATGGCTCAGACATCTCACGCTCAGGACAGTGAGAGGTTGGAGACATGCAGGTGCGCTGCTCTGATAGCAGAATTATGTCACAACATCGCTCTCTCCTGTCAGCCATTATCAGCCGCACCTGCAGGCGCTGAGCCAGAACATCACAAACCAAGTCATGTGGTGTCATCCATGGACTATTTTATAGAAGCCACCATGCGTCCCCGTCATGTGCACTGTATCATTGATTAAATCAGGTGGACAGGAATAATGACAGAATGGTCAGATGAGAGAGCAGATGAGAAATAGTGGCATATTGTTGAACTGAGACTATGCTGCAGGGATAGTGGTTTCCCCACAACAGCACATGGTGGCGCCATTCAGCCAACGCAACCCATCCAACGACTCAAGCCACTGCAGCATTTATGTATAATTAGCAGAAGGACCCAGGTTCGCTCGGGTGTATTTAATCTATTTCATTTAATGTTTGTTTGTGTCGTTAAAAGTTATCAACACTATCCACTATAATAATGACATCTACAGCACCCCACCACCAAAACAGTGACCTCCACAGCCCCCCACCCGTAGACACTGACCCCCCCACCCCCCACAGTGGCCCGTCACTTAAAATTGGACCTCCACATCAGGCCACCCCCTTAACTTTGACCTTTACAGCAGCCTTCCACTTTAACAGTGACTTTCAGAGCATACCACCCCCTTGACAGTGACCTCCACAGGGGCCCACCCCTTAACAGTGGCTTTTACTGGATCGGGAGCGTGTCCTTTTAAACAGCTCACTCTAAGACAGCAGCACCATGCTGTCTGAGCGTGAGCTGCAGGGAGAAAGTCACCGTCCCTCCCAGCCCTGCAGCTGACAGAAGTTGATTTTTACCTTCATTTTTTCAATCCCTGTTGGCTGTGGAGTGGAGGGGGCATGGCCTAACCAGATATGGACGTGGCTTAGCGCGACCTAGAAGTTGATTTTTAACTTCATTTTTTCAATCTCAGTCGGTTGATGAGTGGAAGGGGGCATGGCCTAACCTGATCGGGGGCGTGTTCTTTTGAACAGCTCACTTTAAGGATCCATTCACACGTCTGTAGAATGGATCCGCATCCGTTCCGCAATTATGAACAGGTGCAGACCCATTTATTCTCTATGGGGACGGAAGAGATGCAGACAGCACACAGTGTGCTGTCCTCATCCGCATTTCCGGAGCGTGGCCCCGATCTTCTGGTCCGCAGCTCCGGAAAAAAATAGAGCATGTCCTATTCTTGTTCGCAAGTGCAGAAAAGAATAGGCATTTCTATGGGGGTGCCGGCCGGGTGTATTGCGGATACGCAACTTGCAGATCTGCAATGCACTACGGATGTCTGAATGGAGCCTAAGACAGCAGCACTGTGCTGTCTGAGTGTAAGCTGCAGGGAGAAAATCTCCCTCCCTCCCACCCCTGCAGCTGACAGAAGTTGATTTTTACCTTCATTTTTTCAATCCGCGTCGGATGAGGAGTGGGAGCGTGTGTGGCCTACACAGATCAGGGGCATGGCTTAGCGGGACCTGGGGGCGGGGTTTTAAGTCTTTTGAGGGTGGACACATTGTGGCTGGGGGCGTGTCTGGGCTCCTTCCTGCAAGAGTGATGCCCCCCTGGGCACCTTACTGGCTCATTTGCATACCAAATAAACTGGATTTTCAGAGGATAAAAACATCTATTGCTGGAACAAAGGCACATCTAGAAATGATGTACTAAGTGCTATTAGGCCATGGCTTTACTTAAATAGCAATTATCCTGGTGACAGAGTTCCTTTAAAGGGATTCTGTCACCTTGTTTTAGCCTATAGAGCTGCGGACATGCACAGCTAGATCGTCGCTAGCATGTCCGCAATATACCTGTCCCATAGCGCTGTGTGCTTTTATTGTGTTTAAAAAATGATTTTATAGTTATGTAAACCTTCTTGGAGCCCAGCCACGCCGTAATCTCGCGATGCGAGAGGCGTGGCTGAGCTCCAAGAAGGTTCGTACAGCCCCTTGGGCTCCTTACCAGGCTCATTTACATAACTATAAAATCATTTTTTAAACACAATAAAAGCACACAGCGCTATGGGACAGGTATATTGCGGACATGCTAGCGGCGATCTAGCCGTGCATGTCCGCAGCTCTATAGGCTAAAACGACGTACTGGCAAAATATTCTGTGGACAGATGAAACTAAAGTTGAGTTGTTTGGAAGAAACACACAACACTATGTGTGGAGAAAAAGAGGCACAGCACACCAACATCAAAACCTCATCCCAACTGTGAAGTATGGTGGTGGGGGCATCATGGATTGGGGCTGCTTTGGATTGCTATCATCGAAGGAAAAATGAATTCCCAAGTTTATCAAGAGATTTTGCAGGAGAACTTAAGGCCATCTGTCCACCAGCTGAAGCTAAACAGAAGATGGATGTTGCAACAGGACAACTACCCAAAGCATAGAAGTAAATCAACAAAAGAATGGCTTAAACAGAAGAAAATATGCCTTCTGGAGTGGCCCAGTCAGAGTCCTGACCTCAACCCGATTGAGATGTTGTGGCATGACCTCAAGAAAGCGATTCACACCAGACATCCCAAAAATATTGCTGAAACAGTTCTGTAAAGAGGAATGGTCAAGAATTACTCCTGACCGTTGTGCACGTCTGATCTGCAACTACAGGAAACGTTTGGTTGAAGTTATTGCTGCCAAAGGAGGTTCAACTAGTTATTAAATCCAAGGGTTCACATACTTTTTCCATCTGCACTGTGAATGTTTACATGGTGTGTTCAATAAAAACATGGTAACATTTAATTCTTTGTGTGTTATTAGTTTAAGCAGACTGTGATTGTCTATTATTGTGACTTAGATGAAGATTAGATCACATTTTTTGACCAATTTGTGCAGAAATCCATATCATTCCAAAGGGTTCACATACTTTTTCTTGCAACTGTATATTAGATGTCACTGAGAAGGACTAAATTACACCTTTTATTTTAGCAGTTGACCTCTAATAACTCTGCTACAGTCTCAATCGTTCTCACAGCTGAGGTTTCTTAAGATTGTCTTCAACCTGACTTTAATATGACCTTAGTCAAGGACTTTGATAGATTCCACTTGGCTGAGGCCTCCGATAACCGCCTTAGTAGTGCTAAGTCTCTGGCCGCATTGATGGGGGAGGTGGGATGGATGGACATGTGGCGACTTAAATACCCTGACACTAGACACTGAACAATATTCGTGCCACTCGACTAGCCACAATGCACGAATAGATTACGCCTTTGGTAATTCACCTATGTGCTCACTGACATATTGTATAGAATATGGACCGAGGGGCATATCCGATCATTCCCGAATACAACTGGTGTTGCGGATGGGAGGAGATGGGATCAGACGCTCAACACGGATAAATCCTTTCTGGCTGTCCATGTTTAGACCTTCTGATCGCATTTCTGACCAGTTGAAAGTCTTTATAGAGGGGCATGGAGATGTCACAGACTACTCATTACTTTGGGAGACTATGAAAGCATACCTTAGGGGATGCCTGAGATACACCATATCTTTCATCAAGAAAATCGGCAGCTAGACAGGAAGAATGACTGGCAGCGGAATGCTCTAGACTAGAAGCAGCATATATTGCTGACCCCACTGATTTGAATAGGGAATCTTGGTTATCCCTGGGGAGTCAGTACCTGACCCTGCTTAAAGAGAAAGCCCAACGTAAAATGTTCTTCACAAAACAAAGATACTTCGAAATGGGCAATCAATCTAGTAAATTGCTCGCTCATATAGTCAGACAAAATCAGGCATCCCCGACGGTACTACGTATCAAGGCCTCAGATGGTCAGATGTTATCAGACCCTGAACCTATAGCTGGTAGGTTTCAAGAGTACTATAAAGATATATATGAGACTAAAGTAAATTACGAGATAGATGAGGTCACACAGTATCTTGATGATCTGGTATTCCCCACACTGCCACAGGAGGCGGTAGGTGGCTTAGAAGCCCCTATATCCACTCAGGAATTAGCGGATGCTATAACACAACTAGCTAGGGGTAAATCACCCGGTCCTGACGGACTGCCTCTAGAGGTTTATGTTAAATATGCTGCTCACATCAACCCATTACTAATCCGTATGTATGAGGACGCGTTTCATAAAGGCTGCTTGCCACCATCTCTTTATGACGCCACTATAGTGATTCTCCTTAAACCGGGCAAGGATCCAGATGAGTGTGGATCGCATCGACCGATATCTTTATTGAATATCGATTATAAAATCATAGCAAAGATTCTGGCCATGCGCCTTGGAAAAGTGGCTAGCATGTTGGTTCAATCGGATCAGTCTGGATTCTTGCCCGGTAGATCTACCACTGATAATATCAGACGGGTACAGGTAGTAAATCAAATTGGATTACAGAAAGGGGAACGCTGGGCATTAGCATCTCTCGACACCGCAAAGGCGTTCAACTCCGTTGAGTGGCCCTATCTATTTCAGGTTCTTCAAAAATTTGGATTTGGCCCAAATTTTATCCAATGGATAGCTATGTTATACAAACATCCCAAGGTAGGTATATTGGTCAATGGGTTGATGTCCGATAGCTTCAGCTTAGGGCGAGGTACGTGACAGGGATGTCCTCTGTCGCTGCTACTGTTCGCCTTGGCCATAGAGCCGTTGGCTATGCGAATCAGAATAGACCCACAATTTCATGGAATATGCATAGGAGAGCAGGAGGATAGGGTCGGCTTATATGCTGATGACATGGTGTTATTTATGTCTCAGACAGAATCCACACTCCCCAGAGCAATCTCTATAATTGAAGCATTTAGCCAGTATTCTGGACTGAGGATTAACTGGTCCAAATCGACCTTGTGTCCCCTATACTCACTAGACGATGCATTCCCCCAGGGAGAACTACCCGTGGTGCCTAGCTATAAATACCTGGGTATATATATAACCAAGGATGCCGCCTCCTTCCACATATTAGGGTATGGAGAGGGCTACCACTCTCAGTATCTGGGAGAATTAATTTAATAAAATTTATTATCCTACCCAAATGCCTGTATATATTGCAACACGCCCCCTATGTGGTCCCAAAGACATTCTTTCAGAAACTCGCATCCTTAATGTCACCTTTCATTTGGGGTACAAATAGACCGAAGTTGTCTATACTAAACTTGACGCATCCTAAGAAGGAAGGTGGCATGTCTTTAGCAGATATATACCTATATTACCTAACTGGGCAACTGAGAAATATAAAGTCCTGGTTATTACCAACTGGCACTCTGTGCAGACAAGAGCGTCATCTTGCTAAATACTTAGATCTCACTACTCTATGGCCAGTTCTAGAACAACCTAAATTGTTTCCCCGTAGGCTGCTACCTATTCACAGGGTGGCTGTTCAAGTATGGTCGGCGTGTAAACACTTACATAAAGTTGGGTCTGATCTGGTGGAGACCCCGGTCTGGGATAACCCCATGTTTCCTGATCTGATGTTACTGCAGGATGGTGCATTTTGGAAGGAGCGTGGGGGACTTGTACAATGATAACGTCTTTAATGATTTTGAGTCTCTGAGTCGCAGAAACGAGTTACCCAGGAATGCATTTTCTAGGTTTCTGCAAATTCGACATGCTATGCAAACACACTATCGTGATACCCCAGTCCTATTGTCCACATTTCCGATGATTGGAGTCATACGCTCTCAAGGCCCGCGTGGCTTTATATCGGCACTTTACACCCATCTCCTATGTGTCAAACTAAGAGGTAACCCGATGCAGGCACTGTCAAAATGGAGGATAGTAATCCCAGATTTGTCTGATGAAGACAATGAGGAAATTCTAGAATCTCCTACACTAGTATCGCCAGCCATAAACAATAAATTCATACAACTATGCATAATACATCGAAGCTATTTATCCCCACTGAGGCTGCACCGGATGGGCAGGCTTGCCCACTCCAGGTGCCATAGATGTGCATCAGAAAATGAAGATTTTGGGCATCTTATATGGGCTTGCCCATATGTAAAAAAAATTTGGGAGGAGGTGGTGACTCTACTCACAGACCTGTTGAGGTGTACAGTACCACTTCATCCCAAGGTTTGCCTCTTTGGTATTCTGGACGAGATCCTATACTCCCATCATACCAGGGTATTTTTGAGAGAAACCCTATTTTTGGCACGAAAGGCGATAGCCATTAGATGGATAGGAGACAGAGCACCCACACTAACACAATGGAAACTATTGGCCAACACTGTGATCCCGTATGAGAATATAGTGTTCAAAAACAGAGGCTGTATACCTAAATTCCAAAAGGTGTGGGGTGTATGGTGCTCATCTACACAAACACTTTACTCTGCTCGCAGATTGACAGAGGCATTGCAAGCGGAACAGACTAGACACTTGTAATGTTTAACAGGATAGAAGAGATAGGAATCAACAGATCTAGATGTTCCACCTCTGTTATCATTGCTACCACTATTCTTGCCATATGGTCCTTCCCTCTAGAGATGGGAATGAATCTCCCCACACGGCACAGGTGTTGAATGTTTTTTTTATTTATTTCCTGTTTATTTTCTCTTATACAACTTATTTTTATTATGCTGATGTACATTATAAGGTTATATTCGAACCTGAAAGACATTGTATTTGACTTTATGTGTTCAATGAAGCGATTTTTTAAAAAAGATTGTCTTCAACCTAGAAAATCTTTTGGGAGCTTAACACCCTGGACTATACATTTTACCTGCACTGATACAGCAAAGGAGGGAGCTTTGTGCAGCTAGACTAGTTTCTAGGCTCTATGGTGTTTCCATTCATTGGCAATATGCAGAGGTCTTGAAAATGGTGAGAAGTTGAAACACAAAATACAGTGTATATGGAAGTTGCAGAACCTTTCATTATACAGCGAGTAAACAGTTTCTGTCATCTCTGCTGTTTGGTTTTGCACTTCCATTTGCCACTAAATAATAACTGGGGAACATTTTAGAATTCTCTGTTGTGCATGTGCTCTGTTATTACTCCTGGAAATGCATACATAAATTAACAGCTGGGTGTTACCCATCCCCCTTTTTGCCAGTAGGGTGTGTCTCTACACAGGGCAATATTCTTAGCGCTAACTGGACAGTGTCAGACTCTGCAGTAATCCTCCTCATTGACAACTCTAATACCCAGTTGTCAGTTTTTTTTATATATTTCCAGGAGGAATAACACAATGTAGAGCTGCAAAAATGTGGTATTGGCTAGAATATATCAGGAGCGCTGTATTTCTGTAAAACCAGAACCGTCCCGAGGGGGTAAATATTTCATCTCACATGTGGAATATCAGGATTGGATCTTCTCTTTTTCTTGAGACTTTTCCAGTTTAATTAAACCATTTTGTATTTTACGAGGCGTCTTAATGACAGTCATTAGACTGGCAGAGATATGGCTGCAGTTTATGTCAGCATTTAGCGTATGACCTTGTGGCCCAGTGAGTTGTGTCACGGCGGCCGCTCCAGAGACCAGGAACAGACGTTAACGTGGGCTCCGGATCCCTGGGCCAGCGGGCTAATGTCTTCCGGGCGCAGGGAGTTCAGCTGCCCTTCTGTTCGCATTCTCCTTAATAGCCAAGTGATAAAGCAGATTCAGCAGTCGGACGCAGAGCTGACCATCTGTCCATCTTCTCCTGGCAGACAAGGAGGACACAGAGTTTCTTGCTGCCAAAGGCCCAGATACCGAAGGCAAAGTCACCAAAAATAAGAGCTGATTGACATGTGCTCCTCACAGGTATCAGAGGAGCATCATCATATAGTGGATCTCCTGAATGATATAAGAGGTCTGTGTTATATAGGGGAGAATAAAAGATTTTGAAATTATAAAGGAAACCTGCATTATACTGTATAGGGCAGGCATGGCTAACCTGCGGCTCTCCAGCTGTTGTAAAACTACAACTCCCACCATGCCCTGCTGTAGGCTGATAGCTGTAGGAAGTCTGGGCATGCTGGGATTTGTAGTTTTGCAACAGCTGGAGAGCCTCAGGTTGGCCATCCCTGATATAGGGGATATAGGAATCCTATATTATATGGGGAATATGGGAGCCCTGCTTTATATGTACGAGATACGAGTCCTACATTATACACAGGATCTAGGAGTAATTCTTTATATAGGAGTCCTACATTATATTGGAGGTATTGGAGTTCTGCATTATATAGAATATATACACTACTAACAAAAAGTTAGAGATATTTGGCTTGTGGGTGAAATTTCAAGATGAACCTAAATTGCTCTCTAACTTTTACAGGTGAACTTAATGTGACCTTCTCTAAACTTCTGAGTGCACATGTCCAACTGTTCAATGTTTCAGTAGTTTTTTGCACAACTTGCTGTTCTCTAACAAGGACCTTAATGCCAAAATTCACAACGGGTGTTTGATCCATGAATCCCCCAATAAATCTCCTGGTTCAATTAGAATTTGTATGTAAACAGTCCTCCTCATCATACTAGGGCTGCAGTAAACGATTATTTTAGTAATCGAGTATTCTACCAATTATTTTTACAATTAATCGAGTAATTTAATAAGAAAAAAATGAATTAATAGACTGTTTTCCTTTAAAAAAAACTCACCAGACCCCCTGCCATCAGTCCCCAACACCCTTCGTTCCCCACTGTGCGATCAGCCCAAGTGCATCAGTTCCCCCCAGTACCATCAGCTCCACTATCCCTCAGTGCCACCAGCTTCCCCTCCGTGCCACCAGCTGCCCCCCCCAGTGCCACCAGCTGCCCCCCCCAGTGCCATTAGCTGCCCCCCCCCAGTGCCACCAGCTGCCATCCCAGTGCCATTAGGCTCCCCCAGTGCCATCAGCTGCACTCTCAGTGCCACCAGCTGCCACCCCAGTGCCATCAGCTGCCACCTCAGTGCCACCAGCTAAAACTAAAACTCTCATCAGATGAAATGATGATCGGACACGTCCAGCATCCACCTCACATCAGGTCAGAGAAGTCTGCGGACAGATCTCCAGAATGGAAAGGATCTAGAAAGCATCCTAAGCCCTTTGGTACCTCTAAGGGATTGCTGACACCATTCCTGGCATATCTCTATAGGGCTGAGTGGCCTATGCATGGTCTGTGGTTTCAGGTAACCTATAGACAGGGCCAAACAGGTTTAAAGGGGAACTCCAGGAGAACGATCATGCAGCGATGGCCTGGAGCCACACCATAAGCTCCATTCATTCTGTAAGTCAGGTTGTCACACTGGAGCCCTGTGACCCCACACACGTCAGAAGGTCGTTCAGGCCGGAGCCCCCCTTTAATCAGGAGGCTCTGAGGAGCCATCAACATGTCAGACCCGGTCCTCCGGCAATGTGCAAGGAGGAGGACACAGCTCCATGGCTGGTACCTGGTTTCCAGTCTCCGGGCCGGTGTCCCAGAATCCCGGCCGGCTTTGTTGTCTCCGTGAACCCAGCTAGCCAGTCGTGCCAGTCAACGGTGGGCTTCGGTGTGAAACATGTCCCTCCCAGTATAATCCCCCAGTGCATGGGCCGCACCGCCCTGTCGCTGCATCTCTTTTCTCTCAGGTTGCGGTTGTCAAGCGGAGCTGCCGATAACCAATCACAATCTGGAGCGCCAGGAACCCAGGCAGAGCTGGCTGCAGATTTGCCTGAGAGGGTGTGGTACAAATGATGGGGATGTGAGGCGGGTCACGTGACCACTGGAGTGAGACGCTGAGAGCGATGTGGTTATTATACTGTCCGGGAGAAGCGGGTGGCCATAGAGTGGTGAGTAATAGCAAGTTCTTCACTCCCGCTCCGTGGTCACATGACACAAACAAATTTGCATTGAGGATTTTTTTGTGTCGATTTAATCGATTGCAATCGTTTCAGCCCTACATCATACTGTTCACATTTTTCTACCATGGTACCAAGACGACACCTAACAATTGATCAACAGTACCTTGCCATTGTGAAGCTTCAAGCAGGATATTCTCAGACGGAAGTGGCCACTGAGCTTAGAGTGTCACAGAGTGTCATCAGCAGGTTGTAACAGAGATACAGAGAGACTAAAAGAGTCACAGAAAGGCAGAGAAGTGGACGTCCTTTGGTCACATCCCACACTGATAACTGCTTCATTATGAACAATGCCCTGAGGAAGCGAATGATGAATGCCACACAACTCCAGGCACGTTTAAGGGAGGTGAGAGGCACCAAAGTGTCATGTCAGACCATTCGGACTAACAAGCCTGTTAGTTGACCTGCAAGGGTACCTGACCACAGGCATCATCGTCTTGGATGGGCCAGGGAGCATCTACACTGGACAAGGGACCAGTGGGCCTCAGTGCTGTTCACTGATGAAAGTCGATTCACGCTGAGCAGAAATGATGGCCACCAACGATGTTGGAGACTTCAAGGAGAGCACTATGCATCAGCCACAGATAAGCCTTTGGTGGTGGCGGTGTTACAGTGTGGGCAGGTGTGTCTAGTCAATACAGAACTGCCCTACACTTTGTGATTTGTACAGTGACAACCCCATACTACTTAAATAACATCATTAATCCAATATTGTGCCTCTGCGTGAACAACACAGGCCTAATTTCATCTTCATGGACAACAATGCGCCAGTTCATCGAGGTCACATCATTAGGGAACGGCTGCTGGAGACTGGAGTACCTCAAATGGAGTGGCCTGCACTTTCTCCAGACCTGAATCCCATTGCAAACATATGGGATCAGCTGAGTCGCCATGTAGAGGCTCGTAACTCTGTACCCCAGAACTTCAATGACCTGAGGGCCGCCCTTCAAGAAGAGTGGGATGCCATGCCTCAGCAGACAACAAGTGGACTTGTGAACATCATGAGACGTCGTTGTCAAGCTGTAAGTGATGCTCAAGGCCACATGACAAGTTATTAAGACATTGACATTTTTTGTGGGGGTATACCCACCACTGGGGTTGGCTTTTGTTTCAATAAATTGTTTGAGATGAGGAAATCACCATTGCTGCTTCTACTTAAATGCCCTACTTTCGTGATATAATATCACTGTAGCATGATTTATTTTACGTTTTCCATAAATTTTACCCAAAAGCAAAATATCCCTAACATTTTGTGAGTAGTGTAGGAACCCTGCATTGCATAGTGTCCTGTGTTGCATGTACAGTCGTGGCCAAAAGTTTTGAGAATTACATAAATATTGGAAATTGGAAAAGTTGCTGCTTAAGTTTTTATAATAGCAATTTGCATATACTCCAGAATGTTATGAAGAGTGATCAGATGAATTGCATAGTCCTTCTTTGCCATGAAAATTAACTTAATCCCAAAAAAACCTTTCCACTGCATTTCATTGCTGTCATTAAAGGACCTGCTGAGATCATTTCAGTAATCGTCTTGTTAACTCAGGTGAGAATGTTGACGAGCACAAGGCTGGAGATCATTATGTCAGGCTGATTGGGTTAAAATGGCAGACTTGACATGTTAAACGGAGGGTGATGCTTGAAATCATTGTTCTTCCATTGTTAACCATGGTGACCTGCAAAGAAACGCGTGCAGCCATCATTGCGTTGCATAAAAATGGCTTCACAGGCAAGGATATTGTGGCTACTAAGATTGCACCTCAATCAACAATTTATAGGATCATCAAGAACTTCAAGGAAAGAGGTTCAATTCTTGTTAAGAAGGCTTCAGGGCGTCCAAGAAAGTCCAGCAAGCGCCAGGATCATCTCCTAAAGAGGATTCAGCTGCGGGATCGGAGTGCCACCAGTCAGAGCTTGCTCAGGAATGGCAGCAGGCAGGTGTGAGCGCATCTGCACGCACAGTGAGGCGAAGACTTTTGGAAGATGGCCTGGTGTCAAGAAGGCCAGCAAAGAAGCCACTTCTCTCCAAAAAAAAACATCAGGGACAGATTGATCTTCTGCAGAAAGTATGGTGAATGGACTGCTGAGGACTGGGGCAAAGTCATATTCTCCGATGAAGCCTCTTTCCGATTGTTTGGGGCATCTAGAAAAAGGCTTGTCCGGAGAAGAAAAGGTGAGCGCTACCATCAGTCCTGTGTCATGCCAACAGTAAAGCATCCTGAGACCATTCATGTGTGGGGTCGCTTCTCATCCAAGGGAGTGGGCTCACTCACAATTTTGCCCAAAAACACAGCCATGAATAAAGTGAATGGTACCAAAACACCCTCCAACAGCAACTTCTTCCAACAATCCAACAACAGTTTGGTGAAGAACAATGCATTTTCCAGCACGATGTAGCACCGTGCCATAAGGCAAAAGTGATAACTAAGTGGCCCGGGGACCAAAATGTTGACATTTTGGGTCCATGGCCTGGAAACTCCCCAGATCTTAATCCCATTGAGAACTTGTGGTCAATTCTCAAGAGGCGGGTGGACAAACAAAAACCCACTAATTCTGACAAACTCCAAGAAATGATTATGAAAGAATGGGTTGCTATCAGTCAGGAATTGGCCCAGAAGTTGATTGAGAGCATGCCCAGTCGAATTGAAGAGGTCCTGAAAAAGAAGGGCCAACACTGCAAATACTGACTCTTTGCATAAATGTCACGTAATTGTCGATAAAAGCCTTTGAAACGTATGAAGTGCGTGTAATTATATTTCACTACATCACACAAACAACTGAAACAAAGATCTAAAAGCAGTTTAGCAGCAAACTTTGTAAAAACTAATATTTGTGTCATTCTCAAAACTTTTGGCCACGACTGTAGAAGATACGAGTCATATTATATGTAGATAGAAGAGTCCTGCATTATACAGGAGTCCATGGGAGTCCTGTGAGAGATATAAATCCTGCATTGTATGCGAAATATTCTACATTGTATATTGGGTATGGTCCTGTATTGTATGCGAGAATATTCGACCTTGTATATGGGATATGAGTCCTGTTATTGTATGTGAAATATTCTACATTGATATGGGATGTATATAGGAATCATTCATTATGCTAAAGATTTGCATTATGCAGGAGTTATAGAAGAGTCTGCATTAATTATAGGGATTATGGGCAGGAGTCCTTGCATTATATCAGGAGTTATTAGAAGGAGTCCTACATTATATAGGGATTATGGCAGGAATCCTGCATTATATAGGAGTTATAGATGATCCTACATTAGATAGGGGTTATAAAAGGAGTCATGCGTTATATAGGAGTTATAGAAGGACCGCTGCATTATATAGCTATTATAGGGCATGTTCTAAGTTATATATGGGTTTTAGGAGGAGTCCTGCATTATATAGGGATTATAGGAGGTTCTGCATTTAGGGTTAGTCTGCATTATATAGGGGTTATAGGAGGATTCCTGCATTATATAGGGGTTATAGGAGGATTCCTGCATTATATAGGCGTTATAGGATTCCTTCATTATGTGTGGGTTATAGGAGGAGTCCAGCTGCGCTGGGTGTGTGCAAGTAAGTGGATGCCAACAGGAGTATGAATGAGCTTTGGATCTGACTGGAGTATACAACATGACACTTGTTAGTCAAAATTGATATAGGTAAAACTAATTCATTGTAGAGATGAGGCGGACATACATTCCCAATCCTTCCCGACATCAAATAAGATAGTTGGCTGCTCCAGCAGAATTGAGTTTGGCCAACTCTGCTCTTATGTGTATGGGCACCCTCTTGCTACTTAGGTATAACCTCTAGCATCATATTGAGGCGAGAACACCCTCCTGCACAGCAGTCAACCTTTAGAAGTCATATAAGCACTTGGCTCAGTATTATGGCACATGATTATTATCATTTCTATTTGCATCATATTAGTTGAACTATAATGAATTATGTTATTGGCCACTTAACCCCCTCGGAGGCTGGTTTGGGCAGAACCTGATAAATCCTCAGAAATAGCAGGAAATGTGAAGCGCGTTGTGTATCTGCTATTTCGAGCTAAATTCCTGTGTGGACAAAGTCTTTATTACCAGCTTGGAATTGCACTACGAGTTCTGCTCAGGGAGCCCAGCAGTCTGCATTTATTCAAGGCCGAAATAGCTGACGTCGCCATGGTTACCTCGCAACGCTTCAGGTCTTCAATTAGTACTTGAGAGAACGCCTTATGTCAGTTGTTCTAACTTGATGTATATTATCTATGTGACAAATACCGATACAATGTTACCAGCTGAACAGTGCACAGCGTATTGTTTGTACGCGCTGCATTTTAAAATCGGCAATTGTAGTTTTGTTGATGATAATGAAAAGAAAATACAGATTAGTAAAAGGCAAATAGTGGTTTAAAGCGAGAGGGAAACATCTGTGTTTAACTGTTTACTGACCTAATTGAAAAGCAAGGGAAATTGCGCAGACTCGGTGACGGTGAGCTTACAGATAACCAAGAAGGCACACCTAATGCAATGCAACTGATGGCATGTTGTCCGGAGCTTTGGCATCAGGGGGGGCGATACATTTGTTGCAATATTTGCCACACTCCTTCGTTTTTTTAGCTATAATGGCACTATACGTTCATTAAAATGGAACACGTTTCAGTAGCTCCTGAGAGGTGTGATGCCAACAGCATGGGCACAGTGGTTACTACTTCATCCAAGCAGCTCTGGGACCGCCATGGGCACGAACCTCATGCTGATCGTTTTCAGTAAGGATATCTCTGTAGATTTAATATCTTCCACTATCAGGTTTCTAATGACAGAAACTGTACATCCCTGAAATAACTCACTGCACTGTGCTGTGCAATCCGTCATTGCAGGAGAGGTGCTGTTTTCAACTTTTTTTTCTGGGTTCCGAACACTACGTAATACAAAATACCATATGACTGCCGAGAACTGCACCCAACCACCTAACCACATGTCTTCCCCACGCAACGACTTTTTGTTGGAATGATGGTCGGTCACAGCTTTATTTAACTTCTTATTATATTTTCCTTCTTGAATTTTGCAAATTACAAAAACCACAACCATTTTAGGAGTGTGAGACGCGATATGCCACCACTGCACCCCAGTGGGCAAGTCCGCCTTCTCCTCCCTCTTAGTATATTCTTAGAACCGACCTCCAGCTGTGACTTAACGGTAACTGCAAAAGAAAAATATTTAAGCAAAGAGCACAACCAGGGCGGGAGGGTGGGAAGCAGCTAGATGAAGGTGCCGGTAAGGAAGAGACCCGGGAGAAGGTAAGCCCTCCTATTTAATAACTCTAGGGGAGGGACGACCAGTACCATAATGAATAACCCAAGGGGGGGGAGAAAAGGGAGTGACATAACCAGCCAGGGGGAGCAACCATAGACAAACGTTCCCCCCCCCCCCCGGGCGGAACAAACCACGAGCTGCAGGCAGAAGACATGAAAATTAACCCCTCGGACTCTAACTCCCAGTCTCTAACTGATGGATTGCAGGGTGGTATGTAACCATGGAAACGAGCAGTGTATAATGTAATGGAAAAATGAATCCAGCCAGTAAAGGAAGCAATGTGGGTAATAACAATACATTAGCAAGTGGCTTGTATTTACTTTCTCTACATGATAAATGCCACTTACTGAAGTGAGACAACCCCTTTAAGTATAATGGGGTCCGGCAGAGTATAGTGTGCAAGCAGGACCACCACTGATGGATTGCAGGGTGGTATGTAACCATGGAAACGAGCAGTGTATAATGTAATGGGAAAATGAATCCAGCCAGCAAAGGAAGCAATATGGGGAATCACAATACATTGCTAAGTGGCTTGTATATACTTCCTCTACACAATAAATGCCAGTTACTGAAGTAAGACAACCCCTTTAATGGAGCCGGCAGATATTCCATCTGCATCCAGCAGTGCCGGATGCAGTGAATTCCGGCAGCCTGCTGGAATTCACACCAGAGGTATGAAACCAGCCTAACTTGGGGTGCCCTGACGTCACTCTGGAGCGCCCGGGGAGCCGCACGGACGGTAAGTACACTGCTCCCCCGCTCCCCGCTACACTTACCATGGCTGTCAGGACTTTAGCGTCCCGGCAGCCATGGTAACCACTCTGAAAAAGCTAAATGTCGGCTCCGGCAATGCGCCGAAACGACGTTTAGCTTAAGGCCGGATCCGGATCAATGCCTTCCAATGGGCATTAATTCCGGATCCGGCCTTGCGGCAAGTGTTCCGGATTTTTGGCCGGAGCAAAAAGCGCAGCATGCTGCGGTATTTTCTCCGGCCAACAAACGTTCCATACCGGAACTGAAGACATCCTGATGCATCCTGAACGGATTACTCTCCATTCAGAATGCATTAGGATAATCCTGATCAGGATTCTTCCGGCATAGAGCCCCGACGACGGAACTCTATGCCGGAAGACAATAACGCAGGTGTGAAAGAGCCTAAACCTGGTGGAACTCATGGGAGGTAGGTCTCATTTTCAGTTTTGCCGTTACACCCTAGTAACAAGATAAAGGTGGACCCCAAATATTTCCACAGCAGATCCTGATGCTGCTAAGGGTTTTGTCCTCCAGAAATTAAAGGTGTATATCACTTAGATTGTTATCTCCTATCCTTTGTAACTATTAGATCAGTGGGGGTCCTGCGACTGGGATCCCCCACCAATCACAAGAACAGCATCCCCCCTTCCCCCCGCCGCCACCCGAAATGAACAGAGCGGCCATGTGTGCGGCCGTTTTCAAAAATAATCAAGCTCTGGAATGGCCCTTTGATTTAGTCTTTCCTCTGTTTAGGGTGATGAATGATGGTGTTGTGCTCCACCCCCTCAGGCGGTGTACAAGACTTAACAGAATGTATCAGTTTTGCCCAGAGTGTTCCTTTAATACTGTGACTATTGTATCTTTAGATTGGAAGTTGTAAACAGGACCTGATTCAAAGATATCTCATCAACGGTACATCAGGTTTTCAACATATATGTATTATTGTAATTAGCAGGATCAACCATGCCAAGCAACATGACCGTTTATATGGGGTTGATCCTGCTGATTACAATGATACATATATGTTGAAAACCTGATGTACCGTTGATGAGATATCTTTGAATCCACATGCAAATCAGGGCTTCAGTGATCTGAGGGGCAGGCTCTAGCCCCTGATTGCACCTCAGCTCCTCAGCTTTCCAGACTTCAGCACTTCCCCACCCGGGCCACCTTGTCTTAACAGAACAATGCATCCTCATTATGGGGTTGTCTGGCCCTGCTATTCACACATTCACCACTGACTCTATGATTTGTGCATGCTGAGATCTTTACTGTTCAAGTGCTGTATATATTCAAACTAAGATTTCTCTCTTTTTTTTGAACAGTGCATTGTATTTTCATCATACAAGTATCCCTTTTAATCAATAGAATCAACCCTATCAGTCAGTATGCCTGGTTTAATAGGAGTGGTGTTGCTGACAAAACCTCTTCAAGTAGGAACGTGTAATAGATTTCACCTCTGAACTCCTCCTGTCAGGCTTGACTAATATCTGTTTCCTGCAGATCTGGGTGCGATTAATGTGGAAATACTGTATTTAAGTTCCTGTCAAGTTTTCTAACAAAATCAGTTCTATATTAAGTTATTTGCATCAATAGTTTGGGGCTAATAAGAAGCAGCAGATATGTAATAAATAGCATTATGTAAAAACGCCCACACACACCTGTTCTCCAACGCCGGCGTGCCAGAGACGAGCAGCCGCAACAGTTATTTACGCAACTTGCATATAGCAAGACGGGTAAGTGGTGTGATCCTGAGCAGACAAATAATAGAGCAGAAACCGCAGTCACAATAAGGAAACTTTCACAGGATGATTCCTGGAGAGTTTGGGCATATCAGGGGCGCAGGATCCACTTGCGGGTTACCTCTGACTATGATACGTCCAAGTATTCCAGGGTCAGAACGAGGTCTTCTTTGTGTCAGAACTCTCCAATAAAATGTTACATCTGCTCCTGAGGAAACACATCGGTGCCCGCCTACCGGCGCCAAGGTGGTCTCAGGCATATATAATGCTTGCATCTTTTGTGCATCTATTGTGTTAGTGCATTATTATCTGTTTTCAGTGATTTTTTCATAAATGTAGCCATGAACATCTGCATATTTATTTATCATATTGTGCAGGATGTTTTTATCTTAGTTTTTTATCTTTTCTCTGTGATTTTTGCTTAGCTTCTAGTATACACTTGAGGAAATGGCACCTTCAAGTGTGAATGCGCTTCTATTTTATTCTGGCAGTAGCATTTTTGATCACTTTTATCCCACCTATACCACAGTCTACCCTTGATTAGGTGGTACATATAGCTGTGCTTGCTCTTCCTCTCATCGGTTGCTTGATGCACATAGAGGTGACTAGGAGCAGCACACTATATGTGCAGTGTCTGCTCTCCTGAAAGTAGATGCCCAATGGCATAGGTAGGTTTAGAGTAGGACCTGCCTGACTGAGACCACCTTGGCATGGGTAGGCAGGCACAGATGTGTTTTGATCAAAATATATTGGCTGAGAGTCTCGTATTTTATCATATCAGAGTGAGGGCTTAGTCCATATATAATGCTTGCATCTATTGTGTTAGAGTACTTTCACACTAGAGTTTTTGTTTTCCAGTATTGAGTTCCGTCCTAGGGGCTCAATACCGAAAAAAAACTGATCAGTTTTATCCTAATGCATTCTGAATGGAGAGCATTCCGTTCAGGATGCAGCAGGAGCATCAGTTCAGTCCATTTTACGTTTTTTGGACGGAGAAAATACTGAACACTTGCCGGAATGCCGGATCTGGCATTCATTTACATTGAAGTGTATTAGTGCCGCATGCAGCATTAAGTGTTCCGGCAAAACAGATCCGGCTTTTGGTTCTGCGCATGTGCAGACCTTTAAAAATGCAAAAAAAAATTATACCGGATCCGTTTTTCCGGAGGACACCGGAGAGACGGATCCGGTATTTCAATGCATTTGTCAGACGGATCCGCATCCGGATCGGTCTGACAAATGCCATCAGTTTGCGTCCGGATTGGCGATGGAACTGCCTGCCGGAATCCTTTGCCGCAAGTGTGAAAGTACCCTTAGTGCATTATTATCTGTTTTCAGTTATTTTCTTTCATAAGCGTTGTACAGTATCAGCCAATAGAATGAGCGCACAAATCTCATGTATGCTTTGCGGATCTTTTCTTTGCAGAAATTGACCTGCCGTCTGGATTTCTAAATCAGCAGCATGTCAATTATGTTTGCGGTTTTCCAATGAAAGGTGAAATCTGCTGCAAAACCACATGAAATCTGCACCAGAAACGGGTGTAAAAAATTCGCGATTTTGGTGCCGATATGCTGCAGAAACGCACAGAAATTTGTGTGCATCCCATCTGTGTTCACCGGCACTCATGTACAGATACCCTTAAGACTGTGATGGCTAACCTCCGGAACTCCATCTGTGGTAAAACTACAACTCCCACGATGCAGACTTGCTTGGCTTTTCTCAGAACTCCACAGAATTGAGTGGAGCATGCTGGGAGTCGTAGTTTCACCACAGCTGGAGTGCCGGAGGTTAGCCATAACTGCCTTAAGGTGTATTCACACATGGGAGATTTTGTTGCTGAAAATTTCTGCTACTGAAAAATCTATTCACTGAATATGGTTGTTTTGGCGGTAAGCAGATGGAATTCTGCGACCCTCATTCAGATGAATGTGATTGATTTTCAGTTGCAGAAATTTTCTGCAACAGAATCTGCGACATGTGAAGGCATCCTTACTTTTACAGTTGCAGAAACATTCCCTACGAATCCTCCAGGCAGAATAGCAGCTGTCAGATAGTTAGTCGTAAATGAGGGTGGTCCTGACTAGGAAGCCAATCAGATTGCAGCATTGTGTTTGCCTCCTTATTTTGCTCTAACAGCCGCATGTGCTTCCCATCTTCCTCTCCTCGGTGTCTTCTTATAAATTGCGTAACTTAATTTGTTCTCCTGCAAAAAAAAGTGACGCCAGTTCAAAGGATCTTGCCAAAGCCGATGGCATTTACGACAGGATGTTTCACATCACGAGGGGATAAATGCAAAACTCGGGACTTTCATGGAGAATTTTTATAGAGCAGTATAAATAATCTCAACAAAGAAACTCTATCCAGATACCTGAAGAATGAGGCCACATCTGCTAGCGATGACCTCGCAGCGGCTGGAACAACATGGACGATCCTTTACAATAAACTAAGATTCCCTCTAAACATCCGTAGAAAATAGAAATCTCGGAGATATCCTCTTCTTTGAGAGGTTACACATGCTATTCAGCTCCCACCCAGCTTTCCAAGTCATCACCAAGCATTACTAGGTGCATGGCCATGAAAGAATACCTGACATGCCTGTTTTAATAGCTACATCCATTCCCCCTGTGATAACAATTCTGGAGCATCTATTCTTATGGCTCTACGCTGTGCCATTACTTTATTATTTCTACTAGAAGTTATGAATGAATTGCTAGCAGTCTGCAGTAAGGGTACATAGGAGAGGTAACATGTTGGGGGTGTTTACCTGCACAGACTCACTGTATTTCAATCAGTCCTGCCATTTTCATACTTTGCAGGTACACACCCCAACTGGTTACCACCCCTCTGTACCCTTACTGCAGACTGATAGCAATTCATTTATAACTTCTAGTAGAAATAATAAGCAGCATGTGTGGTAAAAAAGAAAAGGAAAGGCACTATTATAACGCACCAGATGACAATAATCAATCCGCCTTGTTTGAAGACTCCCTTATTACAATCCATAATACCAGTACTGAAGACAACCCAGATCCCATTGGTCATCAGTCTTTTTTACCCTTACCTGGGGCCCTGACCCCGGAAGCAACCTATGCCTTGCGGCAACCATCAGGGACCACAATGATCACAGACTTCTTTCGACCTGCCCCAATCAGGGGACTCAAAAGAAGAATAAGCTTAGAGGTGGACGACGAGGAGGGAAAGCGAGACCAAATAGGACCACGTACCCCTCAAAAAATGGAGACGAACACTATGAGTCCCAAGATAAACAAGAAAACGCATTAGTCCAGATTTTCAACCTATCCTCACACTTACTATGTGACGCAGAGACCAGCCTGTTACAAAAAGGCCCGACAGGCAAATTTAATGAATTCTAATTATTCGTGGATCTAAATACTTTCATCCGGAAATTAACGCTACATCGACACTTTGAGATCCAAGCTCTAAAACCTAAAACTACACCGCAGGCAACATCAGAAAACAACCCAACATATTCTGATAGGACACCAAAAGCCATCAATACGGGGCTAAAACCAAAATCTAGATTTAACCCTATACACCATAGGGGGAGCCACAGACCTAAGGACCATCAACAAGGACTTGAATATTCCTGATAACCTTAATAAAAAAGAAAAGAATGCCCTGAAGAATCTTATGACCAACGAGTCCATCATCATTAGAAATGCAGATAAAGGAGGTGGCATTGTGATCCAGGATAAAAGTGATTATTTAGCTGAAGCACACAGAATTGTGACAGATGAATAATACTACAAAATCCTGACAGAAAATCCATTAAAAGAGAATGCTCAAAAATGTATACATCTGTTGGAAGCAGCTGAAAATCAACAAATATTATCTAAAAAAGAAAAAGAGTACATCATTGTGGACCACCCAAATCTAGCTTTATTTTACCACCTGCCCAAGGTACATAAATCCATCATTAAAGGGCTTCTGTCACCCCCCAAAACGAAATTTTCATTTTTGGGCATATTAAAATCCTTATTGTACGACTATTCAATATATAGGGCTCTTACCTTGTTCTGTGGCTTTGTTTCATTAAAAATCGAGCTTTTAAAATATGCTAATTATTTCACTACCAGCAAGTAGGGTGTCTACTTGCTGGTAGCCGCTGCATCCTCCTTTTAAAAAAACGCCCCCTCCTCCAGTTGATTGACAGGGCCAGCGAGCGCTCTCCTCCTCCGACTGGCCCTGTCAGCATTTCAAATCCCACCCTATTTGCTGGTAGTGAAGTAATTTGCATATTTTAAAAGCTTGATTTTTAATGAAACAAAGCCACAGAACAAGGTAAGAGCCCTATATAGGGAATAGTCGTCCAATAAGGATTTTAATATGCCCAAAAATGAAAAATGAGTTTTGGGGGGTGACAGAAGCCCTTTAACCTACCAGGAAGACCAATCATCTCTGGCATCTCTTCCCTAACCTGCAACCTGTCCCATTACATAGACATCTTATTACAGAAGTATGTAATTAAACTACCCTTGTATCTAAAGGATTTGGCAAGTTTAATCTCCTTCTTCAAAGAAGTTGAATGGAAAGATTCCTATATCTGGGCAACATTAGACGTCTCAGCCCTATATTCCAACATCCCACACACAGCAGGAATCAATGCCATACACCACTTCTTACAACGAGATGGGACTCTGCCCGATTCACAAAGCCGGTTTATACTGGATGCGATACACTTCATTTTAAACCATAATATTTTCACTTTTGAAAACGAAATCTACAAACAAACAAAAAGGACCGCAATGGGCACGCTTTTCGCGCCAAGTTTTGCAAACTTATACATGGGATTATTTGAATAACAATTAATTTATAACAAACACCCTTGGTGCAATAGATTGATATTCTACATCGACGATCTGCTACTAATTTGGAACGGAAGCCTGGACGACGCTGAAAACTTTACCTCTCATCTGAACAATAACACCTTTAACCTTACGTTTACGGCTAACTATTCTAAAGTAGCCATAGAATACTTAGTTTGGTCCTTTCCTCCAAAGGAATATCTATAGAGACCAAAACATTTTTTAAGAAAGTAGACGGTAATAGCTATTTGGACTATCAAAGCGCCCACCACAAAAAATGGAAAAATAATATTCTGTTTAGCCAATTCAAGCGAATCCGCAGAAATTGCACGAATGATGTGGACTTCAAGTTCCAGAGCCAGATCATTAAGAGTAGATTTCAAAACAAAGGGTATCCCAATAAGGTAATAGAGGCAGCCTACCAGCGGGCATAAGAACATACTCAGGAAGAATGCCTTACTTCACAAAAAATCCAAAAAGCTGATCCGAAGGCTACTGAAAATTTAAATTCCACCTTTATCACCACATATAATATCAACCATAATACCCTGTGGAACATCCTGAACTAAACGTTGGCCCATCCTACAAGCAGACCCTTTTTAAAAAAAAAAACACATGCGGTCAAGACTCAAAATCACCTTCAGGAGGGCCCAAACCCTCAAGAACCTCATTGCTCCCAGTCATTTAAGGGACCGGATAAAAAAACATACCACATCACACCACTCCATTTCCCCAATTATTTTGTTGCTACAGATGCTGACACCGTCGGTGCAAATGTAGTCTAAACATATTGTCCCGGGTCACCAAATTCTTAAGAAATACCACTGGAGAATAATTCAAAATCAAATACTTTCTAAACTGTTCCTCGAGTTACGTCATTTATCTATTAGAATGCACATGTGGACTACAGTACATAGGCCGCACTACCCTAACCCTGAGGGAAAGAATCATTAAACACCTCTGGAATATAACAAACGGCTTCACCAAACAGACCTCTCTATAACACTGATCGAACAAATTCCTGACACCCACCCCAATTGTTACCAGGAATTGAGACGCAAGGAGATGTTCTGGATCTTCAAGATGCAGACAATAGAACCATACGGCCTGAATGAATCCCTTGAGAGCAACTGTTTTAACTGGCCTCCCATTCATCAACCCCTGATCTCCAACTCCAACATTCGTCCTCGCATCAGCTCAAATACCCGTTTACCGTTTTAATTACACTTCAGTCCCATTCCCACCATACAACACCTCCTGACCATCCTCCACCTCTACAACTACGTTTCCACTCAGACCAGGCCAAAAGAACTGCCATCGTTTCTGTCACATCCAAACCACACAAACTCCATCCCACCATTTATCTGCCCCATTCTCTCACACACCTTCCCCCCCCCCCTTCCTATCCCCAGTTTAACCCCCACTCTACCCTTTCCTTCCAAACTTTTTAGATCGCACCCTCCTATCCTACCCAATACCTCCCCTACCGTATAAGTCACATCCATCGCACTTTGTATCCAGGATCTCACCACCTCATCCCCTGGCCCTGTCCCCACCACCACATTCAATTAGTCTCTACGCCCTTCACCTCTCTTTAATAAATCACATGTCCCCATCATTTCATACCCTCCCACATCTCCCTTTTCATATCCATCCAGTCCTCCCACCGGCATGTCCTTCTATAGATATTATGTTCCCCATATCTTGCACCCATTACACTCAGACACTCTGCTTCTCTTTTTTTTTTTTTCTTACAATCTCTCATTTAATACTAACTTTTGGATGCTTCACAACCACCCATATTATCCTTTTGACACCCCAGTCCACACAGTCCCACCCATCAAGTCCAGTCTCTACTCTCTTCCGATACAAGTGATACAGCTGGGGCACTCCTACACCTAGCGCACACAGTGCGCACGCAGCATAGTAAATGACAGCTCCGATCCTTAGGGCCGTCCGGCTGTCAATCCAAGGCCCTGCCCCCTTCCTCCTGTTCTTGAAGGCGCGCTTTTTCACCCATGTGAGAAGCCGCGCTTTCTACACTAGCACGGACCCCACAGGTACCACCACCGATCCCTCTTACTCTTATTTACTTATTTATTTATACATTGATTTATTTATATATTTATACATCTATTCCTACATATATTTATACATTCATTTATTTATTTATTTATCTTGTATTCATCCATTCCTTCTGTGGCGAAACCAACCTCGCCACTGGGTTTTGGAGAGGCCTGTTTATCAGCCTCTTGCCTCAGGATTATGGCCCATACTAACTTTAAAGGAGCAGACAGACCAGCCGCACAGCTTAAATCTGTCTTTGCAATTGTATTTTGTTATGTGAGGGTACCCAGATAGCTAATTGTATTGTATTTGTGTATTCTGAGTGCCATTGACCTAATGATATGCACTCAGACTTGAGCTATCTGGGAATATGTTAAATGTCTGTGTTTGCTGTGGGGGTGTGACATTGTGTGTTTGGGTGGTGATATCTGTCCGGTTGTCCCCACATGTGTATTGGCGATTTCCCTTTGTCTTGAGAGATAATTGGATTACTCCTCGGGTGTCTCCAGGGCAGAGAGGAGAAAACCATGATGCATTGTCGGGATGTGTTGTGTCTGTGTATCCTGAGTTGCTGCATATCTGTCCTGTGTCGCAGTCTTCCTTCTGGTCCACTAGGGGCGTGTCCACCAGATGGGGACCTGCATAAATACGGGCGGGTAGCCCTCAATAAAGTGTTCCTGTTTTATACCTTCATGAAGTCTTGGCTCATGTTTGGGGGATGGAATAACTACACTCTTGGGGATTGCTATATCACAATACTCCCCTGAGTATAAGCTCTTGTAAGAGCTTGCTCCTGGTTCCTGTCTCGGATTTAGGAGAGGTTTCACCCACTGGAGCCTGGAGCCTTGTCGTAGGTCCAGGGTGGGAGGAGACGGCGAGACCTCCACCAAGCTTCGGCGGTTCGTGGGGTCTGCAGTGCTGACGGTGTCAAGTGGAGTGCTTGGAGTCCTCTGGAAGCACTAGGAGCATCTATCGACGGAGGTACCCGGTCGGGGTGCTAGGCGTTCCGTTACACCTTCCTACAAGGATATCTTAGGATACTAATGTCTCATTGATTTATGTCTTATAACCATAGCACTATTGCTCTAACATTTTTAAGTCATCTCATCCAATCCACTCCGTTCATGTCATTCTGCCTGTTTTCAATTGTTCCACAGCTTGACTTCCCTAAGTCCCTCATATTACAGTGGTTTCACCCTGAACACATACATTCACCTCCAATTTGGGGGGTCTCTCTTCTCCCACATCCACCAAATCTCACTCTGAACCCTCCAATTTGATTACCTGTATCAGAACCCGTCCATATTCTATTATATATTTTTAGCTATCCAATCATGTATTTGTTTATATTTTCCTATATATACCTATATATTTATTTATTTATTTATATTTCAACTTCACATCTCAAACGCATGAATTATTCCCTTCTCCCACCATTACTATATGAAACTTTATTCATGTATTATTTATCATTGAATTACGCACTATTATTATGAACCTAATGGGCGCCGTTTGAACCGCATTCTTGACCATTGCCCAATACGCTTCTTGTACTGTCCACTGCAAGGTCGTTTATGAACTATATGTGATCATGATCATTTTATCGATAGCACTTTTATATCCCTCTAGAAAAGCCTTTTATTACATTGAAATATATTTCGCTATATATTTTATATATTTCTTATTTTTTATATTTATATATATCCTTTATTGTTGTACGTTTTCCCCCCCCCCAATATTGTGTGTCTTTAGACTTGAGAATGGAGTACATTGACTCCGAAACACGTTGTCGCCTACTACTAAATAAAAAAAGATTCTATGCACATCTATCAAGGTCGTGTTTTTGCGCCAAGAGGTGTCACATCTTGTGTACTATCCTAGCACACATCCCCCTATTGAGTAAAATAATAAAGGAATGGCACAACATAAACCTATAAGAATAGATTCTCCAGAATTGTTATTACATGGGGATGCATGAAGCTATTAAAACAGGCATGTCAGGAGAGGTTACAGGTCCTCTTTAACCACTTCCAGATTGGGCCATTTTGCCCCCTTCCTGACCAGGTCTAATCTGACATGTGTCCCTTTATGTGGTAATAACTTTGGAACGCTTTTACTTATCCAAGCCATTTAGAGATTGTTTTCTCGTGACACATTGTACTTCATGTTAATGGTGAATTTGAGTCACTATGTTTTACCTTTATTTATAAAAAAAATCTAAAAGTTAATGAAAATTCTAAATTTGAATCTCTCTGCTTTTAAGACAGATAGTGATACCTCATGAAATATTCATTCAACATTCCCCATATGTTAATGTTGCCATAATTTTGGTAATGTAATTTTATTTTTTTAGGAGGTTAGAATTTGTTTAGAATTTTAGAAGCAATTTTTTGAATTTTTAAGAACCAGTTCAGTTTTGAAGTCACTTATGGGGCTTACATAATAGAACTAACCATAAATGACCCCATTTTAGAAGTGGACACCACTCAAACTATTCAAAACTGGTTTTTAGGAATGTTGCTAACCCTTAGGTATTCCACAAGAAATTAAAGAAAAATACAACAAAATAAACCTCAATATTTATTACCCTGATTCTGCAATTTACAGAAACACCCCCTATGTGGTCGTATACTGCTGTATGGGCACACGGCAGGGCACAGAAGGCAAGGAGTGCCATATGGTTTTTTGGAGGAGAAATTTTGCTGAATGGTCTTTGGGCACATGTTGCATTTTAAGAGACCCTGAGGTACACCCACAGTGAAAACCCCCAAAAAGTGACCACATGTTGTAAACTACACCACCCAAGTAATTTTAAGGGGTGTAGCAAGCACTTCACTCAACAGGTGTTTCATAAAAATTTTAATACTGAAAAATAAAAATAAAATTTACAAGAAAATGGTGCTTTAGGCCCAAACTTTCTTTTTCATAAAAGATAACAGGAGAATATCACCCCACAATTTGCCCCATTTTCTCCTGAATACATTAAGACCCCAATTGTGGTCGTAAACTGTTATTTGGGAATACGCTAGGGCTCAGAAGGGAAGGAGCGGCATCTGGATTTTCTAACATAGAATTTTCTGTCATGGTTTTAAGAGCGATAACCTTTAGATTTTTGTTTAATGAGTTGCGTGAGGGCTTATATTGTGCGGGACAAGCTGTAGTTTTTTTTGTCACCATTTTGTGGTACATTTGGCTTTCTGGTTGCTTTTTATCAAATTTTTTGGCATGTGAAGTCACAAAAAAAGCTGTTTGTGTAATGTTTCTATTTTTTTTTACACCGTTTACTTGATAGGGTAGATCAGGGGTAGGCAACCTCCGGCACTCCAGCTGTTGTGAAACTACAACTCCCAGCATGTATACTTGCTCTTCTCTTCTCAGAACTCCCATATAAATGAATGGAGCATGCTGGGAATTGTAGTTTCACAACAGCTGGAGTGCCGAAGGTTGCTGATCTCTGGGGTAGATCATGTGATATTCTTATAGATCCGGTCATTAGGGATGTAACAATACTAAATATGTTGATTTTTTTTAAACAAAACATTCTTAGAAAAAATAATGTTTTTGTGTTGCCATTTTCTTAGGAGCCATATTTTTTTTATTTTTCTTGCTATCGTCTTGTGTGAGGGCTGTTATTTGCTGGACGAGGTGACTTTTTATTGCTACCATTTTGGGGTACATACTACTTTTTGATTGATTAATATTTTTTTTGTGAGGTGACTAATAAGCTGTGTTGGCATATTTATTTAATTTTTTTTACACCGTTCACTTGATGGGGGTATATCATGTGATATTTTTGTAGAGCCAATTGTTACGGACGTGGCAATACCAAATATGTCTATTTTTTTTTTACGTTTTACACAGTAAGAGGATTTTTGGAAAAAAAATCATGTTTTTGTGTAGCAATTTTCTTAGAGCCATTTTTTTTATTTTTATGGTTATGGTCTTGTGTGGGGGCTTATTTTTTGCAGGATGAGGTGATGCTTTAATCGCTACCATTTTGGGGTACATACGACTTTTTGATTGATTAACATTTTTTTTATGGCATTCACCTGATGGGGTAGATCATGTGATATTATTATAGAGGCGGTAGTTGCAGATGCAGTGATACTAAATATATATATTTTATTTTTTTCTTCCATTTTGAACATTTTTTAAATGTCGGATTTGGGGGAATTTTTTTTTAAAATGTGAAACTTTTTTTTTTTTAATACAGAGGACCGAGGTCTGTGGAAGACCAGACAGCTCCTGCACTCCCCAAGCCCCGGCGGTCACATGATTACCGGGCCGATGCAATTGTAACAAAACTGCAGCACTCTCCACCCTTGGTCTTTTCAATCTTTTATTCACCAGTACAAATATTGCGACGTTTCGATCTGTGTGATCTTTCTCAAGCAATACAATAATGTGAACTAAACCGGATACTTATACTCTATAAGTATCCGTTTAGTTCACATTATTGGGAAGTACAAGACTGGCTTCTGACACAGCGGGCACCACCACATAAGGAACAATATAAATTTTTTGTAGTGCTGCTACATTTTTCTTTTTTCTATTGCCATGATCACCGGGCCAGGACAGGAAGCAGCATAGTGCTTTGTTGAGCGCTGTGTACACAGCGATCTAGAAGGGCAGGGGCTCACAGGACGGTCCCTGTCATCTCTCTGGGTGCCCTGCTGTCACTGACAGCGAGCCCCCCCACTCAGCAGCTGCACGATTAGTGTGCAGCAGCCATCTCCGAAAGGACGTTCAGAAACGTCCGATCAGAGATAAAACCCGACCGTTCCAGGATGTTTATAGTCAATGGGCGGTCGGGAAGTGGTTAAAGGGGTTGTTTCACTTCAGCAAATGGCATTTATCATTTAGAGAAGATTTATACAAGTCACTTCCTAATGTATTATGATTGTCCATATTGCCTCCTTTGCTGACTGAATATATTTTTCTATCACATTATACACTCCAAGGGTTATGACCACCCTGCAATCCAGCATTGGTGACCGATCTTGCAAAACAAAGGAAGAAGTGCCAGCCTCTCTGGTGGCCGGGCCTGTGGAAATGTGCATAGGCCGTTGCTTTTTCCTATAGTGCACAAGCACGACCACTGCTGTTGGATTGTAGGGTCGTCGTAACCATGGAAACGAGCAGTGTATAATGAGAAGGAAAAATTAAGCCAGCAAAGGAGGCAATATGGACAATCACAATACATTAGTAAGTGCCTTGTATAAGGGTCCATTCACACGTCCGCAATTCTGTTCCGCATTTTTGCGGACCCATTCATTTCTATGGGGCCACACGATGTGCTGCCCGGATCCGGAATTGTGGATACGCACTTCCGGGTCTGCAATTCCGTTCCCGAAAAAAATAGAGCAATTGCGGACAAGATAAGGCATTTTCTATTAAGTGCCCGCGGATCTGCAAAACACACACAGACGTGTGAATGGACCCTCAATCTTCTCTAAACGATAAATGCCATTTGCAAAAGTGAGACTCCAGGAAAGCTGGGTGACAGTCAATGAGGGAGATTTATAAAAACTGTAAAGGAAAACTGTCTTAGTTGCCCATAACAACCAATCAGATTGCACCTTTCATTATTCAAAGCACCTATGGAAGATGAAAGGTAGAAGCTGACTGGTTGCTATGGGCGACTAAGCCAGGTTTCCTCTACACTAGTTTGATAAATCTCCCCCAATACCTCTGTCACTGCAACAGATGCTATCACCCAGGTTTTCTTATCACCCTGCATTGCTAAGCATCACATGTGTGCTAGTCAGGTCTCCGGAAAAGCTGGGTGACAGTTTGTAATGTAATTATCATTTTACAGCTCCCAGTAAATGCTGGTGATGAGTTCTTATCAGTATATTGAGGTATAGACATGGATTATTTATAATCTTTAGCATTCATTATGGTTTTTCAACTTGTCTGTAAAAAATGTTGGCTGTCTGTGATTTTGGGATAAGTTGTCCAGAAAAAAAAAAATATTCTGGTTGGCAACTCTGCTTGGGATATATCTTAATGTTCCATTCACTGACAGCAAGAGTTTTCTACTGAAGGACCAGTGGGAGTGAATGGTACGGCATTAACCTCCCCATTTTAACACCCCCTTTTGTGTGGAGCCCCACCCCTCCATGTACTGTACGCATGGGCGTCCGCAGAAATTTTTCCGGGGGGGGGGGGGGCATAATTTTATTGACATCCATGCTCTGCTTGTTTCTGAGAATGTAATGAAGGGGAGGGGCATATTCATTATCACAAAGAATAATAACGCATGAGCTGTGCAACGTGATGGAAAAGCTTAAATGGATATTATAAGTGCCAGAAATACAAAGTTGTATCCACATTGTCATATGTAACTTACAAACAGATGGTCTGCAGAATACCAGGCCTACCACCAGTATTACCCCTTCATATACCACCTGCCTGCCTGGTCACCCTGACCAGGCGGGCAGGCGGTATATTATTGAAGGGGCAATACTGTCTGGTATATGGACAGCAGAAATGGCATCCTCAGGGCAGTACTGTCTATGGTCATCCTTCTCCAGCACCCTGACTGCCACCTGCTTGGCCTGGCTCTCATGGCACTTCACTGCCTGCTGCTTGGCTATCAGTGACTCACCCCACACCTAACACTCAGGGTCAGGGAGTGACTCAGTAGTCACACTGTGACACTGACTGACTGTCACTCACTGATAGCCAAGCAGGTGGCAGTCAGGGTGCTTGTGAAGGATGAATTGACCGTAGACAGTACTGCCCAGAGGATGCCATATCTGCTGTCCATATAATACCAGTATTGCCCCTTCATATACCGCCTGGTCACCCCACACCTAACACTCAGGGAGTACTCTCATCAATAAAAACAATAATAGGTTTAATCGTGGCTGGCCCACACATCTGGTTCATCAATCATTTTGGAGATTTAATTTGTGGACGTTCATGCAGAAGAAACTGTATATTGTGTGGCACAGTGTAGGCTATATGTGTATAACAAATATATTTTACATGAAAACTTACAATTACTTGGCTTTGCCCTTGGGGATCTCGGACACCACTTCAACACTTGGCTGGGGGGCTCGGCGGAGCTGATGTTGTGTTTTATCCTAATGAGAAAGATTTCATAATAAGGATTTGGAGAAGGGGCAGAGGAATAGCAGAGCAGGGAGAGGCTGTGCTGCTACTAGGGGGTCATACCATGGGGTAGAAATAAAGCCCACCATAATGCTCCCCAGTAGAACTAATTCTCCTTATATTAGAAATAATAATAAAATACCCCCTTGTAATGCCCCCAATTGAGCTAATGTTCCCATAGTGCCACCATAATGTACCAGTATGAAATACCCCTATATAGTTCCCCCAGTAAATGCTGCATAGTGCTCCTCTGCCCCCTTCCTCCTAGTGCCCCCATAATGTACCAGTATAAAATGCCCCAGTAGATGCCCTCAGTGTCCCCCATAATTTGCAAGCATAAAATACCCCTTCTTAGTGCCCCCAGTAGATGACCCCATAGTATTCCTCTCCCCCTTCCCCATAGTACCCACCATAATGTGTCCCAGTATAAAATACTACTGTACAGAGCCCTCCATATAACATACCACTTCTTTGTAGCCTCGCCCTCAGTAGATGCCCCTATAGTGCCCACCAATAATGTGTTGGCAAGAAGTGCCCCCATAGTGCCCCCCAATAATGTGCTAGTAAGAAGTGACCCCATAGTGCAACCTAATAATGTGCCAGTAAAAAGTGCCCCCAATGATGCCCCCCCGGGCCCCGGCCTTAATGTCACATTTCTCCCCCTCCATGTCACGTGACCCGTCATCACCCCCTTCTTTTTACATCACCCCCTTCGCTCCACATTATTTCTACCCCCCCTCCATCATGGCAGCACACTTCCCACCCGTGACCCTCCACCCCCTCCCCTCCCTGAATGGCATATTTCTTCCCCTCAGGCCCCTCCATGGGCCAGTGTCAGCAGCACATCCCCCCCCCCCCCCCCTCCCCAGGTACATTTCTCCCACTCCATCTCATGGGCCAGACCAGTGGCAGACATGGGATACATCATCCACCATGTCATCATGATCCATCCACTTGTTGTTATGTTATCTTTCTTTTTCTTTGTACAATATAAATTCCTGTAATAACGTTAACTTACTTCTGTGACTGTTGGAATAGGAAACTTGGAACTTGATGTTGGAGCCGTTACCGAACTTGGCTCAGGGTCAGTGGCAGGCAGGCTCTACTCTGGGGGCGGAGCTCACTGGCAACATCACGTGAAGACGTGCCTGTGCTGTGCGGCAGCTGCGAGCCTGCGGCACGCCCCAGCAGCCACTGTCTGCAGAGTCTAGAGACAGGCAGGCCAGGCAGCGGAGCTCAGAGCGGCCGCGGGCCCCGCCCCCTCCTCACTCTTTCAGGCCAGGCGTGCGCTTTCACTCAGTGCTGTTGTTAGTCGGCCGGCGGCCGCCCGCCGACCGCAACAAAATAGGAGTAACTTAAGTAGTACTGGGTTAGTTTGCGGCGGGCCAGGGGGGGGCTCTTGCCCCCCTTGCCCCCTCCTGCGGACGCCCATGACTGTACGTTTGTGCTCAGTGGCTGCCTCTACTGACAAGCCATCCCTGCACCACATCCATTTCCATGGAGGGCTGCTTTCCAAGTAGAAATTATAATCTTACTGTCATGTCCCTAAGGATTCATGCATACAGCCGTGCCCGGACTGTGGCCCGCAAATAGTGGGTCATTAATATACGGGAACCAGCCGCGCGCACACCCTATCACGGATGCGGACCAATTCACTTGCATGGGGCCGCAATCCGGGAGATATGGTGCGAATCGGTAGCCCACAGATCATCAGATGCACATTGCGGACCCCATTCAATTTAATGGGTCCGGCGTCCGCATACGGTGTCCCTACGGTCGGTGCCTGTGCATTGCCGATCACAATTTGCATGAGTACTTAGGAAAATACCAACACGTCTTTCTAGGTTTGCATTTTTAAGGTGTGCCTATGTCTCTATACCTTCCCCAAGTAAATCCTGGGTATTAGCAATCTTGTGGGTGTCGTCTCCCTCTTATAGTACATAGTGCTCATGTGGATATATGACACAGCGCCATTATTCCTATTAACATCAATGATATATTTATTATCTGCCACGACCTTCAGTTTGTTTTCTTGCTATTTTTTAAGTATCAGCACTCAGTGTCAGAATTTATTCCCACGTGATAATCTTCTCGTGTCTATGACCGCCACTTGAATGCTCGCCCCTTATTGCTTTTCTTACCTTGCTCCACCCCCAAATGACAATCTCTGTATTTGTGCATGAGATCATCATTGCAAAAGGTGAAGGGCGTCGATTGTTTCCGCGTTGCGGTGTATGCCAGCGTCCTATAAATTGTGTGTATGGTTATTTACTGTAAAGCGTTCTCTGCCTAAGAAAATGTTCATGAATCTTTTGTATTATCTTCGCTTCTTCATCAGGCGAGCCTTTATGCCGGCTCCTTTTTTCAGCCTCTCCAGCGATGTATATGCATCCTGACATTGAATTGTTTACACCGCAGACAAAAGGCCTTAAGTATTGACGAAGCGGAGAGAGAAAAATTCCGGTTTAAAAGCAGCTGAATATATGGTCCCACTTACTGACGTTTACTGCAGCCACTGGAAAGTGCATTTCATCTCGTCAAATATCTTCCATTTACAGGTGTTTAGAGATTTTTTATATTTTTTCTTACAATGAATGTGAATGCACAGCAAAAAAAATAAAGAAATCTGCAGATAATCTAGTTTTATAATATTTATAAAAGAATGCGAAGCAAAAGCATTTCAGACCCCTTGGGGGTCATTCACTAAAGTTTTTGCAATGTGTCGGAGAACTGAGCATCCAACAAAGCATGTGATTTTAACTCAATTTGGTACAAATTAAAGGGGTCGTCTCACTTTAGCAACTGGCATTCATCATGTGGAGAAAGTTAATACAAGGCACTTACTAATGTATTGTGATTGTCCATATTGCCTCCTTTGTTGGCTTGATCCATTTTCCCATCATATAATATACGTATGGCACGGCCACCTAAGCAGGATTCAAAGTGTGGTCATAATCATGGAAACAAGCAGTATATGGAAGAATGAGTCTAGCCAGAAAACAAAGCCATTTTTGGGCCATTGTCTCATGTAGGGGATCATTTTTTGCAGGATGAGGTGACAGTTTGATTGGTACTATTTTGGCATACATACGACTTTTTTGTTCACTTTTATTACCTTTTTTGGGAAGTAAGGTGGGCAAAATTTCAATTTCATCATAGTTTTCATTTATTTATTTATATGGAGTTCACCGTGCGGGGAAAGTAACATGACCGTTTTATACGACCGTTTCAGATCGTTACGGACGCTGTGATATCAAGGGAATTGTATTTTTTTAATTAATGATAAATTAGTTTTTTTATTTTAACTTTTTTTTTTTTTAAATGGATCCAGACCCACTTGGTTCTTGAAGATCCAGTAGGTCTGATGTCTGTATAATGCAATACAGTACACTATATAGTTGCCAAGGGAAGGGAAGGTAGAAGGAAGTGCACCCCCTAGACTGCCACCCTCAACCCTGTCCCTGCCTACTTGCACCACCCGCCCTAGGTGACGGGGCGCAAATGGGGGACGGTCCCTAACCTCTGTAAGTGCCGGGTAGGGGAGGAAGGAACAGAGAGGGTACCGGACAGCTAGGCAGAGAACGGTACGCGAGATGCAGGCAGACAAATGGACAAGGTAGTGGACAAGAGAGAGGTACCCTGTGAAGGAGAAGGCAAAGGCGGGTCAGCTAGTCGAGGTCAGTCCGGGAGGTCACGTCAATACAAAGGGAAGAGGCAGGTGGCAAATCCGAGAACGAGCCGAGGTCAGAATTCGAGATGTAGCGTCAAAACCAACAGAGTAGGCAAAGGGAGGTTAGGAAACGTTCAAGGTCAAATTCCAGAGGTCAATCAATAGAGTAGCTAACAATATACACAGCCTAAGAGACTAAAATCACAGGCAACCTGTAGCCAGCAGGCCGTCTGTATTTATAGTGGTGAGTGAGGGTCATGTGACATGGCCAGCATCACATGACCGACAGACAGATAAGTCAAGCACCGAGTGATCAGCTCGGGCGCTCAAGGCAGACCTAGGAGCAGAGAGCCTCCCAGCTAGCAAAGCCACCCTGGGAACGAGGCCAAACACAGATCCTCGCTCCCGAAGCTAAGCAGCAGGTCTGCAGCTGATGGGAGACCGAGTGCGCCTTCGGCGGCCCGTTACAGTACCCCCCCCTTCCACGAGGGGCCTCTGGACCCAACAATCGCGGAGAGGGCTTCTCAGGGTGTTCCCGGTGAAATTTAGCAATTAACTTGGAGGCATGCATCCTAGACACAGGAACTCAGGACCTCTCTTCAGGTCCAAAACCTTTCCATTAGACCAGGTATTGAAAGGAGTTCATAACCTTTCTAACATCAATAATTCTAGAGATGATGAATTCCTCCTGACCTTCAACCTCCACAGGTGGGGGAGGTTTTTTGGAAGGAGCCACTGGTGACACATATTTCTTGAGTAACGATTTATGGAACACATTATGTATACGAAGGGAGTCGGGTAGTTTCACCCTAAAAGACACCGGATTAATAACCTCAATAATATTATATGGTCCTATGAAACGCGGAGAGAATTTCCTAGAACAATGTTTCAAAGAAAGATTTTTAGTCGACAACCATATCGCCGAGTACAAAATTTACTCCCTTAGAGCGTTTCTTATTGGCCTGTCTACACTAAATCTCCTGGGCCTTTTCCAGTTTCGCTTGAACCTGTGCCCAGACTGTGCACAGTCTAGAGGTAAAAGAATCTGCCTGCCGGTTGAGTGAGAACACAGAAGAATTAGAGCAAAAACAAGGATGAAAACCACCATTACAAAAAAAAGGAGATACCCCCGTGGATGAAATAACCCGATTGTTGATGGCAAATTCTGCCAACGGGAGGTATCTCACCCACAAGAGCTGTGTCCGATACATAACACCTTAGAAAAAGCTCCACTGCCTGGTTTAACCGTTCCGTCTGCCCATTAGTCTCTGGATGGAAGGCGGACGAAAAGGATAAAGTGATGTCGCATCTTTGACAAAAGGCTCTCTAAAATCCAGAGACAAACTGAACGCCCCTATCAGAGACGATATTTTCAGGAACACCATGCAGGCGTACCACGTGTTCAATAAACAAGGATGCTAAGGTTTTCGCATCAGGGAGCTTACTTAAGGGAACAAAGTGCACCATCTTGCTAAAACGGTCAACCACCACCCAAACCACTGACCTCCCCTTCCCTCAGAGGGGGGCAGGTCAGAGATAAAATCCATGGAAATGTGTGACCATGGCCTGCAGGGAATGGGTAGTGGTTGTAGTTCACCAGCGGGATGTGACCTGGGGGTTTTAGATCTGGCACATACCTCACAAGCCAAAACATAAGATCGCACATCCTTAGATAAAGTGGGCCACCAGAAAGACCTCAACAGTAATTCTTTAGTGGCAGCGATGCCTGGATGACCACACAGAACGGAGTCATGACGCTCACCCAATAGTCGAAAATGAAAATGCTCGGGAACAAACAACTTATCTGAAGGTGTTTGTGGAGGAGCAAGTAGCTGAGCCCGTTTAATCTCCAAGGAAAGATCCGAAGAAATCACTGTCACAAAGATGCTTGCCGGCAAGATGGGTTCAGGAGGGGTGTCAGGAGGTTGGACGACATTAAAACTTCGGGACAAGGCATCTGCTTTAATATTTTTACTTCTTGGTCTAAAAGTAACAGAGAAGTTAAAACGAGTAAAAAACAGGGCCCATCTAGCTTGTCTAGGATTAAGGCGTTTGGCCGCCTCAAGAAACACTAAATTCTTATGATCTGTGAGAACAGTAACACAGTGTGTAGCCCCTTCTGAAAAATGTCTCCATTCCTCGAATGCCCACTTAATGGCCAGTAACTCACGGTTTCCAATATCGTAATTTCTCTCCGAGGAAGAGAACTTGCGAGAAAAGAAGGCACACGGTCTTAAATTTGTGAAGTTGGAAGACCCCTGGGAGAGGATGGCCCCCACGCCATCCTCCGAGGCATCCACCACAAAAGGTTCCTCTGGATTAGGCTGAACCAAGACTGGGGCCTTTTGAAAACAAATTTTTAGAGTTTCAAAGGCCTGGCAGGCCTCCAACGACCAGTTGACAAGGTCAAACCCTTTCTTAGTCAAATCAGTAAGGGGTTTGGCAATGACCGAATTTTTTTTTATGAATTTACAATAAAAGTTGGAGAATCCTAAAAAGCGTTGAAGTGCCTTTAAGGAGGATGGTCTTACCCAGTGTTGGATAGCCTGAACCTTACTGGGATCCATTTTAAATGAATGAGGAGTAAGAATATACCCGAGATAGGGAATCTCTTGAACTCCAAAGACACATTTTTCTAATTTAACAGATAGATGATTCTCTCTGAGGATTTTAAGAACCAATCTGACGTGCGAAACATGGGTCTTCCAATCCGATGAAAAGACAAGAATATCATCAAGATAAACAATCAAAACCTTGCCGATAAGCTCTCTGAAAATGTCGTTCATAAAGTTCTGAAACACAGCTGGGGCATTGCAGAGACCAAATGGCATAACAAGATACTCAAAGTGTCCCTCTGGAGTGTTAAAGGCAGTCTTCCATTCATCACCCTCCTTAATACAAATCAGGTTATAAGCCCCCCTCAGATCGAGTTTAGAAAACCAAGAAGCACCCAAGACCTGGTTGAATAAATCAGGAATCAACGGGATGGAATATTGATTCCTAATAGTGATTTTTTTCAAGTTTCTATAGTCAATGCAGGGTCTAAGACCACCGTCCTTCTTCTTAACGAAAAAGAACCCTGCTCCCAGAGGAGAGGTGGAGGGCCTAATATGCCCCTTTTTAAGACTTTCCTGGATATAATCTCTCATGGCACTGCGTTCAGGGCCAGAAAGATTGTAAATCCGCCCCTTAGGAAATTTAGACTCAGGAACCAACTCAATGGCGCAGTCATAAGACCTATGGGAGGGAGAATATCTGTCTCAGCAGTGGAAAAAACATCATAAAAGTCAGCAATAAAGTGAGGAATGACATCTAAAGAAACTCCAGCTTGAATTACAGTTAAGCAAGAACTACATTTGGAACCCCATTTCTCTAACTCGCCCGAACTCCAGTTGATTACCGGGTTATGTTGCTGAAGCCAGGGCATGCCTAGTACTAACTGAACAGGAAGATTCTCTAGAACAAAAAAGGAACATTTGTCTGAGTGGCAGACCCCAACAGACAGGATTATCGTGGGAGTACGGAGCTTTACCGTGCCCCCCAGCAGGGGGGTAGAGTCGATGGCAACCACCTGAATCGGGGTGGACAATTTTAGTATTGGGATCCCTACCCGTTCAACAAATTTGAGATCAATAAAACTAAATGCTGACCCTGAATCCACAAAAGCACTTCCTGACCCCTTTAAGACCCCAAAGGCAATTGAGACAGGCAGCAATAGTTTGCTTCTTACCACCTCCGGGAGTACCTTGTCTTTGGATACCTCTGACTTGGAAGATCTTCCGGAAGGAGAAGCCTTGGGACACTGACGGACCCAGTGGTCGGAATCGCCACAATAAAAACAAGAGCCCCGGCGACGGCGTAGTTCTCTTCGTGTTATCCCGAGCTGCATTGGTTCATCCATCTGAGTCTCCACCTTGGGTTCGAGAGGAGAAACCTCAGACCTTGGAAGGCTATGAGGAGAAAACAAATGCTCCCGCTGTCTCTCTCTAATCCGTCTGTCTAGTCTGATGGCTAGCGTCATGGTTTCCTCTAAGGAGTCAGGACTAGGGTAACAGACCAGCATATCCTTTAACCTCTCTGTCAACCCTGCCCTAAACTGGCATTTAAGGGCTGGTTCGTTCCAACCCGAAGGAAAGCACCACTTTCGGAACTGGGTACAATAATCCTCCATGGGACGATCCCTGGGTAAGGGCCTTTAGATTAGACTCAGCCACAGACGCTGGGTCAGGCTCATCGTAAAGGACCCCTAGGGCCTGGAAAAGAGATCAACAGAATTAAGACACAGGGAATCTAGCGGCAAAGAAAAGGCCCATTCCTGGGGGTCCCCTTGAAGTAGAGAGATGATTATCCTAACCCTTTGTTGGTCAGGACCAGAGGAGTGAGGTCGTAGTTGGAAATAGAGCTTGCAACTTTCTTTGAAAGCTAAAAAACTCCTGCAGTCACCCGAGAACCGATCGGGTAATTTAATATGCGGTTCCACCTGAATGGCGGTGGGAGCGAGAACGGGGCGGTGTACGGGCGGTCTCTTGTGCCTGTAACCTTTCCCCTAATTCTTGCACAATTTGAGCAAGACCCTGCACATGCTCCGTAAGACTCTGTAGAGGGTCTATGCTAATTAGGCCTGTGATTCTGTCACGGGAAGGGAAGGTAGAAGGAAGTGCACCCCCTAGACTGCCACCCTCAACCCTGTCCCTGCCTACTTGCACCACCCGCCCTAGGTGACGGGGCTCAACTGGGCAACAGTCCCTAACCTCCATAAGTGCCGAGTAGGGGAGGAAGGAACAGAGAGGGTACCGGACAGCTAGGCAGAGAACGGTACGCGAGATGCAGGCAGACAAATGGACGAGGAACTGGACAATAGAGAGGTACCCTGTGAAGGAGAAGGCAAAGGCGGGTCAGCTAGCCGAGGTCAGTCCGGGAGGTCACGTCAATGCAAAGGGAAGAGGCAGGTGGCAAATCCGAGAACGAGCCGAGGTCAGAATCACAGATAGATGTAGCGTCAAAACCAAGGGAGCAGGCAAAGGGAGGGCAGGAAACGGTCAAGGTCAAATTCCAGGTCAATCAATAGAGTAGCTAACAATACACACAGCCTAAGAGACTAAAATCACAGACAACCTGTAGCCAGCAGGCCGCCTGTATTTATAGGGGGAAGTGAGGGTCATGTGACGTGGCCAGCGTCACATGACCGACAGACAGACAAGTCGAGCACCGAGTGATCAGCTCGGGCGCTCAAGGCAGACGTAGGAGCAGGGAGCCTCCCAGCTAGCAAAGCCGCCCTGGGAACGAGGCCAAACACAGATCCTCACTCCCGAAGCCAAGCAGCATGTCTGCGGCTGATGGGAGACCGAATGCGCCTTCGGCGCCCCCGTTACAATAGTGTACTGTACTGTATTTTCACTTTACTTAGTCTGATCAGACTTCTGCCTTTAGCAGAAGTCTGATCAGCACCATGGACAGCCGAAAGCCTGTGAAGGCATCCGGTTGCCATGGTAACCATCACTCGCTGGCACAACAGAGCAGCGGGTGATGGGGAGGGAGGGGGGCCCCCCTCCCTCTTTGATCCCCTCAAGAATCGGGGGCTGAAAAGGCACAGCAGCCCCCGATGCGAGAGGGAGGAAGCTCCCTCCCTGTTAACCCCTTCCATGCAGCAGTCCCTACGGACCGCGGAATAGAAGGGGTTAAACGGCTGACATCTGTGTGATGATGTCAGCCGTTTCAAGCAGAGTGTCAGCAATGTGCTGACACTCTGCTTGCTAACCACTCGGCCATCCTGAAAATGAGAGGGAGGGCGGGCGGATGATCGCGCACCCGCCCTGCCACCCGCTGCACCCACTGGCACATCACAAAGAGGGCTGCAGGGAGGCGGGTTTAACATAAAAAAAAGGCATTTTGAACTTTCTGATCCCTGCGGGGATCAGAAACTTCTGAAAGTGCTGCAAACCGCAGGTCTGAATTGACCTGCGGTTTGCAGCGATCGCCGATACGGAGGGGGGGGGGGAGGCACAGGACCCCCTCGGCATTGACCCAGGGTGCCTGCTAATTAATTTCAGCAGGCAACCAGTTCCGATCACCGCCCGCCGTGCGGCGGTGATCAGAACTACACAGGACGTACCTGTACGCCCTGTGTCTTTAAGTACCAGTATCCATAAGGCTACTTTCACACTAGCGTTCGGGTGTCCGCTCGTGCGCTCCGTTTGAAGGGGCTCACGAGCGGCTCCGAATGCATCCGTCTGGCCCCAATGCATTCTCAGTGGAGGCGGATCCACTGAGAATGCATCCGCCTGCCAGCGCTCAGCCTCCGCTCCGCTCAGTGAGCGGACACCTGAACGCTGCTTGCAGCGTTCGGGTGTCCGCCTGGCCGTGCGGAGGCGAGCGGATCCGTCCAGACTTACAATGTAAGTCAATGGGGACGGATCCGCTTAAAGATGACACCATATGGCTCAATCTTCAAGCGGATCCGTTCCCCATTGACTTACAATGTAAAGTCTGAAGGGATCCGCTCAGGCTACTTTCATACTTAGAAAATTTTCTAAGTTTTAATGCAGACGGATCCGTTCTGAACGGATGCGAACGTCTGCATTATCGGAGCGGATCCGTCTGATGAAACATCAGACGGATCCGCTCCGAACGCTAGTGTGAAAGTAGCCTTAGAGGTTAAAACCAGGAAACTGAGGCGAATCACTGTGCATGTGGTCTTTGCTAAGCAATTTTTGCCATGCAGCAAAAAAAAACATGTCACAACTGCATTGTATAAACATACCCTTAGGGCGCCTGCACACGGTGTGGATTGCGCATCTTTTTTCTACGTGGACCGCAACGTATTACAGCACTAGATTATAATAGAATAGATTATACAATGAAATCTTATGTACACTTTGCTTTTTTTTTTTCTTAGGTATGGAAATTGACTGGTGTGCGGATTTTGAAATCTGAAGCATGTCAATTGTTGTTGCGTTTTTTCTTGAGTGGACCTCACCCTTTTCTATGGAAGGGGGAGATCTACAGAAAGTTAGCGCCAAATACCACATAAAAACCCGCACCAAAAACGCAATAAATTGTGCGGATTTATGTGCGGTTTCATGAGAATTTTCTGTACATAAATTTGCACCATGTGCAGCCACCCTAACGGGGTACGGCCATTTGCAGTCCGTATTTCTCAAAGATCTAATCACTTGAATTAGCATGTCCTGCACGAAAATCAGGGCTTTATCTCTGCATGTACCGATGATCTGAGCAGAAAATTGCACACGAGAATATAATAAGTCAGTGTTCAGTGCGTGTGCTGTCAGATCTACACTTGGACAGCACCCAGACATGAACAGCACCCATCTGAATAACGTGCTTGGGGTCCTAAAGACTTCTCTTCTAAATAAGCAGTTCAGTGGCATGTGATGGTTGTCGGGTCACCACTCCAGATTTTGCTGCAGTATTCAAAAGTTTTATAAGGGAGGTGCAGGATTAGAAAAACATTTCTTTACGAAAAAGTGCCGCTGCTGTCCACAGGTTTTGTCTGGTATTGCAACTCAGTTCCATTCAAGCTCCGATATCAGACACTTTCAAGAAGAAAGCGGCCATGTTTTTCTAATCCTGCAAAACTCCTTTAAAGGGGACATTTTACGGGAATTTTCTAGTTTAATTAAATACCTTTCCTTGCTGATGCCGACACCCTGGTTGTTTTTTTAAAATACCGCTTGTACCCCCCTTCGGTTTTCCCGCTCAGTATGTTAATCCTGAGCATCGGTACAGGGAGGAGGAAATGCCGCTGTGCCGCGGTCCAATCGCAGCGGAAAGCGTCACAGCCATTGGGAAGGTGAGCTGTGATTGGACCGCGGCAAGGATGTCAGCATCAGCGCAAGGAAAGGTATTTAATTAAACTAGAAAATTCCTGTGAAAGGTCCTCTTTAACCCCTTAACGCATAATGCTGTACATGTACGGCATTATGCACAGGGGATTGTATGGAGCTGGCTACTACACTGCACCCGCTCCATATGCGGCGGGTGTCGGCTGTATAGTACAGCAGGCACCTGACTGCAATGACCAGAATTGGCGATGACGGCAAAACCAGTTATTTAACCCCTCAGATGCTGCATTCAATAGCGATCAGGGTATCTGTGAGTTTAGGCCGAAGGAGGCGGCTCCCTCTACCTTCCAATTGGAAACCCCGTTCCGAGCGATTACTATGACAGCCCGAGACCTGCCATAATCAAATTGACCCACAGAATAAGGACATCATGTCATTTTTAGCGCACAGTGAACATCGGAATGTCAAAACCCCAAAAACCTTGGCAGAATTGCCATTTTTCTTTTTTCAATTTTACACCACAAATAATTATTTTCCTATTTTCTAATACAAGACATGGTAAATTAAATGGTACCATTAAAAACATGCATCTTGTCCCGCAAAAAATAAGCCCTCTTATAGCTATGTGAACGGAAAACTTATCGCTATTGGAATGTGGGGGGGGGGGAGTACAAAAATGAAAATAGGCCCAGTCCTTATGGGGTTAAACTACACCTCTGGCACTTTTAACCCCTGATTTCCCTCCATTGTCACCCACCTTTTTCTCTCTCCACTTTAATGTCCATTTGTTACTTTTTCATTTGTGGATGTGATCAAACAGCCATGATCTTTATGTAAAACAAATATTGCGCCGTGCTGGGAGGCCTCCCTGCTATTATACACAGACGAAAATTATTATTTACACTTCAAAATGACTTTAGTAAAGTTCAGCTCTGCACAGACAAGACGGACACTTCACTTTATTACCCAGAATTATCTTCCCCTAAACAGAGAAAAAGACAAAGGCCTCGTCTGCACCGAGAGACAGGAGATGGAAGCATAATGACAGACATTGGCTGATCCTTTGCCCCTCTGCCGGGGCCAGTCATAGCACCATGCGGCCTTAATCAATGCCTAGCAAGTGACATTTCACAGTCAAATCAAATTAGATGGTAAAGAAAGGTGAATCAGAGGTCCAGTACAAAGACGGCATCTCTCACTGCCGAGGTCATTGTCATGGCGACCACCGAATGCCAAGTAAAAGCCTCATCAGGTCTAGAGTGGAGCGATATCTCCCAAAGAGACAAAATACGAGGGAAAACTTCACGTGTCAGCATATTCACTATGTCTATGTACTGCAAATATATGACCAGGTATAACATCTCTTAGGCCTCGTCCACACTTCCGTTTTTCAGAGACGCGTGCTGCTGCATTTTCCACAGACATAAACTTACTCATTGCTTTAAATATGTCTGTTCACATTTCAGATTTTTTTTTACTGACCGTGGGTCAGTAAACAAAATAACGGAGACATGCACTACTTTGATCCATGATGGGGACCAAGCATGCCCATTGAAGTCTATGGGTCCGTGAAAATCACAGACACAACACGGATGGCATCCGCCACGCTGTTGTAATTCATTTTCAGCTGAGCAAATTCCGTGAATTCCGGATGACACACTGAGGGTAAAAACAGACAAACAGACCCACCACGAATCCTTCACGGACATCTTCACGGATGAAACACATAAGCTTTTTTTTTCATAGACGTGACGCCGACATGGAAATGTGAACAAGGCCTAAGAATTCCCATCTGCCCTCTCTTTCCCAGAAATCACCTCTACATTATAATCCATCCCTCCATGGCAGCGCTTCTCAAACTGTGACTTGTCCCCAGTGAGGCTCAGAAGCAGAGGCAGTTAAATAAAAATAAAAAAAATTCAGTGGGTGCAACAGTCTCTTGTTTGGCAACATGAATGACTCCTTTGTGCTTATATGAAAGGGGTTATCCAAGAGTTAGATAGCCCTCCCAAAGTGGCCTACCACCAGTGGAGATCATACTTACTTGCTCCCCGCCACTGGGTTTGGTGTCTAACGCTCCTGGGCTGGTTCTTCCTCTCCCTGCCGTGCTGAGATCAACATCCTTTGACAGGGACATGTGACCCCTGCAGCCAGTCAGACGCAGCAGTGACCTGTGACTGTTCCCCCCATCGACAGATGTTGATCTCAGAGTAGCAGGGAGAGGAAGAGTGTCAGACACCGAATCCAGTGGTGGAGACCAGGAAAGTATGATCTCAACAATTAGTCGGCCACTTTGGGAGGGCTGTCCTAACTCTTGGATAACCCCTTTAATGTTCCACTTGGTTCAGGAGAGAAAAGAAAGCTGCACTGAGCTACATTCTTTAATTTTGCTGAGATTATGACCGGTAGTGAGGGTCCCCAATGTCTCCTGGCTGGTGAGACCTGAGTGTAAAACGTTTGAGAAGCCCTGCTCTAAGGTACTTTGTTACCCCATTTCTCCACCATTACATTTGTTTGTGCCTCCCCCTGTTTCCCAGCTTTTTGAGTTTTGTGAGTGGTACTAAACTGTTCCATTATTTGACCAGAAAGGGGCGATGTGAGAAACAGGGCTCAATCCACTTCCTTTGACCTCTTACTCATGTCCATTTCAATGATAACATCCATCACAAGATGGTTAGTGGTTCATTCGTGAAGATGTTCACTATAATGTGCATGAGGGATCTGTAATCACGGACAAAAATAGGGCATGCTTCAGTGGTGTCAACACGGACCCAAGCTCCATGGAAAACCACTGATGTGTGAATAAACATATTAAAATCAATAGATACATGAGCAGTCTGTGAAGAGCACGCATAGTACACGTCCATGATTCACTGACGTGTCTTCAGAGTTATCACGTCAGTATGATTTCCTCTGTCCACGTCCTCAGTTTAGTCATGCCATTGCCCTTGGTGTTATTTTGGTACAGTCCCAAACATCTAATCACAAGTATATATGCAAAAAAATGTTGGGGCATAAATAATTCACATAACGTATATAATTGCCACTATCCCTAATTTGGGCTGTCCATAAATGAGTGGTGCTTATGTAAGCCCTGCCCTTAAAGGGGCTGTGTCACTTTAGCAAATGGCATGTGTCATGTAGAGAAAGTTACTACAAGGAACTTACTAATGTATTGTTGTTATCCATATTGCTTCCTTTGCTGGCTGAAATGGACTTTCCATCACATTATACACTGTTCGTTTCCATGGTTGCAGACCACCCTGCAATCCATCAGCAGTGGTGGTGCTTGCACACTTTCTCTACAGGATAAATGCCACTTGCTGAAGTGATACAACCCCTTTAAGTAGGTGGTCCTGTTTCGGTTTGCGTCATTCTTGGAGGCGGGGCTTACATGACCAGAATTAACCAATTACAATGTTGGTAAATATAATTGTGACAGTCCTAATAATGGCTATACTGTACTTTACTTGGCAGTGATTAGCTGAAAACAGCTAAATAGGACATCTTCCCGGCTGCTGCACATGTCCGGGAGCCATCCTGTTCATCTTAATGTAAATTCACAGGTAGTTGGGATAAGAGCTACTGGGCAATGCACAGAACCCAGCCAGAAGACAAACAATTTTGCTTGTTATCAAGCACAGCCCCCACTGTGGTACATCAATGATGGCTTAGGGAACAATCTAAAAGTGATCAATGAGATTATAGTAATTCTAAAGGGTAACTCACCCAAATCCAAAGCCCCAAATTACACTATAATCATTCACACATCCATTAAATCCAAATATCTTTTGCTTCAGTAACAGCTGTTCCATTTATAAGGGGTACACTTAGCAATCTAACTGGGGGGTCCCTAAACTGTCCGTTGTGGCTCTCCTCCAACATTTTTGCCAGTGCTAGTAGTCGCATAAATACGCAACAAAGATCATTACATACATACAGCACCACAACGAATCTCATCACAAAAATTACAGCCCCAGCACATAAATTCAGTCCCATAACCAAACTCATCTCATATATACAGCGAAAGGACCAAGCTAATAACATAAATACAGTACATAAAACCAAGCTCATAACATAAATGCAGCCCCATAACTATGCTCGGTACATACATGCAGCACCAAAACAAAGCTAATAATGTAAATGAAACCCCAGAACCAGGCCACTACATAAATATAGTCCCTGAACCAAGCCCACTACATGAATACAGCACCAGAACTAAACATAACATAAATACAGCACCAGAACCAAACATAAATACAGCACCAGAACCAAACAACATAAATACAGAACCAAGCTCACTACATAAACACAGCCCCAGAACCAAACCCACTACACAAATACAGCACAAGAACCAAAAATTACATAAATACAGAACCAGAACCAAACAACATAAATACAGCACCAGAACAAAACAACATAAATACAGCACCAGAACCAAGCTCACCACATAAACACAGCCCCAGAACCAAACGCACTACACAAATACAGCACAAGAACCAAAAATTACATAAATACAGAACCAGAACCAAGCTCATAACAAATACCTGTATATAGCTCCGGAACCAAGCTTAACCACTTCCAGATCGGGCCATTTGCCCCCTTCCTGACCAGGCCTAATTTAGCAAATCTGACATATGTCACTTTATGTGGTAATAACTTTGGTAATAACTTTTCTCATGACACATTGTACATCATGTTAATGGTAAATTTGAGTCAATATATTTCACCTTTATTTATAAAAAAAAATAACGAAAATTTAAAAAATTCACTGTTTTCTAAATTTGAATCTCTGCTTTTAAGACAGTGATACTGTCACGACTGTGACTGATCCAGACAGGTCTGGGAGGAGAAGGTCGCAGCGACTTGCTACTCGCGATAGCTTGTGAGTAGGGATGAGCGAACCCGAACTGTATAGTTCGGGTTCGTACCGAATTTTTGGGTGTCCGTGACACGGACCCGAACCCGAACATTTTCGTAAAAGTCCGGGTTCGGTGTTCGGCGCTTTCTTGGCGCTTTTTGAAAGGCTGCAAAGCAGCCAATCAACAAGCGTCATACTACTTGCCCCAAGAGGCCATCACAGCCTTGCCTACTATTGGCATGGCTGTGATTGGCCAGTGCAGCATGTGACCCAGCCTCTATATAAGCTTGGGTCACGTAGCGCTGCACGTCACTCTGCTGATTCAAGCATAGGGAGAGGTTGCTGCTGCGACGTTAGGGCGAGATTAGGCAGATTAACTCCTCCAAAAGACTTCATTCTGTGATCGATCTGCAGCTGTGGATCATTGAAGTGCTAATATCGACTTGCTCACTTTTTTGAGGCTGCCCAGAGCGTTTTTAGATCACTTTTTTCTGGGGTGATCGGCGGCCATTTTGTGGCTTGTGGTGCGCCAGCACAAGCTATCACCAAGTGCATTTAACCATCAATAGTGTGGTTATTTTGTGCTATATCCTACATCAGCTGCAGGCTGAGCCTGTGTCACCGAAGTGCATTTAACCATCAACAGTCTGGTTATTTTTTGGCCATATACTACATCAGCTGCAGGCTGAGCCTGTGTCACCGAAGTGCATTTAACCATCAACAGTCTGGTTATTTTTTGGCCATATACTACATCTGGTGCAGGCTGAGCCTGTGTCACCCAAGTGCATTTAACCATCAATAGTGTGGTTATTTTTTGGCCATATACTACATCAGGGGCAAGTTGAGCCTGTCACCCAGCGCCTAAAAAGTAGACCTGACATTTCTATTCAACCAAATTTGTACTGTTTTAGCTGGTCAAGTTATTTGTAGTGACTGTAAAAGCACAGTTTTTGTTCTGGGTTGAAAAACTATTCCCAAATTTGCCATTCTCAAAATAACTAGTTTCTGCTATATGAGGCCTACTTGAAATCTATCCCAAAAAGGATATCTTACATTGAAGGTGCTGATAGTGTCATTCAGAAAAACCTAAGACACACGCTACCGTGCAGATAGAAGTCTAATTCTGTGATTAAACCTATACCTGTCACACATCGCAAAAAAAAACAGGCCTCACATTTCTATTCAACCAAATCTGTACTGTTTTAGCTGGTCAAGTTATTTGTAGTGACCGTAAAAGCACACTTTTTGTTCTGGGTTGAAAAACTATTCCCAAATTTGCCATTCTCAAAATAACTAGTTTCTGCTATATGAGGCCTACTTGAAATCTATCCCAAAAAGGATATCTTACATTGAAGGTGCTGATAGTGTCATTCAGAAAAACCTAAGACACACGCTACCGTGCAGATAGAAGTCTAATTCTGTGATTAAACCTATACCTGTCACACAGCGCAAAAAAAAAAAGGCCTCACGTTTCTATTCAACCAAATCTGTACTGTTTTAGCTGGTCAAGTTATTTGTAGTGACCGTAAAAGCACACTTTTTGTTCTGGGTTGAAAAACTATTCCCAAATTTGCCATTCTCAAAATAACTAGTTTCTGCTATATGAGGCCTACTTGAAATCTATCCCAAAAAGGATATCTTACATTGAAGGTGCTGATAGTGTCATTCAGAAAAACCTAAGACACACGCTACCGTGCAGATAGAAGTCTAATTCTGTGATTAAACCTATACCTGTCACACAGCGCAAAAAAAAAACAGGCCTCACATTTCTATTCAACCAAATCTGTACTGTTTTAGCTGGTCAAGTTATTTGTAGTGACCGTAAAAGCAATTTTTTTGTTCTGGGTTGAAAAACTATTCCCAAATTTGCCATTCTCAAAATTGTGGTGAACGGGAACAATGAGGAAAACATCTAGTAAGGGACGCGGACGTGGACATGGTCGTGGTGGTGTTAGTGGACCCTCTGGTGCTGGGAGAGGACGTGGCCGTTCTGCCACAGCCACACGTCCTAGTGAACCAACTACCTCAGGTCCCAGTAGCCAGCAGAATTTACAGCGATATTTGGTGGGGCCCAATGCCGTTCTAAGGATGGTAAGGCCTGAGCAGGTACAGGCATTAGTCAATTGGGTGGCCGACAGTGGATCCAGCACGTTCACATTATCTCCCACCCAGTCTTCTGCAGAAAGCGCACAGATGGCGCATGAAAACCAAGCCCATCGGTCTGTCACATCACCCCCATGCATATCAGGGAAACTGTCTGAGCCTCAAGTTATGCAGCAGTCTCTTATGCTGTTTGAAGACTCTGCTGCCAGGGTTTCCCAAGGGCATCCACCTAGCCCTTCCCCAGGGGTGGAAGAGATAGAATGCACTAACGCACAACCACTTATTTTTCCTGATGATGAGGACATGGGAATACCACCTCAGCACGTCTATGATGATGACGAAACACAGGTGCCAACTGCTGCGTCTTTCTGCAGTGTGCAGACTGAACAGGAGGTCAGGGATCAAGACTGGGTGGAAGACGATGCAGGGGACGATGAGGTCCTAGACCCCACATGGAATGAAGGTCGTGCCACTGACTTTCACAGTTCGGAGGAAGAGGCAGTGGTGAGACCGAGCCAACAGCGTAGCAAAAGAGGGAGCAGTGGGCAAAATCAGAACACCCGCTGCCAAGAGACTCCGCCTGCTACTGACCGCCGCCATCTGGGACCGAGCACCCCAAAGGCAGCTTCAAGGAGTTCCCTGGCATGGCACTTCTTCAAACAATGTGCTGACGACAAGACCCGAGTGGTTTGCACGCTGTGCCATCAGAGCCTGAAGCGAGGCATTAACGTTCTGAACCTTAGCACAACCTGCATGACCAGGCACCTGCATGCAAAGCATGAACTGCAGTGGAGTAAACACCTTAAAAACAAGGAAGTCACTCAGGCTCCCCCTGCTACCTCTTCTGCTGCTGCCGCCTCGGCCTCTTCTGCTGCTGCCGCCGCCTCGGCCTCTTCTCCTGCTGCCGCCGCCTCGGCCTCTTCTGCTGCTGCTGCCGCCGCCTCGGCCTCTTCCTCCGCCTCTGGAGGAATGTTGGCACTTGCCGCCCAGCAAACATGGGATGTACCACCAACACCACCACCTGCGTCACCAAGCATCTCAACCATGTCACACGGCAGCGTTCAGCTCTCCATCTCACAAACATTTGAGAGAAAGCGTAAATTCCCACCTAGCCACCCTCGATCCCTGGCCCTGAATGCCAGCATTTCTAAACTACTGGCCTATGAAATGCTGTCATTTAGGCTGGTGGACACACACAGCTTCAAACAGCTCATGTCGCTTGCTGTCCCACAGTATGTTGTTCCCAGCTAGCACTACTTCTCCAAGAGAGCCGTGCCTTCCCTGCACAACCAAGTGTCCGATAAAATCAAGTGTGCACTGCGCAACGCCATCTGTGGCAAGGTCCACCTAACCACAGATACGTGGACCAGTAAGCACGGTCAGGGACGCTATATCTCCCTAACTGCACACTGAGTAAATGTAGTGGCGGCTGGGCCCCAGGCGGAGAGCTGTTTGGCGCAGGCCAACATTATTTGCCTCTTGTCTCCTCCTCCTCCTACTCAGCTTCCTCCTCCTCTTCTTCCACCTGCTCATCCAGTCAGCCACACACCTTCACCACCAACTTCAGCACAGCCCGGGGTAAACGTCAGCAGGCCGTTCTGAAACTCATATGTTTGGGGAACAGGCCCCACACCGCACAGGAGTTGTGGGGGGGGTATAGAACAACAGACCGACGAGTGGTTGCTGCCGGTGAGCCTCAAGCCCGGCCTGGTGGTGTGCGATAATGGGCGAAATCTCGTTGCAGCTCTGGGACTAGCCGGTTTGACACACATCCCTTGCCTGGCGCATGTGCTGAATTTGGTGGTGCAGAAGTTCATTCGCAACTACCCCGACATGTCAGAGCTGCTGCATAAAGTGCAGGCCGTCTGTTCGCGCTTCCGGCGTTCACACCCTGCCGCTGCTCGCCTGTCTGCGCTACAGCGTAACTTCGGCCTTCCCGCTCACCGCCTCATATGCGACGTACCCACCAGGTGGAACTCCACCTTGCATATGCTGGACAGACTGTGCGAGCAGCAGCAGGCCATAGTGGAGTTTCAGCTGCAGCACGCACGGGTCAGTCGCACTGCGGATCAGACCCACTTCACCACCAATGACTGGGCCTCCATGCGAGACCTGTGTGCCCTGTTGCGCTGTTTCGAGTACTCCACCAACATGGCCAGTGGCGATGACGCCGTTATCAGCGTTACAATACCACTTCTATGTCTCCTTGAGAAAACACTTAGGGAGATGATGGAAGAGGAGGTGGCCCAGGAGGAAGAGGAGGAAGAGGGGTCATTTTTAGCACTTTCAGGCCAGTCTCTTCGAAGTGACTCAGAGGGAGGTTTTTTGCAACACCAGAGGCCAGGTACAAATGTGGCCAGACAGGGCCCACTACTGGAGGACGAGGAGGACGAGGATGAGGAGGAGGTGGAGGAGGATGAGGATGAAGCATGTTCACAGCGGGGTGGCACCCAAAGCAGCTCGGGCCCATCACTGGTGCGTGGCTGGGGGGAAACACAGGACTGATGACGATACGCCTCCCACAGAGGACAGCTTGTCCTTACCTCTGGGCAGCCTGGCACACATGAGCGACTACATGCTGCAGTGCCTGCGCAACGACAGCAGAGTTGCCCACATTTTAACGTGTGCGGACTACTGGGTTGCCACCCTGCTGGATCCCCGGTACAAAGACAATGTGCCCACCTTACTTCCTACACTGGAGCGTGATAGGAAGATGCGCGAGTACAAGCGCACGTTGGTAGACGCGCTACTGAGAGCATTCCCAAATGTCACAGGGGAACCAGTGGAAGCCCAAGGCGAAGGCAGAGGAGGAGCAAGAGGTCGCCAACGCAGCTGTGTCACGGCCAGCTTCTCTGAGGGCAGGGTTAGCATGGCAGAGATGTGGAAAAGTTTTGTCAACACGCCACAGCTAACTGCACCACCACCTGATACGGAACGTGTTAGCAGGAGGCAACATTTCACTAACATGGTGGAACAGTACCTGTGCACACCCCTCCACGTACTGACTGATGGTTCGGCCCCATTCAACTTCTGGGTCTCCAAATTGTCCACGTGGCCAGAGCTAGCCATTTATGCCTTGGAGGTGCTGGCCTGCCCGGCGGCCAGCGTTTTGTCTTAACGTGTATTCAGCACGGCAGGGGGCGTCATTACAGACAAACGCAGCCGCCTGTCTACAGCCAATGTGGACAAGCTGACGTTCATAAAAATGAACCAGGCATGGATCCCACAGGACCTGTCCATCCCTTGTGCAGATTAGATATTAACTACCTCCCCTTAACAATATATTATTCTACTCCAGGGCACTTCCTCATTCAATACTATTTTTATTTTCATTTTACCATTATATTGCGGGGCAACCCAAAGTTGAATGAACCTCTCCTCTGTCTGGGTGCCGGGGCCTAAATGTGTGACAGTGGCCTGTTCCAGTGGTGGGTGACGTGATGCCTGATTCTCTGCTATGACATGAAGACTGATTCTGCGCTGACATAAGGCCAGATTCTCTGTTACGGGACCTCTCTCCTCTGTCTGGGTGCCGGGGCCTAAATGTGTGACAGTGGCCTGTTCCAGTGGTGGGTGACGTGAAGCCTGATTCTCTGCTATGACATGAAGACAGATTCTGTGCTGACATAAGGCCAGATTCTCTGTTATGGGACCTCTCTCCTCTGCCTGGGTGCCGGGGCCTAAATGTGTGACAGTGGCCTGTTCCAGTGGTGGGTGACGTGAAGCCTGATTCTCTGCTATGACATGAAGACAGATTCTGTGCTGACATAAGGCCAGATTCTCTGTTACGGGACCTCTCTCCTCTGTCTGGGTGCCGGGGCCTAAATGTGTGACAGTGGCCTGTTCCAGTGGTGGGTGACGTGAAGCCTGATTCTCTGCTATGACATGAAGACTGATTCTGTGCTGACATAAGGCCAGATTCTCTGTTACGGGACCTCTCTCCTCTGCCTGGGTGCCGGGGCCTAAATGTGTGACAGTGGCCTGTTCCAGTGGTGGGTGACGTGAAGCCTGATTCTCTGCTATGACATGAAGACAGATTCTGTGCTAACATAAGGCCAGATTCTCTGTTACGGGACCTCTCTCCTCTGCCTGGGTGCCTGGGCCTAAATATGTGACAGTGGCCTGTTCCAGTGGTGGGTGACGTGAAGCCTGATTCTCTGCTATGACATGAAGACAGATTCTGTGCTGACATCAGGCCAGATTCTCTGTTACGGGACCTCTCTCCTCTGTCTGGGTGCCGGGGCCTAAATATGTGACAGTGGCCTGTTCCAGTGGTGGGTGACGTGAAGCCTGATTCTCTGCTATGACATGAAGACTGATTCTGCGCTGACATGAAGCCAGATTCTCTGCTATGGCATGAAGAGACTGATTCTCTGCTGACATGAAGCCAGATTCTTTGCTATGGCATGAAGAGACTGATTCTCTGCTGACGTGAAGCCAGATTCTCTGCTATGGGACCTCTGTCCAATTGATATTGGTTCATTTTTATTTTTTTTATTTTTATTTTAATTCATTTCCCTATCCACATTTGTTTGCAGGGGATTTACCTACATGTTGCTGCCTTTTGCAGCCCTCTAGCTCTTTCCTGGGCTGTTTTACAGCCTTTTTAGTGCCCAAAAGTTCGGGTCCCCATTGACTTCAATGGGGTTCGGGTTCGGGACGAAGTTCGGGTCGGGTTCGGATCCCGAACCCGAATATTTCCGGGAAGTTCGGCCGAACTTCTCGAACCCGAACATCCAGGTGTTCGCTCAACTCTACTTGTGAGTTTGCTCTGTGGTTCAGGGTATGTCATCTGGGTTTTGCCTTGTGAACCTTTTTGTCCTGACTGGGAGTTTGTAGGCATCCTTCTCAGGTGAGTCCTGTCTGCCACTCCCAGCTACTATATTAGTTTCAGTTTCACTTGCAGTCATTGCCAGATATAGTCCTTGCTTCCAGTGCTACTCTGACCTTGGAAGGAGATCGTTTGATGGTGTTGCTGTGGAGCTCTTGTCCGGCGTGGACTGTCGTGTTTGGGATCGCCTTCTCTGCTCGTGACTGGATAAGTCTATCTCTGCTGTTGTTTGTTTGTTGCTGTCTTCCCCTGTTGTTTTCCTAGACGTGAGTGATGGTGACTAGCGCTCCCATCGGCCTTTCCCCAGTCCAGTCTTGTTAGAGCAACTGAAGGTTTAGGCATCCTGCTCGCCGCACGGGTTCACACCCCGTCTAGGGTATCAGGGCAGACAGGTGCCAGCTTAGGGTTAGTCAGGGGTGGCCATTCTATTTCCCATCCGTAGATAAGGGTCTCCCTTCCCCTCCGTCTGGTGCGACACGACTGCTGCTGGGATAGCGGTCGTGACAGTATATCTGGCCTTTAAAAAAAAAAAAAAAGTGACATTTCTTTTTTTTTTTCTTTTTTTCTGCTTGCTGTTTTGCTTTGTATTTTGTCTGTTCCACTATGGATCCGGTTTCGGTTTCGGCGAAACAATTACAGGGGTTATCCCTTGAAGTGGCAGGATTAAAAGCAACAGTGCTGCAGCAGCAATCCTTGGGTTCCACCGTTGCTACGGGAAACCAAGGTACTCCTGAGCCAAAAGTGGCTTTACCTGATAGGTTCTCAGGAGGGAGAGACCAATTTGTAACCTTCAGAGAAGCTTGCAAATTGTTCTTCAGGTTACGCCCTAGATCCTCCGGCGGTGAGGAACAACGGGTGGGCATTGTATTTTCTCTCCTGCAAGGAGATCCGCAGGCTTGGGCTTTCTCCTTACCATCAGACTCTCCGGCCTTACGATCAGTGGAGGAGTTTTTTGAAGCCCTGGGTCTCGTATATGATGACCCGCGACAGGGTCTCACTGGCTGAGTCTAAGCTACGTAGGGGGGGGGGGGGGGGGGTGGGGGGAAGAGAAAACCGGTCTGCTGAACTATATTGATTCCGAATTCCGTAGGTGGGCTACTGATACGTTATGGAACGACTCGGCCCTTAGGAGTCAGTTCTGCCAGGGGTTGTCTGCAAAATTAAAAGACGCGCTAGCGGTTACGAGGTCCCTGGTCTCTTGAGAGCTGCTATGTCTCCTGTCCATAAGAATCGACAAGACTCAGGAACCCCCCCCCACCCCCCCCCCCCCCCCCCCCCCCACGGGATGAGACTATTAAATTTTACGGACGGCCTCTATAGGGCAGGGATCGGTCTGTTATGGTCCAGTAGTCGACCAAGCAAATAGGGGCGCCACTAAGACGGCCCGGTGAATCTCCACTAAGTACCGCCGTAGGTCAGAGGTTTGTTTTCGTTGTGGGGGGAGGGGTCATTTTGTAAAGGTTTGTCCCTCAGAACCCAAGAGACCACAAAAAAAAAAGGAGCCGCCGGAAAACTAGAGTCCCCAGATTGTGCGGAGGAGAACAGTCTGGGCGTATTCGTTTCCTCCATACACATGTCTCAGTTTTTGTTGTCCGCTACCGTTGAGGCGGGCAATAAAACTGAGATCTGTTCCGTCTTTTTGGACAGTGGGGCCGGGGTCAACTTGGTGGATTCACGGTTTGCTCAGGCTCTGGGTTTTACTCCGGAACCGGTATGCAGAACTATTCCTGTTTTTGCCATCGACTCCTCCCCTCTTACTCAGAGAGAGTTAACTCAGATCATCCATAATATCCATCTGCAGGTAGGGGACCTCCATAAAGAGCATATCTCTTGTTATGTCCTGGACGGTCTTCCGGCTCCTATGGTGTTGGGGCTTCCCTGGCTGGTGACTCACAATCCAGTGGTGGATTGGCAGGCCGGGGAGATTGTGGAGTGGAGTGAACATTGTAAGGACAACTGCTTGAGTAGTAGGTGCTCTACACTCTCTGTAACATCTTTACCTGCCTTTCTGTCTGATTTTATGGATGTGTTCTCTGAGAAGGGTTGTCAGGGGTTACCACCTCATCGTCCATATGATTGCCCGATTAATCTATTACCTGGGGCAAAACTACCTAAAACCCGGTTATACAATCTTTCCAGCCCGGAGAGGAAGGCTATGAAAGATTATATTTCGGAGAGTTTGGCTAAGGGACACATCAGACCCTCTTCTTTACCTGTGGCTGCAGGGTTCTTTTTCGTTAAAAAGAAAGATGGCGGCCTACGTCCTTGCCTGGATTTCCGGGAATTAAACCGGATAACTATCCGAGATCCCTATCCTCTTCCTCTCATTCCCGACCTCTTTAATCAGGTTGCTGGTGCTAAATGGTTCTCCAAAATAGATCTCACAGGAGCCTATAACCTGGTTCGCATCAAAGAGGGGGATGAGTGGAAGACGGCTTTTAATACTCCGGAAGGGCATTATGAAAATCTGGTCATGCCATTTGGTCTTACTAATGCGCCTGCGGTATTCCAACATTTTGTCAACAATATTTTTAGTCACCTTATCGGGAGATTTGTTGTGATATATCTTGATGACATCCTGGTCTATTCCCCGGATCTGGATACTCATAAGATCCATGTGAAACAAGTGCTGCAGATATTAAGGGCCAACAAATTGTTTGCTAAGTTAGAAAAATGTGTGTTTGCCGTAAAAGAACTGCCATTTCTGGGGTATGTGTTGTCAGATTCAGGTTTCCGCATGGATCCAGAGAAAGTCCGGGCGATTATAGACTGGGATCTGCCTGAGAACCTGAAGGCATTGCAACGCTTCCTGGGGTTTGCCAATTTTTATAGAAAGTTTATAAAGAACTATTCCTTGGTGGTCAAACCACTGACGGACATGACGCGAAAGGGATCCGATTTTTCCAAATGGTCATATGCAGCCAAAACTGCCTTTGCTTCTCTGAAGGAGAGATTCACCTCGGCCCCTATTCTCGTACAGCCAGATGTCTCGCTTCCTTTTATTGTAGAGGTTGACGCATCAGAGGTGGGGGTGGGAGCGGTACTATCTCAGGGCCCGTCCCCTGGTGAATGGCGTCCGTGTGCTTTCCTTTCGAAGAAATTGTCTACTGCAGAAAGGAACTATGATATTGGCAACAGGGAACTTTTGGCTATTAAGTTGGCTTTTGAGGAGTGGCGTCATTTTTTGGAGGGGGCGGTTCATCCCGTCACGGTGATTACTGATCACAAAAACTTATTGTATCTGGAGTCTGCTAAACGTCTCTCCCCTAGACAGGCTCGGTGGTCGTTATTTTTTACTAGGTTTAATTTTGTAATAACCTATCGCCCGGGGGCAAAAATACTAAGGCGAATGCATTGTCTCGAAGTTTTCCTGGAGGGGTGATGTTGTTGAGGTACCAGAGCCCATTTTGCAAAAGGGGGTGGTGGTCTCTGCATTACACTCAGGTTTGGAGGGGGGGGGGTGTTGGAAGCTCAGGGCGGACACCCCGCCTCCCTGCCCCTCGGGTAAACTGATTGTGCCAGAAAAATTTACGACTGGAGAGTGGAGATACTAAAAGAACACCATAACTCCACACTGGCAGGACACCCAGGTAGTTAGGGCTACACTCTGAGTTAGTGTCTCATCGGTTTCTGGTGGCCTAAATGGCGCCAGGAGTTGTTGAATTTTTGTGTCCTGCATGTGCTACCTGTGCTCGTTCTAAGGTAGATCATACTCGTCCGGCAGGGCGTCTTTTACCTCTGGCCATCCCCCAACAGGCCTTGGACGCAATGGATTTCATTACGGATCTACCAGTATCAGCGGGGAAGGCCTGTTATTCTTGTAGTTGTTGACAGAATTCAGTAAAAATGGTGCACTTTATTGCTCTTGCCGAATTGCCTAATGCTAACACACTGGCCTCAGGTTTTTATTGACCACATCGTGAAGCTTCAGTTGGTTCCTTCCGATATTGTTTCGGATCGTGGTACCCAATTCGTTTCTAAATTTTGAAAGCTTTTTGTTCTCGTTTAGGGGTTCTATGTCGTTCTTTTTCTTCATCTTTTCATCCGCAGTCCAACGGTCAGACTGAACGTACCAATCAAAACCTAAAGACATATTTGAGATGCTTTGTTTCCGAAAATCAGGAGGAATGGTCTCTTATTTACCGTTATCCGAGTTTGCCATTAATAATCGTCGTCAAGAATCCACCGATAAAGTCCACCATTTTTTGGGTTGCGTATGGTTTCCCATCCTCAGTTTTGTACGTTTAGTGAGGGGGGGCCGTCTGGGATTCCCGAGGAGGAACGTTTTGTGTCTTCACTTTCTTCAGTGTGGCAGAGTGTGCAAGAAAGTTTTGAAGAGAATTGGTGGTAGATACAAACGTGCGGCTGATAGGAAGCGCTCTGAAGGTCCCGCGACCTTGGGTGAATGACTTGGTGTGGTTGTCTACCAGAAATATCAAGTTGAAGGTTCCCTCGTGGAAATTAGGTCCGAGATTTATTGGTCCTTATAGGTAATTAAGATCATTAACCCGGTGGCTTTTCGTCTGGAGCTACCTCAGACTCTAAGGATCCATAATGTCTTCCACAGATCTCTGCTTAAGAGATATGTAGAACCTCCTGAACCATTGCCACTACCGCCTCCACCGGTGGTTGTTGATGGCAGTCTTGAGTTTCAGGTAGAAAAGATTGTTGATTCACGATATGTTCGCCGCTCTCTTCAGTACCTGGTGCACTGGAAAGGTTATGGTTCCGAAGAGAGAATGTGGGTTCCAGCATCAGAGATAAAAGCGGACAGACTCATTCGGGCTTTTCATAGCTCCCATCCGGAGAGGCCTGGTCTTGAGGGTCCAGGGGCCCCTCGTAGAAAGGGGGGTACTGTCACGACTGTGACTGATCCAGACAGGTCTGGGAGGAGAAGGTTGCAGCGATTTGCTACTCGCGATAGCTTGTGAGTTTGCTCCGTGGTTCAGGGTATGTCATCTGGGTTTTGCCTTGTGAACCTTTTTGTCCTGACTGGGAGTTTGTAGGCATCCTTCTCAGGTGAGTCCTGTCTGCCACTCCCAGCTACTATATTAGTTTCAGTTTCACTTGCAGTCATTGCCAGATATAGTCCTTACTTCCAGTGCTACTCTGACCTTGGAAGGAGATCGTTTGATGGTGTTGCTGTGGAGCTCTTGTCCGGCGTGGACTGTCGTGTTTGGGATCGCCTTCTCTGCTCGTGACTGGATAAGTCTATCTCTGCTGTTGTTTGTTTGTTGCTGTCTTCCCCTGTTGTTTTCCTAGACGTGAGTGATGGTGACTAGCGCTCCCATCGGCCTTTCCCCAGTCCAGTCTTGTTAGGGCGACTGAGGGTTTAGGCATCCTGCTCGCCGCACGGGTTCACACCCCGTCTAGGGCAGACAGGTGCCAGCTTAGGGTTAGTCAGGGGTGGCCATTCTATTTCCCATCCGTAGATAAGGGTCCCCCTTCCCCTCCGTCTGGTGCGACACGACTGCTGCTGGGATAGCGGTCGTGACAGATACCTCATAAAATACTCATTAATTAACATTCACCATATGTCTACTTTATGTTGGCCCAAAAAAATTTGGGGACATTACAAGGTTTAGAATTTTATAAATAATTTTTGGAATTTGTAAGAAGATTTCCAAAATCTATTTTTTTAAGGACCAGTTCAATTCTGAAGTCATTTTGAGGAGCTGACATAATGGAAACCACCCATAAATACCCCATTTTTAGAAACTACACCCCTCAAACTATTCAAAACTAGTTTTAGAAATTGTTAACCCTTTAAGTATTCCACAGGAATTAAAGCAAAATAGAGGTGAAATTTAAAAATTTTACTTTTTTTTGCAGATTTCCCATTTTAATCAATTTTCTCCTGTGACACATCAAGGGTTAACTACAAAACAAACCTCAATATTTATTACCCTGATTCTAAAGTTTACAGAAACACCCCATATGTGGTCGTAAACCGCTGTATGGGTACACGGCAGGGCTTAGAAGGCAAGGAGCTCCATATGATTTTTGGAGGGCAAATTTTGCTGGAATGGTTGTAGGGCGCCATGTTGGATTCGAAGAGACCCTTAGGTGCCCTCACAGTGAAAACCTCCAAAAAGTGACCACATTTTGTAAACTACACCACCCAAGTTTTAAGGGGTGTAGCAAGCATGTTGACCCAACAGGAGTTTCATAGAATATCCCCCCATAATTTTCTACCTATTTTCTCCTGAACACAGTAACACCTCAATTGTGGTCGTAAACTGTTATTTGGGGATACGCCAGGGCTCATAAGGGAAGGGAGCAGCATCTGGATTTTCTAACATGTAATTTTCTGTCATGGTTTTTAAGAGTGATAACCTTTTTAATTTTTCTGTTGACTGAACTTCGTGAGGGCTTATTTTTTGCAGTACAAGCTGTAGTTTATTTTGGCACCATTTTGGGGTACATTTGGCTTTCTGGTAGCTTTTTATCAAATTTTTTTGGGAGGTGAACTCACAAAAAAGCTGTTTGGTGTCATTTTTCTATTTTATTTTTTTTACGCCGTTCACTTGATAGGGTAGATTATGTGATATTTTTGTAGATCCTGTCGAGATACCAAAGATACCAAATATGTCTATTTTTTATATATATATTTTTTTTTTTTACATTTTGCCATTTTCTTAGAGCCATATTTTTATATTTTTCTGGCTATGGTCTTGTGTGAAGGCATGTTTTTTGCGGGATAAGGTGACGTTTTTATTGCTACCATTTTGGGCTACATACGACTTTTTGATGTTTTTTGGGAGGGGAGGTAAATAAAAAAGCTGTTTTGGCTAATTTTTATAAATTTTTTATTTTTACGACATTCACTTGATGGGGTAGATCATGTGATATTTTTAGTGAGCCGGCCATCACGGCAATACCAAATATGTCTATTTTATTAATTTTTTTTACTTTTTTTTATTACTTAAAGGGGTTATCCAATTTCTCAAACAGCCCCCCTATGTGCCGGGCCCCTCACAGGTAATATACCTACCCCGCTCCTCGCTCCCGGCGCTGCTCCTGGTCCCCGCTGCTGCTTCTCCCTGTACAACATCCGGTGTCTGGGGAGGTGGAGCAGCCAACAGCAAATTGGGACGAGCCTCCTTAGCGTCACCCACTATGCTAGGGAGGCCCGTCCCCGCCTGCCATTGGCTACCCCCCTTCCCGACACAGGATGTTTTCATCTGTGTACAGGGAGAAGCAGCAGCGGAGCGGGGACCAGGAGAGGCGCAGGGAGCAGGGTAAGTATATTACCTGTGAAGGGCCCGGCCCATTAGGGCTGTTTGAGAAATTGGATAACCCCTTTAATTGGGGAAATTTTTTATTTTTTGTATTTTTAAGGTCATAAGATCATACAAGACCTCTGGGAGACATTTAACTTCACTTTTTTTTTTCTCTGCACATAGTAGCCCCAGTTACAGAGAAAATACACCCCCCCAGAGAGGCTGTACAGCATAATACTGCACTGTACAGCCTTAGTGCAGGGCCGATCGAGGTCTGTGGAAGACTCGGCAGCTCCTGCACTGTCCCGTCCCTGGCGATCACATGACCACCGGGACGGGACAGGAAGCAGCACATCACTTCCTGATCTGTACACACAGCGCTCAATAAGCACTGTGTATACAGCGATCTATAAGGCAGGAACACCCAGGAACGGTCCCTGCTTTCTCTCTGGGGTGCCCTGCTGCCACTGACAGCGGGCCCCCGGCACAGCAGCTGCACGATTAGCGTGCAGCTGCTATCTCTGAAAAGACATTTAGAAACGTCCGATCAGAGACAAACCTTTATAGTCAATGGGCGGTCAGGAAGTGGTTAATTAATAAATAGAGCCCCATAAACCAAGCTCAGTACATAAATACACCACCAGAGCCAAACTCATAACTTAGGCTACTTTCACACTAGAGTTTTGGCTTTCCGTTTGTGAGATCCGTTCAGGGCTCTCACCAGCGGTCCAAAATGGATCAGTTTTGCCCTAATGCTCAGATCCGCTCAGAATGCATCAGTTTGCCTCCATTCCGTCTCCATTCTACTTTGGAGGCGGACACCAAAACGCTGCTTTCAGCATTTTGGTGTCCGTCTGACGAAACTGAGCCAAGCGGATCCATCCTGGCACACAATGTAAGTCAATGGGGACGGATCCGTTTTCTCTGACACAATATGGCACAATAGAAAATGCATCCATCCCCCATTGCCTTTAATAGTGTTCAAGACAGATCCGTTTTGTCTATGTTACAGATAATACAAACAGATCCGTTCTGAACAGATGCATGCGGTTGTATTATCGGTGCGGATCCGTCTGTGCAGATCCATGACGGATCCGCACCAAACGCCAGTGTGAAAGTAGCCTAAGGGTTGTCTCACTTCAGCAAAGGACATTTATTACATAGACAAAGTCACTTACTAATGTATTGTCATTGTCTATATTGCCTCCTTTGCTGAATTGATTCATTTTTTCCATTGTATTAGACCACGGGTGTCAAACACAAGGCCCGCGGGCCGAATCCGGCCCGCCAGACCTCGTCATGTGGCCCGCGCAGCCGCCGCCGATATGCGGCAGGCGAGCGAGCTGGCGGCGGCGGCTGGGCACAGGGAGATGAGCGCTTCCATTGTGGAAGCGCTCATCTCCAGTCATCTGTATCGCCGTCCTCAGGACAGCGATACAGATGCCTGCCTGTGCTGCGGTAGGGGAGGGAGAGGTGTGTCCCTTTCCCTTCCTCTGATAGGCTGCCGGCCTAGTGCCTGCAGCCTATCAGATGTCATCGCGCTGCCTGAGCCATACAGCGTGGGACACAGGCCAGAAGAGGCCTGCATCGCATCACTGACATGGAGGTAAGTATGTGTTTTTTTTATTTTTTTTTATTATGTACAATACTTTTACTGGCGGGGGCTGTTATTACTGGCAAAGGGGGGGCTGTTTGTTATTACTGGCAAAGGGGGGGCTGTTATTACTGGCGGGGGCTGTTATTACTGGCAAAGGGGGGGCTGTTATTACTGGTGGGGGCTGTTATTACTGGCAAAGGGGGGGCTGTTATTACTGGCGGGGGGCTGTTATTACTGGCAAAGCGGGGCTGTTATTACTGGCAAAGGGGGGGCTGTTATTACTGGCGGGGGCTGTTATTACTGGCAAAGGGGGGGGCTGTTTGTTATTACTGGCAAAGGGGGGGCTGTTATCACTGGCAAAGGGGGCTGTTATTACAGGGGGCTGTTATTACTGCCAAAGGGGAGGCTGTTATTACTGGCAAAGGGGGGGCTGTTATTACTGGCAAAGGGGGCTGTTATTACTGGCAAAGGGGGGGCTGTTTGTTATTACTGGCAAAGGGGGGCTGTTATTACTGGCAAAGGGGGCTGTTATTACTGGCAAAGGGGGCTGTTATTACTGGCAAAGGGGGGGCTGTTATTACTGGCGGGGGCTGTTATTACTGGCTAAGCGGGGGCTGTTTGTTATTACTGGCAAAGGGGGGCTGTTATTACTGGCAAAGGGGGCTGTTATTACTGGCAAAGGGGGGGGCTGTTATTACTAGCGGGGGCTGTTATTACTGGCAAAGGGGGGGCTGTTATTACTGGCGGGGGCTGTTATTACTGGCAAAGCGGGGGCTGTTATTACTGGCAAAGGGGGGGCTGTTATTACTGGCAAAGGGGGGCTGTTTGTTATTACTGGCAAAGGGGGGGCTGTTATTACTGGCAAAGGGGGCTGTTATTACTGGTGGGGGCTGTTATTACTGGCAAAGGGGGGGCTGTTATTACTGGCAAAGGGGGGGCTGTTATTACTGGCGGGGGCTGTTATTACTGGCAAAGGGGGGGCTGTTTGTTATTACTGGCAAAGGGGGGCTGTTATTACTGGCAAAGGGGGCTGTTATTACTGGCAAAGGGGGCTGTTATTACTGGCAAAGGGGGGGCTGTTATTACTGGCGGGGGCTGTTATTACTGGCAAAGCGGGGGGCTGTTTGTTATTACTGGCAAAGGGGGGGCTGTTATTACTGGCGGGGGCTGTTATTACTGGGGGCTGTTATTACTGGCAAAGGGGGGGCTGTTATTACTGGCAAAGGGGGGGCTGTTATTACTGGCGGGGGCTGTTATTACTGGCAAAGGGGGGGCTGTTTGTTATTACTGGCAAAGAGGGCTGTTATTACTGGCGGGGGCTGTTATTACTGGCACAGAGGGGCTGTTATTACTGGCGGGGGCTGTTATTACTGGCACAGAGGGGCTGTTATTACTGGGGGCTGTTATTACTGACACAGAGGGGCTGTTATTACTGACACAGAGGGGCTCTTATTACTGGGGGCTGTTATTACTGACACAGAGGGGCTGTTATTACTGGGGGCTGTTATTACTGGGGGCTGCTATTACTGGCAAAGGGGGGGCTGTTATTACTGGCAAAGGGGGCTGTTATTACTGGCAAAGGGGGCTGTTATTACTGGCGGGGGCTGTTATTACTGGCACAGAGGGGCTGATATTACTGGCGGGGGCTGTTATTACTGGCACAGAGGGGCTGTTATTACTGGGGGCTGTTATTACTGACACAGAGGGACTGTTATTACTGGCACAGAGGGGCTGTTATTACTGACACAGAGGGGCTCTTATTACTGGGGGCTGTTATTACTGACACAGAGGGACTCTTATTACTGGGGGCTGTTATTACTGGCACAGAGGGGCTGTTATTACTGGGGGCTGTTATTACTGGGGGCTGCTATTACTGGCAAAGGGGGGGGCTGTTATTACTGGCAAAGGGGGGGCTGTTATTACTGGCGGGGGCTGTTATCACTGGCACAGAGGGGCTGTTATTACTGGGGGCTGTTATTACTGGGGGCTGTTATTACTGGGGGCTGCTATTATCTCCAAATCCTTATTATGAAATCTTTCTCATTAGGATAAAACACCTCATCAGCTCCACCGAGCCCCCGGCCAAAGTGTGGAAGTGGCGTCCGAGATCCCCAAGGGCCAAGCCAAGTAACTGTAAGTTTTCTGGCCCTTTGAGGGTGACCAAACTGCTGATGCGGCCCCCGATGAATTTGAGTTTGACACCCCTGTATTAGACACTGTACATTTCAACAGGTTATGGCCATGGGTGCTCCCATTGTTCCAGCCAGCAGAGAGGCCGGCACATTTTCCTATAGGGTGCAAGCATAGCCTCCGCTGCTGGATGGTGGTCATAACCACTGGAAACGGACAGTATATAACAGGATGGAAAAATGAATCAAGCCAGCAAAGGAGGCAATATGGACAATCACGTAGGTCATACAGCAAGACAATGACCCTAAGCACACAAATCATTTTATGGCCAAATCAAAGTCTTGATGTTCATCCATTAGAAATGTTGTGGAAGGACCTGAAGCAAGTGTAGTGCCCCAGACCTGGGGGTACTAGTATGGTAGCTGCAATTTTATAAGCGATGTGAATGTAATGACATACAAACGTTGTACACCAGCAGATGGGGTGCAGTTGGCAATGTTTGGTAGCAATAAAGGAACTTACCATTCCATTCCTCCCCTCTCGGTAGGAATGGGCTAGTCTGACTTCCTGCCAAGTGTGGGGCTGAGCTAGGGAGGGTCAGTCTAAGAATGTAGAGTAAGAGGTGAGGGAGCATGCAATCCATATCCCACTCCTCCAGGCCACGTGGCCCAGCCAGGGAGACTGTACGATCCTAGGCAACAGAGGAATTGCAAGCTATGAGCTATTCAGAGTCAGCAAATTGATCAAGCAACCAAGCTAACCAAGACTCCGCTGCAAATCGGTTTATGTTACGAGTTTGTTTGTGGTGCTGTATTTATGTTATGAGCTTGGTTCTGGTGCTGTATTTATGTTGCAAGCTTGTTTCTGGTGCTGTATTTATGTTATGAGCTTGGTTCTGGTGCTATATTTATGTTGCAAGCTTGTTTCTGGTGCTGTATTTATGTTACGAGTTTGTTTCTGGTGCTGTATTTATGTTACAAGCTTGGTTCTGGTGCTGTAATTATGTTATGTTTGGTTCTGGTGCTGTATTTATGTTGCAAGCTTGTTTCTGGTGCTGTATTTATGTTACGAGTTTGTTTCTGGTGCTGTATTTATGTTATGAGCTTGGTTTTGGTGCTGTAGTTATGTTATGAGCTTGGTTCTGGTGCTGTATTTATGTTATGTTTGGTTCTGGTGCTGTATTTATGTTATGAGCTTGGTTCTGGTGCTGTCTTTATGCTACAAGCTTGGTTCTGGTGCTATATTTATGTTACAAGCTTGGTTCTGGTGCTGTATTTATGTTATGAGCTTGGTCCTGGTGCTGTATTTATGTTACAAGCTTGGTCCTGGTGCTGTATTTATGTTACAAGCTTGGTTCTGGTGTTGTATTTATTTTACAAGCTTGGTTCTGGTGCTGTATTTATGTTACAAGCCTGTTTCTGGTGTTGTATTTATGTTACAAGCTTGGTTCTGGTGCTGTATTTATGTTATGAGCTTGTTTCTGGTGCTCTATTTATGTTATGAGCTTGGTTCTGGTGCTGTATTTATGTTATGAGCGTGTTTCTGGTGCTGTATTTATGTTACAAGCTTGGTACTGGTGCTGTATTTATGTTACAAGCTTGGTACTGGTGCTGTATTTATGTTACAAGCTTGGTTCTGGTGCTGTATTTATGTTATGAGCTTGGTTCTGGTGCTGTCTTTATGCTACAAGCTTGGTTCTGGTGCTATATTTATGTTACAAGCTTGGTTCTGGTGCTGTATTTATGTTATGAGCTTGGTCCTGGTGCTGTATTTATGTTACAAGCTTGGTCCTGGTGCTGTATTTATGTTACAAGCTTGGTTCTGGTGTTGTATTTATTTTACAAGCTTGGTTCTGGTGCTGTATTTATGTTACAAGCCTGTTTCTGGTGTTGTATTTATGTTACAAGCTTGGTTCTGGTGCTGTATTTATGTTATGAGCTTGGTTCTGGTTCTGTATTTATGCTACAAGCTTGGTTCTGGTGCTGTATTTATGTTACAAGCTTGTTTCTGGTGCTGTATTTATGTTATGAGCTTGTTTCTGGTGCTGTATTTATGTTATGAGATTGGTCCTGGTGCTGTATTTATGTTATGAGCTTGTTTCTGGTGCTGTATTTATGTTATGAGCTTGGTCCTGGTGCTGTATTTATGTTATGAGCGTGTTTCTGGTGCTGTATTTATGTTACAAGCATGTTTCTGGTGCTCTATTTATGTTATGAGCTTATTTCTGGTGCTGTATTTATGTTATGAGCTTGTTTCTGGTGCTGTATTTATGTTACAAGCATGTTTCTGGTGCTGTATTTATGTTATGAGCTTGTTTCTGGTGCTCTATTTATGTTATGAGCTTGTTTCTGGTGCTCTATTTATGTTATGAGCTTGTTTCTGGTGCTGTATTTATGTTATGAGCTTGTTTCTGGTGCTGTATTTATGTTACAAGCTTGGTTCTGGTGCTGTATTTATGCTACAAGCTTGGTTCTGGTGCTGTATTTATGTTATGCTTGGTTCTGGTGCTGTATTTATGTTATGAGCTTGGTCCTGGTGCTGTATTTATGTTACAAGCTTGGTTCTGGTGCTGTATTTATGTTACAAGCTTGGTTCTGGTGCTGTATTTATGTTACAAGCTTGGTTCTGGTGCTGTATTTATGTTGCAAGCTTGGTTCTGGTGCTGTATTTATGTTACAAGCTTGGTTCTGGTGCTGTATTTATGTTACAAGCTTGTTTCTGGTGCTGTATTTATGTTACAAGCTTGTTTCTGGTGCTGTATTTATGTTATGAGCTTGTTTCTGGTGCTGTATTTATGTTATGAGATTGGTCCTGGTGCTGTATTTATGTTATGAGCTTGTTTCTGGTGCTGTATTTATGTTATGAGCTTGGTCCTGGTGCTGTATTTATGTTATGAGCGTGTTTCTGGTGCTGTATTTATGTTACAAGCATGTTTCTGGTGCTGTATTTATGTTATGAGCTTATTTCTGGTGCTCTATTTATGTTATGAGCTTGTTTCTGGTGCTGTATTTATGTTATGAGCTTGTTTCTGGTGCTGTATTTATGTTACAAGCTTGGTTCTGGTGCTGTATTTATGCTACAAGCTTGGTTCTGGTGCTGTATTTATGCTACAAGCTTGGTACTGGTGCTGTATTTATGTTACAAGCTTGGTTCTGGTGCTGTATTTATGTTATGAGCTTGGTCCTGGTGCTGTATTTATGTTACAAGCTTGGTTCTGGTGCTGTATTTATGTTACAAGCTTGGTTCTGGTGCTGTATTTATGTTACAAGCTTGGTTCTGGTGCTGTATTTATGTTGCAAGCTTGGTTCTGGTGCTGTATTTATGTTATGAGCTTGGTCCTGGTGCTGTATTTATGTTACAAGCTTGGTTCTGGTGTTGTATTTATGTTACAAGCTTGGTTCTGGTGCTGTATTTATGTTACAAGCTTGGTTCTGGTGCTGTATTTATGTTATGAGCTTGGTTCTGGTGCTGTATTTATGTTACAAGCCTGTTTCTGGTGTTGTATTTATGTTACAAGCTTGGTTCTGGTGCTGTATTTATGTTATGAGCTTGGTTCTGGTTCTGTATTTATGCTACAAGCTTGGTTCTGGTGCTGTATTTATGTTACAAGCTTGTTTCTGGTGCTGTATTTATGTTATGAGATTGGTCCTGGTGCTGTATTTATGTTATGAGCTTGTTTCTGGTGCTGTATTTATGTTATGAGCTTGGTCCTGGTGCTGTATTTATGTTATGAGCGTGTTTTGGTGCTGTATTATGTTACAAGCATGTTTCTGGTGCTCTATTTATGTATGAGCTTGTTTCTGGTGCTGTATTTATGTTATGAGCTTGTTTCTGGTGCTGTATTTATGTTACAAGCTTGGTTTCTGGTGCTGTATTTATGCTACAACGATGGGTTCTGGTGCTGTATTTATGTTATGCTTGGTTCTGGTGCTGAATTATGTTATGAGCTTGGTCCTGGTGCTGTATTTATGTTACAAGCTTGGTTTCTGTGCTGTATTTAATGTTACAAGCTTGGTTCTGGTGCTGTATTTATGTTACAAGCTTGGTTCTGGTGCTGTATTTATGTTGCAAGCTTGGTTCTGGTGCTGTATTTATGTTACGAGTTTGTTTTCTGGTGCTGTATTTATGTTACATACGTGTTTCTGGTGCTGTATTATGTTTACAAGCGTGGTTTCTGGTGCTGTATTTATGTTATGAGCTTGTTTCTGGTGCTGTATTTATGTTATGAGCTTGGTCCTGGTGCTGTATTTATGTTATGAGCGTGTTTCTGGTGCTGTATTTATGTTACAAGCTTGGTTCTGGTGCTGTATTTATGTTATGAGCTTGTTTCTGGTGCTGTATTTATGTTATGAGCTTGTTTCTGGTGCTGTATTTATGTTACAAGCTTGGTTCTGGTGCTGTATTTATGCTACAAGCTTGGTTCTGGTGCTGTATTTATGTTAGGCTTGGTTCTGGTGCTGTATTTATGTTATGCTTAGTTCTGGGCTGTATTTTATGTTATGAGCTTGGTCCTGGTGCTGTATTTATGGTTACAAGCTTGGTTCTGGTGCTGTATTTATGTTACAAGCTTGGTTCTGTGCTGTATTTATGTTACAAGCTTGGTTCTGGTGCTGTATTTATGTTGCAAGCTTGGTTCTGGTGCTGTAATTTATGTTACGAGTTTGTTCTGGTGCTGTATTTAAGTTTACAAACGTGTTTCTGTGCTGTATTTATGTTACAAGCGTGTTTCTGGTGCTGTATTTATGTTATGAGCTTGTTTATGGATGCTCTATTTATGTTATGAGCTTGTTTCTGGTGCTGTATTTATGTTATGAGCTTGGTTCTGGTGCTGTATTTATGTTACAAGTTTGTTTGTGGTGCTGTATTTATGTTATGAGCTTGGTTCTGGTGCTGTATTTATGTTACAAGCTTGTTTCTGGTGCTGTATTTATGTTACAAACGTGTTTCTGGTGCTCTATTTATGTTACAAGTGTGTTTCTGGTGCTGTATTTATGTTATGAGCTTGTTTCTGGTGCTGTATTTATGTTATGAGCTTGGTCCTGGTGCTGTATTTATGTTATAGCGTGTTTTCTGTGCTGTATTTATGTTACAAGCTTGGTTCTGGTGCTCTATTATGTTACAAGCGTGTTTCTGGTGCTGTATTTATGTTATGAGCGTGTTTCTGGTGCTGTATTTATGTTATGAGCTTGTTTCTGGTGCTCTATTTATGTTACAAGCGTGTTTCTGGTGCTGTATTTATGTTATGAGCGTGTTTCTGGTGCTCTATTTATGTTATGAGCTTATTTCTGGTGCTGTATTTATGTTATGAGCTTGTTTCTGGTGCTGTATTTATGTTATGAGCTTGTTTCTGGTGCTGTATTTATGTTATGAGCTTGGTCCTGGTGCTGTATTTATGTTATGAGCGTGTTTCTGGTGCTGTATTTATGTTATGAGCTTGTTTCTGGTGCTCTATTATGTTATGAGCGTATTTCTGGTGCTGTATTTATGGTATGAGCTTGTTTCTGGTGCTGTATTTATGTTATGAGCTTGTTCTGGTGCTGTATTTATGTTTGGTTCTGGTGCTGTATTTATGCTACAAGCTTGGTTCTGGTGCTGTATTTATGTTATGCTTGGTTCTGGTGCTGTATTTATGTTATGAGCTTGGTCCTGGTGCTGTATTTATGTTACAAGCTTGGTTCTGGTGCTGTATTTATGTTACAAGCTTGGTTCTGGTGCTGTATTTATGTTACAAGCTTCGTTCTGGTGCTGTATTTATGTTGCAAGCTTGCTTCTGGTGCTGTATTTATGTTACAAACGTGTTTCTGGTGCTGTATTTATGTTATGAGCTTGTTTCTGGTGCTCTATTTATGTTATGAGCTTGTTTCTGGTGCTCTATTTATGTTATGAGCTTGGTTCTGGTGCTGTATTTATGTTACAAGCTTGTTTGTGGTGCTGTATTCATGTTATGAGCTTGGTTCTGGTGCTGTATTTATGTTACAAGCTTGTTTCTGGTGCTGTATTTATGTTACGAGTTTTTTCTGGTGCTGTATTTATGTTACAAACGTGTTTCTGGTGCTCTATTTATGTTACAAGCGTGTTTCTGGTGCTGTATTTATGTTATGAGCTTGTTTCTGGTGCTGTATTTATGTTATGAGCGTGTGTTCTGTGCTCTATTTATGTTATGAGCTTATTTCTGGTGCTGTATTTATGTTATGAGCTTGTTTCTGGTGCTGTATTTATGTTATGATCTTGTTTCTGGTGCTGTATTTATGTTATGAGCTTGGTCCTAGTGCTGTATTTATGTTATGAGCGTGTTTCTGGTGCTGTATTTATGTTACGAGCATGTTTCTGGTGCTCTATTTATGTTATGAGCTGATTTCTGGTGCTGTATTTATGTTATGAGCTTGTTTCTGGTGCTGTATTTATGTTACAAGCTTGGTTCTGGTGCTGTATTTATGCTACAAGCTTGGTTTCTGGTGCTGTGTATTTATGTTCTGCTTGGTTCTGGTGCCTGAATTTATGTTATGAGCTTGGTCCTGGTGCTGAATTTATGTTACAAGCTTGGTTCTGGTGCTGTATATTATGTACAAGCTTGGTTCTGGTGCTGTATTTATGTTACAAGCTATGGTTTCTGGTGCTGTATTTATGTTGCAAGCTTGGTTCTGGTGCTGTATTTATGTACGAGTTTGTTTCTGGTGCTGTATTTATGTTAGCAAAACGTGTTTCTGGTGCTGTATTTATGTTTACAGCGTGTTTCTGGTGCTGTATTTATGTTATGAGCTTGTTTCTGGTGCTGTATTTATGTTATGAGCTTGGTCCTGGTGCTGTATTTATGTTATGAGCGTGTTTCTGGTGCTGTATTTATGTTACAAGCATGTTCTGGTGCTCTATTTATGTTATGAGCTTGTTTCTGGTGCTGTATTTATGTTATGAGCTTGTTTCTGGTGCTGTATTTATGTTACGAGCTTGGTTCTGGTGCTGTATTTATGCTACAAGCTTGGTTCTGGTGCTGTATTTATGTTATGCTTGGTTCTGGTGCTGTATTTATGTTATGAGCTTGGTCCTGGTGCTGTATTTATGTTACAAGCTTGGTTCTGGTGCTGTATTTATGTTACAAGCTTGGTTCTGGTGCTGTATTTATGTTACAAGCTTGGTTCTGGTGCTGTATTTATGTTGCAAGCTTGGTTCTGGTGCTGTATTTATGTTACGAGTTTGTTTCTGGTGCTGTATTTATGTTACAAACGTGTTTCTGGTGCTGTATTTATGTTACAAGCGTGTTTCTGGTGCTGTATTTATGTTATGAGCTTGTTTCTGGTGCTCTATTTATGTTATGAGCTTGTTTCTGGTGCTGTATTTATGTTATGAGCTTGGTTCTGGTGCTGTATTTATGTTACAAGCTTGTTTGTGGTGCTGTATTTATGTTATGAGCTTGGTTCTGGTGCTGTATTTATGTTACAAGCTTGTTTCTGGTGCTGTATTTATGTTACGAGTTTTTTTTCTGGTGCTGTATTTATGTTACAAACGTGTTTCTGGTGCTCTATTTATGTTACAAGTGTGTTTCTGGTGCTGTATTTATGTTATGAGCTTGTTTCTGGTGCTGTATTTATGTTATGAGCTTGGTCCTGGTGCTGTATTTATGTTATGAGCGTGTTTCTGGTGCTGTATTTATGTTACAAGCTTGGTTCTGGTGCTCTATTTATGTTACAAGCGTGTTTCTGGTGCTGTATTTATGTTATGAGCGTGTTTCTGGTGCTGTATTTATGTTATGAGCTTGTTTCTGGTGCTCTATTTATGTTACAAGCGTGTTTCTGGTGCTGTATTTATGTTATGAGCGTGTTTCTGGTGCTCTATTTATGTTATGAGCTTATTTCTGGTGCTGTATTTATGTTATGAGCTTGTTTCTGGTGCTGTATTTATGTTATGAGCTTGTTTCTGGTGCTGTATTTATGTTATGAGCTTGGTCCTGGTGCTGTATTTATGTTATGAGCGTGTTTCTGGTGCTGTATTTATGTTACAAGCATGTTTCTGGTGCTCTATTTATGTTATGAGCTTATTTCTGGTGCTGTATTTATGTTATGAGCTTGTTTCTGGTGCTGTATTTATGTTACAAGCTTGGTTCTGGTGCTGTATTTATGCTACAAGCTTGGTTCTGGTGCTGTATTTATGTTATGCTTGGTTCTGGTGCTGTATTTATGTTATGAGCTTGGTCCTGGTGCTGTATTTATGTTACAAGCTTGGTTCTGGTGCTGTATTTATGTTACAAGCTTGGTTCTGGTGCTGTATTTATGTTACAAGCTTCGTTCTGGTGCTGTATTTATGTTGCAAGCTTGCTTCTGGTGCTGTATTTATGTTACAAACGTGTTTCTGGTGCTGTATTTATGTTATGAGTTTTTTTTCTGGTGCTCTATTTATGTTATGAGCTTGTTTCTGGTGCTCTATTTATGTTATGAGCTTGGTTCTGGTGCTGTATTTATGTTACAAGCTTGTTTGTGGTGCTGTATTCATGTTATGAGCTTGGTTCTGGTGCTGTATTTATGTTACAAGCTTGTTTCTGGTGCTGTATTTATGTTACGAGTTTTTTTCTGGTGCTGTATTTATGTTACAAACGTGTTTCTGGTGCTCTATTTATGTTACAAGCGTGTTTCTGGTGCTGTATTTATGTTATGAGCTTGTTTCTGGTGCTGTATTTATGTTATGAGCGTGTTTCTGGTGCTCTATTTATGTTATGAGCTTATTTCTGGTGCTGTATTTATGTTATGAGCTTGTTTCTGGTGCTGTATTTATGTTATGAGCTTGGTCCTAGTGCTGTATTTATGTTATGAGCGTGTTTCTGGTGCTGTATTTATGTTACGAGCATGTTTCTGGTGCTCTATTTATGTTATGAGCTGATTTCTGGTGCTGTATTTATGTTATGAGCTTGTTTCTGGTGCTGTATTTATGTTATGAGCTTGTTTCTGGTGCTGTATTTATGTTACAAGCTTGGTTCTGGTGCTGTATTTATGCTACAAGCTTGGTTCTGGTGCTGTATTTATGTTATGAGCTTGGTCCTGGTGCTGTATTTATGTTACAAGCTTGGTTCTGGTGCTGTATTTATGTAACAAGCTTGGTTCTGGTGCTGTATTTATGTTACAAGCTTCGTTCTGGTGCTGTATTTATGTTGCAAGCTTGGTTCTGGTGCTGTATTTATGTTACGAGTTTGCTTCTGGTGCTGTATTTATGTTACAAACGTGTTTCTGGTGCTGTATTTATGTTATGAGCTTGTTTCTGGTGCTCTATTTATGTTATGAGCTTGTTTCTGGTGCTCTATTTATGTTATGAGCTTGGTTCTGGTGCTGTATTTATGTTACAAGCTTGTTTGTGGTGCTGTATTCATGTTATGAGCTTGGTTCTGGTGCTGTATTTATGTTACAAGCTTGTTTCTGGTGCTGTATTTATGTTACGAGTTTTTTTCTGGTGCTGTATTTATGTTACAAACGTGTTTCTGGTGCTCTATTTATGTTACAAGCGTGTTTCTGGTGCTGTATTTATGTTATGAGCGTGTTTCTGGTGCTGTATTTATGTTACAAGCTTGGTTCTGGTGCTCTATTTATGTTACAAGCGTGTTTCTGGTGCTGTATTTATGTTATGAGCGTGTTTCTGGTGCTGTATTTATGTTATGAGCTTGTTTCTGGTGCTCTATTTATGTTACAAGCGTGTTTCTGGTGCTGTATTTATGTTATGAGCGTGTTTCTGGTGCTCTATTTATGTTATGAGCTTATTTCTGGTGCTGTATTTATGTTATGAGCTTGTTTCTGGTGCTGTATTTATGTTACAAGCATGTTTCTGGTGCTGTATTTATGTTACAAGCATGTTTCTGGTGCTGTATTTATGTTATGAGCGTGTTTCTGGTGCTGTATTTATGTTATGAGCTTGTTTCTGGTGCTCTATTTATGTTATGAGCTTATTTCTGGTGCTGTATTTATGTTATGAGCTTGTTTCTGGTGCTGTATTTATGTTACAAGCATGTTTCTGGTGCTCTATTTATGTTATGAGCATGTTTCTGGTGCTGTATTTATGTTATGAGCTTGTTTCTGGTGCTGTATTTATGTTACAAGCTTGGTTCTGGTGCTGTATTTATGTTATGAGCGTGTTTCTGGTGCTCTATTTATGTTATGAGCTTGTTTCTTGTGCTCTATTTATGTTATGAGCTTGTTTCTGGTGCTGTATTTATGTTACAAGCTTGGTTCTGGTGCTGTATTTATGTTATGAGCGTGTTTCTGGTGCTGTATTTATGTTATGAGCTTGTTTCTGGTGCTCTATTTATGTTATGAGCTTATTTCTGGTGCTGTATTTATGTTATGAGCTTGTTTCTGGTGCTGTATTTATGTTACAAGCATGTTTCTGGTGCTCTATTTATGTTATGAGCATGTTTCTGGTGCTGTATTTATGTTATGAGCTTGTTTCTGGTGCTGTATTTATGTTACAAGCTTGGTTCTGGTGCTGTATTTATGTTATGAGCGTGTTTCTGGTGCTCTATTTATGTTATGAGCTTGGTCCTGGTGCTGTATTTATGTTATGAGCGTGTTTCTGGTGCTGTATTTATGTTATGAGCTTGTTTCTGGTGCTCTATTTATGTTATGAGCTTATTTCTGGTGCTGTATTTATGTTATGAGCGTGTTTCTGGTGCTGTATTTATGTTACAAGCATGTTTCTGGTGCTCTATTTATGTTATGAGCTTGTTTGTGGTGCTGTATTTATGCTACAAGCTTGGTTCTGGTGCTGTATTTATGTTATGCTTGGTTCTGGTGCTGTATTTATGTTATGAGCTTGGTCCTGGTGCTGTATTTATGTTACAAGCTTGGTTCTGGTGCTGTATTTATGTTACAAGCTTGGTTCTGGTGCTGTATTTATGTTGCAAGCTTGGTTCTGGTGCTGTATTTATGTTACGAGTTTGTTTCTGGTGCTGTATTTATGTTACAAACGTGTTTCTGGTGCTGTATTTATGTTACAAGCGTGTTTCTGGTGCTGTATTTATGTTATGAGCTTGTTTCTGGTGCTCTATTTATGTTATGAGCTTGTTTCTGGTGCTCTATTTATGTTATGAGCTTGGTTCTGGTGCTGTATTTATGTTACAAGCTTGTTTGTGGTGCTGTATTTATGTTATGAGCTTGGTTCTGGTGCTGTATTTATGTTACAAGCTTGTTTCTGGTGCTGTATTTATGTTACGAGTTTTTTTCTGGTGCTGTATTTATGTTACGAGTTTTTTTTCTGGTGCTGTATTTATGTTACAAACGTGTTTCTGGTGCTGTATTTATGTTACAGGCGTGTTTCTGGTGCTGTATTTATGTTATGAGCTTGTTTCTGGTGCTCTATTTATGTTATGAGCTTGGTACTGGTGCTGTATTTATGTTACAAGCTTGGTTCTGGTGCTGTATTTATGTTATGAGCTTGGTTCTGGTGCTGTATTTATGTTACAAGCTTGGTTCTGGTGCTATATTTATGTTACAAGCTTGGTTCTGGTGCTGTATTTATGTTATGAGCTTGGTCCTGGTGCTGTATTTATGTTACAAGCTTGGTTCTGGTGTTGTATTTATGTTACAAGCTTGGTTCTGGTGCTGTATTTATGTTACAAGCTTGGTTCTGGTGCTGTATTTATGTTATGAGCTTGGTTCTGGTGCTGTATTTATGTTACAAGCCTGTTTCTGGTGTTGTATTTATGTTACAAGCTTGGTTCTGGTGCTGTATTTATGTTATGAGCTTGGTTCTGGTGCTCTATTTATGTTATGAGCTTGGTCCTGGTGCTGTATTTATGTTATGAGCGTGTTTCTGGTGCTGTATTTATGTTATGAGCTTGTTTCTGGTGCTCTATTTATGTTATGAGCTTATTTCTGGTGCTGTATTTATGTTATGAGCTTGTTTCTGGTGCTGTATTTATGTTACAAGCTTGTTTCTGGTGCTCTATTTATGTTATGAGCTTGTTTCTGGTGCTCTATTTATGTTATGAGCTTGTTTCTGGTGCTCTATTTATGCTACAAGCTTGGTTCTGGTGCTGTATTTATGTTATGCTTGGTTCTGGTGCTGTATTTATGTTATGAGCTTGGTCCTGGTGCTGTATTTATGTTACAAGCTTAGTTCTGGTGCTGTATTTATGTTACAAGCTTGGTTCTGGTGCTGTATTTATGTTGCAAGCTTGGTTCTGGTGCTGTATTTATGTTACGAGTTTGTTTCTGGTGCTGTATTTATGTTACAAACGTGTTTCTGGTGCTGTATTTATGTTACAAGCGTGTTTCTGGTGCTGTATTTATGTTATGAGCTTGTTTCTGGTGCTCTATTTATGTTATGAGCTTGTTTCTGGTGCTCTATTTATGTTATGAGCTTGGTTCTGGTGCTGTATTTATGTTACAAGCTTGTTTGTGGTGCTGTATTTATGTTATGAGCTTGGTTCTGGTGCTGTATTTATGTTACAAGCTTGTTTCTGGTGCTGTATTTATGTTACGAGTTTTTTTCTGGTGCTGTATTTATGTTACGAGTTTTTTTCTGGTGCTGTATTTATGTTACAAACGTGTTTCTGGTGCTGTATTTATGTTACAAGCGTGTTTCTGGTGCTGTATTTATGTTATGAGCTTGTTTCTGGTGCTCTATTTATGTTATGAGCTTGGTTCTGGTGCTGTATTTATGTTATGAGCGTGTTTCTGGTGCTGTATTTATGTTACAAGCTTGGTACTGGTGCTGTATTTATGTTACAAGCTTGGTACTGGTGCTGTATTTATGTTACAAGCTTGGTTCTGGTGCTGTATTTATGTTATGAGCTTGGTTCTGGTGCTGTCTTTATGCTACAAGCTTGGTTCTGGTGCTATATTTATGTTACAAGCTTGGTTCTGGTGCTGTATTTATGTTATGAGCTTGGTCCTGGTGCTGTATTTATGTTACAAGCTTGGTTCTGGTGTTGTATTTATGTTATGAGCTTGGTTCTGGTTCTGTATTTATGCAACAAGCTTGGTTCTGGTGCTGTATTTATGTTACAAGCGTGTTTCTGGTGCTGTATTTATGTTACAAGCTTGTTTCTGGTGCTGTATTTATGTTATGAGCTTGTTTCTGGTGCTGTATTTATGTTATGAGCTTGGTCCTGGTGCTGTATTTATGTTATGAGCGTGTTTCTGGTGCTCTATTTATGTTATGAGCTTATTTCTGGTGCTCTATTTATGTTATGAGCTTGTTTCTGGTGCTGTATTTATGTTACAAGCATGTTTCTAGTGCTCTATTTATGTTACAAGCGTGTTTCTGGTGCTGTATTTATGTTACAAGCTTGGTTCTGGTGCTGTATTTATGTTATGAGCGTGTTTCTGGTGCTGTATTTATGTTACAAGCTTGTTTCTGGTGCTCTATTTATGTTATGAGCTTGTTTCTGGTGCTGTATTTATGTTATGAGCTTGTTTCTGGTGCTGTATTTATGTTACAAGCTTGGTTCTGGTGCTGTATTTATGCTACAAGCTTGGTTCTGGTGCTGTATTTATGTTATGAGCTTGGTCCTGGTGCTGTATTTATGTTACAAGCTTGGTTCTGGTGCTGTATTTATGCTACAAGCTTGGTTCTGGTGCTGTATTTATGTTATGAGCTTGGTCCTGGTGCTGTATTTATGTTACAAGCTTGGTTCTGGTGCTGTATTTATGTTACAAGCTTGGTTCTGGTGCTGTATTTATGTTACAAGCTTGGTTCTGGTGCTGTATTTATGTTACGAGTTTGTTTCTGGTGCTGTATTTATGTTACAAACGTGTTTCTGGTGCTGTATTTATGTTACAAGCGTGTTTCTGGTGCTGTATTTATGTTATGAGCTTGTTTCTGGTGCTCTATTTATGTTATGAGCTTGTTTCTGGTGCTCTATTTATGTTATGAGCTTGGTTCTGGTGCTGTATTTATGTTACAAGCTTGTTTGTGGTGCTGTATTTATGTTATGAGCTTGGTTCTGGTGCTGTATTTATGTTACAAGCTTGTTTGTGGTGCTGTATTTATGTTATGAGCTTGTTTCTGGTGCTGTATTTATGTTATGAGCTTGGTTCTGGTGCTGTATTTATGTTACGAGTTTTTTTCTGGTGCTGTATTTATGTTACGAGTTTTTTTCTGGTGCTGTATTTATGTTACAAACGTGTTTCTGGTGCTGTATTTATGTTACAAGCGTGTTTCTGGTGCTGTATTTATGTTATGAGCTTGTTTCTGGTGCTCTATTTATGTTATGAGCTTGGTTCTGGTGCTGTATTTATGTTATGAGCGTGTTTCTGGTGCTGTATTTATGTTACAAGCTTGGTACTGGTGCTGTATTTATGTTACAAGCTTGGTACTGGTGCTGTATTTATGTTACAAGCTTGGTTCTGGTGCTGTATTTATGTTATGAGCTTGGTTCTGGTGCTGTCTTTATGCTACAAGCTTGGTTCTGGTGCTATATTTATGTTACAAGCTTGGTTCTGGTGTTGTATTTATGTTACAAGCTTGGTTCTGGTGCTGTATTTATGTTACAAGCTTGGTTCTGGTGCTGTATTTATGTTATGAGCTTGGTTCTGGTGCTGTATTTATGTTATGAGCTTGGTCCTGGTGCTGTATTTATGTTACAAGCTTGGTTCTGGTGTTGTATTTATGTTACAAACTTGGTTCTGGTGCTGTATTTATGTTACAAGCTTGGTTCTGGTGCTGTATTTATGTTATGAGCTTGGTTCTGGTGCTGTATTTATGTTACAAGCCTGTTTCTGGTGTTGTATTTATGTTACAAGCTTGGTTCTGGTGCTGTATTTATGTTATGAGCTTGGTTCTGGTTCTGTATTTATGCAACAAGCTTGGTTCTGGTGCTGTATTTATGTTACAAGCGTGTTTCTGGTGCTGTATTTATGTTACAAGCTTGTTTCTGGTGCTGTATTTATGTTATGAGCTTGTTTCTGGTGCTGTATTTATGTTATGAGCTTGGTCCTGGTGCTGTATTTATGTTATGAGCGTGTTTCTGGTGCTGTATTTATGTTACAAGCATGTTTCTGGTGCTCTATTTATGTTATGAGCTTATTTCTGGTGCTGTATTTATGTTATGAGCTTGTTTCTGGTGCTGTATTTATGTTACAAGCATGTTTCTGGTGCTCTATTTATGTTATGAGCTTGTTTCTGGTGCTGTATTTATGTTATGAGCTTGTTTCTGGTGCTGTATTTATGTTACAAGCTTGGTTCTGGTGCTGTATTTATGCTACAAGCTTGGTTCTGGTGCTGTATTTATGTTATGAGCTTGGTCCTGGTGCTGTATTTATGTTACAAGCTTGGTTCTGGTGCTGTATTTATGTTACAAGCTTGGTTCTGGTGCTGTATTTATGTTACAAGCTTGGTTCTGGTGCTGTATTTATGTTACGAGTTTGTTTCTGGTGCTGTATTTATGTTACAAACGTGTTTCTGGTGCTGTATTTATGTTACAAGCGTGTTTCTGGTGCTGTATTTATGTTATGAGCTTGTTTCTGGTGCTCTATTTATGTTATGAGCTTGTTTCTGGTGCTGTATTTATGTTATGAGCTTGTTTCTGGTGCTGTATTTATGTTACAAGCTTGGTTCTGGTGCTGTATTTATGCTACAAGCTTGGTTCTGGTGCTGTATTTATGTTATGCTTGGTTCTGGTGCTGTATTTATGTTATGAGCTTGGTCCTGGTGCTGTATTTATGTTACAAGCTTGGTTCTGGTGCTGTATTTATGTTACAAGCTTGGTTCTGGTGCTGTATTTATGTTACAAGCTTGGTTCTGGTGCTGTATTTATGTTACGAGTTTGTTTCTGGTGCTGTATTTATGTTACAAACGTGTTTCTGGTGCTGTATTTATGTTACAAGCGTGTTTCTGGTGCTGTATTTATGTTATGAGCTTGTTTCTGGTGCTCTATTTATGTTATGAGCTTGGTCCTGGTGCTGTATTTATGTTATGAGCGTGTTTCTGGTGCTGTATTTATGTTATGAGCTTATTTCTGGTGCTGTATTTATGTTATGAGCTTGTTTCTGGTGCTGTATTTATGTTACAAGCATGTTTCTGGTGCTCTATTTATGTTACAAGCGTGTTTCTGGTGCTGTATTTATGTTATGAGCGTGTTTCTGGTGCTGTATTTATGTTATGAGCTTGTTTCTGGTGCTCTATTTATGTTATGAGCTTGTTTCTGGTGCTCTATTTATGTTATGAGCTTGGTTCTGGTGCTGTATTTATGTTACAAGCTTGGTTCTGGTGCTGTATTTATGTTATGCTTGGTTCTGGTGCTGTATTTATGTTATGAGCTTGGTCCTGGTGCTGTATTTATCTTACAAGCTTGGTTCTGGTGCTGTATTTATGTTACAAGCTTGGTTCTGGTGCTGTATTTATGTTACAAGCTTGGTTCTGGTGCTGTATTTATGTTACAAGCGTGTTTCTGGTGCTGTATTTATGTTATGAGCTTGTTTCTGGTGCTCTATTTATGTTATGAGCTTGGTCCTGGTGCTGTATTTATGTTATGAGCGTGTTTCTGGTGCTGTATTTATGTTATGAGCTTGTTTCTGGTGCTCTATTTATGTTATGAGCTTATTTCTGGTGCTGTATTTATGTTATGAGCTTGTTTCTGGTGCTGTATTTATGTTACAAGCTTGTTTCTGGTGCTCTATTTATGTTATGAGCTTGTTTCTGGTGCTCTATTTATGTTATGAGCTTGTTTCTGGTGCTGTATTTATGCTACAAGCTTGGTTCTGGTGCTGTATTTATGTTATGCTTGGTTCTGGTGCTGTATTTATGTTATGAGCTTGGTCCTGGTGCTGTATTTATGTTATGAACGTGTTTCTGGTGCTGTATTTATGTTATGAGCTTATTTCTGGTGCTGTATTTATGTTATGAGCTTGTTTCTGGTGCTGTATTTATGTTACAAGCATGTTTCTAGTGCTCTATTTATGTTACAAGCGTGTTTCTGGTGCTGTATTTATGTTATGAGCGTGTTTCTGGTGCTGTATTTATGTTATGAGCTTGTTTCTGGTGCTCTATTTATGTTATGAGCTTGTTTCTGGTGCTCTATTTATGTTATGAGCTTGGTTCTGGTGCTGTATTTATGTTACAAGCTTGGTTCTGGTGCTGTATTTATGTTATGCTTGGTTCTGGTGCTGTATTTATGTTACAAGCTTGTTTGTGGTGCTGTATTTATGTTATGAGCTTGGTCCTGGTGCTGTATTTATGTTACAAGCTTGGTTCTGGTGCTGTATTTATGTTACAAGCTTGGTTCTGGTGCTGTATTTATGTTACAAGCTTGGTTCTGGTGCTGTATTTATGTTACAAGCGTGTTTCTGGTGCTGTATTTATGTTATGAGCTTGTTTCTGGTGCTCTATTTATGTTATGAGCTTGGTCCTGGTGCTGTATTTATGTTATGAGCGTGTTTCTGGTGCTGTATTTATGTTATGAGCTTGTTTCTGGTGCTCTATTTATGTTATGAGCTTATTTCTGGTGCTGTATTTATGTTATGAGCTTGTTTCTGGTGCTGTATTTATGTTACAAGCTTGTTTCTGGTGCTCTATTTATGTTATGAGCTTGTTTCTGGTGCTCTATTTATGTTATGAGCTTGTTTCTGGTGCTGTATTTATGCTACAAGCTTGGTTCTGGTGCTGTATTTATGTTATGCTTGGTTCTGGTGCTGTATTTATGTTATGAGCTTGGTCCTGGTGCTGTATTTATGTTACAAGCTTAGTTCTGGTGCTGTATTTATGTTACAAGCTTGGTTCTGGTGCTGTATTTATGTTGCAAGCTTGGTTCTGGTGCTGTATTTATGTTACGAGTTTGTTTCTGGTGCTGTATTTATGTTACAAATGTGTTTCTGGTGCTGTATTTATGTTACAAGCGTGTTTCTGGTGCTGTATTTATGTTATGAGCTTGTTTCTGGTGCTCTATTTATGTTATGAGCTTGTTTCTGGTGCTCTATTTATGTTATGAGCTTGTTTCTGGTGCTGTATTTATGTTATGAGCTTGTTTCTGGTGCTGTATTTATGTTACAAGCTTGGTTCTGGTGCTGTATTTATGCTACAAGCTTGGTTCTGGTGTTGTATTTATGTTACAAGCTTTGTTCTGGTGCTGTATTTATGTTACAAGCTTGGTTCTGGTGCTGTATTTATGTTACAAGCTTGGTTCTGGTGCTGTATTTATGTTACGAGTTTGTTTCTGGTGCTGTATTTATGTTACAAACGTGTTTCTGGTGCTGTATTTATGTTACAAGCGTGTTTCTGGTGCTGTATTTATGTTATGAGCTTGTTTCTGGTGCTCTATTTATGTTATGAGCTTGTTTCTGGTGCTCTATTTATGTTATGAGCTTGGTTCTGGTGCTGTATTTATGTTACAAGCTTGTTTGTGGTGCTGTATTTATGTTATGAGCTTGGTTCTGGTGCTGTATTTATGTTACGAGTTTTTTTCTGGTGCTGTATTTATGTTACGAGTTTTTTTCTGGTGCTGTATTTATGTTACAAACGTGTTTCTGGTGCTGTATTTATGTTACAAGCGTGTTTCTGGTGCTGTATTTATGTTATGAGCTTGTTTCTGGTGCTCCTTTTATGTTATGAGCTTGGTTCTGGTGCTGTATTTATGTTATGAGCGTGTTTCTGGTGCTGTATTTATGTTACAAGCTTGGTACTGGTGCTGTATTTATGTTACAAGCTTGGTACTGGTGCTGTATTTATGTTACAAGCTTGGTTCTGGTGCTGTATTTATGTTATGAGCTTGGTTCTGGTGCTGTCTTTATGCTACAAGCTTGGTTCTGGTGCTATATTTATGTTACAAGCTTGGTTCTGGTGCTGTATTTATGTTATGAGCTTGGTCCTGGTGCTGTATTTATGTTACAAGCTTGGTTCTGGTGTTGTATTTATGTTACAAGCTTGGTTCTGGTGCTGTATTTATGTTACAAGCTTGGTTCTGGTGCTGTATTTATGTTATGAGCTTGGTTCTGGTGCTGTATTTATGTTATGAGCTTGGTCCTGGTGCTGTATTTATGTTACAAGCTTGGTTCTGGTGTTGTATTTATGTTACAAGCTTGGTTCTGGTGCTGTATTTATGTTACAAGCTTGGTTCTGGTGCTGTATTTATGTTATGAGCTTGGTTCTGGTGCTGTATTTATGTTACAAGCCTGTTTCTGGTGTTGTATTTATGTTACAAGCTTGGTTCTGGTGCTGTATTTATGTTATGAGCTTGGTTCTGGTTCTGTATTTATGCAACAAGCTTGGTTCTGGTGCTGTATTTATGTTACAAGCTTGGTTCTGGTGCTGTATTTATGTTACAAGCTTGTTTCTGGTGCTGTATTTATGTTATGAGCTTGTTTCTGGTGCTGTATTTATGTTATGAGCTTGGTCCTGGTGCTGTATTTATGTTATGAGCGTGTTTCTGGTGCTGTATTTATGTTACACGCATGTTTCTGGTGCTCTATTTATGTTATGAGCTTATTTCTGGTGCTGTATTTATGTTATGAGCTTGTTTCTGGTGCTGTATTTATGTTACAAGCATGTTTCTGGTGCTCTATTTATGTTATGAGCTTGTTTCTGGTGCTGTATTTATGTTACAAGCTTGGTTCTGGTGCTGTATTTATGCTACAAGCTTGGTTCTGGTGCTGTATTTATGTTATGAGCTTGGTCCTGGTGCTGTATTTATGTTACAAGCTTGGTTCTGGTGCTGTATTTATGTTACAAGCTTGGTTCTGGTGCTGTATTTATGTTACAAGCTTGGTTCTGGTGCTGTATTTATGTTACGAGTTTGTTTCTGGTGCTGTATTTATGTTACAAACGTGTTTCTGGTGCTGTATTTATGTTACAAGCGTGTTTCTGGTGCTGTATTTATGTTATGAGCTTGTTTCTGGTGCTCTATTTATGTTATGAGCTTGTTTCTGGTGCTCTATTTATGTTATGAGCTTGGTTCTGGTGCTGTATTTATGTTACAAGCTTGTTTGTGGTGCTGTATTTATGTTATGAGCTTGGTTCTGGTGCTGTATTTATGTTACAAGCTTGTTTGTGGTGCTGTATTTATGTTATGAGCTTGGTTCTGGTGCTGTATTTATGTTACGAGTTTTTTTCTGGTGCTGTATTTATGTTACAAACGTGTTTCTGGTGCTCTATTTATGTTACAAGCGTGTTTCTGGTGCTGTATTTATGTTATGAGCTTGTTTCTGGTGCTGTATTTATGTTATGAGCTTGGTCCTGGTGCTGTATTTATGTTATGAGCGTGTTTCTGGTGCTGTATTTATGTTACAAGCTTGGTTCTGGTGCTCTATTTATGTTATAAGCGTGTTTCTGGTGCTGTATTTATGTTATTAGCGTGTTTCTGGTGCTGTATTTATGTTATGAGCTTGTTTCTGGTGCTCTATTTATGTTACAAGCGTGTTTCTGGTGCTGTATTTATGTTATGAGCGTGTTTCTGGTGCTGTATTTATGTTATGAGCTTGTTTCTGGTGCTGTATTTATGTTATGAGCTTATTTCTGGTGCTGTATTTATGTTATGAGCATGTTTCTGGTGCTCTATTTATGTTATGAGCTTGTTTCTGGTGCTGTATTTATGTTATGAGCTTGTTTCTGGTGCTGTATTTATGTTACAAGCTTGGTTCTGGTGCTGTATTTATGTTACAAGCGTGTTTCTGGTGCTGTATTTATGTTACAAGCTTGTTTCTGGTGCTGTATTTATGTTATGAGCTTGTTTCTGGTGCTGTATTTATGTTATGAGCTTGTTTCTGGTGCTGTATTTATGTTATGCTTGGTTCTGGTGCTGTATTTATGTTATGAGCTTGGTCCTGGTGCTGTATTTATGTTACAAGCTTGGTTCTGGTGCTGTATTTATGTTACAAGCTTGGTTCTGGTGCTGTATTTATGTTGCAAGCTTGGTTCTGGTGCTGTATTTATGTTACGAGTTTGTTTCTGGTGCTGTATTTATGTTACAAGCGTGTTTCTGGTGCTGTATTTATGTTATGAGCTTGTTTCTGGTGCTCTATTTATGTTATGAGCTTGTTTCTGGTGCTCTATTTATGTTATGAGCTTGGTTCTGGTGCTGTATTTATGTTATAAGCTTGTTTGTGGTGCTGTATTTATGTTATGAGCTTGTTTCTGGTGCTGTATTTATGTTACAAGCTTGGTTCTGGTGCTGTATTTATGTTACAAGCGTGTTTCTGTTGCTGTATTTATGTTACAAGCTTGTTTCTGGTGCTGTATTTATGTTATGAGCTTGTTTCTGGTGCTGTATTTATGTTACAAGCTTTGTTCTGGTGCTGTATTTATGTTATGCTTGGTTCTGGTGCTGTATTTATGTTATGAGCTTGGTCCTGGTGCTGTATTTATGTTACAAGCTTGGTTCTGGTGCTGTATTTATGTTGCAAGCTTGGTTCTGGTGCTGTATTTATGTTACAAACGTGTTTCTGGTGCTCTATTTATGTTACAAGCGTGTTTCTGGTGCTGTATTTATGTTATGAGCTTGTTTCTGGTGCTCTATTTATGTTATGAGCTTGTTTCTGGTGCTGTATTTATGTTACAAGCTTGTTTGTGGTGCTGTATTTATGTTATGAGCTTGGTTCTGGTGCTGTATTTATGTTACAAGCTTGTTTCTGGTGCTGTATTTATGTTACGAGTTTTTTTGTGGTGCTGTATTTATGTTACGAGTTTTTTTCTGGTGCTGTATTTATGTTACAAACGTGTTTCTGGTGCTGTATTTATGTTACGAGTTTTTTTCTGGTGCTGTATTTATGTTACAAACGTGTTTCTGGTGCTGTATTTATGTTACAAGCTTGTTTGTGGTGCTGTATTTATGTTATGAGCTTGGTTCTGGTGCTGTATTTATGTTACAAGCTTGTTTCTGGTGCTGTATTTATGTTACGAGTTTTTTTTATGGTGCTGTATTTATGTTACAAGCTTGTTTCTGGTGCTGTATTTATGTTACAAACGTGTTTCTGGTGCTGTATTTATGTTATGAGCTTGTTTCTGGTGCTGTATTTATGTTACAAACGTGTTTCTGGTGCTCTATTTATGTTATGAGCTTGTTTCTGGTGCTGTATTTATGTTATGAGCTTGGTTCTGGTGCTGTATTTATGTATTCCGCCGCACCATTCATCTGTATCGCTGTCCTGACGTGTGAATTGACACTTAGGATTCATTCATATGTCAGTATTTTTCTTTACCAGATTTTCATTCCATTTTTTGCGGTTCCGTGTTTCCGCAAAAACCTTCTGTTTTTTTTCCTTCCATGTTGTTAGGGTACAAAAAAAACTGTTTAAAACAGAGGACATGTTATAGTACAGGCGCCATTTTTTGTGCTTTTGGTGTCGTTCAGAGCTGTGTGAGAAACCTTTGCTTGGCTGGCATTGATTTCTTTCTAATTCTTAGCGATCATCATGGCAGAAGACCTTATGAATTAAATACTATTTAACTTGATTCTTTCTTGGTGATCCGGACGGCAGTCAGCAATTCTGGACGAAGAAAAGGGGAGGAAGAGGAGACGCCCTTGGGTCCATCCTATTGTCGCTCAGCGCCTTCACAAAGGACAATTTCATACGCTGTACAACGATCTGCGACGTGACCCCATCAAGTTCAAGAACTATTGCCAGATGTCCATGGAAGACACTGTCCTGGCCAACTAGATCTCAGTCCTGTACGCCTCAGTTGGGAATTACAGCCACCGTTGCAAGAGTAATATTGTCAGCCTTACTTAAAGGGGTTGTGTCACTTCAGCAAATATCATTTATCATGTAGAGAAAGTTAATACAAGGCACTTACTAATGTATTGTGATTTTATGCTCCGATGCTTTCCCTTGCCCTGCACTATATAGCGCAGGGCAAGGGCTGTTTTACAGACTAGGGCAGCGCTAAAGCCCGCCCATCAGAGCCAGTGACGTCACCGGACTCAATGCTGTGCGGAAGCCTCTGCCTAGCAGTCCTTGTGGAGAGCCCGGTACGTCACCGGAACTCCATAAAATGCCTTTGCCCTGCACGATTCAGCACAGAGCAAAGGATAGCATTGGAGCATGAAATGCCCTGATGCTGATAACAGGGGGCTGCCAGGGTGAAATTGTAGGTATGTCCGAGTTCAGCTCTGAACCTGGACAACCCCTTTAAGGGTAAATTACCAACATAGGATAATTAGCAGGATTTCAGAATGGAATTCCAAAATGCAGCAATTATGGTAAATTTAGTTAACTCTGCACTGAGCTGCTGAGCTTTGATATTGAGGCATTAGAACCCATACAGTATGTATGTTGCAATAATATTGGCACCCTCCACATACTGTTACATGTCATATTGGCTCATCCAGTCTTTAGTCTAGCAGATGTAAAAGCTTTCCTTGGTTGAATATAATTACATAATAGCAGCGTGATGTTACTGTTATATTGATGTCTTTTTTGTTGCTGTGATACACAGATTATAGGATGCTGGTGTTTCTATTGACTTAAAGGGAATGTGACCGCCTTATGATTAAGTACATGATGAATTAATACTGAACCACGCTAATCAATTTATTACTCTTCAGCTCAATACAGGCCTAGTTATGGAAATGAGAAATGTGCAAAAACAGAGGGAAAAATGATCCTGACACAGTAAGTAACTGTCTGGCAGATGTTAATTTAAAAGGGGCATTCAACTTCAGCATATGGCAAGACAAGCCCCATCGGATATATCCAGAGTCAAAATGTATGACTGCCGAAAAATGTTGTTTGACATAAAAACACAGTTATACATTGCAGAGAGCAATTACAAGGTGTTCCTCTCTGTCTGACCCATCATGTCTGTACTTTACACTGACAAAGCATTGATTTCAATGGAAATATGTAATGGTTTATTTTCACCTGTAGTGGTGCTGCAGGAAAACTAAATACAGTGAACAGATTGCCACTGTATTGCATCAGTCTGAGCATCCGTTTAACGTACGTGTATATGTTTTTGTATATGTTAAAAGGATGGGGAAAACGTGATGTGAACCCACCCTTACAGCTGAAAGGCCCAGCAGTGCCCCTAATGATTAGCATATTATTAGGGGACGCATGTAAAAAAAAAATGGAGTTGTCTAAGCTGGCAAACTCTTTAAAGAATAACTCTCCTTTAGAACATCTTTTCATATGTTATAGTGACATGTCAAAAGTTTTGACCATTGGGAGTCTAAGCGCTGAGGCTCCCAGTGATGGTCAGCTGAGCACTGTCTCTCTTTAAATATATGCGCTTAACCAATGGCCAACTACTAGAGATCAACACTGAGTAAAGAGTTCTAGATCTGTCGACCAGACCTCTCCTGCTGGATTTAAGATTTGTCTCGTAGAACACAATTGAAGGATTGTTGGTGCTTCTACTATTGAGAAATACTGTATAAGAACTGCCAAATAGGCTTACTATTCTCTACTATGAGATGGGATGTTCTAGATCTGTCTACTAGAGTTCTATTGAAAGAATCAATGGAAACCCTCTGTTTCTAGGTGTGTCTACAAGACCTATGGGTATATAATATATCTATTAGATCTCTATTGAAGTGCATAAAACTTTTCTAATCAAACTTTAAAGAGGGGTTCTAGGCTTATCTAGAGGACATGTATTGAGGGGTTGTAATCTTTGAGGTGATCTACTTCATGATGACCCTTCGACAATCCAGTTTATGGCGATCAGCCAAGATAATCCAGTCCTTGATTAATCAACTGTGTGTGATGATTCTTCAAGATGATCCAGTTTATAATGATGCTTAAAGCGAACCTTTCACCTCATTTTCACTTTATAAACTAGCAACAGTACCTTATAGATTATCTTGAGTGTGTTGTTATCCATGTTAGTGCCGCTTTCCTGGGCTCTTTATACTTCAAAAAATCGTCTTATAAACTTCACATTCTGTGCTCCAACAGTCATGCAACCAGTCAAGGGGGTATGCCCTTCCATCTCCTCTGGCCGTACCGCCCCTGCCCTAACCCCTTCCTCGTTGCTCCCTAACTGACAGCCCGGCTCAGTCCGCCGGGACGGCGCTTCTGAAACCTGCGCATGCGCCGTCCTCCTGATTCGCCGCGCGATCCCGTCTTTCTTGCTGACAAAAGCGCGATCATGTAAGAGAATCGCGCATGCGCCTTACGCGATGCCGGCCTGTCTGCTCTCCTGTCTGCTCTCCCTCCCGTGCTCGCGCTCCACTATTGTCAGCAAGAAAGACGGGATCGCGCGGCGAATCAGGAGGACGGCGCATGCGCAGGTTTCAGAAGCGCCGTCCCGGCGACTGAGCCGGCTGTCAGTTAAGGAGCATAGAGGAGGGGTTAGGGCAGGGGCCGTACGGCCAGAGGAGATGGAAGGGCTACCCCCTTGACTGGTTGCATGACTGTTGGAGCACAGAATGTGAAGTTTATAAGATGATTTTTTGAAGTATAAAGAGCCCAGGAAAGCGGCACTAACATGGATAACACACACTCAAGATATCTATAAGGTACTGTTGCTAGTTTATAAAGTGAAAATGAGGTGAAAGGTTCGCTTTAAAGATGTTCGAATGTTTATGATAAACTCTGGAGATGATTCAGTTCATGATAAACCATCAAAATAATACAGCTCATATTCTCTCAAGATGATCCTTCATGTTTATGACATGATCTTGTGGTACTCTGAATCTTTCTACATATATAAAGAAGAAAAGGAAAGAAATGAATTGCACATCCAGCTGCTATGCTTTGATATAATCCCTGCTACTTTGCAGAAAACAGCACTAAATAGTGCATGTGTCCTGCCTCCTATGCTACATGCTAAATGAGGTATTAGTGTACATTTTGATCAAAAGGCATAAGGCCCACTCACCACGCCAAGGTTGCCCTCTATGAGTGGGTCCTACTGTAAAATTGGCGTGGCCCTGCACGGCGACCACCGACGCTGTGGCGCCAATATCGGCAGGCGGCGGGACCCAGCAGTCAAACAGCACCCCTGCTACCTGACTAGGCCTTACCTAGCACTAGGCCCCACCAACCCCGTGCTGCAGTGCACCATGTGAACAGTTGTCAATGCTCACCTTACCTGAAGCTCAAAGGAACTCCAACTGAGAGCATGGTAGGTTCATGTCAACCCTCATGCAAAATACCTTGCTAATTAAAATCACCTGGCCGAATGGAAGGAGTGCTGATCCAGGGACAGAATCTCTGTACATATATAAAGAAGAAAAGAAATGAATCACACATCCAGCTGCTATCCTTTGATCTAATCCCTGCTACTTTTGCAGAAAACAGCACTAAATAGCGCATGTGTACCACCTCCTATGCTATTAGCTAAATGAGGCATTAGTGTACATTTTGATCAAAAGGCATAAGCCCACTCACCACGCCAAGGTTGCCTTTATGAGTGGGTCCTACTTTAAAATTTGGAGCGGCGCTGCACGGCCACCACCGACGCTGTGGCGCCAATCCGGCAGGCTGCGGGACCCAGCAATTAAACAGACATATGTTCAGAGATTCTGTCCCTGGATCAGCACTCCTTCCATTCGGCCAGGTGATTTTAATTAGCAAGGTATTTTGCATGTGGGTTGAAATGAACCTACCATGCTCTCAGTTGGAGTTCCTGAGAGCTTCAGGTAAGGTGAGCTGTACCGCACTGTTCACATGGTGCGGTACTGCACGTCGGCCGCTGTGCTGTTTTTCTGGCGGGTTGGTGGGGCCCAGTGCTAGGTATGGCATAGTCAGTAGCAGGGGTGCTGTCTGACTGCTGTGTCCCGCCACCTGCCAGATTGGCGCCAGAGCGTCGGTGGTGGCCGTGCAGCGCTGCGCCAATTTTAGTGTAGGACCCACTCATAGAGGCAACCTTGGCATGGTGGAGTGGGCTTATGCCTTTTGATCAAAATGTACACTAATGCCTCATTTAGCATGTAGCATAGGAGCGGTACACATGCGCTATTTAGTGCTGTTTTCTGCAAAAGTAAGCAGGGATTATAACAAAGCACAGCAGCTGAATGTGCAATTTATTTCTTTTCTTTTTTATATATATATACTCTGAATATTTCATCTGTCATTTCTGCCCATCGATTCCTCCACGTTGATCCCTGAAGACGATATATGACGATATATATTATGATGCCTTAAGATGATCCAGCGCAACTGTATTTCTTCACCCCAATCATAATGATTATTTATAATTATCCATCGAGAAAATCCAATTTCATGACACTCCCTTGAGGTTATCCAACTTCTCAAGATGATGCAGTTCATAATGATCCCTCAAGATGATCCAGTTTGTGAAAATCCCTTAAATGACTCACTTATGATGATCCTTCGAGATGAGCCAGATTATGATGATCCTTTGAGAGGATCCAGTTCATGATTCATGGTTCATGATGATCTCTCAAGGTGATTCAGCTCATGATGAGTACTCAAGATATCCAGTTCAGAATGATCCCCAAGATAACCGTTCATTATGATTGCCTCAAAATTATCTAACGGTAGTGCGTGATAGTTTAATTGAGATCAACCAGTAAATTTTAAGATTTTTTTAGCTGATCCTGATCATGTCAATTCCCTGGGATTTTCCAGTTCATTGTGATACCTCAAGATTATCCAGCTCATAATGAACCCTTCAGATGAAGCAGCTTCTGATGATCCCTCAAGGTGATCCAGTTCATGATAATCCATTGAGATGAGCCACAATTTTATGATGGTCACTCACAAGATCTAGTTCATGCTTATTTTTGAAGGTGATCTGAATGTTTAGTTTATGATCTTTTGCCACTCAGCATGACCATCTGGCCATCTTATTTTGACTCTCATCCCTCCAAATTAATCCCTGAGGTGATCCAGCTCATGATGATTCCTTGGAATGATCAAGTTCATAAAAAATTCTTCTAAATTATCTAAATGTTGATGTTTATGACAAGATTCAAGTTGCTCAGAACATCCGTCCACCATTTTCTGTCTGTGTTAGGCTATGTTCCTTCCAGGTTGATGCAGGATGGCAGCTAAACCTCCTCAATAATCTTGCCGTGTTTCCATCGGTGCCTCATCACCCCAGAGAACATCACACATGAATTTCCTTATCTACGTCTGTCTGATCTCTCCTTTAGCGCGCTTTCACTTTTAAGATCTCTCCTTTCTTATGTAAAAAAGGCAATTAGAGACGTATCTGTTTATTTTAAGCAAAATGGTTGTTAAATTATCATGATCAAAACTCCCCTCTCTATTGTACACTCGCGCCCGCTTGTTGTCGCTGTAAATTGAGTTGTGTTGCTGAAGACTGACACACTGGCCGCACAAAGTCTGACTTTCTTTTTTTGGAACTTAATGAACAAATAGGTTTTCGGGTCTTTGTTCGCTTTCGCTCAGATCTCACAAAATTGAAAACATTTATTTAGATTTCTTTATTGCCTTAATCACTAATGTCACGTTGTTACTGATGAAGAGCATTTACTCTCCCCCGCTTCTCCATTTTTTAATGTTTTTTTTTTTTTACTTCTCGCTATTTGATGGTTTAATTGAAGCAGCCTGTCACGTATACACAGAGAGAAGCGCAGGTTGGGTTTTAATATCTTATCTATAACTTTGAAACAGCAGAGTTCTCAACAACCAAGGAAGATACCACACATTTGATCCTGAAGGTGATCAGAAGGTCATGTATTTAAGTCTGGACGAAGAGTCCCTTAATCTTTTCTTTTCATGTTTCTTAAATGTTTTTTTCTTTTCTTTCTTAAATGTGTGTTTTCATCGTATGGAAAGAGAGACACAGCGACATTTTTCAAGTACAGACAACAAATAGGTCACACCCTAGATGTGTCTCATAGATGTCATATGACCCTCTCCAAAAAATGAATTGTGACAAATGAAAATTTAGATTTAGATACTCTTTTTGGAGCCTTAGGGCCATCTTCACATCAACGTTCATTATTTATGCTACAGCAGCAGATAGGGCGTAGCTTTAATTGATAGGGCCCCATGGCAAAATAAGGATGGGGTCCCCACCACCTAGTGTGAAGAAAATGAAAGCAGCAAAAACAGTAACAGTAATTAAAGGCCTGTATGACAGCACCACATTTCAGAAAACCCACATTATAGCAAAAATCCATTATGTTGTTATTCCCCACAAAGTACAAAATGTTCTTGCATTCCATTGGGCCCCCCCAAACCTCTGGGCCCATAGCAAGTGCTAGCACTGCTATCCCTATAGTTCCGCCCATGTCAACAGAACTATAAACATAATGGAAGAATCATATCTGTCACCCCATTGACTATAATAGAGTCCATTGGATTTCTGTCATGTGACACAGCATTTTTGATGCAATCTGCAAGAAATGTCTCAAATAGACATGGGCGAATCTGAGATTCGATTCAGGTACGAATCCATTCAACCCAAATTTAAATTACTTTGCCTACAAACTCTATCTCTCAATTTTTGTGTTGATGTTAATATCAGAGGAGGTTTGAGTTCTTCAGCTATTGAGTCAGCAGAGTGTTTGGCAACTTTATACACTACGTGCCTCAGTAACTCGGCTCTGTAATTTTACGTGGCTGAGTACTGTTATTCCAGTTTGATTTACAGTTAAACCTACATTATGATTGATAGGATAGTAGATAGTCAGAGTACCTCCTCAGACAATGGTCACACATGATAGGCATGGAAACAGTTGTTCACCAGTACAGTAATACACATGCAGGGGGAGTATTATAGCCATAGAAGCCATAGCACTTGCTATAGGGCCCAGAGTTTGAGGGGGCCCTATCAGTGCAAGTACATTGCACCTTATGTGGGGAATAACAATATGAAGGGTTTTTGCTATAATGTAGGTTTTCTGCTGCATAGTGCTATTATACATACCTTTAATTATTGCTACTTATGCTGCTTTATTAATTTTTTTACACTAGGTGTGTGGGGCCCCCATCTAAACTTTACTAGAATTATAGTTATTTCATTGCACACATGATAGACTTACACATAGCGACTCAGCAGCAGATTTTTTCCTGCATCAAAACTGCAAAAACCCTTTCATAAATTTGTTTCCAGGTAAAGTTATTTTGGTTTTCTTTAAGTGCCCTGACCGTCGATATTCTTGTCCAGGAAGTATCGACTATTTTTATAGATTTCTATTATTCTATCTCTCCTTTTGCAACTTATTCCTTGATTAATGACAGAAGCCAGTACTTTGTATAAATCTCCATGATTTCTAGTGTCTGACAACACTTATCTATCATAAAACGATTGATTGTTTAATGTCGCTTTAAACTTCTGAGGTCAAAGGTTGTATAGTCTTACAGCTTGAGCCGCCAGTGTGCAGAAATGAAGGCAGGAATATGTGACATCTGTTTGCTGGGATGAGACAATTTCTGCCGCCACACAATTACCCCCTTCTAGAACTGAATATGCAGCCAATAAACCACAATGCCGGCCGTTAAGAGGCGCTTCATGTCTGCTACGAAAAATATTTAAGATTCAATTTCGACTTGTGTTGTGATAAAAGTTTGCAGAATGTTTGACTTTGTAAAATAAGATGAATCCATAATGGTTTTCAAGAACCACTTAGAATCGAAATTCCAGCGCTGTCAGCAAATTACAGCATTATTTCCAAAATCTCGGCTTCTGTATCTGCTGCACGGTCCAGACCACAACTCACCGGGAACAGATGCGGGGGGAGGTGATGAGTTTCATTTGAGACATGAGGTAATTTTTTTTCTTCTTTTTTTTCTACTTTAATGGGGTTTCATACCAAGTGAGTGTAAGCTAATAGCAATGTAAATATATAATGTAGACTACCAAAGTAGGGAAGGGAAAACTGAAATTCTCCAGTATGTGGGTGAAAATCTCCTGAGAATTCTTCATGGTGTGGTTTCAGTTATTTTTAAGACAATTCAAAAAAGGAGAAAATGATCTTTCTTACTGACTTCATAATACTGCCTCCTACTGACTGGGAATATAAGAAATAACACTTATTGTATGCATAATACTGCCCTGTATGTACAAGAATATAACTGCTATAACACTCCTGTACAAGAATATAACAACTTTCATTTAGCTCCCTAAGTACAATTGTGTAACTAGTATAATACTGCTCCTATGTACAAAATTATAACTAATAGTGATACTACTACTACTATAATAACTACTAAAAATATAACTATATAATACTGCTCCTGTGTACAATAAAATAACTTTAATTTTGCTCTGTATGTACAACTGTGTAACTACTATAATACTGCTTTTATGTAAACAATATAACTACCATACTACTACTAACACTACTATTATGATAACTACTAAGAAATTAAACAATATAATACTGCCTCCTATGTACAAGAATATAATTAGTGTAATACTGCTCCCTATGTACAAAAATATAACACCTATAATTTTGCTTCCTATTCACAACTGTAATTATTATACAACTGCCACTGTACAAGAAAATATTTACTATAATACTGTCCTTATGTGCAAGAATATAACTACTACAATACTGCTCCTGTGTGCAAGAATATAACTACTATAATATTGTCTCCTATTTAAAAAATCTACTTACTATAATATTATTCCTATGTACAATACTATAATAGCTGCTATAACACAGCCCTCATGTAAAAGCAAATAAGTTATAGCATTGTTCCTTATGTACAAAAAAGTAAGTTCTGTAACACCGCCCCCTTATCATAAGAATATGGCTGCCAAAATACTGCCTTGCATATACAGTACATGAATATAGCAATTCAAATGCTACCACCGGTGTACAAGAATAATATAATACTTCTGGCATGTACAAGAATGTGACTACTGCAAGAGTGCTTCCTGCTTACAAAAGTATAACTACTATAATGTTGCCACCTATGTAGAACAATATAACTATTATAATACTGCTCCCAGGCACATATGCGTAAGAATATACCTATAGTATGTACAAGAATACAACTACTACAATGCTACCTCTTATGTACAAAAATAATACTGCCCCTATGTTCAAGAATATATCTATTATAATACTGCCCCTATGTACAATAATATAACTAATATAATACTGACCCCTATGTACAAGAATATAACTTCTATAATACTGCCCCTATGTAAAAGAATATATCTGCTATAATTCCGCTCCTATGTACAAGACTATAACTACTATAATACTGCCTCTATGCACTGTACAAGAATATAACTGCTGGTAGGGACTTCATTCAATCTGGGTCAGTTTAAATAAAGTATTCTGCAGAAAACAAGGCGGTACTATTGCTTATTTCCAATTTTGGTTGGTGTAGATTATTTTTCTCTTTTTTTTGGTGGGACTGGGTACCCGGCATTACTGTTTACTTGTAATACAGTTTACAAGAATATAACAGCAAAAATACATCCTTTTATATGACAAATAATATATCTACTATAATACTACCTACAATTGCAAGGACTATAATGTTGGTACTTATGGGCAAGAATATAAATAATATTGCCACCACAACATTATAACCACTATAACAATGCCTCCTACAAACAATAACTGCTATAATACTGCCCTCTATGTCCTATGAATAATACTATATAACTACTATAATACTGCCCCCTATATAACTGCTATAATAATGCCTGTAATAGACAAGAATATGGAAGTTATAATAAGTCTGTTATGTACAGTACAAAAAATAACTACTATAATACTTCACCCTGTATATTATTGTTATCAATGTACAAGTATCAGGGTCATTGTTTGGTCAAAACAGCTGGGGCTTGAATTACTCTGGAAGGACACAGGATCCATTGCTCCCTGCCCTGCATTCACTCTCATAGGCCACAGACCACTAGGCCTGAAGACCACCTGCACTAGGTCACAGGTGGCATCTGAGAAACCGGCAGTTGTCAAAAATGGGCTGTGGCCTGTAGGGCAGTAGGGAGCGAGGAGTCAGGTTATAAATACTGGGGGCACTATAGGAGGCATTATTACTGCTAAGGGCACTACAGGGGGCATTACACATACAGGACATTAACCCCTTAAGGACACAGGCATATTTCACCTTAAGGACCAGGCCATTTTTTGAAAATCTGACCAGTGTCACTTTAAGTGGTGATAACTTTAAAACGTTTTGACTTATCCAGGCCATTCTGAGATTCTTTTTTCGTCACATATTGTACTTCATGACACTGGTAAAATGAAGTCAAAAAAATTCATTTTTATTTATAAAAAAATACCAAATTTAGCAAAAATTAGAAAAAAATTGCAAATTTCCAAGTTTCAATTTCTCTACTTCTATAATACATAGTAATACCTCCAAAAATAGTTATTACTTTACATTACCCATATGTCTACTTCATGTTTGGATCATTTTGGGAATGATATTTTATTTTTTGAGGATGTTACAAGGCTTAGAAGTTTAGAAGCAAATCTTGAAATTGTTCAGAAATTTTCAAAAAACCCAATTTTTAGGGACCAGTTCAGGTCTGAAGTCACTTTACGAGGCTTACATAATAGAAATCACCCAAAAATGACCCCATTCTAGAAACTACACTCCTCAAGGTATTCAAAACTGATTTTACATACTTTGTTTACCCTATAGGTGTTCCACAAGAATTAATGGAAAATAGAGATACAATTTCAAAATTTCACTTTTTTGGCAGATTTTCAATTTTAATATTTTTTTTCCTTTACAAAGCCAGGGTTAACAGCCAAAGAAAACTCAATATTTATGGCTCTGATTCTGTAGTTTACAGAAACACCCCATATGTGGTCGTAAACTACTGTACGGGCACACGGCAGGGCGCAGAAGGAAAGGAATGCCATACGGTTTTTGGAAGGCAGATTTTGCTGGACTGTTTTTTTTTACACCATGTCCTATTTAAAGCCCCCCTGATGCACCCCTAGAGTAGAAACTCCATAAAAGTGACCCCATCTAAGAAACTACACCTCTCAAGGTATTCAAAACAGATTTTTACAAATGTCTTTAACCCTTTAGGTGTTCCACAAGAGTTATTGGCAAATGGAGATTAAATCAATTTCAAAGTTTCAGTTTCTCTACTTCTGTAATACATAGTAATACCCCCCAAAATTGTGATGTCTTTACATTCCCCATATGTCTACTTCATGTTTGAATTATTTTGGGAATGATATTTTATTTTTTTGGGGATGTTACAAGGCTTAGAAGTTTAGAAGCAAATCTTAAATTTTTCAGAAATTTACAAAAACCCAATTTTTAGGGACCAGTTCAGGTCTGAAGTCACTTTGCGAGGCTTACATAATAGAAACCACCAAAAAATGACCCCATTCTAGAAATTACACCCCTCAAGGTATTCAAAACTGATTTTACAAACGTCGTTAACCCTTTAGGTGTTGCACAAGAGTTAGTGGCAAATGGGGATGAAATTTGAGAATTTCATTTTTTTTGCCTAATTTTCCATTTTAAACCATTTTTCCCACTAACAAAGCAAGGGTTAACAGCCAAACAAGACTGTATCTTTATTGCCCTGACTCTGCCGTTTACAGAAACACCCCATATGTGGCTGTAAACTGCTGTACGGCCACACAGCGGGGCGTAGAGTGAAATGTGTGCCGTTTGGTTTTTGGAAGGCAGATTTTGCTGGACTGTTTTTTTGACACCATGTCCCATTTGAAGCCCCCCTGATGCACCCCTAGAGTAGAAACTCCTTAAAAGTGACCACATATAAGAAACTACACCCCTCAAGGTATTCAAAACTGATTTTACAAACTTTGTTAACCCTTTAGGTGTTGCACAAGATTTAATGGAAAATAGAGATACAATTTCAAAATTTCACTTTTTTGCCAGATTTATCATTTTAATATATTTTTTTCCAGTTACAAAGCAAGGGTTAACAGCCAAACAAAACTCATTATTTATGGCCCTGATTCTGTAGTTTACAGAAACACCCCATATGTGGTCGTAACGGCAGGGTGCAGGAGGAAAGGAATGCCACACGGTTTTTGGAAGGCAGGTTTTGCCTTGTCCATTTGAAGCCCCACTGATGCACCCCTAGAGTAGAAACTCCAAAAAAGTGACCCCATTTTAGAAACTATGGATAGGGTGGCAGTTTTGTTGGTACTAGTTTAGGGTACATATGATTTTTGGTTGCTCTATATTACACTTTTTGTGTGGCAATGGTAACAAGAAATAGCTTTTTTGGCACCGTTTTTTTTTGTTATTTACAACATTCATCTGACAGGTTAGATCATGTGCTAATTTTATAGAGCAGGTTGTCACGGACACGGTGATACCTAATATGTATACAATTTTTTTTATTTATGTAAGTTTTACACAATGATTTCATTTTTAAAACAAAACAAAAGTTTTAGTGTCTCCATAATCTAAGAGCCATAGTTTTTTCAGTTTTTGGGCGATTATCTTAAGTAGGGTCTCATTTTTTTGCGGGATGAGATGATGGTTTGATTGGCACTATTTTGGGGTGCATATGATTTTTTGATCGCTTGCTATTACACTTTTTGTGACGTAAGATGACAAAAAATGGCTTTTTTTACACAGTTTTTATTTTATTTTTTTACGGTGGTCATCTGAGGGGTTTGGTCATGTGATATTTTTATAGAGCCGGTTGATACGGACGTGGCGATACCTAATATGTATACCTTTTTTTTATTTATGTACGTTTTACACAATGATTTCATTTTTGAAACAAAAAAAATCATGTTTTAGTGTTTCCATAGTCTAAGAGCCATAGTTTTTTCAGTTTTTGGGCGATTATCTTGAGTAGGGTATGATTTTTGCGGGATGAGATGACGGTTTGATTGTTACAATTTTGGCGTACATGCGACTTTTTTGATCACTTTTATTACCTTTTTTGGGAAGTAAGGTGGGCAAAATTTCAATTTCATCATAGTTTTTTTTTTTTTTTTTTATGGCGTTCACCGGTCGGGTAAAGTAACATGACCGTTTTATAGATCAGGTCATTACGGACGCAGCGATACCAAACATGTGTAGGCAATTATATTTTTTTCATTTTTAATTAGTGATAAATGTGTTTTTTGATTTTTACTTTTTTTTCACTTTTTTTCACTTTTTTTTTTACCCAGACCCACTTGGTTCTTGAAGATCCAGTGGGTCTGATGTCTGTATAATACAGTACAGTACAATATATAGTGTACTGTACTGTATTTTACTTACACTTTGTCTGAACAGATCTATGCCTTTAGCACAGATCTGTTCAGCACCATGGACAGCAGGATGCCTGAGACGGCGTCCTGTTGCCATGGGAACATTCCCCGTCTGCTCAGTAGTGACCAGAACTGCGCAGACGGGGAAGGGTAAGGAGGGGGGCTCTCTGGGGGCTGTCTGGGGGCTCTCTCCCTCTCCATCGGGGGGCTGCAAAGGCACAGCAGCCTCCCGATGGGAGAGGGAGGGAGCTCCCTGAGCTGTTAACCTTTTCCATACCGCGGTCCGTACAGACCGCGGTATGGAAAGGGTTAAACGGCTGACATCGTATCACAGATGTCAGCCGTTTATACCAGGGTGTCAGCAATGTGCTGACACCCTGGTATACCCACTAGACGCCAACGATTATTCAAGGGGAGGCGGACGGGGGATCGCGATCCCGCCTGCTGCACCGCCCGCAACACCCCCCCTGCACCTCCCACCGGGATAAAATCACTCAAGGGTGCAGGGGGGTGAAACATATGTATTTTAGGCACACTAAAGTTTCTGATCCCCGCGGATTAGCCGATTAGCCGAGGTGCCTGCTCAATGATTTGAGCAGGCACCTTGTTCCAATCACAGCCGGCCAGGCGGCAGTGATCGGAACAACACATGACGTACCGGTACGTCATGTGTCCTTAAGGACTTGGGAAACATGCCGTACCGATACGTCATGTGTCCTTAAGGGGTTAAAGAGGGCATTATAACTAGTGTGGGCACTACAGTGGCATTATACTTACTGGGTCGATTATTTGGACCGGGGGCGCTATATGGTGCATTATACTTACTGGGGGCACTACAGGGGGCATTATAACTACTGGAGAGGCTACAGGGGCATTATAACTACTGAGGGCATTAAAACTAATGGGGGTACTACAGGGGGCATTATAACTTCTGGGGTAATATGGGGGCAATATAAATACTAAGGGCCCTATAGGGGGCATTATAACTATAGAGGGCTCTACAGGGGGCCTTGTGGAGGGGCCTTATTACTAATGGGGGCACTCTGGGCAAGTATATCACTACTGGGGGCACTATGGGGCATTATTACTACCAGGGGTTCTGTGGGGGCATTATTAGTGGGCACAATATGGAGGGCACTATACTAACAGGGGCACTCTTGAAGTGCATTATCACTGTAGGTGGCACTATTGGGATGGGGCTTTTAGGAGCACTTTGGGGACTATCTGTATGGTGCTGTTATTTTGTAAATATAGTATTTGAGTGCATTGGAGAGCACAGCAGGCACAGTATTGGGGTAGCAGCAGAGCATAACTACTATAATGCTGCCCCTTCTGTTCAACAAAATATCTACTATAATACTGCCTTCTGTGTATAAGATTATAAGCACAATAACACTGCCCCCTATGCACATGAATGTAATGAATATAATACTACCCCATGTACAAGAATATAGTTAATATAATACTGCCATTGTGTACAAGAATGGAAGTACTTTAATAGTCCCTTAAATATAGAAGCATATAACCTCTGTAATATTTCTCTCTGTGAAGAATGATGCTCCAAGTATGGTGCTGGTGCTGGTAGACCTAGAGAAAACGCACAAGAACATGGATAGAACATACAGTCTTGTTGTAGATGTATCTTCCGTTGGATTCACACTTCCATGTACAGTTAGTTGTTCAGGGGGCAGTGACTGATACAAACGTTGTTTGTTCAATTGTTTTTTGTTGTTTTTGCAGAATATCAGGCACCTTCAGATGAATAATAACTCAGGAGAAGATGATAGAAAAGTACATTTATTGTGCTAATATCCAGTTTGTCTTCTGGGCAAGTTATTAAAGGTCACGCGCTCTACATGCCAAGTGTTGATAATAGTTAATGTTGAGGGTTTAACTTAAAGGAACAATGTCAAACCCCAGCGGCTGAGAATGACCTTTTTTGTGCTCGGTTTTCGGTAGTTGTTCTTCCTCTTTAGTTGTTTTATGCCTCAGAAAAGAAACATGAAATTAAGCATAGAAAAGAAAGGACTCAAATGGGGGCATTTAAAAAGGCAGTAACAGAACTTACACAAAAACTTTATGCAAAGTATCAGTGTAGCAACTGAGCTCTGGATATAGACGTAAGGCCCATTCTATATAATATAAAGACACAGTCTAATGACAGAGACAATCATCAGGAAGATTCTCATTAATGTTGTGTCATTAGTGTAACTGTCAATAAGCAACTGTTGATGTATCCAATGCTTATATTGTCTACTTAGTACTTTAAGCATACTGTACAATGGTATCCTGCTATTATTGATTTTCATTGGCTCAGTGACACCATAATGCCCTTGTTGTCTGACTCTAGAACCATTACTAACCTATTAGTATTGTATGTCCATTATGGTTTGTACAAGAATATACATTATAATCATGAGGATTTTTATAGTAGTCAGACTGGTTGGATGTTCATGTGTTAATGAACAAAATGATCCTAAAAAGTAATCATCCAAGAAAGCTTAGTAAACAGAACATCCATCGACGCAATCCACAAACAGCAATTAAAAATCTTGTTGCGTGGTACTCAGTAGCAGCAGATTTTTTCTATAGTAAAGTAAGTAAAACAACCTAATAAATAAGTTAAAACAGCAAAATCAAAAATAGTTATGGACATGAAGACAAAATAGATGCTGGACTCTGAACAAGTATCTGAGCAAATAAAAGATTGTTTACGGATCCTGCCTAAATAGTGGAGCTCACTGTGTATGGTACATACATTACATAGTGGGTGCTGCTCTGGAGTATAATACAGAATATAACCCAGAAACAGTACAGGATACGTAATGTATGAACACAGTTACTCCACCAGCAGAATAGCGAGTGCAACTCTCTCTGGAGTATAATACAGCAAACAAATCCATCTTAGTACAGGATAAGTAATGTAATGTATGTACATAGTGAATCCATCAACAGAACAGTGAGTGCAGCTCTGGAGTATGATACTGGGTTTGCAGTGGCCGGGATTGGGGTGGCCCCAATGCTGCACAGGGTCCCCCAGACACCATCGACATGTCAACAAGTGTTTCACCCCAATAGGAAATAAGTCCAGAGAGTCGGGGTCTGCAGTAAACCAGTTTTCTTCATACTGGAAGAATTCAGATGCAAAACAATACAGGTGAGGCATTGGGCTGGCTTCTCCAATCTCAACTCTGGCAGAAGGGTTCATGCTGAGGAAAGGCCTGAGCTAGCTGTGTCTCTCTCTCTCTCTCTCTCTCTCAGAAGGCTGGTACCCTGGCCAAAGGCTGGTGACGCAGGGTCTGTGGCACAGTATCCCTGTCTCATTGTCTTCTTCTGGTCACTCAAGTACTCTATAAATCACTGCGAAAGGTGCACCACAATGATATGCAACTGACAACTCTGGCTAATCCCTACAGCCAATGTATTCCTGTCAGGAACACATCGGAGCCCTTTTACCTCCATAGTGAAATCACTCATGTAGTGGGAGAGATGATAAGGCTGTGAGCCCCACCTATAACAGGCCATGTGACACAGGCTACCAGGTGCAACAGAATGCTACCAGCAGTACGCAATGGCACATTCTAAACATATCAAGAAAAATAACTGAAAAAGTGGCCTAAATGGGAGGAAACGCTCAAAACCCCCAAACACTGTGGCGTGTTTATAACCGGGGGAGCAATTCCTCCGCATGTGATCTGCACCTGGTAGCCTGTGTCAGATGGCCTGTTATAGGTGGGGCTTGCAGCCTTATCATCTCTCCCACTATATGAGTGATCTCACTATGGCGGTATGTGGGAGCTTGGCTGTAAGTTGTATCTTAGCACCTCTCAGACCGTGTTCACACACCTTAGGTAGTCTAGTGGTAGGAACCCATGCCACACTGAGATACCTTGACGGTGGTGCAAACGGGCTCCGATGTGTTCTTAACAATAATTGTAATGACCGGCGACACGCACAGGGAGGGAAAAGGGAAAGCCCTGCCCAAGGGAGAGGGAAAGGTGGTGACCCCTGACTCACCTTGCGGCTGGCACCTGACTGCCCTGACGTCCCTAGACAGGTTCCTCACCCGTGCGGCGATCACGTGCCTAAACCCTGGCTTTCCCTAAAATGAGCCCTAGATAGTGAACGGGCCGGTGGGATCGCTAGTCCGCACCACTGACACTAAGAGGGAAACACCAGGGAGAGGACAGACAATATGAAAGACTTTATGGATTTTAAAAGTCTGAGGTAACTCCAGGCGAAAAGCCACGGGGTTGACGATGGCTACAATTTTGTAAGGACCAATAAACCTAGGACCCAGTTTCCAAGAGGGAACCTTCAATTTAATATTCCTAGTAGACAACCACACATAGTCATTCACTCCTAGGTCCGGACCTGGCGACCGTCTCTTATCAGCCATGCATTTGTATTTACCTCCCATATTTTTCAAGTTAGCTTGCACCTTCTGCCATACCGATGAAAGAGATGACAAAAACCGCTCCTCTTCGGGAACCCCAGAAGACCCCCCCTCTTTGAAGGTACAGAATTGGGGATGAAAACCATATGCACCAAGAAATGGTGACTTGCCAGTGGATTCCTGACGACGATTATTTATGGCAAACTCAGCTAACGGTAAATATGATGACCACAACTCTTGGTTTTCAGACACAAAACATCTTAGATATGTCTCCAGGTTTTGGTTGGTACGCTCAGTCTGTCCATTCGACTGAGGATGGAAAGCTGAGGAAAAGGGCAAGTGTACCCCCAAACAGGAACAAAAAGCTTTCCAAAATTTAGAAATAAACTGGGTACCCCGATCCGAAACAACATCGGAGGGGACCCCGTGAAGCTTCACGATTTCACTGACGAATACCTGAGCAAGAGTCTTAGCATTAGGTAGTGCGGGTAACGCAATGAAGTGTACCATTTTGCTAAACCTGTCCACTACTACCAAAATAACTGTTTTACCCGCAGACAAAGGTAAGTCAGTGATAAAATCCATTGACAGATGTGTCCATGGTCTATTGGGAATGACGAGTGGTAATAGAGACCCTGCAGGACGTGTATGTGAAACTTTTGGGCGCGCACAGGTAGAACAAGAAGACACAAGATCCAATACATCCTGACGCAACCTTGGCCACCAAAAACGACGAGACAATAGCTCCAAGGTTGCTTTACTACCCGGGTGCCCAGCAAGTGCCGAATTATGATGTTCTTTTAATAATTCGAAACGCAGGTTCAACGGTACAAACAATTTCTCTGAGGGGCAAGAGACCGGGGCGTCCCCCTGGGCCTCTAACACCTTCCCCTCCAGAACAGAGTGTACCGCAGAAACAACCACTCCTCTTTGAAGAATGGGCACCGGATCACTCACATTACCCCCTCCAGGGAAACAACGAGATAGGGCATCAGCCTTGGTATTCTTTGCCCCAGGACGATAGGTAATCACAAAGTTAAACCTGGTAAAAAATAGCGACCACCTAGCTTGTCTAGGGGTGAGACGCTTAGCTGATTCGAGGTACAGAAGATTTTTGTGGTCCGTAATCACAGTGACGGGGTGGACTGCCCCCTCTAAAAAGTGACGCCATTCTTCAAACGCTAGTTTAATAGCTAATAGTTCCCTATTGCCAATATTGTAGTTCTTTTCTGCTGCAGATAGTTTTTTAGAAAAGAAAGCACAAGGATGCCATTTGCCAGGAGATGGACCCTGAGACAGCACCGCCCCCACTCCCACCTCTGACGCATCGACTTCAACAATAAAAGGCTGAGAGACATCAGGTTGGACTAGTACAGGTGCTGAGGTAAACCTCTCTTTTAGAGAGGAAAAAGCAACTTTAGCGGCATCAGACCATTTAGAAAAATCAGTCCCCTTCTTAGTCATGTCAGTAAGGGGTTTTACAATAAGTGAATAATTTTTAATGAATTTCCTATAGAAATTCGCGAAGCCCAAGAACCGTTGCAGTGCTTTGAGGTTCTCAGTAAGATCCCAATCTAAAATTGCCTGGACCTTCCTAGGATCCATACGGAAACCTGAAGCAGATAAAAAATAACCTAGGAATTGTATCTCCTGAACGGCGAAGACACATTTTTCAATTTTAGCATATAATTTATTCGTCCGTAGGACCTGCAGTACTTGTCTGACATGCACCTCATGTGTTCTCAGATCAGACGAATAAATTAAAATATCATCTAGGTATATTACCACAAACCTGCCGATTAGATGACTAAAAATGTCATTAACGAAATGTTGAAAGACGGCAGGAGCATTGGTCAGACCGAAAGGCATAACAAGATTTTCATAATGCCCCTCAGGGGTGTTAAAAGCTGTCTTCCACTCATCCCCCTCCTTAATACGAATCAGATTGTAGGCCCCCCTAAGATCAAGTTTGGAGAACCACCTAGCACCCGCAATCTGGTTAAACAGGTCAGGAATGAGAGAAAGTGGGTACGGGTCTATGATGGTTATCCGATTAAATTCGCGAAAATCTAGGCAAGGACGCAGGCCCCCATCTTGTTTTTAACGAAGAAAAACCCTGCAGCCATGGGTGAAGAAGAGGGTCTGATGTGTCCCTTAGCCAAGCTCTCGGAGATATAATCTTTCATGGCTTGTCTCTCTGGACCTGAAAGATTATATAACCTGGTCTTGGGTAATTTTCCGCCTGGAATAAGGTAAACCGGGCAATCATAAGGACGATAAGGTAGTAACTTCTGACAACCCTTTTCAGAAAAAACGTCCTCAAAATCCGAAATAAATGTAGGTAGGGTAGTTATGGAGGCGACTAAGCAATTGCTATTTAAGCAATTTTCTCTGCACTGCTCACTCCACTCCAATATCTCCCTGGCCTGCCAATCCACCACTGGATTGTGCGCTACCAACCAGGGAAGACCCAGCACTACCGGAGTGGGAAGCCCCTCCAGAACATAACATGAAAGCATCTCGTTATGCTGGTCCCCTACCCGAAGGTGTAAATTATGAACAATGTGGTTGAGGTTTCTCTGAGACAGAGGAGCAGAATCAATAGCGAATATGGGAATAGGTCTCTGTAGCGTACAGAGAGACAAACCCATAGTGCGGGCAAAATGGGCATCTATCAAATTTACCCCTGCTCCACTGTCTAGAAAGAAATAGTCTCCGTCTTATCACCAAAAACAATAACCGCTGGTAACACAAATTGCGATGTACGTATGGAGGAAACGTATACCCCCCGGCTGACATCCTCCACACAGCCTGGGGTTAGTAGTTTTCCGACGGTCTTTTGTTTCTGAGGAAAGAAGGACAGACATTAATGAAATGACCCCTTCCCCCACAAAAAAAACAAACCCCCCGCCTACGGCGAGCCTCAGGAGGACGGACCTGACGAGTAGTTCCTCCTAGCTGCATAGGCTCGTCTAAGTCCGTACAGACTAACTGCTGCTTGGGAGGGGTTACCAATGGCTCCGGTTTTTTCAACCTGTCCCTAAGGCGTCTATCTATTCGGATAGAAAGGGACATAACCGCATCAAGGGAAAAGGGGGTCTCATATAATGCAAGCGCATCCTTAACCCTTTCGGATAACCCAGAGCAGAACTGACTCCTGAGAGCCGGTTCGTTCCATTTGGGTATCCGTAGCCCACCTACGGAAGTCAGAGCAATACTCCTCTACCGGGCGCTCTCCTTGTAGGAGTCTCCGTAATCTTGATTCAGCCAGTGCGACTCGGTCAGGGTCGTCATATATGAGACCCAAGGCTCCGAAAAACTCATCCACTGACCGAAGAGCCTGGGAATCAGTAGGTAAAGAGAACACCCAGGACTGCGGGTCCCCCTGCAGCAGGGAAATAACAACCCCCACCCGCTGTTCTTCATTACCAGAGGAGTAAGGGCGCAGTTTAAAATATAATTTACAGGCCTCACGGAATGTCAAAAACTTGTCCCTTCCCCCAGAAAATCTGTCAGGGAGAGGGACCTTGGGTTCTGCAACAACCTGGTTACCAGTAGCAACCGCTGGGCTTGCGGTCAGTTGTAATTGCTGCTGTTGCTGGAGGACCGACGCCTTCAATCCTGCCACCTCCAAAGACAGGCCATGAAACTGTTTGGACAGAGCAGCAATTTGATCCATACTGGATTCTAAGTAGGTAAAAAATTATTATTTTTTACCTACACAAAATAAGGGCCAGATATAATGTAATGACCGGCGACACGCACAGGGAGAGAAAAGGGAAAGCCCTGCCCAAGAGAGAGGGAAAGGTGGTGACCCCTGACTCACCTTGCGGCTGGCACCTGACTGCCCTGACGTCCCTAGACGGGTTCCTCACCCGTGCGGCGATCACGTGCCTAAACCCTGGCTTTCCCTAAAATGAGCCCTAGATAGTGAACGGGCCGGTGGGATCGCTAGTCCGCACCACTGACACTAAGAGGGAAACACCAGGGAGAGGACAGACAATACAGACAAACACATACACCCAGGTGGGCGACCACAGCAGACCACAAAGGTCCAACAGGGATCCGGAGGGTAGCGTTCTGGACCAACAACCAGAGAACGCAGCAACACAGCTCCAGAGGGTCAGAATAGATGTCCAGGCAGGAAGCTCTATATCTGGCAACCAGAGAAGTGTGAGAGGGGAATATAAGGAGGTTGGGAGTGCTGGACAAGGAACAGCTGAGGAGAAGGAGCTACGGATCCCTGAGTGAGCCAAAAGGGTTTGCAAAGCAAACCCAGAAAGCTACCATAAGGAAACAGCCCTATCTTACATAGAGCGCGCAGCCAACCGCTGCGACTTCCTGACCCCGGGTATAACTGAGTCAGGCGTGGTTCTAGATACCCTCGTGACAATAATACACTGGCTAAAGTCTCAGCTCTTAACATCAGCTGTAGGGATTAGCCAGAGTTGTCAGTTGTATATGATTGTGGTGCACCTTTCGCAGTGATTTATGTAGTTTCATATTTGCATCGACACACTATTCCATCTTGTGTAGGATGCCATTGTGGTGCATGTGGTCCGCTGCCGACATCCTCAATTGTATGCATTTTTGCTGGAGATTGCCGTTAGCAACGGATCACATGCGGAGGAAATGCTCCCCCGGTTATAAACACGCCACAGGGTTTGGAGTTTTTGAGCGTTTCCTCCCATTTAGGCCACTTTATTTCAGTTATTTCACTCAAGTAGTCTTTCTCTTCTAAGCACTGTTTCTTAACTGCAGAACACTAGGTGCTCTGACTGATCCCCTTATATACAGTTTCTATCTGATCTAGGACCTTCTAATGGGAGAGGTAGAGTGGAGAAATACAGCCCAAACAGATAAAATGTTACACTTTCTGTCTCTCATGGACTTGCATTAGACTTTCAGTAATACTTAATTGCAGTGACGCAGCAGTTTTTCCAGATAAAACCAGGTTTTCAAACATAATAACATAGCAGCACTTGGAATTCAGAAGGTCAGTCTGTCTGGTATTGGTGGTAAACAAGCCTGGCTTTTTTTCCTCCAAAACATGATCTTCTTTAAACCTGTAGAAAATTACTAGCTTCTCATTATTAGCTAGAAAGTCCCAGGCGTCTCTCAGTATTAATTAACCCTTTCCACAGTGCCGTGCAAATGAGCAGGATATATATGACTAATATATATACTGTATTGTAGAAAGGAACAAGGGACCGTCGTTGATGGTCGGTATGTGTAACCGAGGTTCCTGGCCTCGGTGAGGTAAGAGACGGTTTTTCTCAAGTGTCAGTATTACAGATTGCAGTCTGACACTTCAGCTGTTTAGTATGGCTGTAAAGCTGATTCGGGACGGCTTTTACTGGAAGTAGCCAAAGTGCTGGGTGGGTGGCTACTCCCCACGCTCCAGGCCGGGTCTTGGCAGGCTTAAAAAGCAGTCAGCACTATCAGGTGGTGTGGATCTACCTCCATCTAACAGTGAAGCTGTGGAGCCTATGTGCTGAAGGCTGAAGACTGCAAACAGGCGTGCAGGTCGCCTGGAAGACTGCCAGTGAACTTTTCTGTGGCTGAGCATTCAGCCGGGTGTGAACTGACACCTAGGATTCCAGGTGAACGCTGTTTTGTTTTGCCATGTATGAACAACCACCAAGACTGTTATGTTTTGCTGAGTGTGAAACCTTGGCATTCTCTTGAAGCTCATCAAGAGAATGCCAAGAGTGTGCAAAGCAGTAATCAAAGCAAAAGGTGGCTACTTTGAAGAACCTAGAATATGACATATTTTCAGTTGTTTCACACTTGTTTGTTATGTATATAATTCCACATGTGTTAATTCATAGTTTTGATGCCTTCATAGTCATGAAAATAAAGAAAACTCTTTGAATGAGAAGGTGTGTCCAAACTTTTGGTCTGTACTGTATGTCCTATATCAAGCCGGCAAGGTTACTACAAAATGGACAAAATGGAGGCGGCCGTGAAAGCCCTCATGGAGGCTAACAAGCAGCAGCAGGAAACCAACTAGCCGCTATTACAGCAATTCCAGAACGTCCATGATGCCCGAAAAGAATTCCAGAACGTCCATGATGCCCGAAAAGCTGTCCATGCGGCGATCCCTAAGATGACCCCCTCGGATGACGTTGAGACCTATCTGGCAGTATTCGAAAAAGTGCAACGGTAAAGGTTCTGCTTTGGCGCAAAATCACCGGTGGAGACGGACTTATTAAATGAAATTCTTCTTTTTTAATTGAAGGTAGCGCATAAATAAATAAAAAAACAACGCATTGCGGGGATTAAAACTTCCCCTTCATCAGGTTTCACAATAATATACAATAAATAGGTATGTATTTATAGGCAACAGATAAAAAAAACAACACAGAAAAAACGCCAAAAAGACGCACCTGGGGGCCTCCCACTAAGGGAGGGGCTGTCTCCAGGTATCATCCAGGAGGCAGAATCCACTGTATAGATAAAATCACTAATAAATATATGGAATAGGTTTGGGGGCACATATATAAGTAATCCCAATGGTCCTTGAATAAAAACGAGCGTTTTAAACCATTACAAACCATTAAAAATAGAATCCCATGACACTTTCTGCATATGAGTCACGAGCTTATCTTGCGGTCACGTGACATGAATATTGATGGGGAAGGCGGGGAGAGAACCCTCCCGTGGCTTGCATTTTTGCATCTTAATTAGAGGGCGGAGGAGACAATAAATGACAGTATTCGAAAAGGTGGCCGTGAGGGAGAAGTTACCCCGAGATCAATGGGCTGAGGTCATCGCTCCGTTCCTGGCGTCTGGACCCCAGCAGGTATTTTTCGACTTACCAGATGGTCAAGCAGCCGACTACCCGACCGTAAAGGGTGAGATTCTGGCAAGACTGGGGGTGAATGTATTGGTGCGGGCCCAGTGGGAATTTAACCCGGCTGAACCCGCCAGACCGCAGTATTATGATCTGCTTCACCGGTTACAAAAATGGCTGCAGCCTGACATACTGAATCCCACTGCTATGCTGTACTGTCTTTTGGCTGATGTGTTCTGTAGGGCTTTGCTGTACCCTTTCCAGCACTGGATCGGCCAGGTGTCCCCTAGTAATGCCCTAGAGATGGTCGACCTGGTAGAGCGCTATGAGGCCACCAGAAATCTACAGGGGGGTTCTTTTGTGAGAGGGCCAGTTAAACCCCAGAAATCTCCACCCTCGACCAGGCGGCCAGTGCCAGCAAAACCCACCTAGGATATACTCCCTACAGACCCAGCTCCAATGGTCTGATGGCGGTGTCAAGAGCCTGGTCACATAAGGGCCGACTATCTCCATCGGGGGAACCCATGGACACTATCTATGGATACCGCTCTCAATGTATGCCAGAAGGCTGTGTGCAACCGGTACCCCTGAAACAATAGACAATAAGACAAAGTGGGAGATACCCTGGCGGTGGCGCTGCTGGACTCAGAGAGCCTGGTGTCCCTGGTAAGAGCTTCCCTGTTCCGGCCCACCAAGTATACTGGCTGAAAAGTCGGCGTTGTGTGCATCCATGGAGACTTAAAGGACTATACCACCGCCCTGGTGTCTCTATCCACGGTGGCTGGCAGGTGGACTCATGAGGTGGCCGTCGCCACAAAGTTACATTATGAACTAATAATTGGGAGAGACTTCCCCGGTTTCCCGTCACTGTGGCCTGAGGCGAGAGTCAATGATACCCATGGGGCAGGAGTAGCCCCAATAGAATGGCCTTGCTCAGGGGGGAAACCTGAACCCCGGGAACCTGAGGCCAAAGGGCCAGCGGTAGGGGTGGTCGCCACTACAGTGGAAGGGGGGAAGCCAACCCCACTGAATGTGATGGTGGAGGATTTGCCGCCGGGTCCGGAGTTGGCAGACCTTAACGTATCTGGAGACAATTTTGGTACAGGACCCGATTTTATCACAGGCCTGGAAAAAATGTAGTAGTAACATAGTATATAAGGCCGAAAAAAGACATTTGTCCATCCAGTTCGGCCTGTTATCCTGCAAGTTGATTCAGAGGAAGGCAAAAAAAAAACTGAGTTACAAGCCAATTGTCCCCACTTAAGGGGGGAAAAATTCCTTCCCAACTCCAATAAGGCAATCAGAATAACTCCCTGGATCAACAACCCCTCTCTAGTTGCTATGGTCGTTGAGGGTGATCCGCAACAGCCGGGGGCCGAGTCTATGTTCCCCAGTTTTGTGGTTCAACAGGAGATGCTGTATCGGGTAAATCAGCTACGAGGTGAGCATATTGAACAGTTGGTGGTGCCCAAGGCGTATCGCAAGCTCGTGTTGGAGTTAGCCCACCAACATGTTCTTGGGGGACAGTGTGTTCAGAGAGATGGAAGAGTATTGAAAGTCTTGCCCAACCTGCCACATAACCAGCCCCCAGCCACATTTCCGTAGTCCCCTGGTCCCTCTCCCAATTATTGAGGTTCCATTCGAGCAGATCGCTATGGATCTCATAGGCCCAGTACCGAAGTCCGCTAGAGGGCACCAACACATCTTGGTAGTCCTGGACTATGCCACTCGGTACCCGGAGGCGGTGCCGCTGCGACATACCTCCGCCAAACTCATAGCCAAAGAGTTAATGGAGATGTTTTCCCGAATGGGCCTGCCTGAAGAGATTCTGACCAACCAGGGGACCCCTTTTATGTCAAAAGTCATGAGGGAACTCAGTAAACTACTACAGATCAAACAGTTGTGGACGTCCGTCTATCACCCGCAAATGGACGGCCTGGTAGAGAGGTTTAATCAAACCTTGAAAAACATGTTAAAGTGGGTGGTGTCTAAAGATGGGATAGATTGGGATCTTCTACTGCCCTATCTCATGTTCGCAGTGCGAGAGGTGCCCCAGGCCTCTACTGGGTTCTCGCCCTTCGAACTGCTGTATGGCCGACATCCGCGTGGTCTGTTGGACATAGCCAAAGAGGTGTGGGAACAACAACCCAGCAAAACTAAACTCTCCCTTAGTGCTGGATGCGGTGTTTTTACACAAAAATAATAATTACTGATGTCCAAAGGACTAATTTACACCTATTAATCCAGCCCCTACTCATACACTGCGTGCAGAATTATTAGGCAAATGAGTATTTTTACCACATCATCCTCTTTATGCATGTTGTCTTACTCCAAGCTGTATAGGCTCGAAAGCCTACTACCAATTAAGCATATTAGGTGATGTGCATCTCTGTAATAAGAAGGGGTGTGGTCTAATGACATCAACACCCTATATTAGGTGTGCATAATTATTAGGCAACTTCCTTTCCTTTGGCAAAATGGGTCAAAAGAAGGACTTGACAGGCTCAGAAAAGTCAAAAATAGTGAGATATCTTGCAGAGGGATGCAGCACTCTTAAAATTGCAAAGCTTCTGAAGCGTGATCATCGAACAATCAAGCGTTTCATTCAAAATAGTCAACAGGGTCGCAAGAAGCGTGTGGAAAAACCAAGGCGCAAAATAACTGCCCATGAACTGAGAAAAGTCAAGCGTGCAGCTGCCAAGATGCCACTTGCCACCAGTTTGGCCATATTTCAGAGCTGCAACATCACTGGAGTGCCCAAAAGCACAAGGTGTGCAATACTCAGAGACATGGCCAAGGTAAGAAAGGCTGAAAGACGACCACCACTGAACAAGACACACAAGCTGAAACGTCAAGACTGGGCCAAGAAATATCTCAAGACTGATTTTTCTAAGGTTTTATGGACTGATGAAATGAGAGTGAGTCTTGATGGGCCAGATGGATGGGCCCGTGGCTGCATTGGTAAAGGGCAGAGAGCTCCAGTCCGACTCAGACGCCAGCAAGGTGGAGGTGGAGTACTGGTTTAGACTGGTATCATCAAAGATGAGCTTGTGGGGCCTTTTCGGGTTGAGGATGGAGTCAAGCTTAACTCCCAGTCCTACTGCCAGTTTCTGGAAGACACCTTCTTCAAGCAGTGGTACAGGAAGAAGTCTGCATCCTTCAAGAAAAACATGATTTTCATGCAGGACAATGCTCCATCACACGCGTCCAAGTACTCCACAGCGTGGCTGGCAAGAAAGGGTATAAAAGAAGAAAATCTAATGACATGGCCTCCTTGTTCACCTGATCTGAACCCCATTGAGAACCTGTGGTCCATCATCAAATGTGAGATTTACAAGGAGGGAAAACAGTACACCTCTCTGAACAGTGTCTGGGAGGCTGTGGTTGCTGCTGCACGCAATGTTGATGGTGAACAGATCAAAACACTGACAGAATCCATGGATGGCAGGCTTTTGAGTGTCCTTGCAAAGAAAGGTGGCTATATTGGTCACTGATTTGTTTTTGTTTTGTTTTTGAATGTCAGAAATGTATATTTGTGAATGTTGAGATGTTATATTGGTTTCACTGATAAAAATAAATAATTGAAATGGGTATATATTTGTTTTTTGTTAAGTTGCCTAATAATTATGCACAGTAATAGTCACCTGCACACACAGATTTCCCCCTAAAATAGCTAAAACTAAAAACAAACTAAAAACTACTTCCAAAAATATTCAGCTTTGATATTAATGAGTTTTTTTGGGTTCATTGAAAACATGGTTGTTGTTCAATAATAAAATTAATCCTCAAAAATACAACTTGCCTAATAATTCTGCACTCCCTGTATACCTAATACTTAGCTTTTATTGGTATGCTTGTAAAAACGTATTGCTAACTTAACTAAATATTAAAATTCCAGTGCGTCGCAGTCCTCACTCATCTATTTGATTTGCTATAGTGTTATGCAGCGCCCCCTTATTAGGTGCAGGGTACAGATCACTCCTGATCACTACTGATGTGGCTGGCTGCGCGCTGCCAGCATGCTGTATATTCAGTGTTGCAATTCCCCTTATGCTGTTTGGGACTGCAAACTGCACTGTATTAAAACTGAAGCCTCACGCTGCCCCCCGACATGTTTCGCCGTGACCAGCATCTTCAGGGGTTAGGGTAGAGTGTGAGCGTGTCTCCTCCCGAATGGCTTATAAGACCTCCGTTTGTGATGTCATCAGTATGTGTTCCGCCTGTGGGCGCGATTGAGACCGAGGTAGATGAGTGAGGACTGCGACACACTGGAATTTTAATATTTAGTTAAGTTAGCAATACATTTTTACAAGCATACCAATAAAAGCTAAGTATTAGGTATATGAGTAGGGGCTGGATTAATACAGTGGGATGCGAAAGTTTGGGCAACCTTGTTATTCGTCATGATTTTCCTGTATAAATCGTTGGTTGTTACGATAAAAAATGTCAGTTAAATATATCATATAGGAGACACACACAGTGATATTTGAGAAGTGAAATGAAGTTTATTGGATTTACAGAAAGTGTGCTATAATTGTTTAAACAAAATTAGGCAGGTGCATAAATTTTGGCACCGTTGTCATTTTATTGATTCCAAAACCTTTAGAACTAGTTATTGGAACTCAAATTGGCTTGGTAAGCTCAGTGACCCCTGACCTACATACACAGGTGAACCCAATTATGAGAAAGAGTATTTAAAGAGGACCTTTCACCGATTCTTACCCTATGAATTAAGTATACATACATGTGGAGCGGCGCCCGGGGATCTCTCTGCACTTACTATTATCCCCGGGCGCCGCTCCGTTCTCCTGCTATGTCCTCCGGTATCTCCGTTCCCTAAGTTATGGTAGGCGGAGTCTGCCCTAGCGCTGGCCAATCGCATTGCAGAGCTCACAGCCTGGGAGAAAATAACCTCCCAGGCTGTGAGCTCTGCGCTGCGATTGGCCAGCGCTAGGGCAGACTCCGCCTACCATAACTTAGGGACTGGTATCTCCGCCTACTATAACTTAGTGAGCGGAGATACCGGAGGGCATAGCAGGAGAACGGAGCGGCGCCCGGGGATAATAGTAAGTGCAGTGAGATCCCCGGGCGCCGCTCTACATATCTGTATAGTTAGTTCATAGGGTAAGAATCGGTGAAAGGTCCTCTTTAAGGAGGTCAATTGTAAGTTTCCCTCCTCTTTTAATTTTCTCTGAAGAGTAGATACATGGGGGTCTCAAAACAACTCTCAAATGACCTGAAGACAAAGATTGTTCACCATCATGGTTTAGGGGAAGGATACAGAAAGCTGTCTCAGAGATTTCAGCTGTCTGTTTCCACAGTTAGGAACATATTGAGGAAATGGAAGACCACAGGCTCAGTTCAAGTTAAGGCTCGAAGTGGCAGACCAAGAAAAATCTCGGATAGACAGAAGCGACGAATGGTGAGAACAGTCAGAGTCAACCCACAGACCAGCACCAAAGACCTATTACATCATCTTGCTGCAGATGGAGTCACTGTGCATCGTTCAACCATTCGGCGCACTTTACACAAGGAGATGCTGTATGCGAGAGTGATGCAGAGGAAGCCTTTTCTCCTCCCACAGCACAAAAAGTGCCACTTGAGGTGGGCTAAAGCACATTTGGACAAGCCAGCTTCATTTTGGAATAAGGTGCTGTGGACTGATGAAACTAAAATTTAGTTATTTGGCCATAACAAGGGGCGTTATGCATGGAGGAAAAAGAACACAGCATTCCAAGAAAAACACCTGCTACCTACAGTAAAATATGGTGGTGGTTCCATCATGCTGTGGGGCTGTGTGGCCAGTGCAGGGACTGGGAATCTTGTCAAAGTTGAGGGACGCATGGATTCCACTCAGTATCAGCAGATTCTGGAGACCAATGTCCAGGAATCAGTGACAAAGTTGAAGCTGCGCCGGGGCTGGATCTTTCAACAAGCCAACGACCCTAAACACTGCTCAAAATCCACTGAGGCATTTATGCAGAGGAACAAGTACAACGTTCTGGAATGGCCATCTCAGTCCCCAGACCTGAATATAATTGAAAATATGTGGTGTGACTTACAGAGAGCTGTCCATGCTCGGAAGCCATCAAACCTGAATGAACTAAAGATGTTTTGTAAAGAGGAATGGTCCAAAATACCTTCAAGCAGAATCCAGACTCTCATTGGAACCTACAGGAAGCGTTTAGAGGCTGTGATTTCTGCAAAAGGAGGATCTACTAAATATTGATTTCATTTCTTTTTTGTGGTGCCCAAATTTATGCCCCTGCCTAATTTTGTTTAAACAATTATAGCACACTTTCTGTAAGTCCAATAAACTTTATTTCACTTCTCAAATATCACTGTGTGTGTCTCCTATATGATATATTTAACTGACATTTTTTATCATAACAACCAACGATTTATACAGGAAAATCATGACGATTAACAAGGTTGCCCAAACTTTCGCATCCCACTGTAGGTGTAAATTAGTCCTTTGGACATCAGTAATTATTATTTTTGTGGAACAACAACCCACACTGCATAAAAGTGCGATTGAGTATGTCACTCGGATGCAAGAGCGGATGGAGACAGTGTTGCCGCTGGTTAAGGAACATATGGAGGCAGCTCAGCGACCCCAGAGTAGAGTCTATAATCGCCAGGCCCGGGTTCGGAATTTTAACCCGGGAGATTGGGTTTTGGTTCTGGTGCCGACGGTGGACAGTAAGTTCCTGGCTAGGTGGCAGGGTCCCTACGAAGTGCTCTAAAAAGTTGGGGAGGTAACCTACAAGGTACTCTAGCCCAGGCGGAGAAAGCCGGAGCAGGTGTACGATGTAAACTTACTGAAACTGTGAAAAGATAGGGAGACCAGTACGGACAACAGACCCCGACCGGGTTTTCTGGGGGGTAGAGTTTCCAGTCCCATGGTCTAATACGAGGGAAGCAGTTGCCACAGTAAAGATTGCTGACAACCTTTCCTCTAAACAGACTCAGGAGGCCAGGGAGTTTGTCAGCAGGAACGCGGATGTGTTTTTGGACCTCCCTGGACGCACTTCTATCATCTGACATGACATTGTCACTGAGCCTCAGGCCAGAATCCGGTTGAAACCATATTGGGTACCTGAGTCACGGCGACAAGCCATCTCGGAAGAAGTTCAGCTGATGTTACAGCTAGGTGTTATCGAGCTGTCAAAAAGTGAATGGGCCAGTCCGATAGTCTTAATACGCAAGCCGGACGGGACGTTACAATTCTGTAACGACTTCCGCAAACTTAATGAGGTTTCCAAGTTTGACGCATATTCCATGCCCCGAGTGGATGAGCTTATTGAGAAGTTAGGCCAAGCCCGGTATTTTTCTGTTTTGGACCTCACCAAAGGGTACTGGCAGGTACCCTTGACGGAGGCTGCCAAGGAGAAAACGGATTTCATCACACCAGAGGGGCTGTATCAGTACAAGATATTACCCTTTGGTCTACATGGCGCTCCCGCCACGTTTCAAAGGCTAATGGACATTGTACTCCGTCCACATCATCGGTATGCTTCAGCGTACCTGGACGATATATCGTTATCCACAGTACCAAGTGGGAAAGTCACCTATCTAAGGTACAGGCTGTAGTGGACTCCCTTAGGAAGGCTGGCTTAACCGCTAACCCAAAAAAGTGAGCGATAGGGTTAGAAGAGACCAAGTACCTGGGGTATGTAATTGGGCGCGGAGTCAAACCTCAGGTGAACAAAATTGAGGCAATTCGGAATTGGCCCCAACCTGTCACTACTCGGCAAGTAAAGTCGTTCCTGGGAATGGTGGGATATTATATGAGGTTTGTCCCCCACTTTGCTACAGTGGCCGCACCATTGACAGGCCTTTTGAAGGGACGCAAGTCAGTGATGGTCCACTGGAATGAGCAGGCGGAAAAGGCTTTCTCTGCTTTGAAGTCGGCCCTGTGTGGGTCCCCGGTTTTGGTGACGCCCGACTTCAAAAGGGAGTTTATAGTACAGACCAATGCCTCAGAAGTAGGTCTCGGTGCTGTACTGTCTCAGGAAGTCAACGGGGAGGAGCATCCCGTTGTCTTCCTCAGCCGGAAGCTTACCCCAGCCGAGACCAGGTATAGTATAGTGGAGAGAGAGTGCCTGGCTATCAAGTGGGCACTCGTGTCTCTCCGCTATCATTCGTTAGGGAGAAAGTTGTGTCTGGTGACCAACCACTACCCTCTCAAATGGATGAGCCAGGCCAAGGACAGAAATGCCCGGGTCACCCGATGGTTTCTGTCTTTGCAAAATTACAAGTTTTCGGTGGAACACAGGGCAGACCGGTTACTAGGAAACGTGGATGCCCTGTCCCGGGTACACTGTTTAATGTGTGTCCACCCCTTCAGGGTTTAACAAAGGGGGAAAGGTATGTAGGAAGGAACAAGGGGCCGTCATTGATGGTCGGTATGTTTCACCGAGGTTCCTGGCCCGTTTTTTCTCAAGTGTCAGTATTGCAGATTGCAGTCTGATACTTCAGCTGTTTAGTATGGCTGTAAAGCTGATCCGGAACGGCTTTTACTAGGAGTAGCCAAAGTGCTGGGTGGGTGGCTACTTCCCACGTTCCAGGCCGGGTCTTGGCAGGCTTGAAAAGCAGTCAGCACTATCAGGTGGTGTGGATCTACCTCCATCTGACATTGAAGCTGTGGAGCCTCTGTGCTGAAGGCTGAAGACTGCAAACAGGCGTGCAGGCCGCCTGGAAGACTGCCAGTGAACTTTTCTGTGGCTGAGCATTCAGCCGGGTGTGAACTGACACCTAGGATTCCAGATGAACACTGTTTTGTTTTGCTGTGTATGAACAAGCACCAATACTGTTATGTTTTGCTGAGTGTGAATAAAACACTGAAGTTTGATTTAGAACCTGCTTCCTTGCCTCTATACTGCATCCGCTAAGCAATCTACCAGAGCAAATCCCCACTATATATATATATATATATATATAATCAAATAGAAAGCAGGACTGCACTCCAATATGTGATGAAAAAATCAAAGCAGTTTATTCACCCATGTTAGGCAAAGTTTGCGACGTTTCAGCTCTTGCGAGCCTTTCTCAAGCTTGAGAAAGGCTCGCAAGAGCTGAAACGTCGCAAACTTTGCCTAACATGGGTGAATAAACTGCTTTGATTTTTTTCATCACATATTGGAGTGCAGTCCTGCTTTCTATTTGATTATACTATTGGGGGTTGCCGTTGCCCCCCTTTTGGACATTGCACCCACTTGTCAGGTTGGTTCTCCCGTTGGACTTTCTTTTTTTATATATATATATATATATATATATATATATAATGCATAAACACCAATCGTAGATAACTCACAAAGTGAGTATGCGTACTAGGCCTGTACACCAAGTATCGACACCAAAAAAGGAGAGAAAGGCAAAGCACGACTAACAATGTATATAAACTTTATTATGGTTCCCAAAAGGGGGGGAAAACCAATAAAATACAATGACGGACAGTACAATACAATGGTGGATAAAAAGACACACAGGGTGGGAAAGGATCACAGAATGGACAACATGAAAAAATACAATGGACAAGGCCAAAGAGATACTAGATAGTTAATAAATACCCAAGTAGGGAACATATATAAATGCAGTCACAGAGTGTCATATATAGTAGTGGCAAGCTATCATCAAATAATATCACAGAAAGTTATAGCTACCAATTTAAAATTTTACTTTTACAAAATTATATTAAAAGAAGCATCATTCCAAATATTCCATGATAGTATATTTTTGTATGCCAGACAAAAAGAAGCTAAGCCCACCTCTGGAGTTAGGGTAGTGGGAGAATAATTTATAAATAATAGGTAAGACGGATATTGCACTTACGGTTAGAAGATATCCTTAAGAGATAGATGTGTTATCAGTGCGGGCTGCAGGTCGGATATCCTTATAGATACCTAGTGACTAGGCCCTTTACTTACCCCTACATGACAATAAGGTGCTAGCTCACAGTGGGCTGCTTGTTCTAAAGGACAGGATGAATCGTCCTAAAGATGACGGTAGTGAAATGTCCCATTTGGATATCTTAAGGATATCTTCTAACCGTAAGTGCAATATCCGTCTTACCTATTATTTATAAATTATTCTCCCACTACCCTAACTCCAGAGGTGGGCTTAGCTTCTTTTTGTCTGGCATACAAAAATATACTATCATGGAATATTTGGAATGATGCTTCTTTTAATATAATTTAGTAAAAGTTAAATTTTAAATTGGTAGCTATAACTTTCTGTGATAACATATATAAATGACCTCGCCAACCATGAACAAGATATTGGAGCCAGATACAGTACATAAATTTAAATTGCAAAGTGCATGAAATACAATGTACATGGACAATAAAATGAACAATATGGTAAATAGAAAATTACATGAATAAATACCAAAGTAGTGATCCAAAAAGTCCCAACGCGCGTTTCGCGTAAGCTTCCTCAGGGGGTGTATGTGCAGCAATTCAGCCGGGTGTGAACTGACACCTAGGATTCCATGACACCTAGGATTCCAGATGAACACTGTATTGTTTTGCTGTGTATGAACAAGCACCAATACTGTTATGTTTTGCTGAGTGTGAATAATTGAATGATTTAGAACCTGCTTCCTTGCCTCTGTACTGCATCCGCTAAGCAATCTACCAGAGCAAATCCCCACTATATATATATACTCAGTATTAAACAGTATAAGGGCTCGTTCATACGACCGTTGGTTTCCCGTGCCCGTGCTGTGAACCACAAATTGTGGTCTGCAACGCACGGGCACCTTCCGTGGGGCAGGTGCATGGGGATCGCAGACCCATTCACTTGAATGGGTCCGCGATTCCTCTGTTCCGCAAAAAGATAGAGCATGTTCTATCTTTTTGCGGTGCAGAGGCACAGACCAGAACCCCAGAAAGCACTCCATAGTGCTTCCGTAGTGTTCCGTTCCGTTCTTCCGTTCCACATCTCCAGATTTGCGGACCCATTGAAATTAATGGGTCCGCATCCCTGATGTGGAATGACAACGGAACGGTGCCCGTGTTTTGCGGATCCGCAAATGTGGTCCTCAATACAGGCACGGGACACCAACGGTCGTGTGAACGAGCCCTAAGTCAGTGCAAGTTAACCCTTTAACGTGAAATAAAGTGAGGAGTTGTTGACCTTGCATAGGGGAAACAGGCAAATGTCCAGACTTCAAAGTATTCCTGCTCCAGGGCACTACAGATATAACTCCAGATTAGTGCTGGATAAATTATGTAATTTATGTACACAGTTAATCCACCACAAGAATAGCAAATGCAAATCTGGAGTATAAGGCTACTTTTAAACTTGCTGTAGCCTTTTCCAGCAAAAAAACCCGTAGTGTACTGTAGTTTTTGTCCGGCCGCCTCTCGGCATGTTTGCCGTGCTGCGGCCGGACCTTTGGCCAGCCCCCATTGTAGTGAATGTGGACGGAGCGGACCTCCGGCGTCACGGTGGACTTGTGGTAGCACGGATCCGGTAACTTAATACAGGATGTAACCAGTGGCGGATCCAGAGCCTGGTCTCGGGAGAGGCACTTTCAGATTATTTTCTGTCCGCTGCCACAAAACAATGGTGCTTATAGAACAGACTACACAGTGTAGAGGTATACTGTATATGGTGTGGCACAGTGTATGCTATATGTGTATAACATAAACATATTTCACATGAAAACTTACAATTACTTGGCTTGGCCCTTGGGGATCTTGGACACCACTTCAACACTTTGGACGGGGGCTCGGTGGAGCTGATGTTGTGTTTTATCCTAATGAGAAAGATTTCATAATAAGGATTTGGAGAAGGGGCAGAGTGATAGCAGAGCAGAGAGAGGCTGGTGCTGCTACTAGGGGGTCATACCATGGGGGAGTAATAAAGCCCACCATAATGCCCCCCCAGTAGAAATAATTCTCCTTATAATGTGACATTGCAAAAAATACCCCCTTGTAATGCCCCCAGGTGAGATAATGTCCCCATAATGTGCCAGTATAAAATACCCCTATATAGTGCCCCCAGTAAATGCCCCCATAGTGCTCTTCTCCCCCCTTCCTCCTAGTGTCCCCCATAATGTACCAGTATAAAATGTTCCAGTAGATGCCCTCAGTGTCCCCCATAATTTGCAAGTATAAAATACCCCTTCTTAGTGCCCCCCGTAGATGACCCCATAGTACTCCTCTCCCCCCTTCCCCATAGTACCCACCATAATGTGTCCCAGTATAAAATTGTACTGTACAGAGCGCCCCATATAAAATACCCCTTCTTTGTAGCCTCAGAAGATGCCCCTATAGTGCCCCCAATCATGTGCCAGTATTAACAGCCCCCCCATGCCAGTATTAATAACAGCCCCCCTGTGCCAGTAATAACAGCCCCCCTGTGCCAGTAATAACAGCCCCCTGTGCCAGTAATAACAGCCCCACTGTGCCAGTAATAACAGCCCCACTGTGCCAGTAATAGCCCACCTGTGCCAGTAATAACAGCCCCCCTGTGCCAGTAATAACAGCCCCCCCTGTGCAAGTAATAACAGCCCCCCTGTGCAAGTAATAACAGCCCCCCTGTGCAAGTAATAACAGCCCCCCTGTGCCAGTAATAAGAGCCCCCCCTGTGCCAGTAATAACAGCCCCCCTGTGCCAGTATTAAAAGCCCCCCTGTGCCAGTTATAACAGCCCCCCTGTGCCAGTAATAACAGCCTCCCTGTGCCAGTATTAACAGCCCCCCTGTGCCAGTATTAACAGCCCCCCTGTGCCAGTAATAACAGCCCCCCTGTGCCAGTAATAACAACCCCCCTGTGCCAGTAATAACAGCCACCCTGTGCCAGTAATAACAGACCCCCTGTGCCAGTAATAACAGCCCCCCCTGTGCCAGTAATAACAGCCCCCCTGTGCCAGTAATAACAGCCCCCCTGTGCCAGTAATAACAGCCCCCCCTGTGACAGTAATAACAGCCCCCCCTGTGCCAGTAATAACAGCCCCCCCTGTGCAAGTAATAACAGCCCCCCTGTGCAAGTAATAAAAGCCCCCCTGTGCCAGTAATAACAGCCCCCCTGTGCCAGTAATAACAGCCCCCCTTTGCCAGTATTAACAGCCCCCCTGTGCCAGTTATAACAGCCCCCTGTGCCAGTAATAACAGCCCCCCTGTGCCAGTATTAACAGCCCCCCTGTGCCTGTATTAACAGCCCCCCTGTGCCAGTAATAACAGCCCCCCTGTGCCAGTAATAACAACCCCCCTGTGCCAGTAATAACAGCCACCCTGTGCCAGTAATAACAGCCCTCCCGTGCCAGTAATAACAGCCCCCCCTGTACCAGTAATAACAGCCCCCCTGTGCCAGTAATAACAGTAACAGCCCCCTCTGTGCCAGTAATAACAGCCCCCCGTGCCAGTAATAATACCCCCCCTGTGCCAGTAATAACAGCCCCCCGTGCAAGTAATAACAGCCCCCTTGTGCCAGTAATAACAGCCCCCCTGTGCTAGTAATAACAGCCCCCCTGTGCTAGTAATAACAGCCCCCCCCCTGTGCCAGTAATAACAGCCCCCCTGTGCCAGTAATAACAGCCCCCCTGTGCCAGTAATAACAGCCCCCCTGTGCCAGTAATAACAGCCACCCTGTGCCAATAATAACAGCCCCCCCTGTGCCAGTAATAACAGCCCCCCTGTGCCAGTAATAACAGCCCCCCATGTGCCAGTAATAACAGCCCCCCTGTGCCAGTAATAACAGCCACCCTGTGCCAGTAATAACAGCCCCCCTGTGCCAGTAATAACAGCCCCACTGTGCCAGTAATAACAGCCACCCTGTGCCAGTAATAACAGCCCCCCTGTGCTAGTAATAACAGCCCCCCCTGTGCCAGTAATAACAGCCCCCCTGTGCCAGTAATAACAGCCCCCCCTGTGCCAGTAATAACAGCTCCCCCTGTGCCAGTAATAACAGCCCCCCCTGTGCCAGTAATAACAGCCCCCCCTGTGCCAGTAATAACAGCCCCCCTGTGCCAGTAATAACAGCCCCCCCCCTGTGCAAGTAATAACAGCCCCCCTGTGCTAGTAATAACAGCCCCCCTGTGGCAGTATTAACAGCCCCCCTGTGCCAGTATTAACAGCCTCCCTGTGCCAGTATTAACAGCCCCCCTGTGCCAGTATTAACAGCCCCCCTGTGGCAGTTAAAGTATTGTATATGTAAAAAAAAACAAAAAAAACATACTTACCTCCATGTCAGCGATGCGATGCAGGCCTCTTCCGGCCTGTGTCCAGCGCTGTACGGCTCAGGCGGCGGCGCGATGACGTCATTGCGCCGCCTGCGCCGGCCTCTGATAGGCTGCCGGCCTCGTGCCTGCAGCCTATCAGAGGAAGGGAAAGGGACACGCCTCTCCCTCCCCTGCCTCAGCACAGTCATCTGTATCGCTGTCCTGAGGACGGCGATACAGATGACTATGGAGATGAGCGCTTCCACAATGGAAGCGCTCATCTCCCTGTGCCCCGCCGCCAGCCCGGGGTGGCAATTGCCCCCCCTGTATCCACCACTGGATGTATCTAAGTAATATAATGTATGTACTGTGGTGATGTGATCGCTAAAGTGAATAAGGATCCCGGAAGACGGGTATATCTCACCCAGGTTCCTCAACTGGGTGAGATAAGTAAAGTTCCAGAGTGGTGCTGGCTTCAGCAAGGCATAATTGCTGGAGCTATTTGGTTTAGTATTTAAGGGCTGGATTTTACTTGGATTGGGAGCTAGGTTGGTAAAGGGAGCTGCCAATCCACCCCTCCCATTCCAGGACAGGTTTTCCCTAGCATGATAGATCCTCAGGTGTAATCCCCTGGGATCATTACTGGCGAATAAAAGCCCATCCCAGACTGTCAGTCGGGCGCGTGGTTGCAAACAGAGGCCGGGTGAGGCTCTAGGTGTGTGGTTCCAGCCAGGCTAAGCTGAGAAACCATGAGGCAGGTGTTTTTTTTGTATTATGTTTGTTTTGCTAAGGTACCAAATAAAAGCGAAGTTTGGACCTTAAACTTGGTGTCTGGCAAAGATACTTGTGTGAATGACCCCCGGAGAAGAGCTAATTCCCCACAGTACACAGTGACCACATTGTTTATAGAAATTAATTTCTATATGTAAGAAGATGATCAAAGGTGCAGCATAGAATCATCATTTATAAAAGAGAGAGACACCGCGCTGAGCCTAATTCACCTGACCCTTATTAACCTCTGGTTCTGATCGTGTAAAACCTATCCACCTCAGTTTGAAATAGCAGGATTACCTTGGTTCTGATGTGTGGGATTAGGGGACCACCTTCTCGGGCGTTCCAGTATGCACGTTTTCTTCTGCATAGAGGCAAATAGCAGGTAGAAATAGGCTGTATGGAGTTCGCCCCGGCCCTTAGCGAAACTCCGTTTGTACTTACGCTCACGCTCACAAGGGGAGCTGGTGACGTCACCTGTTGAGCTACGGGCTGCTGTATGCACCAAGAAACCCTCCTACGCGTTTCGAGTGCTGCGGCACTCTTCGTCAGGGAATCAATCTAGTGCCTCCAGTAGCTTCCTTTTATTCTACCCGCTCATGATCTTAATTAGCTCCAGCTTCAGAAATTCGACGATAAAAATATATTTGATACGTTTAATCGAAACCAAATCAATTTCTGAGTTTAAACCATTCGGGACCAGCGTGTTCATATTAAAGATCCATTGGGTTTCTTTTTTCAACATGTTTTTAATGAAATCGCCTCCTCGTATGTCCATTTTAACTATTTGTATCCCAAAGAAGGAAGATCCATCGAATTTTCCATTATGCTTTACTGTATAGTGTCTGGACAGAGGATGCCCTTCAGATTTTTTATTTATATTATATATATGCTCACTCAATCGTTTTTTTAGTTGTCTCTTAGTGCGCCCAATATATAACTTTTCACAAGGACATTTTATTGCGTAAATGACTCCTTTGGTACTGCATGTTATATAATCCCGAATGTTATATTCAAAGGTGCCATCCTCGTTTGTTATTCGGCTCATTTTACTGGTATGTTTCTGCGATTTTTTACATACCATACATTTTTTGCAAGGAAAGAATCCTTTTAACCTCTGCTTGTCGTTTATTTTTTTGGTATTCATTATAGCCGCACATTTTTTCGTGGGTGCGATTATGTTCCCAATATTTGCTGCTTTTTTATAAACAAATGCTGGATCTTTATTAAAGAGATGTCCAATTGTCTTATCCTCCTTTAATATGTCCCAATGACGTTTTACAATATTCCTAAACGTTCGTGTTTGTGCGTTATATGGGATAATAATGGGTGGAATTTTTTCTGTGGCACTTTTTCCACCATTACGTTATTTAAAAGGATTTCCCTCTCCATGGATTTAATTTGATCTTTCTGTTCCAAGAGTTTATTCACATTATAACCCTTTGATGCAAATTTATTTTTTAATCTATCTGCTTCTTTGTCATACTCTATTAACTCAGTACAATTCCTCCTAATGCGTAAAAACTGGCTCCTAGGTATATTGTCGAGCCAACAGGGTAAATGACAGCTAGTCCTGGAGATATAAGGCCTCATGCACACGACCGTTGTTGTGTTCCGTGTCCGTTGTTCTGTTTTCCGTGATTTTCTGCGGACCCATTGACTTTCAATGGGTCCGTTGAAAACTCGGATAATGCACCGTTTGTCATCCGCGTCCGTGATCCGTGTTTCCAGTCCGTCAAAAAAATATGACCTGTCCTATTTTTTTCACAGACAACGGTTCACGGACCCATTCAAGTCAATGGGTCCGTGAAAAAACACGGATGCACACAAGATTGGCATCCGCGTCCGTGATCCGTGTCCGTTTTTTTCCTATCATTTGCAAGGCAAACTTGACTTAGATTTTTTTTTCACTTTTCATGTCTGATGATCCTCCAAAAATTAAGGGAGACACACGGAAACAAAAACGGAAACGGATCAAGGAACAACGGAACCCCGTTTTGCGGACCGTGAAAAAATACTGTCGTGTGCATGAGGCCTAACTGTTAGAGTCAGTAGGCTTTTCATACGTTTTTGTGCATATTTCTTCTCCCCTTACATAAATAGTTAAATCTAAAAAGTTTATTTCCCTTAAACCATATGTAGGAGTAAACTCCAAATAAAAATCATTTTTATTAATATCAATTAAGAACTCCTTTAAACCTATTTCTCCCCCCTCCCAAATAAAAATGACGTCATCTATGAAGCGCCGCCAGAGGACGAGGCCCGCCCGGAGCTCGTTGTTGGGGTGTATATTTTCCATCTCCCACCTCCCAACATATAAATTAGCGAACCCCGGCGCGAACCTCGTCCCCATAGCGGTCCCCCACGTCTGAAGATAAATATCATCCTTATATCTAAAAAAAAAATTTTTCTAAAATGAATGAAATACATTCCCCAATGAATTCTATCTGCGGGTTGGGCAGTTCTCCTTTTTGGTGCAAAAAATATTGTGCAGCTTTGCGGCCTTTATTATTTTCTATTACCGTGTACAGTGACTTCACGTCTAGCGTACCTATTATATAATTCTCTCTCCACTGTATTTTTTCCAAAATTTGGAGTATGTGCTTGGTGTCTTTAACCCTTTCCCGACTGCAATCTGTATATATACGTGATAGCTGCACATGCCCCGTGCAGCTATCACGTCTATAAACGTCAAGACAGTTCTTTAATCCAAGCGCTGCAAAGCGCTTGGATTAAAGCTTCTGCCCCTGCCCTGCTACTGTCACGGACAGCATACAGTTCAGTAATGTCGGCAAGGGGCCAATCAGAGTGGCCCCTTGCCGACAATCGATCCGATTGGTTAGTCTGTGCAGACTAACCAATCGGATCGCGGCAGTGGAAAAAATGCCGGTTTCAGGCTCTGATCTGCGCTCTGCAGATCACAGCCTGAAATCAGGTAGTGTCTCTGTGGCCCCCAATCTGTGCCCCCTTCCTGTGCCCCCCGATCTGTGCTCCTCCAAAACCCCCCTGTGCGCGCCTGCCCCTGATGCAGTACTTCCCCCGCCCGATCCATATTCATGTAGTCCCTCCCTGATGCGGTCCGCCCCATGCTGTCTCCCCGCCCCTCCTGCCCCAGCCTCCCTCACCCTCAAGGTTAGCCGCCGTACCCCAATAACCCCCCCCCCCCATCCAGCGCTGCCCCCGATCCTGTGCCCCCGCTGTGTGTGATGGCGGCGGCTCCATTCCTGAGCCGCCGCCATCAGCAGCGAGTGTCAGCTCTATGCTGACACTCTGCTGTAACCCCATAGATGCCGCGGTTGCAGCATCCATGGGGTCAATAGAGGGAGGGAGCTCCCTCTCTGAACCATCGGGGCTGCAGCGCTGATAGCAGCGCCCGATGGTTGCCATGGCAACCGGACGCTTTGCAAAGGCGTCCGGTTGCCATGGCAAAGGTATCCGGTGCTGCCACCTACAGGGCATCTAATAGTATTATACTTTGCAATGCAAGAGCATTGCAAAGTATAGTACAGCCATCAGCCCCATTGGATCTTCATGATCCAAGAGGGACTTGATAAAAAATGAAAGTGAAAATAATAAAAATGAAAAATAAATAAATAAATAAAAATGTAAATTAAAAAAAGAAATTGCCTTTTCCTATAAAAAAAATGAAAAAATAAAATACACATATTAGGTGTCACCGCGTCCGTAACGACCGTCTCTATAAATATATCACATGATAGACCCAGTCCGATAAACACTATTAAAAAAAAAAAAAAAAAACTGTGCCAAAAAAAGCTATTTTTGTCTCCTTACATCACAAATAGTGCAACAGCAAGCGATAAAAAAGGCTTATGACCCCCAAAATAGTACCAATTAAACCGTCACCTCATCCCGCAAAACATGATACCCTATTTAGGACAATCGCCCCAAAAATATAAAAGCTATGGCTCTCAGACTATGGAGACACTAAAACATTTTTTTTTTGGTTTCAGAAATGCTATTATTGTGTAAAACTTAAATAAATAAGAAAAAGTATACATATTAGGTATTGCCACGTCCGTAACGATCTTCTCTATAAAAATATCACATGACCTAACTCCTCAGATGAACGCTGTAAAAATAAATAAATGAAAGCTGTTCCAAAACAGCCAATTTTTTGGTCACCTTGCCCTATAAAGTGTAATAATGAATGATCAAAAAATCCTATGTACCCAAAAATGGTACCAATTAAAACCTCAACACTTTCTGCAAAAAACGAGCCCTTGCACAAGACGATCGGCAGAAAAATAAAAAACATATGGCGTTCAGAAAACCAATCCAGCAAAATCTGCCTTCCAAAAACCGTATGGCATTCCTTTCCTTCTGCGCCCTGCCGTGTGCCCGTACAGCAGTTTACGACCACATGTGGGGTGTTTCTGTAAACCGCGGAATCAGGGTAATAAATATTGAGTTTTGTTTGGCTGTTAACCCTCAATGTGTTAAATAAAAAAATGCAATAAAATGGAAAATCTGCAAAAAATGTGAAATTTAGAAATTTCATCTCCATTTTCCTTTAATTCTTGTGGAACACCTAAAGTTTGTAAAATCAGTTTTGAGTAACTTGAGGGGTGTAGTTTCTGCAATGGGGTCATTTATGGGGGTATCCACTATGTAGGCCCCACAAAGTGACTTCAGACCTGAACTGGTCCTTATAAAGTGGGTTTTGTAAATTTTCTTAAAAATTTTAAGAATTGCTTCTAAACTTCTAAGCCTTCTAACGTCCTAAAAAAATAAAATGACATTTCCAAAATGATGCCAACATAAAGTAGACATATGGGAAATGTTAAGTAATAAATATTTTATTAGGTATGACTTTCTGTTTTAGAAGCAGAGAAATAGAAATTTGGAAAATTGTGAATTTTTCAAAATTTTGGGTACATTTTGGATTTTTTCATAAATAAAGGTGAAATATATTGACTCAAATATATGACTATCATGAAGTACAATATGTCACGAGAAAACAATCTCAGAATGGTTTGGATAAGTAAAAGTGTTCCAAAGCTATTACCACATAAAGTGACGCATGTCAGATTTGTAAATTTTGACCTGGACATTAGGGCATCAATGACCCTTGGTCATGAAAGGGTTAAGATAGGTGGGTAGGGACTGCGCACAAGGTTGTAAATATTGATCAACGTATTTGGATAGTGCACTAGTTAGGCACTCCACCCCAGATACTATAGGCCTACCAGGAGGCCTATTGGCATCTTTATGATGTGTGTAACCCTTTCATAATAGCTATTGCGGAGCTGTTTTTTACACTGCTGCTTAAACACTGTAATCAGCGCCGGTGGTATATCTTTGTATTGCTATGTTTAGCAGCATAGAATCAGTTCATTCCATTGTCATTTAGTTTTTTATATATCTCTTGAAGACCTCTGATATCAGTTGAGAAGGACCAATACTGGGTGCACATATCATGCCTCTGAAATCTGTGCAGCAAGAGTCAAAATAAGGAGACAGCGTTCCGGAAACAGTGAGCCGCCGCAGAGGATGGGATGTTAGTGAGAACTATGGATCTGATCTTTAAGCACATGTCAGAATTCACACATCTGAGCTTGTGTGTATGTTCTGGATAGAATAGAGAGAATAAGTACTGTATGTAGATGTCATATCAAATGGATGAGATGTATCTCCCCTCATCAGATTGACTGCCCACTACTCACTGAAAACACACAGGACACTTCCTGAGGGGATTATTAACTACTATAATAATGCCCCCTATGTGCAAGAAAATAGCAACTATAATTCTGATCCAGTGTACAATAATATAGCTAGTATACTATTTCTCCCTATGTACAATAATATAACCACTATAATACTGTCCCTTATGTACAAGAATATACAGTAACTACTATAATACTGTCTTCTATGTACAAGAATATATCTACCATAATGAAGTTCCCTGTACAAGAATATAACTACTATAATACTGCCTCCCATGTACAAAAATATAACTTCTATAATACTGCTTCCTATGTACAAGAATATACCTACTATAATACTGCTTCCTATTTAGGCCTCTTGCACACGAACAGTTTTTTTCCCCGTTTACGTTCTGTTTTTTGCGTTCCGTATACTGACCGTATATGGAACCATTCATTTCAATGGATCCGCAAAAAAAACGGAAGGTACTCCGCATGCCTTCCATTTCCGTATTTCCGTTCCGTTCAAAGATAGAACATGTCCTATTATTGTCCGCATAACGGACAAGGATAGGACTGTTCTATTAGGGGCCAGATATTCCGTTCCGCAAAAAACGGAATGCACACGGATGTCATCCGTATTTTTTGCAGATCCGTTTTTTGTGGACCGCAAAATACTGCAAAAGCCATACGGTCGTGTGAAGGAGGCCTTACAAGAATCTAACTACTATAATACTGTTTTCTATATACAAGAATCTAACTACGATAATGCTGCTTTCTATGTACAAGAATATACCTACTATAATACTGCCCCTATGTACAAGAATATAACTATTATAATACTGCTTATTTACAAAAATATAACTACTATAATACTGCCTTTATGGACAAGAATATAACTGCTATAATACTGTCATTATGTACAAGAATATAACTATTATAATACTGTCTCCCATGTATAAAAATATAATTACTATAATGCTGTCCTCTATGTACAAGAATAGAACGAATATAATACTGTCCCCTATGTACTGTACACGAATATATCTAATATTATTCTTATATAGTAGTTATAAGAATATAACTACTATAATACTGCTTCTGTGTACAAGAATATAACTGCTATAATACTGTCCTCTATGTACAATAATATAATTACTGTAATACTGGCCCATATGTAAAGAAGATAGCTACTATAATACTGCCTTCTATGTACAAGAATATAACTATGTAATACTGCCCAATATGTTTAATAATGTAACTATTATTATACTGCCAGCTATGTACTAGATTATAAGTGCATTATAAGTGCTATAATACTGGGACATACACTTTCAAGACTGGCAAAGTGCTACACATTGGGTTTCCGTCTTGTACTAGTTGGACATGGCATACTGTTGGGGTATTTTTTATTTTTTAAATATCTCCCAAACGATCCCCTATTGTTTTGCAAACATGTCCCCTTCACAACATCTGCAGCACATGTACAGAAGATGTCGGATATTTAAAGATGGTGCCACTCAGGAGCTGAACAGGCACCATAGCCAATGGGTGTCTGCTGTTTTACACAGCAGGCACCTGGTTGGCAGTGTACTCCAATCACAGATTTTTAACCCCTCAGACCTTGGGTCATCTGCAAAGTTTGGTTTGTTATGTAATATTTGTAATGTTATGTCATGTATGCACTATACACTGGCAGGTGAGGTATGGTTGGCATCAGGAATGGGGTTAACCACCCTATTGCTCCTCTCTTGGTAGGAGTGGGCTGGTCCTACTTCCTGCCAGATGAAGGAAATCTTAGCTAGGACAGTGAGGAGTCAGGAAGCATGTTTCATTGCTCCTGCTTCTAGGGTCTTAGGAACTAAAGAATTACTTCATCTGGGAGACTACTACTCCAGAGAAACTTCAAAGACAAAACTACAGGTATTCTGCAAAGCTACAGCATCACGGACAGCAGAGTGACCAGCAACCATAGCTATGCAGACATTGCTGCAGGTGAGGGACTATGGCATGAATACCCTTCACCTAGATCATATCCAGACCAGGCCAACTCAAAAAAGCCTGTATTTTTTCCAAGAAGTGGACACCTACAACCACAAGTGTCATCTTACAGCTGATAGCCCAAGTTAAGGAGAGTGCAATATAGCACCAGAGGTGCCATTACCAGCTACTTAGCCATCCACCATACCCCATAATCTGGGGAGAGAAATTTATACAACTACTGATGGATGTACGACAACTCTAATTTTGCACAAGTAAAGAGAGACTAAAAGTAAAGGTTACAAAAGTAAAAGAGTGGCCACATCACTGCTAAAGCCAGTCATTACCTGGAGTGGTCTATGCGACCATGCCCATAGCCAGCTGCATGTAAATAGTTCTGGAATTGGAAGATGGAGGGAGCACAGACCACCGGAGTGGTGTGGAATAGGTATGTATGAATCTTCTGTTTTACAGGCTTTGCTGCAGGAATTTGTTAAGAAAACCACTTTAAAGAGGACCTTTCACCTGGATATCCTTAATCTAATTATTATCCTACCTTAGGCCGTATAGTGTATTACTGTAGTGCAGCGGCGGCATGAAGCGCACGGCGTCATAGCAACCAATGACGCCGTGCGCTCCTGCTCTAAACAGGAATCCAGCCCGGCATACCAAGGACCGCTCTCGGCCGCGGAGCACGGCCGTGTGCATTCGGCCTTATAGTGTGGCCTCCACTGATGTCTTGGCACTTGTTTTTTTGTTCTAAAGTTCGTCCGCTGTAGTCCCCGTATCTTTTGGCGCCTCATATGCTAATGAGGCGACTCGGTTATACTAGGCGTGGGCTTGTATTTCTTCTGGGCGCAGTTATCTTCTCCCTGGCTGCGAGCACATCCAATCAGAGAGCCCCACTCTTAGCCAGGGAGAAGGAGCTGCGATTCTCGCGAGAACTTGAACTCCTTCTCCCTGGCTAAGAGCGCTCTGATTGGATGCGCTCGCAGCCAGGGAGAAGATAACCGCGCCCAGGAGAAATACAAGTCCACTCCTAGTATAACCAATTTGTCTCATTAGCATATGAGGCGCTAAACGATACGGGGACCACAGCGGACGAACGGAGGGGTTCTTTAGAAAAAAAAGTGCCAAGACATCAGTGGGGGCTGCACTATAAGGTAGGATAATAATTAGATTAAGGATATCCAGGTAAATGGTCCTCTTTAAGGGGTTAAAGCATTTAGGGCTCCATAATACCATGGTGTTACATGGAGTGCTGCCCTCCCCCCCTCTCTCTCTGCATATAATAATCTTATATCCACTCTACATAAATTGCCCAGAAAATTAATATATTAGGTCTGTTATTTAAAGGGCCGGTAATTTTTTTTTCTCCCTTGGTCTAATAATAAAATGTGTCTGTGATTGTGGATGATAATTGTATTTTCTGTACACAGAAGAAATTGCGCTGGAGCAATATATTATTTTGTGCCTTGTATAGAATATTACCTGTAATTGGGCACAGTATAATGATTGTGTGCGTGAGCGCGGTGCGTGGGGTAAATCCTATGTAAAGTATAGATTTTACCATCCTCAGCACCCGCACTGCACATTGATTTAAATGTTGTTTTTGCAGATAAAAGCGTCTAAATACATTGTGGAAAGAAAGTGAAAATCATAACTAAAATATTACATGATTATGAGTCCGGCTAAGTGTTACTTAGAGTGGGGAGGTGGCTCTAAGTGGCTCTCGAATGCGTCTCCGTGCTGCGTGGTTCTGCCCATTTCAATTAATGTGGATTCAAAAGCAGAATGATTGAGAAGATTGGGCTTAAAATTCTCACATTTTTCTCTTTCACCACTAAAAATTATTTATTGTTTGAGTGACATTCCTAAAAGCAGCAATTTTTTTTTTACAATGGCTCAGATTATTCTGTAGCTGGAAGGAGCCACCGCCACTATGATTTCTTATTTGATGATTGTGGGTTAAGAATTATTAGTCTACCAACAAGAACGGCTGCTATCTTTACAGGAAAAAATCAGTTTGATCCTTTACTGGAAGATTCATGTAATAGAATTATCCAACATACTGGTGACATCACTGAGCTAGTTTGCATATGTTTAAAAAGGGGCTGATGGGAGTTTACCTAACTTTTCTTTGAGCTGGATGAAGCAAAAACTATTTAATACACTGACCATATCAATTCATCTCGGTTTCACTGCTGAAAGTCATTGTTAGGCCTCATGCACATGGCCGTTGTTTGGGCCACATCCGAGCCACCGTTTTTGCGGCTCGGATGCGGACCCATTCACTTCAATGGGGCCGCAAAAGATGCAGAAAGCACTCCGTGTGCTGTCCGCATCCGTTGCTCTGTTCCGTGGCCCCGCATAAAAAAAATAGAACATGTTCTATTCTTGTCCGTTTTGCGGACAAGAATAGGCATTTCTACAATGGGCGTTCCGTTCCACAAATTGCGTAAGGCACACGGGCGGCTTCCGTTTTTTGCGGATCCGCGGTTTGCGGACCGCAAAAAACTGAATGGTCGTGTGCATGAGGCCTTATGGTGACGTTTCACCCATAATGACACATTTCATCCATATCACCTTAGGGGACAATGATTAGCTACCAGCAGGGTTGGTCTGACTTACCAGCTGGTAGATAGAATAATTTCCTCTGATGGGCATTGACACTGGCCACATCACATGACATGTTGCCATTTTATACATGTGAACATGGGGAGGGGGGTCACAATGCGCGATTCAAGACATCCAACTTGTCACGAGTTGGAGGTCCCAGGAGAGACCACCGTGTTGTCAAGCAATAAACAAATGGAAATCAGGTACAGACACACAAGAGTTTATTGCACAAACAAAAACCAGGGAAGGCAGAACAGACAAAACATGAGCTCTATGTACCGTCAGCACAGTGGGAGAAAACCCCCACTGCGCCACTGTCTAGTAATACTCCAGAGGGGCGTGACTATGCAACTCCTGGTATTCACTAGGGCCCCAGATGGTAGGGTTAGACTTTGCAGCAGGAAGTTGCCAGGGTCCACTCCAGAGCGTGAACTAGACAGTGACAGCAAGAACGAATGGACAACAGGTACCAGAAGGTACCGACGGCACATAGGCAAACATAACATAGACAGGCAAATACAAACAGGGCAACTAATAACACAAGCAGGAGTACATAGCAAGGAAACAGGAGTGGCAATGAGAAGAGAAGGACTTGATCCACCAGTAGTAAACTGCATGGCCTTGCTCATGGCACTCTGCTGCAAAGAAAGGTGCAGCAAGGGCTTGCTGAACAGAGACATATAAATACACACAAGGTAACAAACATAACTGGCAGAACAGATAACAAAACACAGGGAAATGGACAGGAAGGAGGACGTCAATAAACAAGTAGGAAACCCACAGAGCACAGACAGACAGACAGGGATCCCATGGGTCAGCAGCATGGGGGAGTGAGTACAAACGAACGAGCAAGGACGGAAGGTCACAGCCAGAGATAACGACTGTGACACAACTTCTTAAAGTGTTTTTCTTCACTCCAGTAGATCTGAATGGTAAATGGGACCCCTGTGGTTGCCCCACTCTTCAGAACTGGATTTTCTGAGAGTAGAGTGCCATGCATAGAATGCCTCCAATAGGGTTCCCTTGCAAACTTCACCAGTGTGCCCTTTACTCATCTGTTTGCCCAGTGTTTTTGTTCAGTCCCCATTTACTGAAACCATTTTTTTTTCATCCACTCAACCCCTGGAATCTAATGCTCTCTTACTCTCCTTTTTTGACCCTCATCAGAATGAAAAAAAGTGGCTTTAAAGAGTCACTGTACTTTCACACAATTTCATTTAATAGAGAATGTTGTAACTAGCAAATTTCTAAATCACTTAAAGGGGTTGTCTGGGAATTAAGAAAATGAAAATGCTTAAATATTAATTTATGATAAATATATTCCCAAATACCTTTCATTAGTTATAATGGCTCGTTTTCTCTAGTGAGCAATTACTAGGAGAAATAAAATGGCTGCCATCCTATTAGTGCACACAAAACCTGTCCTAATCACACAGCAGGACAAGTTACTTCAGAACACTGCGCTAAAGAGCTGCCTCATCCTCCTTTCTGCTATGTTTGTCAGTATACAGCTGATAAGATCTTCAGCTTAATCTCTGTAAGAATGGAGTTCATGAGTAGACATGAAGTATAGAGGGGAGGGTGTGGATATTGAGCAGCAGCTATTATATGCAGTCTCCATTACCACTGTTTGTCCTGTCTGTACTTCATATCTCTTCATGAACTCCAATCCTACAGAGATTCAGCTGAAGATCTTATCATCTGTATTCAGGATCATAACCCCTGACAGCTAGAGCAGAGATGGGGCAGCTCTTTAGCTTACTGATGTGAAGTAACTTGTCCTGCTATGTGATTAGGACTGATTTTGTGTGTATTAACAGGACGGCGGTGATTTTGGTTTCCCTGATCATTACTCCCTAGACAACATGAGCCATTATAAATAATGAAAGGTATTTGGGAATATATTTGTTATAAAGTAATATTTAAGTATTTTCATTGTCTTAATTCCTGGAGAACCCCTTTAATTTAGAAAACATGCCTGCAGCCACCTTAAAAAAAGCCGTAGTTATGGGATCTCACTTCCACCAAAATTGCAGTCCACTGCTTGTTGTCACGCAAGATCTGTCCATGGTAACAGAGACTCAGTAGACAAAGTGGGTTTGTGTCACAGCTAGCTGAGATCATGAGCCTGATAAAACAACAGTTTCTAGACCGTTTTCGAACATCATAGGATGCTTCTGCCTTTCTGTAAGTGTGATTTATCCTTCCTTATCTGTTCTGTGAGTGCCAGAGATGAAAACAAACACAGTGAGAGGTACGGGAAAGGAAGTCAAAGCAGTAAAGTGTTGGAAGAAGGAAATGCCCACTGCTTCTGAGTAAAATGCATCTATCTGTACAGCTGAAACATGGAATAATATGTCTGAAAAAAACAATAGGGAAACCCAAGCATAACTGTTCCTTCACATTTGTGATGGTACAATGAAGCATAGCCATTATGCAAACTTTTATTTAAACCTCAGGTATACTTTAAGATCTGCTCCACCTTCGGTGATGAGAGACATCTACATTAATAGACTATGGTTATATGCAGCAGACAGAATATATTAACAGGGTTATCCCACAAATTCAAGAGAATGGGATGACTAGTTGTAATTACACTGCGCCTACTCTGTAAGTGAGATGATACACAGTGCAATTTCAAAGAGGCAGCAGCACTTGTATGAGCACCGCCTCATCTTCAAACAACTGTCATGAAGGTGCCCATATCTTGCCCATATATTGATGACCTATCCTGAGGTCCTTGCTGGTACAACCCCCTTAAAAACACAGCTATTAAACGGGTTGTCCCATGAAAAATTGTTTTTTCGTTCCCTTTCAAATCAGCACCTGGATCTGAATACTTTTGTGTTTACATGCAATACAAAATTAACATAGCCCCTGAGTTAAATCAATAAAATATATCTGTGTAGCGGCATCTGCTGTTTCTTTGTCCTGCTCACTGAGATGGCCGCACATGCTCTGTTTCATCCTTCAACTGCCTCCTTAGCTGTGATAGGGAGAGAGCTCGAGCAGGAAAGGCACGACCCCTTAACTGCAGCAGAAAAGGCACTCCCCTTGAACGGTCAGCTTGATGTAAATCTAGCAGAGCAATGAATGTGGAGATCCCTGGATCCATGTGAGGTACAGGGCTGGTTAGAAAGAGATTTTCATGTACTATATGATGTCTGATTTTCATTTTTTACATTTGTAGTAGGAGCTAAGCGAGGAACAGAAGAGGCATGTACGTACTGCCCTGACCTATCTGGCTGGAGTGTCCCCGGAGCCAGAGATGAGGTAAGGCCTAAATAAGTGGGCCACCCAAGGAGGAGTAAATGAGAAAAGGGCCGGGAGGGAGGGGCATGAAACGGGTGCCCTCCTGCTTGGACTGAACGGTATAAATAGGGGAGGGAGCTCATCCCACAACTACAGGCTGCACACAGCCTTAACTATTTGTAGTAGGAGCTAAGCGCGGAACAGAAGAGGCATGCCTACGTACTGCCCTGACCTATCTGGCTGGAGTGTGCCCGGAGCCAGAGACGAGGTAAGGCCTAAATAAGTGGGCAAAAGATGAGGACTGGCACAGTGTAGGGTGCAATAGATTTATTGAGCAGTATGAGACCTATAAAGCTAATGAACAAAAGGCTCTGGCGATTTCGACCTGTGGATTGGGAATGTACCCTGCGTAGCATGACGATCACCAACGACACATCTTGCGGATGACATGCGCCGGCACCTGATGACTGGATGCTGCGGAAGGAGTGCCCGGTGTCGTGCTAGGGTTGTACCCCAACCCTGCTGCCAGCGTGCGGATGTTGGAGACGAACAGGGCAGAAGAAAGGGGCCTACCGTTTATCGGGAGCAACGGGTCATCTAGCGCGGGCGACTGAAGTGAGGCCAGAAGCTCCTTGAGCACCTTGATAGGACACCAACAATTGGACGTGGGGAAGAACTCTACCTCGGTGGGAGGACCTGCCTGATTAGTCTTGGTAGATGGGATGGACAGTATGAAATGGTCTGAATGCCAGGCAAGATGCCGCCTGAGCAGGGTTGCTCGGTTGACTGCGCAGCAGGTGAACTCCCCAGGCCTAAGAAATCCATAGAAACCCAGGTACATGGCCGCTTTGGTGATAATGCTTGCTGAGTGCCCAAAAGGGAGACCGTCTAGGGCTACGGACAATCTGCGGAATAGCTCGCCTGAGACTGGTTGCCTGCGCACCTGGACCGCCGTGCTGACCTTCTGAATGCCCCTAAGGGTGGCTTTGATGGCCTGATTAGAAAAAATGGATTTGGCAGAGGGGTCACCGAGCATCCGATGGTGCTGAATGCCGGCCAAATATAGTTTGATGGTGTTTAATGACAGGTGGCGGTGGGAGTGGCAATGGGCTATAAATGCCATAATAAATGTGACCTCGTCCACCTTCCCCCGTGGATGGGTGTCAATGAACTGCCTATAGACTTTGAACCCGGCGTCATAATTCCTGGAGGTGTTGGCGGCTCGAGAAAGCTGGACCAATGTCCGGGCGGATGCTATCAGGGGCCCTAGTCCAACAGGAGGGAGCTGAATGGCGGAGCTGGAATACCGACGGGGTCTGCCTCTGGAAGTTCCTGAAAGAAGATATCGTAATTAAAACGAGACAGGGTGTCGGCCGCCACGTTCTGTGCCCCCTGAATATGGAACGTGAAAATATGAAAGTTAAACGTTAGAGACAGCCAAACAAGCCTACGCAGTAGGGACATGATTTTGAGAGACTTGGCCCTCCCTTTAGAGATAACTTCTACCAGTACCTGACTGTCCGTCCTGAAGATTACTGATTTGTTAGCCCAGAGAGGACCCCACACCTGGGTGGCCGCCACTATTGGGTACAACTCCAATAGTGGGGATGATTTCATGGACCCGGCCTCGGATGTGAGTTCCACCGGCCAACTGCCGACCAACCACTGCGGATGGAAGATGGCCGCGAACCCGCGGAAGGCCGTGGCGTCGGTGAACACCGTGGGGGACGCGGCATCCGGGGATGGCACGAACAAGGAAATGCCATTCCACCCGGCCAGAAAAGCCTGCCACATCTGGAGATCTGCCATGACATGCCTGTCCAGTTGGACGGTGGAGTCCTGGTCCGGAGCTGCCGGGAGGAGACTGAGGAGCCGGGAAGTGAAGGACCTGCCCTGGGGCATGATCTTAAATGCACAATTGAGGAACCCTAACAGGGACTGGAGCTCCCGCTTGGACAGGACCCTGGAAGACGCCGCGGAGGAAACGGCGGCCTGGATCTTAGCCAGCTTGGCCGCGGGGAGGCTGGCCTCCATGCGGACTGAATCCAGGATGATGCCCAAGAAGGTAACCCTGGTGCCTGGACCCTCCGTCTTGGCAGACGCCACGGGGACCTTGAGGCTGGTGAACAGCTGGAGCAAGCTTGCCAACCCCGAGGGGGAGCCCTGGGGCCTCTCGATGATCAGGAAGTAATCTAGGTAATGGATGACCATGTCCAGATCTCCGTGATGAACTAGGATCCAATGCAGCGCGCAAGCGAACCTGTCAAACAGGCACGGGCTGCTTTTGGAACCAAAGGTGAGCCGGTTGGCAAAATAGTACCCGTCCGCCCAATGCAGACCGTAGTACTTCCATAACTGGGGAAGGACGGGGAGCAACTTGAAGGCGTCCGCTATGTCGGCCTTGGCCAACCAAGCCCTTTCCCCGGCCAGCAGGACGTACTGGATGGCCTCATCGATGGACGTGTATGTCATGGAAAACTCCTCTGATGGGATCAAGGAGTTGAGGCTGGGGATAGGTGACATGTGTGCAGCCGATAAATCATAAATTAAGCGCCTTTTATTGGAGGACTGCTTGGAGACCAGACCAATTGGGTTCACCCTCCAAGTGGCGAAGGGGATGGACTTGAACGGGCCCATCAGGAACCCCCTCCGGACCTCGTCCTGCAATAAGGTGGCTACTGCCGCCGGATCTTGGGTAGCCGACTGCAGGTTCCTTCCCTCCCAGGAAACTTGAGGGAGGGTAATGAAACCCGTGTGAAAACCCCTCCGGCGAGAAGGAACTGGACTAACTGCCGATCGGGATGGTCCTGCAATAGGACGCCCAAGAGCTCGATGTCGGCCAGTCATAGGTTCTTGTGTTGTCTTTTCGGGCAGCTGGGACGGGGATGGGCCCTGAAACAGAGGGAGCAGATGAGCAGCGCTCGGCAGCTATTGAAACCGCAACCCCCAGCGTTGAAGTTATTGCACACCTGTCTCTGCCCCAAATACGTGATGGGCCTACCCAGCTTATCAGTGGAAGCCTGGAACCGCTGGGCGCTGGAGGGGCCTGGCAGGGAACCCTCCCGGGCCAGGGTGGGAAGGTTTGGACACCAGTCAGCGGTATGCTGGATGGACTGACAGGCCACGCACGTGGGAGCCCGTAACCCCGCGAAATGACGACAGAACAGCTCCATTTCTAGATTCGCCCAGTCCGTGATGAATTGAAACTGGGTGAGGGAGGGGCTGCCTTGGCCGAGAATGACCGGTGGTAATCATAAAAGTTGGTTCCACCGTACTTGTACCCCAAGTCGGTGACCCGGTATAAGTACGAGTCCAGTTCCTCACGTCTGTGTGGCTGGACGGCGCAGATGGTGTCCCGGTAGAGGCTGAAAGCTAGGACAAACTCTGGAATTGATAGCTTACGGTTCAGGCGGGCGTCCTTGGCCCTGAGAACTACTGAGACTTCTCCGCAATTTATTATTTTATTCTCTGACACGTCCTGAGACGCGATGAGAATGGACGCCAAGTTGACATCCCTCCCCGCCAGGATATCCCTTTTTAAATTTTCCGGGATGAAGTGCGAGGGAGCAATCTGGTGGCTGGCACGGACCGTACCTGGTGCCGTGTCCTGGGAAGTTGAAGGAATGGCAGGATGGCGGTGCCGCCGGAGACCGGAACTCCAATTCCCCCATTCTGGCCTGAATATCAGCCACCGAACCAGCCAGACTGCCAATGGTAGACTGCAACTGCAGCAGGGACAGCTGGATGGAAGAGACAGACAGCTGGTCATTGGAACCCTCCGGCTCCGTCATCAGGAGACGGTAGAGCTCCGCCTTCCTTGCAGATGCGGGATGCCGGATTCCCCTCCTGTTAAGCTCTGCGACAAGTTTTGGGATGGTCCAGCTACGCACGCATGGGTTACTGGCGCGCCCCGACACCGAAGACCCGGGTAAGGACAGGTTATCGTCTGATTCAGGAGCTTGAGACATCTTACACAGCATAAAAGAGGTAAGCAAATATAAACGTGATTAAAAGCTGCTCCCCCCCCCCCCCCCCCTCAGAAATTTTTATTTTTTTTTATTTTTTATCCGAACGACTGGGCGAGAGCAACGGGGGAACGGAAATGAACACGGAGAAGGGAGGGTCGCCACCTACCCGAATTTAACGGACCACGCTACCAATATCACCGGTGAAGCTGAAGACCTAAGAATGGAAGCTCGCGATGAAGCAAGCTCTGTGCTGCGACGGGGCGCAACAGCAGCCACTCGGCTGGACCTTACCTGAATTTGCACAGGGGAGCGACCGGACACGTAGGAGCCAGGCGACACGATAGAGGCTGGTTTGAAGTTCCGGTGGCCTGAGGCTCTGTTTACGTGGAGAAATAAGCTGTGTTGGTACGAGACTCGGGGAGAGGTGTGAATAATAGGCACTGACATGAAGTGACGGAGGAATCTGGGAGAATCAAGACACCTGAGCGAATCAGGGAATACATGATACCTGAGCGATTCAGGGAATACATGACACCTGAGCGATTCAGGGAATACATGACACCTGAGCGATTCAGGGAATACATGACACCTGAGCGATTCAGGGAATACATGACACCTGAGCGATTCAGGGAATACATGACACCTGAGTGATACAAGAAATATATGACACCTAAATGAACCTGGAAAAGAAAACACGTAATACTTGAGCGAATCAGGGAACCTATGATACCTAAGAGAATCAGGAGAAATACACGTGACACCTGAGCGATTCAGGGAATACATGACACCTGAGCGATTCAGGGAATACATGACACCTAAGTGAACCTGGAAAAGAAAAACACGTAATACTTGAGCGACTCAAGTAGCCTATGACACCTAAGAGAATCAGGAAAAATACACGTGACACCTGAGCGATTCAGGGAATACATGACGCCAGAGCGTTACAGGAATAACATTGTACCTGAGCGATTCAGGAGAACGTGACACTTGCGCGACTAGGGAATACAGGGAGTACATATGCATGAGCGATTCAGGGAATACATGCCCTTGCGTAACCCGAGGAACACATGACATCTGAGCGAATCAGTGGATGCCAGCCACCTTGTGAAAATGGAATAACCAAAATACTAGGGCCGAACAGGGAAACATGCCACCTGCGTGACCCGTAGAAACGCCTGCCCTATGACAACACCAACATGAGAGAAAAAAAAAAAAATGTTTGCCCTTTTTTTTTTTTCTACCAGCAGTGCGGGGGTTAAGGGCAGCAGCTGCCAGGCAGACAACACCAGCCGCTGACCCGCAGGGTTTGGAGAAGCGGCGCCTGCTGACAGAGGTCTTGCCCGGCCGCAGCTGCCAGCCCCGCCGCCATCAGGCTTCCTGGACCAGCCTGACCCCCGCACTAACCCCTGGGGTGACAGGGAACGGCTGGGAATCTAATGGAATCGGCCAGCTGTGGAGCCCCTGCCCAGGACCCCACTGGAGCCCGGATCGGCCAGCAAGGAGTCCCATTCACCGCCCGAGGCCAGCCGGCCCTGGATGGTGCCGCGGCGCTGGATGCCGCCCCTGTGACCGCTGACCCCGCCCCCCGGTAGCGACGTCTGCGCTGGCGGTGCCCGAGTACCTGGAGGGGGAGGCGACAGGTGATGCCGTGCGTGGCCGGCGACCGGAACCCCTGCGCGAGGCCCGGATGCCTACCTCGGGGCTGCAGGGAGCGTCCTGACAGGAGGTAGACGGGCAGGGGGAGAAGCGCCTGTAGCCGAAGGTAGGCCGCGACCGCATGGATGTGCCGAAGCACCAACTTACCGCTGGCGACGCGCTCTGGGACACACGGAAGACTCGGAACCGGAAGTGGCGTCACGGATCATCAGAGGTGAGAACCAAGCATGAAACGGGCGCCCTCCTGCTTGGACTGAACGGTATAAATAGGGGAGGGAGCTCCTCCCACAACTACAGGCTGCACACAGCCTTAACTATTAGCCATAGGATAACCCCTTTAATACACTAAAATATGTTTATTTGTGAACTTAGAAATGATCTTTGTGCAGTGCAACAAGTGAATATCTTTAGCAGCCCTGATTGTAACACACAGTACACTAACTGCCCCTATGCTATCCCTATAGAAAAAAAAAAACTGACTTTCTATAGTAATTCAATCTAACTAAATATATTTTCTTCACAATTCCTACACTGTCCCTGCAAGACTTTGGATTAGTTTGGAAGAATTTTTATCAAATTCATGATGAATCCGATTAGTTTAGAATCGATTCACTTCTCTCTAGTAGGGATGAATGAATGAATGAATGAAAGGTGTCTGTACTACTTCACCTGCTTTACTGTGAGACACTACACCGGCACTGAGGAGACTGGGAGACAGCGGGGAAGCTACTGAGAATGTAGCAGACGGGCTCAAATAATTTTGTACAAAACGATTTGCCAAGCATCTCTAACTTATTAGTATAGCATTTGCAATTATGATGCAATTTTGGACTTTATTTGGTTTGCAGTGAGCTGTTGCATTGCATGTTTTGTTTAACACTACTGAGAATGTAGGTCCATCACCGAATGGAAGAGAAGGTGGACCAGAAGGATAAACAGCCGTGCTGCCACCAAAGAGAAAAATGTACATGAAAAAAACTATATTTTTATTGCATGTATATTGCAAAAACAATCATTCATTTAAAAAGCTCTATTCATTACATAGTAGTACATTTTGTGTGATAACCCCTCTAAAATGACTGTATGAGATTACACCCTTGATCCAATATACTATTTAAAAAATTGCACAGAATTATAAAATCATGGCTACTTGAAGTGAATGGGGCTGTGTTGCAATAGCACAACCAACCTGTACACAGATCTTAAAAAAAAGCAGCCATGGTTTTCTTATTCTATGCAACCCTGTTAAATAATAAATTGGGTCAAGGGTCTACAGCCAGACCCTAAACCCATATAGTATGTCCACCTCCAAGTCGTATGTTGCGTCATCATAAAAGACATCTTCTACAACACAAACCACTCCTAGTGCTTCTGCAAACTGATGGACCCAACTGGAGAAGTAGCAAAAATGTTTTTCTTTGTCTTTTGTGAACTCTAGGGGGAGCCATTGGCCAATACTCTTCCTTCTCTCGCCAACCCCCCCTCTAAATTCTGGTTACGGCTCATCTACCCTTTAACAGACACAGCGAATGTAGGGTTACAATTCAACAGTCTAGAAAGCCACTCATGAGAAAAAAAACTGTGTATGTTCTGCTTTGGAGTGCCGCAGCTTTATCATGAATGTTTCTTTTAATACAAAGGGATTGGTGCCCAGGGGTGGCTTGACTTAAAGCACTTCTGGTCTGCAGGAAAATGCACTTAGCTGACAAAAGTTCTATATGTAGGAAAATAGGTATGCGTGGAGTGAAAACTATGTAACTGCCAGTCCTGACAGCAAATTATCTGCTCATGAAGAATTCACGTATACAATTACTCTGCAGTGTTTTATCTGGGAGGGTTGATGTGTTTTTATTTCCTGGTACACTGTAGACCTAAAAACAGCCCCCTGACACAGGCATCTGGAAATTATTGACATTTAGAAGCGTGCACCCACATTCTGTGTAGGGGTCATAAGCAGTCATCTCTGCTATTGTTACCTGTGACGGTCACCATGTTGGCAATAGTCTGCAAAAAAGGGGGTTAGTCAGCACCTCCCAGTGCGCAGGTGCACGCTGCATGGCAAAGACCTAGAGGAAAAAAAGAGACAATGCAGCAGCACTCTGCAAATCAGACAAAGTACAACAATGCTTACAAAAATTATGGTGCTAATACTACGCTTATTTATAAAAGTGAGATGCTTGGACAATGCATTTTGTACAAAACCATCTGAGCCCGTCTGCCGAACGTCAAGGAGATCTCTGTTAGACGGGTCCTAACACTAAATACTACCTGTTATGCGCCATAATGACCGCCATAAAATTCAGGGAGTGTTGGACCCACATGCATGTTGGATCCACTCTGCCTTTTTCCATTTTTTTGTGCCAAAATGGCCTCCATTACAAGGGATGCAGGTACCAACATGCATGCCGAGCACACTCTATACCTTTCCTTGTGCCAGACAGCTTCCAATGAATGTAGTGAGAGCAGGCTACAGCTTTATACAGAAAGTAATTAAAATCAGCCTATGGGGCAGACAGGCTAATCAGGAGTGCACGACTCGCTGGAGTGCCACATCTCCAGCATTGTAAATCTGCAAAAAAGGGGGTTAGTCAGCACCTCCCAGTGCGCAGGTGCACGCAGCCATGGCAAAGAGCTAGAGAAAAAAAAGAGACAATGCAGCAGCACTCTGCAAATCAGACAAAGTACAACAATGCTTACAAAAATTATGGTGCTAATACTACGCTTATTTATAAAAGCGAGATGCTTGGACAATGCATTTTGTACAAAACCATCTAAGATCGTCTGCCGAACGCATCATAATTTTTGTAAGCATTGTTGTACTTTGTCTGATTTGCAGAGTGCTGCTGCATTGTCTCTTTTTTTCATGTTGGCAATGGAGCGCTGGAGGACAAGGTGCCACAAGGAGGCAGAGATCATTCCTTGTTATTCTTCCTCCTGATAAGGATGAACAATTATTCACATATCAGAACTTCTGGAATAAGAAATTGACAATTTCACAATATGGAGGTGCAGCAATGCTGGATTTGTCACTAAGCAGAGAATTACTGCTCCTAGGTTTAGATGGAGGTTTATCTACAGTACCATTGAATACCACCTTGGACCAGGCACTACTGAGACTGTGGGTATCCATAGCAAAAAGTAAGCATGAGAGGGGACTCACCATGGGAAAGTGCCACAATTTGCTAATCAGCACCCATGTAATTGGTCGTTTTTCATGCTGCAAAGAACTTGAATCATGCACCACGTCCATTACTCAGGGCACTATAGGGGGCATTACTGAAACACCATACACGGCATTGTTGGGACACAATAGAAGGCATTTTAAATCCTCGGCCCTTCTAGGGGGCATTACTGGTGGCATTATTATTACCAAAGCCCAATAGGAAGTAGTAGTATTTCTAGGTGCACTATAGGCATATCATTACTACTGAGGGCATTATTACTACTGGGGGCTCTATAGGAGGCTATATGGAGCCACCCTGGGGAGGATGTTACTACTGTGCCAAATGTAGGGGGGATTATTACTACTGGGGGCACAATAAGGGAGCAATATATGGCCCCCTTCACATGGGCATCGCGGGTGAGGGCTGGATGCGTTCAGGGTGCATTGTGGGAAACCCGCGCGAGTAGGCACGCAATTGCAGTGAGTTTTGTCTGCGATTGCATTCCGATGTTCAGTTTTTTCCGCGAAAGTGCAATGCGTTTTGCACGCGCGTGAGAAAAAACTGAATGTGGTAGGATCTTCTATCTTCATTCAGAAGGACCTGCCCTGACGTCGCCGCGCTCACCACGTGGTGAGCACTATTACATCATCAAAAGTCCTTTTGCAGCTCCTGAAAGAAGACGATGCCGGCTGCGCGATCAAGTGGATGAGGTGAGTTAATTTTTTTTATTTTCTAGCCCCTCAAGCACATTTTACTAAGCATTCTGTATTAAGAATGCTATTATTTTCCCTTATAACCATGTTAGAAGGGAAAATAATGCAGTGAATAGACTTAAATGGGGTCCGGGGTTGCTCATCCCTATCATCTCCTAGCAACCATGCGTGAAAATCGCACCGCATCCACAGTTGCTTGCGAAAGCTTGCCATTTTCACGCAGCCCCATTCATTTCTATGCGGCCTGCGTTGCATAAAAAAAACGCAGAATATAGAACATGCTGCAATTTTCATGCAGCGCACAAGTGATGGTGAAAATCACCGCTCATCTGCACAGCCCTATTGAAGTGAATGGGTCCGGATTTAGTGCGGGTGCAATGCGTTCATCCTCACGTATTGCACCTGCGCGGAAAACTCGCCCGTGTGAAAGGGGCCTAACTATGGATGGCTCTCTGCTTGGCACAATTATTTTGTATTGTATTAGTATTTTTATCGGTAAGGAACAATTTTTTCTGCAGTATAGCATTTCGGGGAATGACCCAAGAGGTAGCTGTACTTGTTTTGTACAGCCACCTTGACCACATAGGGGAGAACATGCATATGTAGAGCTTTTGAGTGCATGGGTGCAGCAACCGAGCCGCAGAGGCATGCATGAGTGTGGGTGGCCGGGTGGGTGTAGTAGTCATACTTAGTTTCCTGAATCTTCCTGGGTCAGCGTGCAGTGACTAGGGGACATCGGTTCTTCTCTTCAGGACACACTCTGGTTCTTGATGTTGCCGTTTTACAGTATGAGGCAGGGTCCCAGTTGTGACGCCAGCACCTTGCGGTGCAAATGTGGTGTGGTATAGTGAGACCAGTGTTGGTATAACATATCCACAGTACTTTACTGAAGCCGGTCAGCAGGTGATCCACACAAGCGCTATTCACATGAAATACAGTCTTTAACCCCTTCAGGACACAGCCTTATTTCACCTTAGGGACCAGGCCATTTTTTGCAAATCTGACCAGTGTCACTTTAAGTGGTGATAACTTTAAAAACGTTTTGACTTATCCAGGCCATTCTGAGATTGTTTTTTCATCACATATTGTACTTCGTGATACTGGTAAAAGGAAGTAAAAAAAATACATTTTTATTTATAAAAAAATACCAAATTTACTAAAACTTTGTAAATAATTGCAAATTTCCAAGTTTCAATTTCTCTACTTCTATAATACATAGTAATACCTCCAAAAATAGTTATTACTTTACATTCCCCATATGTCTACTTCATGTTTGGATCCTTTTGGGAATGATATTAGATTTTTTGGGGATGTTACAAGGCTTAGAAGTTTAGAAGCAAATCTTGAAATTTTTCAGACATTTTCAAAAACCCAATTTTTAGGGACCAGTTCAAGTCACTTTGCAAGGCTTACATAATAGAAACCACCCAAAAATGACCCCATTCTAGAAACTACACCCCTCAAGGTATTCAAAACTGATTTTAGAAACTTTGCTAACCCCTTAGATGTTCCACAAGAATTAATGGAAAATAGAGATACAATTTCAGAATTTCCATTTTTTGGAAAATTTTCCATTTTTTCCAGTAACAAAGCAAGGGTTAACAGCCAAACAAAACTCAATATTTTTGGCCCTGATTCTGTAGTTTACAGAAACACCCCATATGGGGTCATAAACTGCTGTACGGGCACACGTCAGGGTGCAGAAGGAAAGGAATGCCATATGGTTTTTGGAAGGCAGATTTTGCTGGACTGGTTTTTTGACACCATGTCCCATTTGAAGCCCCCCTGATGCACCCCTAGAGTAGAAACTCCAAAAAAGTGACCCCATTTTAGAAACTACGGGATAGGGTGGAAGTTTTGTTGGTACTAGTTTAGGGCACATATGATTTTTGGTTGCTCTATATTACACTTTTTGTGAGGCAAGGTAACAAGAAATAGCTGTTTTGGCACCGGTTTTATTTTTTTATATTTACAACATTCATCTGACAGGTTAGATCATGTGGTATTTTTATAGACCAGATTGTCACGGACGTTGCGATACCTAATATGTATACTTTTTTTTTATTTATGTAAGTTTTACACAATGATTTCTTTTTTGAAACAAAAAAAATCATGTTTTAGTGTCTCCATAGTCTGAGAGACATAATTTTTTCAGTTTTTGGCCGATTACCTTGGGTAGGGTATGATTTTTGCAGGATGAGATGATGGTTGGATTGGCATTATTTTGGGGTGCGTGTGTCTTTTTAATCGCTTGCTATTGCACTTTTTGTGATGTAAGGTGACAAAAATTGCTTTTTTTACACAGTTTTTATTTTTTATTTTTTACGGTATTCACCTCAGGGGTTAGGTCATGTGATATTTTTATAGAGCAAGTTATTACGGACGCTGCGATACCTAATATGTATACTTTTTTTTTATTTATGTAAGTTTTACACAATGATTTCATTTTTGAAGCAAAAAAAAATCATGTTTTAGTGTTTCCATAGTCTAAGAGCCATAATTTTTTCAGTTTTTGGGCGATTATTTTGGGTATGGTATGATTTTTGCGGGATGAGATGACGGTTTTATTGGCACTATTTTGGGGTGCGTGTGAATTTTTGATCGCTTGCTATTACACTTTTTGTGATGTAAGGTGACAAAAAAATGGTTTATTTAGCACAGTTTTTATTTACATTTTTTTACGGTGTTCATCTGAGGGGTTAGGTCATGTGATATTTTTATATAGCCAGTCGATACGGATGCGGCGATACCAAATATGTATACTTTTTTTTATTTATGTAAGTTTTACACAATAATATCATTTTTGAAACAAAAAAAAATCATGTTTTAGTGTCTAAATATTCTGAGAGCCATAGTTTTTTCAGTTTTTGGGCGATTATCTTAGGTAGGGTCTCATTTTTGGCGGGATGAGATGACGGTTTGATTGGCACTATTTTGGGGTGCATATGACTTTTTGATCGCTTGCTATTACACTTTTATGATGTAAGGTGACAAAAAATTGTTTATTTAGCACAGTTTTTTTTTTTTACGGTGTTCATCTGAGGGGTTAGATCATGTGATATTTTTATAGAGCCAGTCGATATAGACGCGGCGATACCTAATATATATACTTTTTTTTTTATTTATGTAAGTTTTACACAATAATAGCTTTTTTAAAACAAAAAAAATGATGTTTGGTGTCTCCATATTCGGAGCCATATTTTTTTTATTTTTTGGGCGATTGTCTCAGGTAGGCTCATTTTTTGCGGGATGAGGTGACGGTTAGATTGGTACTATTTTGGTCGGCAAACGCCTTTTTGATCGCTTGCTGTTGTACTTTTTGTACAATACTTTTTGTGATGTAAGGTGACAAAAAAACGGTTTATTTAGCACAGTTTTTATTTTTTACGGTGTTCATCTGAGGGGTTACGTCATGTGATATGTTTATAGAGCCGGCCGATACGGATGCCCCAATACCTAATATGTATACTCCCCCCCCCCCCTATTTTTTACCAATTTTGTCTAACTTTATTTAGGGAAAATGACGTTTTTGTTTATTTTTACTTAAAACTTTAAATTTTTGGGAGGAAAACTTTACTTTTTGTCCCACTTTGGGACTTGAACTTTTGGGGGTCTAATCCCTTTACAATGCATTCCAATACTTCTGTATTGGAATGCACTGGCTGTATGAGTAATACAGTGAGTATTACTCATACAGCTTCCGGCCTGTGAGTTCCAGGGGGCTTCCATGCCATCGGGTCCCGCCTACAGCCGCATGGGGACCCGATGGCACGGCCGATCGCAGCCGCTAACCGCAGGTAAAAGCCGCAAACAGCAGGTCTGAATTGACCCGTGGTTTGCGGTGATCGCCGACAGGGGGAGGTTACGGGACCCCCCCGCGCATTTAGCCAAGGTGCCTGCTCAATGATTTGAGCAGGCACTGGGTTCCAATCACCGCCCGCCGGGCGGCGGTGATCGTAAATACACATGACGTACCGGTACGTCATGTGTCCTTAAGTACCAGGACAACATGCCGTACCGATACGTCATGTGTCCTGAAGAGGGAAAAGTCGATTCCAGCAGTTCCCAAAGGTTGTATATGGAGGCTATCTTCTCTCTCTATCATCAGATGTATACAGGGAGTGCAGAATTATTAGGCAAGTTGTATTTTTGAGGATTAATTTTATTATTGAACAACAACCATGTTCTCAATGAACCCAAAAAACTCATTAATATCAAAGCTGAATATTTTTGGAAGTAGTTTTTAGTTTGTTTTTAGTTTTAGCTATTTTAGGGGGATATCTGTGTGTGCAGGTGACTATTACTGTGCATAATTATTAGGCAACTTAACAAAAAAATTATATATACCCATTTCAATTATTTATTTTTACCAGTGAAACCAATATAACATCTCAACATTCACAAATATACATTTCTGACATTCAAAAACAAAACAAAAACAAATCAGTGACCAATATAGCCACCTTTCTTTGCAAGGACACTCAAAAGCCTGCCATCCATGGATTCTGTCAGTGTTTTGATCTGTTCACCATCAACATTGCGTGCAGCAGCAACCACAGCCTCCCAGGCACTGTTCAGAGAGGTGTACTGTTTTCCCTCCTTGTAAATCTCACATTTGATGATGGACCACAGGTTCTCAATGGGGTTCAGATCAGGTGAACAAGGAGGCCATGTCATTAGATTTTCTTCTTTTATACCCTTTCTTGCCAGCCACGCTGTGGAGTACTTGGACGCGTGTGATGGAGCATTGTCCTGCATGAAAATCATGTTTTTCTTGAAGGATGCAGACTTCTTCCTGTACCACTGCTTGAAGAAGGTGTCTTCCAGAAACTGGCAGTAGGACTGGGAGTTGAGCTTGACTCCATCCTCAACCCGAAAAGGCTCCACAAGCTCATCTTTGATGATACCAGCCCAAACCAGTACTCCACCTCTACCTTGCTGGCGTCTGAGTCGGACTGGAGCTCTCTGCCCTTTACCAATCCAGCCACGGGCCCATCCATCTGGCCCATCAAGACTCACTCTCATTTCATCAGTCCATAAAACCTTAGAAAAATCAGTCTTGAGATATTTCTTGGCCCAGTCTTGACGTTTCAGCTTGTGTGTCTTGTTCAGTGGTGGTCGTCTTTCAGCCTTTCTTACCTTGGCCATGTCTCTGAGTATTGCACACCTTGTGCTTTTGGGCACTCCAGTGATGTTGCAGCTCTGAAATATGGCCAAACTGGTGGCAAGTGGCATCTTGGCAGCTGCACGCTTGACTTTTCTCAGTTCATGGGCAGTTATTTTGCGCCTTGGTTTTTCCACACGCTTCTTGCGACCCTGTTGACTATTTTGAATGAAACGCTTGATTGTTCGATGATCACGCTTCAGAAGCTTTGCAATTTTAAGAGTGCTGCATCCCTCTGCAAGATATCTCACTATTTTTGACTTTTCTGAGCCTGTCAAGTCCTTCTTTTGACCCATTTTGCCAAATAATTATGCACACCTAATATAGGGTGTTGATGTCATTAGACCACACCCCTTCTCATTACAGAGATGCACATCACCTAATATGCTTAATTGGTAGTAGGCTTTCGAGCCTATACAGCTTGGAGTAAGACAACATGCATAAAGAGGATGATGTGGTCAAAATACTCATTTGCCTAATAATTCTGCACGCAGTGTATAAGTATATGATATCCACAGTATCCTCAGAGGAGTACAGTCTCTGAACGGGGGCCCTCCTGTCCTGGTTATGGTGGACAGCTTGTAGCTTACAGTGTTTCCACCACATGCAGTGGAGGCTGTAGCCAGATTAGCGACAAATGCCTTCTTTGCCAAAGTCCGCAATCCCTTTCTGTTGGCTAAACTTGTAGATATTTTCCCTTCTGAGGGCTGGCACAGAAGAGTTGCTTGTGGGCAGTAGGGGAATGGAATCTCCCTACAGGAGCTGCTCCTTGCTGCTCTGAGGTGTTCACTCCTCAGCAATCAGTCATTAAAAGGGTATTCCCATTTTAGACAATGGGGGCATATCGCTAGTATATGCCCCTATTGTCTGATAAATGCGGGTCCAACCTCTGGTACCCGCACCTATCTCGTAAACTGAGTCAGCAAAGTGACGGAGGGTGCACAGCACATGTGTGGCCACCCTCCATTTATTTCTGTGCCATCACTTGGCTATTTTGAAGTGAATGGAAGCTGTGGCCGCACTAGTTCCTAACAGAAAAGGAAAGTGAAGTGCCTTCTACAGGTAAACAGCTGACTTTTACTGTCTAAAGACGATGGTGGCATGATTGCTGCCATCACTAAGTAGCCTTTTGTCTTCTTCTTTCTTTGTGGCCTCCACAGGAGAGTTCATAAAAAGAGACATGAGATCCCGGTGCTGATTGTCAAGAGTCACGAGATAAAAGTTTGTTCTTCACAGAGGTCTCCCGCAGGTGTCATCTCTGCACTATTATTGTTTCTGCTCCTTTTAATAATCATCTTACTGAACCCATTTGTATCTTTGTCTCCTGTTTCACATCTGTATACTCCAACATTATTTGAGAAGCTGCACGACAAACGCACATGCTCGCCATTGTTCATCTTCCCTTGGGTCATTGTGGGTAAGATACCAGAGGGGGGGGGTTAGCTGAACAAACCTTTTTCATGTTAAAAGCACATATAAAATATAGTCTTAAAAAAAAATGAAAAAAACCATCAATGTTACATTCAGGCCTCTGAATACTATAGTGAATAAAGCCTTCAAATACATTCCGGAGACAATTCATCGGAACAGTCTTTACTTTATATACATATTATTTGTACATATATGTACAGTTTAGATTTGTTCTATTAACAAAAAAATGCAGAAATGTCAATCACAGTCAAACCCTTGTGCATTGAAAAGGGGCTTAGTGCAAACTCTCTGCAAGAATGCGGCCACAAGGGCCATTGTTTCCTGATGACCTGGCAGGCTTGGCTTTGTGCGAGAGGTTTTAAGGCTCAGTGGATTCTGTTTTCAATATAGATGTGCATTGTATCCTCTGCTTGTGCCATGTACAGTAAATGGAAATGGTTCATATTTTCTTTGAAAGTCATCTTTAATTGACAGTTGGGGAAGCAATAAAATGTGAGACGCTGAATATTTTTTTCACCTTGTCTATTAACATGTAAAGTCAAAAGGATTTATTCTTTATGTGAACAATAAAATTTATAAAACTGTTCAGCAAAATACAGAAAGTAACAGAAAAACTGTAACCTGGACAGTGAGTGCACCAGACTAGATGGAAAATATTTCACACAGCGGCTCATACTCGTCAGTCCTATCTAGACAAACTGCTCTCCTGCACTGATGGTCCATGTAAAATCAGATTGGAGTACCTAAACTGGATACAATGAAGAAAATCCTAAGCTTTGAGAAATATTAGGTACTGGCCCCATCTCTATTCCACTGTATTCTCATCTGAGTTTTATCCACAATCCCCTCTTTAATTCTTAGTCTACTGGTATTCTATCCCAGTACAATCTTTGTCCCTCCTATCCTTCTACCCATATCCTATCAGTATTCCATCCCAGTCTCATCTCTGTTCCTCATGTCTTCTATCCATCTTCTAGCAGTACTGCATCCCAGTCCCATGTTTGTCCTTACTTTGTTCTACCCATCTCCTACCAGTATTCCATACCAGTACCATCTCTGTCCCTCATATCTTCTATCCACATCCTACCAGTATTCCATCCCAGTCCCATCTACTTAATCTCTTCTATCCATCTTCTACCAGTACTGCATTACATACCCATATTTATTCTTCCTCTGATCTATCCATATCCTACAAGTATTCCATCCTAGTCCCATCTCTGTCCCTTCTCTCTACTCACATGCAGTAGAAAATTGTTGTTCTGATGTATTGTATAATCCATTATAGCTATGTATGGATAAGTTAAGGATTAAAAATTCTGACTCTGCCCCTGTAGAAAGTTAGGTGATTGACTTATGTCTGCCAATAGGTTACTCTAGTGTTATCTGAGGAAGTGAGAGGAGCTACTTGTGCTCACTCCTTGAAGCTTTACATCAAGAAAGCCATCTCTACTTTACAGTACTGCAGAGTAGGGCTGCAGCTATCAACTATTTTTATAATCTAGTTTTCTATCGATTAACCCCTTAGTGACCACCCATATGCCTTTTTACGGCGGTCACTTAGGCTGGGCTGCTGCTTTTTTACGGCGGCTCAGTCTAAGCGCTGCATGGGTCCCATGCAGCGGGGAGCGGGACCTGGCTCTCACATAAGAGTCTCGGCCCTGCTCTAACAGCCCGGACCGGCAGGAGTGCCGATCCGAGCTGTTTGACACTTTACATGCCGCAGGCAATGGCGCCCGCTGCATGTAAAGTGCTGACAGAGGGAGCGGACTCCCTCTGTCCCTATCGGCAGCCCGCAAATGCGATCGTTTGGTGCCAATGTGTGTGAAGGCTGGCTGGGGTCTCGTGTAGGCCCCAGACCAGCCTTGAGTAATTTCCAGCGGGCTGCACCTCTCTGGCGCAGCCTGCTGGTCAATGTCAGAATAGCACTGACATTAAAATGCAATGCACTATAGGGATAATGCATTGCATTTTAAAATCAATCAAAAAGCTGTCTGTTATAGTCCCCTTGTTGGACTTTTAAGTGGTAAAAAAAAACAAAAACATTTATTCGATAAAAAAAATCCCATAAAAAATTACACTTTTTTATTTAATAAAAATATGTTAAAAAAAAAATTGCAAAAAAAAAACTCCCCGATATGTTTTTTATTGTCGTGTCCGTAATGACCCGGACTACATAAATATCACATAAATAATCCCCTATGGTGAACGCCGTAAAAAAAAAAAAAAAAAAGACAGAATTGCTAATTTATTCTTAGTTGCCACTTAAAAAAACTTAATAACTAGCGATCAAACAGCGTCATTTACTCCAAAATCATACCAATGAAAAATACAAGTTGTCCCGCAAAAATCAAGCCCTCAACAATAAAAAAAGTTATGGGTCTTTGGAAGCGGCAATGCAAAAACTTTTTTTTTCCTTAAAAAAATGTGTTTTATTGCATCAGGCTCCTCCCCAGTACCATCAGGCTCCTCCCCAGTTCCATCAGCTACCCCCCCCCCAGTGCTGTCAGCTGCCCCCCCAGTACCATCAGCTTCCCCCCCAGTGCCATCAGGCTCCCTCCCAGTGACATCAGCTGCCCCCTCAGTGCCATGAGGTTCCCCCACAATGCCATCAGCTTTCCCCCAGTGCCATCAGCTTCCCTCCCAGTGCCATTCGCTGCCCCCCCAGTGCCATCATCTGCCCCCTCAGTGCCATCAGCTGCCCCCTCAGTGTCATCAGCTGCCCCATCAGTGCCATCAACTGCCCCATCAGTGCCATCAGATTTCCCCGTGCCATCAGCTTCCCCCAGTGCCATCAGCTTCCCTCCCAGTGCCATCTGCTACCCCATCAGTGCCATCAGCTGCCCCTTCAGTGCCATCAGCTGCCCCATCAGTGCCATCAAATTCCCCTATCAGTGCCACCAGTTTCCTTCTCAGTGCCATCAGCTTTCCTCCCAGTGCCATTCTCTGCCCCCTCAGTGCCATCAGCTTCCCCCCAGTGCCATCATCTGCCCCCTCAGTGCCATCAGCTGCCCCCTCAGTGTCATCAGCTGCCTATCAATGCCATCAGCTGCCCCATCAGTGCCATCAGATTTCCCCGTGCCATCAGATTCCCCCCAGTGCCATCAGCTTCCCTCCCAGTGCCATCCGCTGTCCCCTCAGTGCCATCAGCTGCCCCCTCAGTGCCATCAGCTGCCCCATCAGTGCCATCAGATTTCCCTGTGCCATCAGCTTTCCCCCAGTGCCATCAGCTTCCCTCCCAGTGCCATCCACTGCCCCCTCAGTGCCATCAGCTGTCCCCCAGTGCCATCAGCTTCCCCCACAGTGCCATCAGTTGCCCCCCCCCCCCAGTGCCATCAACTGCCCCCCAGTGCCACTATCTCCCCCTCCTAGCCATTTCCCTAGCGCCAGTGAAATAAAATCCTTACCTCTCCGATAGGGGCACTGCTCCACAAGCTCATCCATCTTTTTCTCTGCATGCTGCACTGTCGTCCTGACATCACACAGCATCAGGTCATAGTGTCAGGATACAGAGCAGCACAGTGTGGGCTGCTTGTGACCACGGAGCAGTGAGTAATAGCAAGAGCTTCACTCTCGCTCTGTGGTCACATGACACACGTGAATCCTTGATGCAAAAAATTAGCATCAAGGTTTTTTTTGTGTCGAGTTACTCGATTCAATCGAGTATTTGTTGCAGCCCTAGAAGGTCCAGAATCTGCATGGCAGAGCATTGGAGTTTGTCAATAAGTTATTCACTGTTTAAGGCTGAGAGGGACATTGCTAATACACCCATCCACACTTTGACACAGTCCTGGCCAGCCATACTGGAGTACTACAAGTCCCATCCTTGCTTATATACATATATTGCTATTTGCCCTGTGAATTGTTTGCAACTGTGTGTAATACCATTGGATGTATTACACCTCTGCACAACCCATTCTGCACTTAAAGAGAGAATTATCAATTTTCTACAACTGGCCTTGTTACTGACTCCAGCACCATTCACCTACCACAACACCTAAATCTCTTGCCTTGCACCCGTACAACACTCATAACACCAAGTGCATTACAATTACCATCAGGCAGGAGCACCAACATCAGGGTATGCCATGAAAAAAAAAAAAAAAGTGCATCCTCCTGTCACTGCCCGGCTGTAAGGAGCATCGGTATGAGGATTGCCACTGTTAATAACTGTTGCAGCCAGAGCCACTACCACTACTGTCCTCTTCTCCGCTCAAATAGCGGTACATGTCCTTCCAGTTTTCCATTTCAGTCCCATCTCTGTCCCTCCTCTCTTTCATTTGTCTTCTGCCAGTATTCCATCCCAGTTCCATCTCTGTCCCTCCTCTGTTCCATTTGTCTTCTACCAGTATTCCATCTCAGTTCCATCTCCGTCCCTCCTCTCTTCTATTCATCTCCTACCAGGATTTCATCCGTCCCATTTCAGTCCCTTCTCTCTTCTATACATGCCCTACCAGTATTACATCCAACTTTCATCTCTGTTCCTCTTCTCTTCTACCCATGCCCTTCCAGTATTCCATTAATCAAATGTTACTATATGTCCTATAGTCTGTGTGTAAGGCCTCATGCACATGACCGTGTATTGTATCTGTGTCCGATCCGCATTTTTTGCACACAAACTCATTAATTTGTATGGGTCCACAAAAAAAAAAAAAAAACAGCACACAGATGTCATCCATTTGCTGTCTGCATCTGTGTGTCCATTGCGCAAATTATAGAACGCCCTATTCTTGTACTGTGGAGAATAGTCATTTATAGTAATGGGAGTGAGAAAAATGCAGACTGCACACACGGAAGGTGTCCATATTTTTCTGGGCTGCGGTTTACTAACCATAATACGGACATGGTTATGTGCATGAGGCCTCACTTAGACAGTGCTTCATCAACTGTATAAACATCTATAAAATGGAAATTCCAAGGCACTGGAGCTCAATAAAAATGTTTTTATTCAATTCTTGATTAAAACATTTCTGTGATGGTTCAGCCCAATTCGGCCTTTATCATGCTAAAATCACAATATTGTACTTCCAGATAGATGCTTCAAGTTCACATTGATATAAGGGCTCGTTCACATCACCGTCTGGATTTCCGTTCTATTCATCCTTTCAGAGGATGAATAAAACACAAATAAACTGATCCGTTGTAAATCCCTTTCACTTCTATGGAGTTGATAAAGTGTCAGTTTATACTCCGTTTGGCTCCTTTCCATCAGCTTTACGTTATTTTAGACGAAATAAAAATCCTACATGCAGGACTTTTGCTCTCGGCTAAAATAACAGATTTGTGACGGATCCGTTTTGTTTTGCATTAAAGTCAATGAGTGACGGATTGTAACGGATTGCTTTGTATGTGATCCGTTATGCAATCCATTTTTCTATTCCATTTTTTTTTCCTGAGCATGCTCAAATGACATTTGAAAAAAGAAAAAAAACGGATCCGTTTAACCCCTTAACGACTCAGCCCTATTTCGCCTTAAGGACTTGGCCATTTTTTGCAAATCTGACCAGTGTCACTTTAAGTGCTGATAACTTTAAAACGCTTTGACTTATCCAGGCCATTCTGAGATTTACTTTTGAGGGATGTTACAAGGCTTAAGCTTAGAAGCAAATCTTGAAATTTTTCTGAAATTTTCAAAAACCCACTTTTTAGGGACCAGTTCAGGTCTGAAGTCACTTTGTGAGGCTTACATAATAGAAACCACCCAAAAATGACCCCATTCTAGAAACTACACCCCTCAAGGTATTCAAAACTGATTTTACAAACTTTGTTAACCCTTTAGGTGTTGCACAAGAATTATTGGCAAATGGAGATGAAATTTGAGAATTTAAATTTTTTGGCAAATTTTCTATTTTAATCCATTTTTTCCAGTAACAAAGCAAGTGTTAACAGCCAAACAAAACACTATATTTATTGCCCTGATTCTGTAGTTTGCAGAAACACCATATGTGGCCGTAAACTACTGTACGGGCACACGGTAGGGCGTAGAGGGAAAAGTGCGCCGTATGGTTTTTGGAAGGCAGATTTTGCTGGACTGTTTTTTTTGACACCATGTCCCATTTGAAGCCCCCCTGATGCACCCCTAGAGTAGAAACTCCATAAAAGTGAGCCCATCTAAGAAACTTCACCCCTCAAGGTATTCAAAACTGATTTTACAAACTTTGTTAACCCTTTAGGTGTTGCACAAGATTTAATGGAAAATAGAGATACAATTTCAAAATTTCACTTTTTTGGCAGATTTTCCATTTTAATATTTATTTTCCAATTACAAAGCAAGGGTTAACAGTCAAACAAAACTCATTATTTATGGCCCTGATTCTGTAGTTTACAGAAACACCCCATATGTGGTTGTAAACTGCTGTACGGGCACACGGCAGGGCGCAGAAGGAAAAGAATGCCATCCGGTTTTTGGAAGGCAGATTTTGCTGGACTGGTTTTTTTGACACCATGTCCCATTTGAAGCCCCCCTGATGCACCCCTAGAGTAGAAACTCCAAAAAAGTGACCCCATTTTAGAAACTACGGGATAGGGTGGCAGTTTTGTTGGTACTAGTTTAGGGTACATATGATTTTTGGTTGCTCTATATTACACTTTTTGTGAGGCAAGATAACAAGAAATCGCTTTTTTGTCACCGTTTTTTTTTTTTTTTTGTTATTTACAACATTCATCTGACAGGTTTGATCATGTGGTATTTTTATAGAGCAGGTTGTGTGTTTTTTGGAAGGCAGATTTTGCTGGACTGGTTTATTTACACCATGTCCCATCTAGGGGTGTCCCTGATGCACCCCTAGAGTAGAAACTCCATGAAAGTGACCACATTTTTAAAACTACAGTTTTGTTGGGACTATTTTTAGGGTACATATGATTTTTCATTGCTCTATATTACATTTTTGTGAGGCAAGGTTACCAAAAATAGAAATTCTGAAATTTCATCTCTATTTGCCATAAACTGTTGAGGAACACCTAAAGGGTTAATAAAGTTTGTAAAATCTGTTTTAAATACCTTGAGGGGTGTAGTTTCTTAGATGGGGTCACTTTTATGGAGTTTCTACTCTAGGGGTGCATCAGGGGTTCTTCAAATGGGACATGGTGGAAAAAAAAGGCCATCAAAATCTGCCTTCCAGAAACCATATGGCGTTCCTTTCGTTCTGCGCCCTGCCGTTTGGTCATACAGCAGTTTACGACCACATATGGGGTGTTTCTGTAAACTGCAGAATCAGGGTAATAAATATTACGTTTTTTTGGCTGTTAACCCTTGCTCTGTTACTAGAAAAAACGGTTTAAAATAGAAAATTTGTCAAAAGATAGCTGTTTTGGCACCGTTTTTATTTTATTTTTTTGACCGTGTTCATCTGAGGGGATAGGTCATGGGGTATTTTTATAGAGCAGATTCTTACGGACCCGGCGATACCTAATATGTCTACTTTTTTTTATTTATTTAGGTTTTACACTATATTATCCATTTATAAATAAAAAAAAAAAAACATTTTTGTATCTCCATAGTCTAAGAGTCAGTTTTTTTTTTAGTTTTTAGCCGATTATCTTTTTATTGGCACTATTTTGGGGGGCATATGACTTTTTGATCGATTGCTATTACAATTTTTGTGATGTAAGGTGACAAAAAAAATACCTTTTTTTGCACCGTTTTTATTTTATTTTTTTGACTGTGTTCATCTGAGGGGTTAGGTCATGAAATATTTTTATATAGCAGATTCTTACGGATGTGGAGATACCTAATATGTCTACTTTTTGTATTTATTTTAGTTTTACAAAAAAATTTTTTTCGTTTTAGTGTCTCTAGTCGAAGAACCATAGTTTTTTTTCCGATTGTCAGTGGCTAAATGGAATTAAAATTGGGGAAGGGGATTATAAATTTAGTACTCCATGGAAGTGTGGTACTACCTGAAGCAACCGTCAATGCAGAGGCCCGGATGATCGGGGCACCTGTCACACTGAGTGGTGGTGTCCTTCCGTATCCCCCTCCTGTGACACACTCTGCACTTTTTTGGGGTCCGTCCCTTCTTTCCAGTATGGGGGACCACACCTGTAATGTGTTGGTCAGGACGGTCCGGGCAACTCCAGTTCCCGAGGTACTCCGGCCTGCTCTTTCCCGGTCAGAAAAGATCAGGGCCTTGAAGACTGCCTCATAGAAATGAAGGAATTTCCCTTTGTTGCCAGCGCTCTGGGACAGCACAAAAGAGTTGTACAAGGCAACCTGTACCAAGTAGACAGCAACTTTTTTTTGTACCATGCCCAGGTTTTGCGCATGCCATTATATGGCTTGAGGACTTGATCAGATAGATCAACTCCTCCCATATACTGATTGTAGTCCACGATACAATCGGGCTTGAGGACCGTTGCCGCGGTACCTCGCACAGGGACAGAGGTGATGCCATTACCGTGAATTGTGGACAGTACAAGGACATCCCTCTTGTCCTTATATCTGACCAGCAACAGGTTTCCACTGGTAAGGGCACGGGTCTCACCCCTGGGGATACGTACCTGGAGGGGGTGGGTACGGAGGCCGCGTTGATTTTTCTGCACGGTCCCACAAGCGGACGTTGATCTGGCAGCTAGGGACTGGAACAAGGAGATACTAGTATAAAAGTTATCCACGTACGGGTGGTAACACTTATCTAGCAGTGGGTGCATAAGGTCCCACACAAGTTTCCCGCTAACACCCAGAGTGGGGGGACATTCTGGGGGTTCAATACGGGAATCTCGCCCCTCGTACACACGAAACTTGTAAGTGTACCCTGAGGTACTCTCACAAAGTTTGTACAGTTTCACGCCATACTTCGCCCGCTTAGAGGGAACATACTGGCAGAAAATGAGTCTCCCCTTGAAAGCAATGAGAGACTCATCAACCGTGACCTCCCTTCCAGGTACATAGGCTTTCAAAAATTTGACCCCAAAGTTATCGATGACTGGCCTGATTTTGTACAGGCAGTCATAGGCAGGATCACCTTGGGGGGGACATGCTGCATTATCTGCATAATGCAGGCATTTCCGGGTGGCCTCAAACCGGGTACGTGTCATACTGTAAAGTGGGGTCTGGTAGAGGACGTCCCCACTCCAGTAATTCCTGACACTAGGTTTTTTGACTAGGCCCTTGTGCAGCACGAGGCCCCAAAACGTCCTCATCTCGGCTGCACTGACCGGAGTCCAGCCACCGGCCCTAACCAAAAAGGAGCCCGGGTGTTGAGCAATGAACTGTTGGGCATACAGGTTCGTTTGCTCCACCATCAGGTTCACAAAGTGGTCACTGAAAAAAAGACTAAAATAGTCACATTCAGTAAAGCCCACTGTGTGAATCTGGATTCCTGGTTGGCCAACAAAATCAGGAATCGCAGGGGCAAAATGCTCTGGGGTACACCATGCAAGTTCACCGGTAGGAGGCTCCGGTGGACTTAACTGGTGGGCCGGAAAACTAGTACGAGCCCCAGAGCTTCTCGTACTAGTGTGGGCCACAGGGTCCCTAGCATGGCGGTCCCCTTGCTCCGCCTGGCGGCGTCTCCGCCGCCTTGGGGGCTCATCATCATCGCTAGATGATGAGGAGGACGCGGATGACAAAAGGAAAGTGGGGTCATCCTCGTCCTCACTGGGACTCTCGGAGTCGGAGGCAAGCTGGGCGTATGCCTCCTCGGCCGAGAACATCCGGCGGGCCATAGGGGAGTGTGTGCGCGTGTGTGTGCGTGCGTGCGTGGAAATCTTTATTTGGTGTGCGTGCGTGTGGGGGCACGGGTGTTCACTTACCCTAAACTTAACAGAAATTTTTTTTTGTAAAAAGGCAAAAAATTTGAATTCTTTTTTTAACTCGCTGATCAGACGTCCGAAGCTGATGAGCGGTGGGGTTTGCGATGCTCTAAAAGTGGCCAGACGCTAAGAGTGCCGGCCACAGTAAGCGTACGCAGAAAAAAATAATAACTGCTTGCGCCCCAAAAAAAGTTGTGGGGGGGGCAAGCTGCAGCACCCCTGGGGGAGTCTAGGGTCTCACAGCTGTGCTGTGGACCCCAGACACCCGATTTAGGGTGATGCAACCAAAAACTCCTTTTTTTTTCAACTAAACTTTCCCTGAATATCCCTGCCTAACCTAACCTGTCCCTAACCTTTCCCTAAATTTCTTTTAGTGAAGGTGAAGGGGGTGCTGGGCACAGATGGGGGTGCTGGGGTGCTGACTCTGGAGATCCGTGCAGCCCGCCCGCCCCTGCAGCCAATCAGAGCCGATCCTGAGAGGTGATGTCACCATCACCTCTCAGGATCGCAGGATAGTGATCGGTGGTGTATTATCACACCACCGATCACCATCCTGTTCCGGGTTATCAGGTCCCCAGAGACCCGAATAACCCGGAAACGCAGCAAACCGCAGGTCTGAATTGACCTGCGGATTGCTGCGATCGCCGACATGGGGAGGTCACAGGACCCCCCCACGCATTGTCCCAGGGTGCCTGCTCAATGATTTGAGCAGGCACCCAGTTCCGATCACCGCATGCCGCGTGGCGGTGATCGGAACTACATAGGACGTACAGGTATGCCTTTTGTCCTTAGGTACCAGGACATCAGGGCGTACCTGTACGTCCTGTGTCCTTAAGAGGTTAAAAACAATGAATAACGGAACATAACGGAAAGCGAACGGATGCTTTGTGTCAGTTTTTTAAACAGATCCGCTTCGTCAGTCCGTTAAAAAGACAGAAAATATGCTTTCCATTAGTGTCTGTTGGCTTTCCGTTATTTATTTACTTTCCGTAATTTTGAACGGATTACAAATATAACGGAAAGCCTAGCGGTCATGTGAACGAAGCCTAATAGACATATACACTAAGCAAAAATATAAACGCAACACTTTCGGTTTTCTCCCATTTTGCATGAGCTGAACTCAAAGATCTGAAAATTTTTCTACATACACAAAACAGCAGAAAGAAAATAACGTGCTTATTAAAGTAATACCTTTATTAATAATTTTAGGGTGTAACGGAGCAAGAAACTGCTCAACTGATAACCAGGCGCAGGTGAAACGCGTTGGAGTTTAATAAAGTATATAGACATCTCTTTTTCTTCCTTGGGCCATCGCATAGGACATTATATGTACTTATCATCCATACACTGAAGTAGGGCCTTATCAGGGTTAAGTATAGACATAGGTACGGGGACAGGGTACCTCCACCATTAGGGGGTATTCCTGGGCACAGGTCTTAGTTCTCCAGGGACGTCTAGGGAAAGATATTCTTTTCCTGTCCAAAATTCCCCCTTACCTGTCTCCATATAGCCATATCAGTTACCTATCTGAATATCTATCTCTCCCTGCAAGTATTTATCTTCATATTTTATTCATGGTGGGAGTTTTCTTAAAGTATTTGTCTTTAAGCAAGGTTATCACTTGAGCAGTTTCTTGCTCCGTTACCCCCTAATATTATTAATAAAGGTATTACTTTAATAAGCACGTTATTTTCTTTCTACTTACTTAAACCTAATTAATTACGTGCCTGCTATCTATACGATCTTTACGATAATTTTCTTTAAATTGATTCATGTTGAGCATGGCGTTTTTTGTCTGGGACTTTGTTTACAGAGGAATTAATACGGGAGGCTAAAGATATTTTTTCTGACAAAGAACTACCGGGCCTAGCTTCTTCAGCGTCTTGCAAGATAGCTTTCAGAGACCTGTACTCCGGCTATAAAGAAAATATTAAATCATGATGGGAGGTCAGGTCTTTATAGAAAGTTACATTGAACACAAAATTGTACCAAAAGGACTACGTATTTCTATCAAACCAGCCGTCCGTATTCATTCTTCTCAACTGCTAGTGAAGTGGGAGCAGGAATTAACCAATAGTTCTCTAAAACTGATGACCCGTCTTCTTGAGAAAGAAAAAAAGGTTTTTGAACAGACCGTCCAAATTGAGAGAGCTCACTGAGAGTGCTCTCAAGTATAAATCAGATACGGAATTCAATAAGAGAGAATCCTCTCTTCAGATGTCTGTTGAGCGCTTCCAGAATCTTCTAAAAGAGAGAAAGCATAGACAATTTACCAGAGACCTAGTTGAGTTCCAGGAGAATAAGGCATATAATTTAGAAAATTAGATAACTGCCCATTTTGAGTCTGAGGTGTCCTCCTCGGAGGCAGATTTTTCTGACTCAGAAGCTTCAGGTATACATAAAAATACCAATTACAATAGGGGTGGTTACAATTCCTCCACTCTTAGACCCAGACGTAGGTGGCAAAAATGGGGAAGGCAGCAGGGATATGCAGGTCGAGCAGGCGGGGGTTTACCACCCCACCACCCATCCTCCTCCTCTCTTGCCTCCACCCAACAATCCCTGGTTCCTTTTTTGTCCAACAATCAGGTCCCCTATCAGTTGAGAGAGCGTACAAAGGGGGGCGATAATCGCCCTTAACGGATAGCCTTCAGATTATCAATCTCTCCTCTCGGTTACTAACCGACACCAAAGTTGGTATATTACAGAAAGGCCTCTCTTTTGTACCAACTACAAACTTCAATACATTTACATGGATTAAAGATCTTAATCTCTTTTGTAGAAGGTTGAAGTTGCATAAGTTTTATCAAAACACTAATAGACAAACATGTACGGACTTGGAAATCAATCCAGATGACTTCCCGGATTTCCAGATTTTGATGGATTTGTGGGAAGAGGGAATAAACAAACCAGGTGATGGCTCCTTCACTGATTTCCATCCAAGTACCAAATTACCACCCCCTATGAACTCAGAACATATTGATATCTTTTTACGATTAGTAAGCGCCAACCTAGAGCGACTCAATACCAATCAATCTAGGCAACATAATTTGTCTCACTGTGAATTCACAGCTCTCAGGAATCTTGAGACTGATAACACTATTATGATAAAACCATCCGATAAAGGGGATAATTTGGTTATACTTGACCATTCTAAATATCAGAAGATATGTTTGGATTTACTTAAGGATTCAAATAGCTATAGAATCTTACGCTGCAATCCCTCTCCTGCTTTTCAATTACAGCCTAAATCCATCCTTCATCAAGGCCTTGAACAAGAAATTATCAGTAAATCTGAGTACTTGTTCTTGCTTCCCAAAAATCCACAACTGGGAACTTTTTATAGCCTCCCTAAAGTACATAAAGGGTTGAATCCCCTTAAAGGTCACCCGAATGTTCTAAGGGGTGGATTCTCTTACCCATCACTTTGGTATTTATCTTGACAGAGTCCTTAGAGAGTTTGTATCTTGTCTCCCACTGTTATCTTGCAAGTATTGACGTGGAATCGTTGTACACCTCAATACCACATGACAAAGGGTTAGCAGCAACAGCGTACTATTTGAGATCCAGAGGTACCCAATTCCAGAATCACAATCAATTCATTATGTCTCTCCTCGAATACACTCTTACGCATAATTTTTTCCTATTTAGCGAATCCTTCTACCACCAGCTAAGGGGGACAGCAATGGGTAGTCCATGTGCCCCGACATATGCTAATCTCCTCCTGGGCTGGTGGGAAGACAAATATGTGTGGAGCAATATGATCGTTTTTTGGACCGGCTATATAGATAATATTTTTTTCATCTGGAACGATAGTAAAGAAAAGTTTGGGAATTTTATCTCTGCTCTTAATGATAATGATGTAGGGCTGATTTTTACAAGCGAGATACAGACTGAATGTATCACCTTCCTTGACGTGGAGGTTAGATTGACAGCCGGTAATCTCACTACCACTGTATTTCGTAAACCCACTGCCACCAATAACATCCTTCATTGAAGTAGTCACCATCCTTTTGCAGTGAAAATAGGTATTCCAAAAGGACAATACCTGCGCATGTGCAGGAATGGTTCTAATAAGGAGAATTTCCACAATGAGTCAAAAAAGTTACAAAATAGGCTACTCCAGAGAGGTCATCCCCGATCCATTTTGAGGGAAGCCTTTCATGTAGCAGAAAATAGTAATAGAGGCGACTTACTGGTACCCAGAACGAAGAAGAAAAATTATGCAAGTCTGATTCGTCTGATCTCTTTTCTATGATGTCTTGCTCTAATCTATCAATACTTTTACAGAGTCTTTCCTGCCAAGTATTAAATTCCTCATTTTTTGGAAATTTGTCTATAATTTCTTTTACTTTAAATATTTTATCTGTAGTTTCCTCCAAAATTTGAACTCTTCTTTTGATGATCAGTTGGATTAATGCCACTGATTGATCAAAAAAGAATGTATCCCATTCCTTATTAAAATCAATATTGAGGAGATCTTGTGCTGTGATTTTAGATAGGGAAAGACCTTTAGGGATATGTCAATTTTCTACATATTGTGTGAGTGATCTAATCTCCCATCTCTGTTTAAGTTGTTTATGTAGGAGGACTTCAAGCTCCCTGAATATCTCAGTTATAGTCTGATCAGTACTTAGTGTATCCCCCGGGCTATCTATGGCAGTGGGGAACAACAAAACGCACTTTTAGAAAAAACCGCACCTATGGGAGAAAAATCGCATCAATATCGCATACAACAATTTTTGCAGATTAATGATAAAATTCAACAGCATATGTCGAAATGAAAATAATCATAAGAACATTGGTGCAGATTGCTATATAATTATATATTCTGAATGTTTTCTTCCACATGTCCTAAATTTCGAATATTCCATGCTCGATTTTACATTCTACTTGAATCCATTCCGTAATTTATGTTCCACTGAATTTCAATGAACGCTGGGTATAAAAAGGGATAGATTTCTTTTGCAGGTCACCATTGAGGAAGGGGCCAGGAAAAAACCCCGAAACGCGTCTGGTTGTTCTAAGACCCGCACATCAGCTGATGGACAAATATCTATCCATACATTTTGGAATTGGACCCTCATCTTTGTGGAGCCCTCGACTATAGAAGTTCGATTTTTACCTGGCATAGAAGGAACGTTTCGATTCAAATATTCGGTCCTGATAATTGTGAGATCCCACCTGAATACTCTCCACAGTTGGAGACAGTTCGGAAGGTAACTGGAGATCATGAATATAAGGGACCGCAGAATCACTCGAGCCGTTCCAGCTGACAATCTTCAACCAGGTACCGCCATATTCGACGTTGCCAGCCACGTGGGATGCCACTGTGTGCGCAAGTCGTATGGCAATTGAACTATACCATATGAGGAGGTGTAATCACAGCATTCAGTCAGTGAATATATGCCGAACTTTCTATAATATCGAACTGAGACCAATACATGTGACTTTGTTTAGATAGTCATTCCGAATATTCACTGGGCACTTTAATCGGCGAAAGTTTATCGAACTTTTCATTACTAATTTATCGATACTATATAATCGAATGGGAAATATTACATGCCATAGAAGATAAGAACATCATTCCTATCTAATATTAACGTTACATTATGTTATATATATTTGAATGATTTTATCACCTCAGCCACTATTTTAGATTTAATGTATTGGAGTTAATGATATATATTGGTTAGATTTTACTATTATTGTTTTTTAATGATTATATATTTTAAGTTGTCATATCTGCATTTTGTGTAATAATAAATTATTCAATTGTTACCACTGCCCACATTTGTATGTTTCTCTGTGCGGTCCAGGTGGTGAGTGCTCAGCCTTTCTAGTTATTTGTATTCATGTCCTATTATTGTCCACAAATCACGGTCCACGGACCCATTCAAGTCAATGGGTTTGCAAAAAATACAGAACGTGCATGGAACACATCCATATGTTATCCGTATTTTGTGGATCCATACTGTAAAAATGCTATTTTGTATCCTTTACTGGCATAAAAAAAACGACATCAACCGACCTCCCCAACTGGAAGTCATGTATGCTATAGCTGCCAAGTAATCCTTGATTTCAGCAGGGGTGAGGCGCTTGAATCGAGCTTCATTGCAGATGCCCACTTCAATGTTGTCTTCCGTCATCTGACCCTCAAAGCTCTCCTTCAGTGTTAAGATTTCTGTGTGGATGGTGCAGTACGCAGCCCTGCAGGGTATTGCGATAGTGAGGTCACGGTTACTAGGCAATCGAGGGTTGCTCTTGGTTACTCACAGTTTGTAGGGAAACCCTGGGCAGGCGTACAGCAGTGATGGAGAGGCTGGCACAGAAGTCCTCTGGGGCACTCTCAGTGTATAGGGACCAGGCCGGTGGTAGGTGAGGTGCCCTAGGTGTTGCAGGTTTAATGTGCCTGTGGCAAGATCCCTTTAAGATTTGTGACGCCAGTGCAAGGTGGCACACCGATTGACAATAGGAATAATTGAGGAACACAGTTGTTGTGGTGAACCAGAACTTCCTTTTACTGAACAGTTAACTATTTACAGTCTTTTAGCAAAGTTCCATATGGCAGTAGCAAATCACAAGCAGGCTTTTATAATTGGCAGGCAACAATGTTCTTGCAAGATACTTAGAGGGTTAAATACACTCACAGATCAGGCTGCACCTTTTCCTCAGAAATCCTGTGCACTATTCCTCAGAACTCCTGTCTGTCTTGATCCCAAGGCCCGTATGCCCTATTGTTGGCTTTATCCTTGGTTAAGAAACTTCCTCAGGTATATATCTCCTTGCATTAAATAGATCCTTCTGCCCTTCAGCTCTCTTGTCTGGCTGGAAACACTTCTGCTCTGCTCTGTACTGTACTTTGTAGGAACTGCAGGTTTCTCAGGAGGTAACTCTTCCCCTGGGGACAACTAGAAACCTGGGCTATCTAGCTGCATGTCAGAGCCTGCACCTCAGCTCCTCTCTGGCTAAAGTGTCTTCTTGCTTCTGACTCTACACACAGACTCTGGTCTAAACCTGGCTATTTATACTAGGGTCCCCCTACCTCCCTCTAGTGTCTAGGAGGAAATGTTATACCCCTAATAGGCCTGGTAACTTGGAAATAACATTAAATAACATGAATAAAATGACATTATACGTTAAAATGACATATAAAGTGAAATGCCACTGTTCCACAGGAGGTGGAGAACAACGTGGCCCAATTGACCCTTGTGTAGTGCCCACATTTACCTAGTGGGACACTACATACCCCGTTGCTTTAACGTTGACCGTCCTCGGCGCAACACAAGGGGCCCTGCCCAGCTGGAAACTGTCACCTGAAAGACAAACAGTGCAAACCAGGAACACACATCTACATTTGCAGTACATATATATACACTGCTCAAAGAAATAAAGGGAACACTTAAACAACACAATGTAACTCCAAGTCAATCACACTTCTGTGAAATCAAACTGTCCACTTAGGAAGCAACACTGAGTGACAATCAATTTCACATGCTGTTTTGCAAATGGGATAGACAACAGGTGGAAATTATAGGCAATTAGCAAGACACCCCCAATAAAGGAGTGGTTTTGCAGGTGGTAACCACATACCACTTCTCAGTTCCTATGCTTCCTGGCTGATGTTTTGGTCACTTTTGAATGCTGGCGGTGCTTTCACTCTAGTGGTAGCATGAGATGGAGTCTACAACCCACACAAGTGGCTCAGGTAGTGCAGCTTATCCAGGATGGCACATCAATGCGAGCTGTGGCAAGAAGGTTTGCTGTGTCTGTCAGCGTAGTGTCCAGAGCATGGAGGCACTACCAGGAGACAGGCCAATACATCAGGAGACGTGGAAGAGGCCGTAGGAGGGCAACAACCCAGCATCAGGACCGCTACCTCTGCCTTTGTGCAAGGAGGAACAGGAGGAGCACTGCCAGAGCCCTGCAAAATGACCTCCAGCAGGCCACAAATGTGCATGTGTCTGCTCAAACGGTCAGAAACAGACTCCATGAGGGTGATATGAGGGCCAGACGTCCACAGGTGGGGGTTGTGCTTACAGCCCAACACCATGCAGGACGTTTGGCATTTGCCAGAGAACACCAAGATTGGCAAATTTACCACTGGCGCCCTGTGCTCTTCACAGCTGAAAGCAGGTTCACACTGAGCACATGTGACAGACGTGACAGAGTCTGGAGACGCCGTGGAGAACGTTCTGCTGTCTGCAACATCCTCCAGCATGACCGGTTTGGCATTGGGCCAGTAATGGTGTGGGGTGGCATTTCTTTGGAGGGCCGCACAGCCCTCCATGTGTTCGCCAGAGGTAGCCTGACTGCCATTAGGTACCGATATAAGATCCTCAGACCCCTTGTGAGACCATATGCTCGTGCGGTTGGCCCTGGGTTCCTCCTAATGCAAGACAATGCTAGACCTCATGTGGCTGGAGTGTGTCAGCAGTTCCTGCAAGACGAAGGCATTGATGCTATGGACTTGCCCGCCCGTTCCCCAGACCTGAATCCAATTGAGCACATCTGGGACATCATGTCTTGCTCTATCCACCAACGTCACATTGCACCACAGACTGTCCAGGAGTTGGCAGATGCTTTAGTCCAGGTCTGGGAGGAGATCCCTCAGGAGACCGTCCGCCACCTCATCAGGAGCATGCACAGGCGTTGTAGAGAGGTCATACAGGACCACACACACTACTGAGCCTCATTTTGACTTGTTTTAAGGACATTACATCAAAGTTGGATCAGCCTGTAGTGTGTTTTTCCACTTTAATTTTGAGTGTGACTCAAATCCAGACCTCCACGGGTTGAAAAATTTTATTTCCATTTTTTTATTTTTGTGTGATTTTGTTGTCAGCACATTCAACTATGTAAAGAACAAAGTATTTCAGAAGAATATTTAATTAACTCAGATCTAGGATGTGTTATTTTTGTGTTCCCTTTATTTTTTTGAGCAGTGTATATCAGGCAGCTCTGCTGGCAATGGAACAAGTCCGGTGAAAAGGGGCATCGTTCTCTTCACTCAGGATAGTATAGGGAACAGGGGGCGCTGACCTGGTGCAGCATATCAAGGATAACCAGGATAGTCCATAATAATAAAATGCAATAGTCCCATAAAACAGCATCTCAGAGGCCCTCAGGCGTTGGGGTCATCTCTGGGCACATTACTTGAATCAAGATTTGCATATAAAAGTCACAGCACGAAAAGTCCACATTATTAAAATGGCATATAAAATAGTGCTGCAATGTCCCTATTCAACCTGAAAAGGGGGTTGAAAGGGTTAAAATGCAAAAATAAACAACAGGCACAACTTGGCTTAAGTCCTGAAACTTGAAGCAGGCAGGAGGTCCTGTAAACAGTATGGCAGCAGAGCAATAGACTTCTCAGTGGTCAAGCAACCACCACTAGACTGTGGGGAACTGGCAGCAGCTCAATGGTGCCAAAACAAAGGACTCCTGTCCTGTAAGGGTTAAATCTGCTTGTAAGGGTCCCTCAGCAAAAATCAAAAACATGGCCTGGCAGGCCTACTCACAGGTATGTATCATATCCACTAGGGTCGTCACTGGTGGTACATCCCAGTTCAGCTGGCAAACTGGGCCTGACACGAGGATCCATATATGGCTGGGCCCACAAAATAATGTTAGTGGGTAGTTGCAACATGAATGGGCCTCTCACTGGTATAGGCCCCATTGGTCTGGGGGTGAAGACTGTAGGAGGCTCCGCGGGTCTAGGTATAATCACAGCAGGAGGCTCCACGGGTTGGGGTGACGCTGTCGGCAAGCGGCGGACCCGACTCCTTGTATAGCAGAGTCTCTCCGGTGCCGCGACAGCGGCTGCAGTCACAAGGGTCGCCTGACTGGCAGGGATAGGTACCCTTACCTCCGGCTCAGGGGCATCTGAGTCCTTTGTAGTATCCTTCTTCTCAGGGGGCGAAGGCGCCACTCGTGATGCGGCAAGTTGGCGCAGGCCACGAAGGTGAAGCTCCAGTCGAACAATCTGGTCTTCCAAACTTTCGGATGTTGCGTCGCTGCCGGGATCCGTCGCGGTCGCAGCAGGTTCAGGTAAGGGATCCGGACGGTCTGGCACGGCCACCGCAGGTTCCGGAGCTGTATCGGCACTCTTTCCTTTCCGGATATTATCCAGTGCGGCATGGAACCTCTCCAGGTTCTCGATCTCTTTTAGGGTTTTCTCCCGGCGGGGCAGTTCAGGTGAGGGGTACGCTCTGGCTCGCGTCCCGGACTGACAGGCTCTTCGGGCTTCTCCCAGTCTTCAGTTCCCGGCTTGGGACGGGTTACAGCGGTGGCGTAGGGGCCTCTCAGGCCCTCGGCAGGGGTGAACTGCACCTCCTCTCCTTCGCTGAGGTTGTGCAGATGGTCGGGTAGGTAGTTGCGTTTAACTGACCTCCGGTTCACAAATAAGTCTCTGCCAGTAGTATAGTCCTTTATGAAACCGAAGCCTCGGTCCTTGTCAAAGGTCACCACTACCCCCATTCTCCTTTTTCAGGCGGGGTTGGGTATTAGCGTGGCGCTCATAGACGGTCTTGGCCAACTCCTCAAAGTATATTTTCTGGCAAGTCATCTTTTTTATGGCCGCTTACCCCACCTCCGCCATCAGTGCAGACCACTGCATACTGGGCCTAGCAAAGTCCTTCCATGAACCAAAGTAGGGCTCAGGCTGCGATCCTGGCGGCAGGCTGGTGGGTCTCTCCGGTCCTGGAGTGTAAGCCGGTGGAGCTTCTTCTTGCTCCACCTGGTCAGGTTCCATTTTCTGGACGGCTGGTGCAGACATCACGTCAGAGCAGTCTGTACTCATCAACATGCTCGATCCTTCTCGGGAGAGCGACAGGGCGGCACCAATTATTTCAGACAAGACCTCCCATTGCCCTGGGAGGCTGCCCCCCAGGTACTCAACATGGGGGAGGCGGAGTCCATACTGGCAGACATTCAAATTTCAAGATAAGGCGGTGGCGCGGACATCCAGTCTTTCCCGCACTTTTAGCAGAAGGCGCCAATTTTTCCCGCCAACAAAATGCAGAGATGGCGCAGCGATAAATCAGTCAGTCAGCTTAAGCGGCCCTCTTTGAGCAGAACGCTGTCCATTCACTGACAGCAAGCGGTGACTTAACGGCAAACAGTCCATAAAAATACAATTTATACATCGCAATTTTTACAGTTCTTTGACGCAGCAATTTTCCAAATAAACGGATAGGGCTTTATCACTTTATGGGCAATATTGGCACACAGTTTATATTCCACAATGGCGCAGGAATAATCCGTAAATCCTGTTCGTAACGCCAAAATATGCAGTACGCAGCCCTGCAGGGTATTGCGATAGTGAGGTCACAGTTACTAGGCAATCGAGGGTTGCTTTTGGTTACTCACAGTTTGTAAGGAAACCCTGGGCAGGCGTACAGCAGTGATGGAGAGGCTGGCACAGAAGTCTTCTGGGGCACTCTCAGTGTATAGGGACCAGGCCAGGGGTAGGTAAGGTGCCCTAGGTGTTGCAGGTTTAATGTGCCTGTGGCAAGATCCCTTTAAGATTCGTGACGCCAGTGTCGGTAATGGTGGCACACCGATTGACAATAGGAATAATTGAGGAACACAGTTGTTGTGGTGAACCAGAACTTCCTTTTACTGAACAGTTAACTATTTACAGTCTTTTAGCAAAGTTCCATATGGCAGTAGCAAATCACAAGCAGGCTTTTATAATTGGCAGGCAACAATGTTCTTGCAAGATACTCAGAGGGTTAAATACACTCACAGATCAGGCTGCACCTTTTCCTCAGAAATCCTGTGCACTATTCGTCAGAACTCCTGTCTGTCTTGATCCCAAGGCCCGTATGCCTTATTGTTGGCTTTATCCTTGGTTAAGAAACTTCCTCAGGTATATATCTCCTTGCATTAAATAGATCCTTCTGCCCTTCAGCTCTCTTGTCTGGCTGGAAACACTTCTGCTCTGCTCTGTACTGTACTTTGTAGGAACTGCAGGTTTCTCAGGAGGTAACTCTTCCCCTGGGGACAACTAGAAGCCTGGGCTATCTAGCTGCATGTTAGAGCCTGCACCTCAGCTCCTCTCTGGCTAAAGTGTCTTCTTGCTTCTGACTCTACACACAGACTGTGGTCTAAACCTGGCTATTTATACTAGGGGCCCCCTAGCTCCCTCTAGTGTCTAGGAAGAAATATTACACCCCTAATTGGCCTGGTAACTTGGAAATAACATTAAATAACATGAATAAAATGACATTATACGTTAAAATGACATATAAAGTGAAATGCCACTGTTCCACAGGAGGTGGAGAACAACGTGGCCAAATTGACCCTTGTGTAGTGCCCACATTTACCTAGTGGGACACTACAATGGCATCTTCAAGTTCAAGATCTTCGTTATATCTTTTTTCAAGGAAAGTCTTTCAATTTACATAATTCTTTCCCATTGCTGTGGCCTTCCATGCAAAATATGCCCCAGAAGGATCGGACTGGAATAAATATGCTCGATCCTCATCCCAACCTGCAACTAATAACGAGACTCCAAATGGACGTACGCCACCAGACTATGTGTATTTCTGCATAACAGATGCCACTCTCTGTACTAGCTGTGCTGTTGGAATAGGCTCCTCATACACAAGGAAATACTGCTGGTCAAGTTTCCGAGCCCTGCGAACTAGGACTCTGTAATCCGGGCCCATGCCGCTGTACACCAAGCCTATGTGCTTGGTGATTGATTCCACTTTATGTACCCTCTGCTCATCATACAATATGGATTTTAGTTTTTTCCCAGTTGCCAGAACGACACCATTTGCAGCTTTGATTCCGACAGAAGGTGCTCCTGCAGGTACCACAGCCAACGCATAATCAATCTGTATAAGTTTACCTGAAGGACTGAAAGTGGTCAGAGAAAAACTGTAACCGCGCTCGGCCATCTTCACTCCGCTCCTTCTCTATGAGAGCAGCACGGTAACCACGTCCCACGTAGAAATGCTATGCCCAGCCCATATTGCTCATGTGTTTGGTGATTAATAAGTTACTGTTTCCGTTTCCGTTCCGCAAAAACGGATCACATACGGAAACCATACAGTTATGTTTTGTGGAATAACGGAATGGAAGAGGACTTAAATCAGAGAAAAAAAAAACTCAGATACAGAACAACGGATCCGTTAAAAACAAAACAACAACGGTCATATGCATGAGCCCTTAGAAACATGAAAAAAAACCAATGTGGAGTAGAAATATAAAGGGGACAAAAAAAAAAAAAAGCATTCAAACTACTAAAACAGGAAGGTAGTGAACAAGCACTAAAAACTATAAGGAAAAAAAGAATATGTAAAGGACAGATAAAGACAGCTAAGCAGAAGGCAGAGAGGCTCATTGTGTCACGGATGATGTTGCAGATAGCTGGAAGTTATGGATAAACATCCGACTGGCTTGATCCCAAACTAAGGAGCATAAAGGTGACCCCTATAAAACCCTAAGAGCTCACCCTGACTGCTATGCCCATGCAAAGGTTTTGCATGCCCGCGTACCTTATACTATGTGACACCTGAAAACCCTATAATAGTGAGGGGACACGACCACCGGCTCCCTGAACTTAATAAGGACGGAGTCAGGGTCACCTACAATCAAGCCAGCAAGGAAACACAAATAAAGGAAACTGACTTATCTGAGGAATCAGGAGAAGCAGCATCCAGCAGTGAACAACTCATCCAGGAAGAAGTATAAACAGCAAAGTGAGGGAGAATAGGAGGGAATATAAAGGGAGACAATTAGTGTAAATAGGTGACAGCTGGGAGAAGGAAAGGAGATGACAAAGTGAAACCAAAACAAAGAACATCATGCAAGAGGTACAGAAGAACGTCTGTTATCCCTTCTCAGAGAGCTGGCGGTGACACATTGCCAAGGGGGTAAAACTAACCCTAAAATGTCCTTCAAATATATAAATGGTAAAAACGTAGGAAACGCTTGGTTGTGCAGCTTCTCAGGTCTCCTTCCCACATCTTATATACCGCTTCCCGGCAAGGAAGAAACCATGCAGCTCGGTGTTAAATCTCGGCGGACAGTGAACCCTCAGAAGACATCAGGGGCTCTGTTTTTATTGTGGTGCTGCTGGCCATTGCGTCAAGTCTTGTTCCAAGTGCCCTCCACGGGATATGGAGACATATTTGAAAGAGGTTGGGAAAGTGGGAAAGGATTAATGGGAAAAAAGGCACTTTACGATGTCTCAAAGAGAATTAGTTTAACTATTTGTCTGCAATTTGGAAGTAAAAAGTTAACTGGGAAGGCTTTTGTTGACTGTGGAGCCGCAGCTAATTTTATTAGCGAAAGATTTGCATTATCTTTAGTTCTCCCCTTATCCTCCTTTTCTGTTCCGGTTCATGTAACAGGCATTGACTCCGCTATTCTGGTAAATGATGGTATTACATTCTGTACTCCAGAGGTCATCATGTCTATGGGGGTCCTTCACCCTGAAATTTGTTCCCTGTTAGTTATTAAGGAATTACCTATTGATGTCCTGCTAGGTATTCCTTGGCTTCAAGCTACTAACCCTGTTATTAATTGGGAGACAGGGGAATTAGAAAGTTGGGGCCGTAATTGTGAGGATCATCTTGTTTGTATACCCATGGCTTTGCGACTACTGTGCAATTGAGTTGAGTCAAGACACCAAGTTTCCCAAAGGGCACATTTTTAATCTGTCAGGTTCAGAACATCAGGTCATGAAAGAATACATTAATGAAAGACTGGTAAATTAGACCATCTGTGTCTCATATGGGGATGAGATTCTTTTTTGTGAAGAAAAAGGATAGTGGCCTTAGACCTTATATTGACTATTGGGAGCTTAATAAAATCACTGTCAAGAACCGCTATCCTTTGCATTTGATACCTGATCTCTTTAACCAGATCCAGGGAGCCAAATGGTTCACCAAGTTAGACCTCTGGAGGTTGTATAATCTCATCCGCATCAGAGAGGGGATGAGTGGAAGACAGCGTTTAATACCCAGGAGGGTCACTTCGACTACTTGGTAATGCCATTTGGTTTAAGTCATGCCTCTGCGGTCTTTCAAAATTTTGTTAATGATTTGTTTAGAGAATTTGTTGGAACATTTTTGGTCATTTATATTGATGATATTCTGGTATACTGGAATTCAGATTTTAATTATCATGTTTGACATGTTATGACCGTCTTACAGATTCTGTGTGATAATTTGCTGTCTATGAAATTGGAAAAATGTCAGTTTAGAATCAAAGAGGTGCTATTCTTGGGGTACATGATATCACTCCTTTCGCATGTATCCAAGTAAGTTTCAGGGGATTAATGATTGGGTGCAGGCTAATTTCTGATCCGGTTGGGTAAGGATGGGAGTTTTGAAGGCTAACGTAGCTTCAGGTTTCCAATTGACCATGTCAGCACCTTTCTGGTAAGGTCAGTAAGGGGTTTGGCAATAACAGAATAACCACGTGGACCAGCTGCTTCATTTAACAACCTACCTCAAGAGGTAGCACCTGGTGTTCCTCTCGGGAAAGTCTATCCCCACCATCAAGGGTACTGTGAAGAATGAGAGGTTCACATAGACAATGCCCTTAGAGGTGGTTGGTCATGTGGCACAGTGGGTTCACACCCGCTGGTTCTTCACACTCCTGTTGAGGGTCCAGTGTCATGGTTCACCCAGCTGTTGCTGCCTCCGTAGGGCAGCAGTGTCCGGTTGCCGGGGAAACCAATTAATCCCCTAGGTCAATGAGGAAGCACGCCGAGCTTCGCGATCGTCAAGGCACATGAACAGCAGCGCTAACTGGCGTGCAGGGACACCGTCGTGAGCGCCTCCCTGCTTAGTGTAAAGGCCGGGATCTACAGTGAGCAGATACTGTTGAATTTCTGTTCCTCTGGCTCACCCTGCTGTTCCTTTGTGGTATTGTGTTAATTATGGCTGTGGACTTCTGAATCTAGTATTGTGGCTACATTTTTTGGCTTCTGGTGATTTGATCTTGTTTTGCTCTCCAGGTTTTTGACTTCAGGAGTGTATGGCTCTCTCATTTGTTTCTGGAATTCTTGACAATTCATTTACCAACTTATTACCTGACAAGATCCCATTAACTATAATAGGATCTGTAAGGTTTCTGCTCAAGAAAATGTTTTTTTTAGCAGAGAAAAAAGTCCTGCATGCAAGACTTTTCTCTCTGCTATCTTTGGCCAACTCTCTAATGGAGGCCTCAAACGGAGCCTCTAACACAGATCTGAATGTAGCCTAAACTTCCCATTAAATGTGGCCTGTCTGACTTAGGAAGAAGTGCATCAGCATCTTAAAAAGACAAAAATAGACAAATCCCTGGATCCAGATGGCATACAACTCCGTATCTTAAGAGAATTAAGTAATGTCTCTTATTATAAAGTAATCAAGTAATGTCTCTTATTTAAGATATTTAAGGACTCTATAAGTTTTCAGAGGATTAGCACTTAGCAAATGTGGTGCCAATATTCAAAAAGGGGTCAAAACTGAATTATTAACTAATAATTAATAAAAAAATACAAATAAAATTATTTTTATTTATTTATTTTTATAAAAAATGCAGTCGCTAACAGAAACCGTTACCATAGTCGCCCCATTCTCTCAAACCTATACATGTTATATATGAAAAAGATTGTCACAAAATAGGGAACCCATTGAAATAATTCATTTTTTGAGACTAGCGAATTTCATATTTTGCAATTCGTTCACACTTCGTTTATTGGTAAAAGGTGAATTGTGTTATGGATTCTGTTACCACAGACTATAACGCAATTCTATGACAGAATGCATAACTGAATGCCTTTAACCCCTTAGGGACCGGGCTCATTTTCACCTTAAGGACCAGGCCATTTTTTGCAAATCTGACTAGTGTCACTTTATGTGTGAATAACTTAAAAACGCTTTTACCTTTTCAGGCCATTCTGAGATAGTTTTTTCGTCACATATTGATGACAATGGTAAAATAAAGTAAAAAAAAAATCATTTTTATTTATAAAAAAAATACCAAATTTACCCCAAATTTTGAAAAATTTCCACATTTCCAAGTTTCAATTTCTCTACTTCTATAATACATAGTAATACCTACAAAAATAGTTATTACTTTACATTCCTCATATGTCTACTTCATGTTTGGATCATTTTTGGGAATGACATTTTATTTTTTGGGGACGTTAGAAGGCTTAGAAGTTTAGAAGCAAATCTTGAAATTCAGAAATTTTCAAAAACCCACTTTTTAAGGACCAGTTCAGGTCTGAAGTCACTTTGTGAGGCTTACATAATAGAAACCACCCATTCTAGAAATTACACCCCTCAAGGTATTCAAAACTGATTTTTAACCGTCGTTAACCCTTTAGGTGTTCGACAAGAGTTAATGGCACATGGAGATAAAATTTCCAAATTTCGATTTTTGGGCAAATTTTCCATTTTAATCCATTTTTTCCAGTAACAAAGCAAGGGTTAACAGCCAAGCAAAACTCAATATTTATTGCCCTGATTATGTAGTTTGCAGAAACACCCCATATGTAAACTACGGGCACACAGTAGGGCGTAGAGGGAAAGGTGCGCCGTGTGATTTTTGGAAGGCAGATTTTGCTGGACTGGTTCATTTACACCATGTCCCATTTGAAGCCCCCCTGATGCACCCCTAGAGTAGAAACTCCATAAAAGTGACCCCATTTTGGAAACTACGGGATAAGATGGCAGTTTTGTTGGAACTATTTTTAGGGTACATATGATTTTTGGTTGCTCTATATTACATTTTTGTGAGGCAAGGTTACCAAAAATAGAAATTCTGAAATTATGTACTGTATTAGAAAAATCGATCATCACTCGATATCTGTTTAACGCTGATAGCATTTTAATAATAAAACAATAAAACAATGAAAAATCTCACGTAAAATCGCACGTATAATAATATCCAAATCGCATTATCACCAATCAGATGAACATTATATGTTCATCCGATTGGTTTACGTGGGACTTTTGCTCATCAACCACCATATAAGTTCAATATAGGATTCACGTCTATTCATATTCCAATACAGGATTAGGTTGCATCAATATTCCAAATGAATATGTATTGAGTTAATTCACATAAAAATCGCTAATAATAATCGCAACAAAATAATCGGATGAACAATACTATCAGCCTGCTGCGATTATTATAGATTTTCCGCACTGACATTCGAATTTGTTCTATGCAGGACTTTGGTTGATATACAAGCACAAATGGACTAAATTATTAGGTCAACGTATTTCTGAATTTTAAATATTATTAATTATTGTGTATTTTGTTTTTAGTGTGAACAATTTGCAATTGCATTTTCATTGTTTTATTATTAAAATGCTATCAGCGTGAAACAGATATCGAGTGCCGATCAATTTTTCTAATACATAATTTTGCACGTGATTGGAGGTGTCATATCGATCAGAACACCAACCATTATTTCTGGGTCAGTTGTGCCACTCTCTATAGATATAGAAATTCTGAAATGTCATCTCCATTTGCCATAAAAGTTTGTAAAATCAGTTTTGAATACCTTGAGGGGTGTTGTTTCTTAGATGGGGTCACTTTTATAGAGTTTCTACTCTAGGGGTGCATCAGGGGTTCTTTAAATGGGACATAGTGCCAAAAAAGAAGGCCATCAAAATCTGCCTTCCAGAAACCATACGGCGCTCCTTTTCTTCTGCGCCCTGCCGTTTGGTCATACAGCAGTTTACGACCACATATGTGGTGTTTCTGTAAACTGCAGAATCAGGGTAATAAATATTAAAGGGATTTTGCCATGAGATTTGAGGCCTATAACCTAAACATATGGCCAGGTCCCTACTAATACCCTGAATCCGAAACAGACCTTATTAAATGTGTCTGTGGCTCTATTAGCATATAAAACAGGTTTTTATAACCTGTCATTCACGTACCTAATGTGTCCAAGGGGACGTCTCATCATGCAGGGTACCCAGCTGCAGCCATCTCCGTCTGGTGCCCAGCACCGCCTTCCTAGTTGAAATCGCCGCCTTCCTCACCTCAGCCCCGCCTCCGCAATCGTCCGGTCCCTCTGCCAGATCCCGCGCGTGCGCACTAGGCATAACCTGAGGGACCAGACGATTGCGGAGGCGGGGCTGAGGTGAGGAAGGTGGCGATTTCAACTGGAAAGGCGGCGCTGGGCACCAGACGGAGATGGCTGCAGCTGGGCACCCTGCATGATGAGACGTCCCCTTGGACACATTAGGTACGTGAATGACAGGTTATAAAAACCTGTTTTATATGCTAATAGAGCCATAGGCACATTTAATAAGGTCTGTTTTGGATTCAGAGTATTAGTAGGGACCTAGCCATATGTTTAGGTTATAGGCCTCAAATATCATGACAGAATCCCTTTAAGTTTTGTTTGGCTGTTAACCCTTGCTTTGTTACTAGAAAAAATGGTTTAAAATGGAAAATTTGCCAAGAAATTGCTGTTTTGGCACCGTTTTTATTTTATTTTTTGACCGTGTTCATCTGAGGGGTTATGTCATGGGGTATTTTTATAGAGCAGATTCTTATGGATGCGACGATACCTAATATGCCTACTTTTTATTTATTTATTTAGGTTTTACACTATATTATCCTTTTTATAAAAAAAAAAATATTTTAGTATCTCCATTGTCTAAGAGTCAGTTTTTTTTTGTTTTTAGCCGATTATCTTCGGTAGGGGCTAATTTTTTGCGGGATGAAAGGATGGTTTTATTGGCACTATTTTGGGGGGCATATGACTTTTTGATAGTTTTCTATTACACTATTTGTAATGTAAGGTGACAAAAAAATACCTTTTTTTGCACCGTTTTTATTTTATTTTTTTGACCGTGTTCATCTGAGGGGTTAGGTCATGGGGTATTTTTATAGAGCAGATTCTTACGGATGCGGCAATACCTAATATCTCTACTTTTTTTATTTATTTTAGTTTTACAAAATATTATTTTTGAAAAAAACATTTTATTTTGTTTTAGTGTCTCAAGTCTGAGAACCATATTTTATTTTTCCGATTGTCAGTGGCTAAATGGAATAAAAATTGGGGAAGTGGATTATAAATTTAGTACTCCATGGAAGTGTGGTACTTCCTGAAGATGATCGGGGCATGTGTCACACTGAGTGGTGGTGTCCTTCCGTATCCCCCTCCTGTGACACACTCTGCACCTTTTTTGGGTCCGTCCCTTCTTTCCAGAATGGGGGACCACACCTGGAAAGTGTTGGCCAGGGACGATCCGGGCGCCTCCAGTTCCGGAGGTACTCCTGCCTGCTCTTTCCCGGTCAGAAAAGATCAGGGCCTTGAGGACTGCCTCATAGAACTGGAAGAATTTCCCTGTGTTGCCAGCGCTCCAGGACAGCACAAAAGAGTTGTACAAGGCAACCTGTACCAAGTAGACCGCAACTTTTTTGTACCATGCCCAGGTTTTGCGCATGGCATTATATGGCTTTAGGACTTGATCAGAGAGATCAACTCCTCCCATATACCGATTGTAGTCGACGATACAATCGAGCTTGAGGACCGTTGCCGCGGTACCTCGCACAGGGACAGGGGTGATGCCGTTACCGCGAATTTTGGACAGTACAAGGACATCCCTCTTGTCCTTATATCTGACCAGCAACAGGTTTCCACTGGTAAGGGCACGGGTCTCACCCCTGGGGATAGGTACCTGGAGGGGATGGGTAGGGAGGCAGCGTTGATTTTTCTGCACGGTCCCACAAGCGGACCTGGATCTGGCGGCGAGGGACTGGAACAAGGGGATACTAGTATAAAAGTTATCCACGTACAGGTGGTAACCCTTATCTAGCAGTGGGTGAATAAGGTCCCACACAAGTTTCCCGCTAACACCCAGAGTGGGGGGACATTCTGGGGGTTGAAAACTGAAATCTCGCCCCTCGTACACATGAAACTTGTAAGTGTACCCTGAGGCCCTGAGGTACTCTCACAAAGTTTGTACAGCTTCACGCCATACCTCGCCCGCTTAGAGGGAACATACTGGCGGAAAATAAGTCTCCCCTTGAAAGCAATAAGAGACTCATCAACCGCTACCTCCCTTCTAGGTACATAGGCCTCCAAAAATTTGGCCCCAAAGTGATCGATGACCGGCCTGATTTTGTACAGGCACTCATAGGCAGGATCACCTTGGGGTGATAATGCAGGCATTTCCGGGTGGTCTCAAACCGGGTACGCGTCATGGCCATACTGTAAAGTGGGGTCTGGTAGAGGACATCCCCACTCCAGTAATGCCTGACACTGGGTTTTTTGACTAGGCCCATGTGCAGCACGAGGCCTCAAAACGTCCTCATCTCGGCTGCACTGACCGAAGTCCAGCCACCGGCCTTAGCCAAAAAGGAGCCCGGGTGTTGAGCAATGAACTGTTGGGTGTACAGGTTCGTTTGCTCCACCATCAGATTCACAAAGTGGTCACTGAAAAAAAGACTAAAATAGTCATATTCAGTGAAGCCCACTGTGCGAATCTGGATTCCTGCTTGGCCAACAAAATCAGGAATTGCAGGCTCAAAATGCTCTGGGGTACACCATGAGAGTTCACCGGTAGGGGGCTCCGGTGGACTTAACTGGTGGGCCGGAAAACTAGTACGAGCCCCAGAGCTTCTCGTACTAGTGTGGGCCACAGGGTCCCTAGCATGGCGGTCCCCTTGCTCCACCTTGGGGGCTCATCATCATGATGAGGAGGACGCGGATGACAAAAGGAAAGTGGGGTCATCCTTGTCCTCACTGGGGCTCTCGGAGTCGGAGGCAAGCTGGGCGTATGCCTCCTCGGCCGAGAACATTTGGCGGGCCATAGGGGAGTGTGTGTGTGCGTGTGTGGAAATCTTTATTTAGTGTGCGTGTGTGTGGGGGCACGGGTGTTCAGGTACTTATCCCTAAAACTAACAGGAAAAAAAACGAAATAAAAAAAGCCCAAAAAATGTGAAAAAAAGCTTATTAGCGGTGGGGTGTCCGATGCTCTAACAGTGGCCGGACGCTAAGAGTGCCGGCCACAGTCAGCATACGCAGAAAAAAAAAAACCTGCTTGCGCCCCAAAAAATGTGTGGGGGGGCAGGGGGGGCAAGCTGCTGCACCCCTGGGGGGTCTAGGGTCACACAGCTGTGCTGTGGACCCTAGACACCCGATTAGGGTGATGCAACAGTTAAAAAAAATTTTGGAGGGTCAGAAGGGGGTGCTGGGCACAGATGGGGTGCTGCTTGGCACAGATGCAATGCAGGCTCCTCTCTCCTCGCTCCCGGACACAGAAAGGAGGAGGAGAGGAGAGCTGCATCAAGTTAAACCTCCCGCCCGCCCCTGCAGCCAATCAGAAGCGATCCTGAGAGGTGATGTCACCATCACCTCTCAGGATTGCAGGATGGTGATTAGTGGTGTATTATCAGACCACCAATCACCATCCTGGTCCGGGTTATCGGGTCACCAGAGACCCGAATAACCTGGAAACACAGCAAACCGCAGGCCTGAATTGACCTGCGGTTTTACGCGATCGCCGATACGGGGAGGGGTGCACAGGACCCCCCCGCGCATTGTCCCAGGGTGCCTGCTGATTGATTTCAGCAGGCACCCAGTTCCGATCACCACCATGATGTCCTTAAGTACCGGGACATCATGATGTACCGGTACGTCATGTGTCCCCAACAGGTTAAAGGCTTTCTGTTATTCATTTCGTCATAGTAGAAGTCTATGGGCTGTAAAACGGATCCGTTCCGTTTCTGTTATGCAGGGAAGTCCTCTCCCATCCATAACGCAATTCACCTTTTACCAGTAAACAAAGTGTGAATTTATTTTATAACCTGAAATTCGCTCATCTCTAATAAAAACCTATAATTAAAAAAAAATACTTTATAATAGAGGTTTTCCTCCAAATTAAACCTAAAAAAAACATACTAATAAAAAGTGTCAAGTAAAAAAAAGTTAATTATTATTTTGCTAGTTAAACAAATAAAAAAGCTACGGTCACTAAACCACCATGTGCACAGTAAAATATAAATCTTTGCAAATTACATTAAACTGTGTAAAATAATTAACACAGAAGAGGACAGTATACGGCTACAGATTGTCAGAACTATTGGATATAAAAAGAGTCCATAGTATCAGGCCTATACAGATATATGGAAATGAACATTTGGAGAAGCCATCTTGGCTAATTTTGTCAAAAGGGCAATAGGAGTTCAAACCCTTTGGACTTAGAATCCCTAACTCCGAGATAAAGGTTTCGTGCAGAAATGTTTGCAGGGCCGTCTTTGCCGCAGGGCAAAAGGGCCAGCTGCCCCGGGCCCAGTTGCTCCTGGGGGCCCGGCGCCCGACTCGCAACTCCGATATTCACTATGCAGCAGCGCAGCAGACACTCTTCAGAACAAGTTACAACTGCGCTGCGCTGCTTAGTTAGCAAGCACGTCGGCGCCCCGCCGTCACGTGGTAAAAGGGGTGTGTGATGTGACTCACCGCAGTCTGGTGAGTAGAGTGGCGCCACGGCGGAGCAGCCAGCAGCAGGGAATAAGTCTCCGCCTCCGGTCCGGAGCTAAAGGGATTGGGTGGTGAGTCACGGCCTCACGTGACCAGACCAGGCACCAGTGACTCACTCACCTTACCTACAGGCCAGACCAGACCTGCCACTGCCGCGCCAGGAGGGGAGGACTCGGTAGGTAAAGGCTTTAAAGCAAAAAGCACGCATATATATTGACTTAATTCTACATTAGAAATTTAGACTGGTCAGGCTGATCACCAAATTAATAATTAACCACCCCAGATCCATTCATAAATTAGTGGGGGATTATAGAGACGGATGGCCCCAGGAGACATAAGGGGTTGGGTTCTGTCTGCTGCTGAACTGGCCTGGGGGCTGGGGCCACCACCGGCCACATTTACTAATCTTTGCTCAGGGGGGCCCTCATGGTGTCATTTTCACTAAGGAATATAGTTTAACCATTTATGTGCAAAAGAGAAAAAAAGAAGTCAGCTCCAATCAGATATCTGCACATAGACCAAGACTCTGGGTCTATGTGCAGAGCAGATATCTGATTGGAGCTGACTTAGTGACCTCTTTTTTTTCTCTTTTTCACATAAACGGTTAAACTATATTCCTTAGTAAAAATGACCATTCCACACCACACCATGAGGGCCCCCTGAGCAAAGATTAGTAAATGTGGCCGGTGGTGGCCCCAGGCCACAGTTCAGCAGACAGAGAGAACCCAACCCCTTATGTCTCCCGTCTCTATAATAATCCCAGACTAATGGGGTTATTTAAATTACTGGTCGATTATTAGACGACAGACGAGAGAAATAAGGGCTTCTCTCTGTCTGTCTGCTGAATTGTGGCCTGGGGCCACCACCGGCCACATTTACTAATCTTTGCTCAGGGGGCCCTCATGGTGTGGTGTGGACTGGTCATTTTTACCATGAGGGCCCCCTGAGCAAAGATTAGTAAATGTGGCCAGTGGTGGCCCCCAGGCCACAATTCAGCAGACAGACAGAGAGAAGCCCTTATTTCTCTCATCTGTCGTCTAATAATCGACCAGTAATTTAAATAACCCCATTAGTCCGCAGTTGTTTGTGTCCGCATCCGTTGCTCCGTTACGTGGCCCCGCCAAAAAAATAGAACATGTCCTATTCTTGTCAGTTTTGCGGACAAGAATAGGCATGTCTACAATGGGACGCCCGTTCCGTTACGCAAATTGCAGAAGGCACGCGGGCGGCTTCCGTTTTTTGCGGGTTTGCGGACCGCAAAAAACGTCACAGTCGTGTGCATGAGGCCTTACAGTCCCTAAATAAATAATACTGCAGTAGTAGTTCACTACTCTACCAGGTGTGTGGATTATTTTTTTTTGTGTGTGTTGTGGTGGAGGGCGTGATTGCATGCTAGGGTGTGGGAAGGCGGGATCCACAGGGGGCCCAAGTAAATTCTTGCCCAGGGTCCAATCAATATTAAAGACGGCCCTGAATGTTTGTATAAGTATTCTCTTGAGAGGAGGGTGTTTAACCCCTTCCCGACTGCCATACGGCTATATACGTGCTATTTGCACATACCCCGTGAAGCTAGCACGTGTATAAACGTTATGGTAGCTCTTTAATCCAAGCGCTGCAAAACGCTTGGATTAAAGCTTCTGTCCCTGGACTTCTGCTGTCACGGACAGCATACAGTCCAGTAATGCCGGCAAGGGACCAATCAGAGTGGTCCCTTGACGGCAATCGCTCCGATTGGTTAGTCTGTGCAGACTAACCAATCGGATCGCAGCAGTGTTAAAATGCCGGTTTCAGGCTCTAATCTGCACTCTGACGATCAGAGCCTGAAATCAGGCACTGGCTGCTGTGTGCCCCCAATATGTGTACCCCGATCTGTACCCCCTGATGTCTTCCTGTGGCCTGTCTGTCCCTTGATGTCTTCCCTGGTGTCCGTAGGTTGTGGCTGTGTTTCCTCCATGCCCTGCCCCCATCTGTGCCCCCCCTCGCCTCTGGTGGGTGCCCCTTCTCCGTGCCCCTGCTATTTGTGATGGCTGCGGCTCCGTTCCTGAGCCGCCACCATCAACAGCGAATGTCAGCTGTATGCTGATACTGCTGTAACCCCTTAGATGCCGCTGTGAACGGCATCCAAGGGATTGACAGAGGGAGGGGGCTCCCTCTCTCAACCATCGGGCTGCCGCCCTGCGATGGCAGCGCCCAATGGTTGCCATGGCAACCAGACGCCTTGCAAAGGCGTCCAGTGTTGCCATCTATCAGTGTAAGGCCTCATGCACACGACCGTATTTTTTTGCGGTCCGCAAAACGGGGTTCCGTTTTCCCGTGATCCGTGACCGTTTTTTCGTCCGTGGGTCTTCCTTGATTTTTGGAGGATCCACGGACATGAAAAAAAAGTCGTTTTGGTGTCCGCCTGGCCGTGCGGAGCCAAACGGATCCGTCCTGAATTACAATGCAAGTCAATGGGGACGGATCCGTTTGACGTTGACACAATATGGTGCCATTTCAAATGGATCCGTCCCCATTGACTTTCAATGTAAAGTCTGGAGTCCCTTTTATACCATCGGATCGGAGTTTTCTCCAATCCGATGGTATATTTTAACTTGAAGCATCCCCATCACCATGGGAACGCCTCTATGTTAGAATATACTGTCGGATATGAGTTAGATCGTGAAACCTCATTTCCGACAGTATATTCTAACACAGAGGCGTTCCCATGGTGATGGGGACGCTTCTAGTTAGAATATACTACAAACTGTGTACATGACTGCCCCCTGCTGCCTAGCAGCATCCGATCTCTTACAGGGGGCCGTGATCAGCACAATTAACCCCTCAGGTGCCGCACCTGAAGGGGTTAATTGTACTATCATATCCCCCTGTAAGAGATCAGGGCTGCCAGGCAGCAGGGGGCAGACCCCCCCCCCCCTCCCCAGTTTGAATATCATTGGTGGCCAGTGCGGCCCCCCCCCCTTCCTCCCTCTATTGTAATAATTCGTTGGTGGCACAGTGTGCCCCCCCCGCCCCCCCCTTCCTCCCTCTATTGTAATAATTCGTTGGTGGCACAGTGTGCGCCCCCCCCTTCCTCCCTCTATTGTAATAAATCGTTGGTGGCACAGTGTGCGCCCCCCATTGGCCCCCCCTCCCTCTATAGCATTAACAACATTGGTGGCCAGTGTGCGGCCTCCCATCTACCCCCCCCCCCCCCCGCGAACATTGGTGGCAGCGGGTTACTAGCAATAGTACAATAGTAAAAGATTCATACTTACCTGGGAGCTGCGCTGTCTGTGACCGGCCGGGAGCTCCTCCTACTGGTAAGTGACAGTTCATTTAGCAATGCGCCGCACAGACCTGTCACTTACCAGTAGGTGGAGCTCCCGGCCGGACACGAACATCGCAGCAGCCGGTAAGTATGAATCTTCTACTATTGTACTATTGCTAAGTAACCATGGCAACCAGGACTGTAGTAGCGTCCTGGTTGCCATGGTTACCGATCGGAGCCCCAGCGATTAAACTGGGACTCCGATCGGAACTCCGCTGTCACCAATGATGGGGGGGGGGGGAGATGGGAGGCCGCACACTGGCCACCAATGCCACCAACGAATTATTACAATAGAGGGAGGGGGGGGGGCCGCACTGGCCACCAACCTATTATTACAATAGAGGGGGGGGCGCACTGGCCACCAACGATATTCAAACTGGGGAGGGGGGGAGGGTCTGCCCCCTGCTGCCTGGCAGCCCTGATCTCTTACAGGGGGCCGTGATCAGCACAATTAACCCCTTCAGGTGCGGCACCTGAAGGGGTTAATTGTGCTGATCACGGCCCCCTGTAAGAGATCGGGTGCTGCCAGGCAGCAGGGGGCAGTCTTGTACACAGTTTGTAGTGTATTCTAACTAGAAGCGTCCCCATCACCATGGGAACGCTTCTGTGTTAGAATATACTGTCGGTTCTGAGTTTTCACGAAGTGAAAACTCAGCTTTGAAAAAGCTTTTATGCAGACGGATCTTCGGATCCGTCTGTATAAAAACTAACCTACGGCCACGGATCACGGACACGGATGCCAATCTTGTGTGCATCCGTGTTCTTTCACGGACCCATTGACTTGAATGGGTCCGTGAACCGTTGGCCGTGAAAAAAATAGGACAGGTCATATTTTTTTCACGGCCAGGAAACACAGATCACGGATGCGGCTGCAAAACGGTGCATTTTCCGATTTTTCCACGGACCCATTGAAAGTCAATGGGTCCGCGAAAAAAAACGGAAAACGGCACAACGGCCACGGGTGCACACAACGGTCGTGTGCATGAGGCCTAAAACTGATAGCATTATACTTTGCAACCATCAGCCCCTCTGGATCTTCAAGAGTGTGAAAATAAAAAAAGTAAAATAAATAAATAAAAATGTAAATTAAAAATAAAATAAACTGCCTTTTCCTATATCCGCTCATTTATAAGAGATTAAAAAATGGGGAAAAAAAATAAACTACACATATTAGGTATCACTGCATCGGCTCTATAAATATATCACATGATCCACCCTGTCCAATAAACACCATAAAAAAATAAAAAAAAATGGTGTCAAAAAAAGGCATATTTGTCGCCCTACATCACAAAAAGTGCAACACCAAGCGATTAAAAAGGCGTGGTATGTACTACAAAATGGTACTAATAAAACCGTCACGCGGAGACACTAAAACACATTATTTTTTTTAAAATATGCTATTATTGTGTTAAAGTGAAGTAAATTTTAAAAAGTAGACATATTAGGTATCTCCGCGTCCATAACAACCAGCTCGTTAAAAATATCACATGATCTAACCCCTCAGCTAAACACCGTAAAAAAAAAAAAACAGGCCATTTTTTTTGTCACCTTTCTTCACAAAAATTGCAACACCAAAAAGCTGTATGCCCCCCAAAATAGTACCAAACTAACTGTCACCTCATCCCGCAAAAATGAGATCCTACCTAAGACAATTGGTCAAAAAATAAAAAAGCTATGACTCTCAGACTATGGAGACACTAAAACATCATTTTTTTGTTTCAAAACTGTAAAACTTAAATAAATAAGAAAAAGTATACATATTGGGTATTGCCACGTCCGTAATGAACTGTTCTATAAAAATATCATATGACCTAACCGTTCAGGTGAGCACTGTAAAGATAAATAAATAAAAACTGTTCCAAAACAACCAATTTTCTGGTTACCTTGCCCCATAAAGTGTAATAATAAATGATCAAAAAATCATATGCACCCAAAAATGGTACCAATAAAAATATCAACTCTTTCTGCAAAAAACGACCTCCTGCACAAGACGATCGGCAGAAAAAAAAAATAAGCCGAAAATGGAGACACAAAAACATAATTTTTTTTCAAAAATGCTTTATAATATAAACTTGAAACAAACAAAGAAAGTAGACATATTTTATATCATTGCGTCCGTAACAACCTGCTTTATAACAATAGCACATGAACTACCCTGTCTGATGAATGTTGTAAAAAATAAAATATAAAAACTGTGCCAAAACAGCCATTTTTTGGTTACCTCGCCTCACAAAAAATTTAATATAGAGCAATTAAAAATCATATGTGGCACCTTATCCCCTAGTTTACAAATTGGGGTCACTTTTGGGGAGTTTCAACTGTAGGGGTGCATCAGGGGGGCTTCAAATGTGACATGGCATCTAAAAACCAGTCCAGCAAAATCTCCTCGCTCCTTTTCTTCTGCGCCCTGCCGTGTGCCCGTACAGCAGTTTACGACCACATGTGGGGTATTTCTGTAAACCTCAGAATCAGGGTAAAAAATATTGTGTTTTGTTTGACTGTTAGCCCTCAATGTGTTAAAGAAAAAAATGGATTTCTTTAATTCTTATGGAACACCTAAAGGGTTAACAACGTTTGTAAAATCAGTTTTGAGTAAGTGTAGTTTCTGAAATGGGGTCATTTATGGGGGGTTTCCACTATGTAAGCCCCACAAACTGACTTCAGATCTGAACTGGTCCTTAAAAAGTGGGGTTTGGACATTTTTAAAATTGCTTCTAAACTTCTAAGCCTTCTAACGTCCTAAAAAAATAAAATGACATTTACAAAATGATGCCAACATAAAGTAGACGTATGGGGAATGTTAAGTAATAAATATTTTATGAGGTATCACCTTCTGTTTTAAAAGCAGAGAAATGGAAATTCAAAATATTTGGTGAATTTGTGATTTTTTTATAAATAAAGGTGAAATATATTGACTAAAATTTATGACCATCATGAAGTACAATGTGTCACGAGAAAACAAACTGGTTTGGATAAGTAAAAGTGTTCCAAAGTTATTACCACATAAACTAACACATGTCAGATTTGCAAAATTAGATGTGGTCACGGGGGTATCAATGACCCTTAGTCATGAAAGGGTTAACACATATCATAAAAGTCTTTATGCCTTTACAGAGATGTATCATAAAATGCTGTCTGTAGTTACACAGATAGGTAACCAAATAGAAATGTGCTGAGTTTTAGTTTATTTTCAGTAAGTAAAAAGAATATACTTTAGTATTCATTGTAATGTTTATATTATGATATTATATTATTATTTATGAATGGAGTTTGGGTTTTTATATGATAAATTATAAAATTGGGTGTGTTATATAACTAAAAGTTTGATAAAGGGATATTCATTTAGTGTTAGAATTGAGGTGGAAATTCCAATGTAGTTTCAGAGTGCTATGTCAAAGAGTGAGACTGGTGTGAAGTTAATTATCTGTTTCTCAGAAGATCTCTGGAAGGGGGGATTGTAAACACAGGTGTCCATAAGCAAACAATGTTTTCATCAAGACAAAGGGCAAAGTTTCACTTGAATTCTATTTTATTACAATTACTAGGAAAGGTGTTATGTACCTACAAGTCCTTGAGAAAAGAGGTCTAATCCTGGATACACCTTTATATTTACATTCTATTGTTCTAGAAGAAGTTCTGTCTAAATCCCAGTTAAAGATTACCCCTTCTTTAAATTAAAAGGGAAAATATAGGAAATAGCTATAATTGTCAAAACTTTTTACATAGAGCCCTAGTGTTATCTAGTGGTAGAGTAAAAATTAAGACATATGTTACGAAATAGTTGGGGGAATTAACATTTGTGATGTCACTAGTAAATGATCAAACCAGACCAATCCCATTTTTGAATGGGATAAAAAGGTGGCATGGGCTGACAGAGGGGAGGCCATCTAATCCATCTGATACACCTGCCTGAGGAAGTCATCAGAACAATCCGAGGAACTAGGACCACCTATCCAGTCATCCAGGGGGATCCACCCATTCATTGAGAACATCATTCCATTCCTCAATCTTTTCAAGGAGGACACAACCGTCCAGGAACAAATAGGACCAGACCAGTCTATAGTCCTGAATCTTCAAAACGGATTTCTGCTAGCCGATAAACTGGTATAGTATAAACTTTCCTATATTTTATAGGAGAACGAAAATAATATATTTGCACATATATATATTCAATAACCATATTTTGGGTGTAGAATCTGTTTTGGAATAAGGCTGGTTTGTAACTGCAGTATCATTCTAACTTTTTCCAATCCAGGGAGATTTTTACATACTGTTAAAAATTATTCCTATATGACAGTATCATCTCCAAGGAACTGAGTTCTGTTGTATGCATGTATGGTTGATTATATATACATAGATAATGATATAAATCTGAATTGAGTTCAATCTGAGACATCTGTCGGCTAAGAGAAATCAGGTATCAAAGTGATTTAAAATACAGTATATTGTAGTGTATTATCAAAATAAGGAATTGTAAGGAATATATGTCTATCTTATAGGTTATTTTGGCTTTCTTAAAAGGTTGCATATCCTTAATTAATTTTATTAATTTTGTCACCGATTTTATATTTACACTGTATTATTATTATTTTAATAAATATATATTTTGATTTACCACTGCCTTCTTTTTGTTGTCAAACTCATATGATTATACGTTAGAATCTCCTCCCTTACATTCTAATTTATTTACATAAAGAATGTAATAAAAAAAAATTTTTTAATTAACTTTCTTTATTAAAGTTCCAATATTAACAATCAGTTTCATAAAAACATATAAATCTTAACATTTTTTCAAGCAAAATACCCTCCCAATCCCTCCCCCTCCCCTCCTATGATGCGTCCTCCCTTCACCACCTCCCCTCCGTAACCAGACAGAGGAGAGATGGAGAAGGCTGGAGAAAACAGAGGAAGCTCTAGGGATTCCAATCTCCCCAGATTCTAAGCCATTTTGTCTCAATATTGCTTGTACAAAATATATTCATATCTCTTATTAGTATTTATCAAATTTAACCATGTATTCATACTGGGGGCATCTCGCGCAAACAGAGAACGTGCTATTAGTAGTCTGGCCAGAAACATTATCTTAAACAAAAGATTTTTTTTATATTGCTGACAACCCACCTTGGCAAGATCACCCAATACCCAACATTTCGCCGTAAAAGGAATCCGCACATTCAATTTGACCTCTATGTATTCATGAATAGTCCCCCAATATTGCTTCAGCTTTGCACAGAACCAAAACAGATGCAAATAATCCGCGTCAGGAATATCACACCTAGGGCAGTTGGAATCGCTCCTAATACCACATCTCTTAAGCCAAAAAGGTGTAACGTAAAGTCTATGTAAAATATTGAACTGCACCACAATGTGATTAAAATTGTGTGAAACCACTTTTAAATCCTGAACTACCTTTTCCTGATCATCCAGGTAAGTAATTGAACATTCATTTTGCCAAGCCCTCTGCCCAGGAGTAAGTATCTACAAATCGTGATATAATAAAATTTTTGTAATGTTGGGAAATCTTCATCCTTTGCTCCAAATTCCCTATCAAATCATTAAATTGTGTAGAAGTGTGTATTTCAAGCCTATTTTTTTTTTTAATACTTAAAAGTGCCAATCTTAACTGTAAGTAGCGAAACCATAGTAGTTTCTGTGATTTTTCTCTTTGTGATAATTCCATGAATGGAACTATATTCCCATTACCTACTACCTGTGTCACGTTCAAAATATTACTTTTTTGCCAGTAGGGATCTCTACCTAATTCAACTAAAGTTTGCAAATGCTTTTTATACCACAAAGGAGTACATCCCATTGAGACCTTCAATCCGAAGATTCCTGGTGGATTTAAATTCCTTATCGGAGTCGGTCAATTGATCAGATTCCAATAACGTAAACAAATTATCATATGGATTCACTAAATTCACTAAATACTTACAGAGTGGACTATCATTCCACTCCCCGAAAAAACTAAACTGTGTGGCTAAAAAATATCCCTTGAAGCAAGGGAGATTAACTCCTCCCCACTCCAACGGCTTATACCAATGCTCTAGTTTAAGTCTTACACGTTTCCTCCCCCATAGTAAGTCATTAATAATTATTTCTATTAATTTAAAGAACCTATCCCCAATCCAAACTGGAGAATTCCTAAAGACATAGAGTAACTGGGGAAGAATCACCATCTTAACTAGAGATATTTTATCAACCTTCGATAAAGATAAACGAAGCCATGTTGTTATTTTTTACCTTAACTTATTTATCAATGGAATTAAATTAAGCGGGATAAAATCTTCCACCCTAGGAGAGATTGTAATACCTAAATACTCAAAGGACTCAGAAATTTTCAAAGTATTAAGGGGAGCGTCATTAGGGAGTGCAGATTTATCTAAGGGCATAGTCATATTATCCAATGGCATAAGGGTAGTTTTTTCCCAGTTTACATCCAGACCGGAAACTTCTCCAAAATGATTTATCGTTTGGATGATATTCAGCAAAGTAGATTGGGTCTGTTGAATATTAAATAAAATATCATCTGCACATAAAGAAATACAATCTGCCGTTCCTAATACCCCAAACCCTAGAATCCTAGGGTCTTGTCTAACTCTAACGGCCAGGGGCTCGATGTAGATGTTAAATAGAAAGAGAGAGTGGACATCCCTGGCGAGTGCCTCTAGTCATACAAAAACTTCTTGTAAGATTACCATTTATATTCAATCTTGCAGTAGGAGATCTATACAGAAGTTTAATCATGTTACTAAACCTAGGGCCGAAGCCCATCTTATGAAGCACTCTCCAGAGAAACCCCCACTCAACCCTATCAAAGGCCTTAGCGGCATCTATAGACAAAATGGAACGTGAGGCCCCTCCAGATGTCTGTAAATTAGCAAAAAGATGATGAAGATTATAATGGGTCCCTTTATTAGGCATAAAACCATTTTGGTCTAGATGTATAATTGATGTCATAACACTAGATAGCCTCATAGTTAAGATTTTAGACAGGAGTTTGACATCTGTATTAAGAAGAGAAATAGGTCTATACGACCCCAAATCATTTTGGTTTTTACCCTTCTTTAATATCACTATGATCACGGCCTCTGTCATTGTTTATGGAAGGGCTCCCTCCTTTATTGAATCAGAGAGTGTTCTCCACAGATGGGGAAGAATAACCTCCCTATATTTACGATAAAACTCATATGGGAGTCCATCCAGTCCAGGGGAAAAATTGCCTGAACAGGCTTTAATTGCATCATCTATCTCTTGAAGAGATAAGTCCATCTCCAGACGTTCTTTCTCCCCTGTCTATCAACAGAGGATGCCAAACATAGAAAGTTGATCTGTTTATGGATTAAAACTGTGACTCCTCTAGAGTAGCTAGTATATGTAGAGTTGTAAACCTGTGTAGCCCACCTCCCCCCAAGTCGAAAAATCGTGTCCTGTGTAAAATGAGTTTCTACCAAGCTTACAATAGCTGGTAAATGTCTCCGTATCAAATCTAGAACCACCTTTTTTTCTTCTCCCAAGGGCCCCGAACGTTCCATGTTAGTATTCTTGTAGCCATTAATTAATCTTAAAGCCTCCAGCTAGTAGACTCCGTTCCCAACCTCAAAAAGAAGACGCATCATAGCCCACCCTCCCGTATAACCCCCCACTCTCCCCCCGCCCACAAACCCCAAATCCCCCTTGATCCGTAACTAAAGGTAACAGACCTCTTAACTAGGACCATCCCTCCCCCACTCCCTCAACCGAACCTCCGTCAATCAGAGAAAACAAGTTTTAGACATTATTCCTATCTAGCCAATCATCTGGAGTATCAAAAAAAAACAGATTCATTAAACACAATCCTTAACTTGGCTGGATACAGAAAAGAGTACTTAATATCCTTGCCCTGAAGGCATTTTTTAATATCCAAAAAGGTATGCCTCTTATCTTGAGCTTCTTTGGAGAAATCAGGGAAAAAAAGGAGTTTACACCCATTTGACATACTCGGAGGGGAATCCCGTGCTCGCCTCAAGATCATGTCTCTATCACAAGCGGTATGCCTCTTATCTTGAACTTCTTTGGAGAAAAAAAGGAGTTTACACCCATTTGACATACTCGGAGGGGAATCCCGTGCTCGCCTCAAGATCATGTCTCTATCACAAGCGGCTTGATAATTACAGTCCTTGGCAACCTCCCCAGAGTAGATTTACCACCAGGGATTCCATGGGCCCTTTCAATTAGAAACAATAGTGAAAAATGTTCCTTCCCAAAATTATCAAAAATTATGGATTGTATCGTTCCTGCTAGATCTTTGTCATCCGAGGATTCTATTAAGCCAATAATTTGTACATTGCATCTTCTTGACCGATCTTCTATGCCTCCTCCGATTTAAATTCAGAAGAATTTTTTCTTATATTAATGTCCTGCCTCCCTTTTGACCTGGTACTCAAATTTGGTGATCTCAAAAATGTATCAATTCTGGAGGACTCTATTTGTTTCTGTCCTGACTTAACTGAAGTCAAGTCCGTTGAACGTCTATTCTGTTTAGGGGCCATCCTTTTTTTCTTCTTTTTCTTTTTTCCTTTTTCCCCCTTTTCTTAAATTCTCATGTTTATTCTCTTCACTCTCTCTCCTCACCACATTTTTCTTCGTATCCCCTTGCTCCCCCTTCCCCTATCCCAGTATAGATTTTAATATCTCCTTTTTTTCTTTTTTCTCAAGCTTCCATAGAGGGAATTGGTAATTAGAAATTAGTTGAGAAAACTGGGAAATAGGGATTGAGACTAATGTCCAGTGGGATTAGGTTAGGTTTAGTGGGGTTAGGTGAGGCAGAGAGATAAACATGAAGAACGAGGAGCAAGGGATAAACAAAAAAATCCTGGCCGGAGGAAAATAACAGGAATAGATCTCACCAGTCCAGGGTCTTCCCAGGGTCTTCCGCTCTGGTTCAGCCCACAGCCCAAGTCCAGGAGAAACCTGCAGGACAACCACAAAAGCCAGCCAACAAAACCAAAGGAACAGGAACAGGAGAATGATCCACCGACTGAACGGTCAGGAAAGCTGCGGAGGGCCAACAGGAGGAGTCCGGAAGGCATCAAAGTCGCAAGAGGGTCACGGCCGGGAGACACCTAAACACACGGAGGTGACACCACCATACACAGACGGCCGTACTTTCACCCCCCCAAGCACAAGCCGAGCAGGGGCAGGCCAGCAATCCACTAGTCTAGATGCACTCGCAACTCCGGGAGACACAGCAAAGGGGTCAGGAAATTCTCCAGAGCCGCGATCCAGCACAGCACAGCGATACATGCACAGCAATACATGCTGCGGAGGTAATCCAACGTTGAAGGAGGAGGGAGAGTGCAACGCTACACACTCACGTCATCACGTCCTCACCATCCCGGTACTCTCCGAATATAGACTGTTAATCAGAGCAGTATAAATATTCTGACATGATGGCTCTGGATAGATTGGAGGCTTGGGCAGAGAAGTGGCGGATGAGGTTTAAAACCGACAAATGTAAGATTATGCACATGGGAAAGAATAATGCAAGTCACCAGTACATACTAAATGGAAAAACTCTGGGTAACACTGTGTCACGGGTGTATGTGAGCAACGATAGTAATTCACAGTACAGAGCAACTGACTGGACCCAGAACTAGGGAGGATAAAGGGTGACCCCTGTCCGACCCTCAACGCTTTCCCTATTCTGCTAAAGCACATGCCCGGATCCAAAAGGCGGAACGAGGCATGCCCACGTGCCTAAGACTAATGACCACTGTAACCCCTACAATAGTGGAAGGGGCACGGCCACCAGTGCCCTACTCAGTATATGGAGGGAACCGTGGCCACCTCAGATCCAGTCAGAAAACAAACAGGAATACAACAATGTCTGCAGACTTAGCTGAAGGTGTTGTAGCCGCAGAGAAGACGGATCCAAGGACAGGCTGGCAAAATCCGGAGTGCTAGCTGCAGCAGAACACAGGTCCAGTGGACTGATAGCTACAAGTGAAGAAACCAAAGCAAGAGCCACAACTGAAGTGAGAACTATAATCCACATCCTATCATAGGAGGAGGGGTGATATAAAGAGAAGGAAATCAAACACATGAAGGACAGCTGTGGTGAAAGAAACCAGAAGTAAACAGAGTAGTGAGAACGCCTCCCAGCTCTAGTAGTGACATCATCACAGGGGTGGAGAAACAGAGCTGTGAGAACGTCCCAAAGCTCTGGTAGTGACAGTACCCCCCCCTCTACGGGTGGACTCCGGACACCCAGGACCCACCTTCTCAGGATGAGCCCTATGAAATGCCCTGATGAGGCGAGTGGCTTTAATGTCCGACACCGGAACCCACATCCTCTCCTCAGGACCATAACCCTTCCAATGAACGAGGTACTGAAGAGAACCGCGGACCATGCGAGAGTCCACAATTCTGGAAACCTCAAACTCCAGATTGCCATCAACCAAAATCGGAGGAGGAGGCAAAGAGGAGGGTACCGTGGGCTGGACATATGGTTTTAAGAGAGATCTGTGAAATACATTATGTATCTTCCAAACCCGTGGAAGATCAAGACGGAAGGCAACAGGATTGATGACTGACAAGATTTTATAAGGCCCAATAAACTTGGGACCCAATTTCCAGGAGGGAACCTTCAACTTAATGTTTCTAGTAGACAACCACACCAGATCACCCACATTCAGGTCCGGACCAGGCACACGTCTCTTATCAGCCACACGCTTATACCTCTCACTCATCTTTTTAAGATTACTCTGAATCTTTTGCCAAATGGTAGACAAAGACGAGGAAAATCTCTCCTCCTCAGGTAAACCAGAAAGAGCCCCTCCCGAGAATGTACCAAACTGCGGATGGAACCCATATGCACCAAAGAATGGTGACTCACCAGAAGATTCCTGACGACGGTTGTTCAGAGCAAACTCAGCAAGAGGGAGAAATGAACACCAATCCTCCTGGTTCTCTGAAACAAAACAGCGCAAATATGTCTCCAGATTCTGATTAAGGCGCTCAGTCTGACCATTCGACTGCGGATGAAAAGCAGAAGAGAAGGACAGCCGAACCCCCAGGCGAGAACAGAAAGCCTTCCAGAACCTGGACACAAACTGCGTGCCTCTATCGGAAACAATATCAGAGGGAATGCCGTGCAATTTAACAATATGGTCGACAAAAGCTTGCGCCAACGTTTTAGCATTGGGTAAACCAGGGAAAGGTACGAAATGAGCCATCTTGCTAAAACGGTCCACCACCACCAGGATCACCGACTTCCCCGAGGAACGAGGAAGATCCGTGATAAAGTCCATGGACAGGTGTGTCCAAGGACGGGAAGGAATGGGTAACGGGAGAAGGGAACCTGAAGGCCGTGAACGAGGGACCTTAGCGCGAGAGCACGTCTCACAAGCAGCCACAAAACCCTCCACCGACTTACGAAGAGCCGGCCACCAAAATCTCCGAGCAATGAGATCCACCGTGGCTCTACTCCCGGGGTGACCAGCAAGAACCGTATCATGATGCTCCTTAAAGAGTTTGTGACGTAGCTCAGGAGGCACGAACAACTTCCCAGAAGGACAACGGGCAGGTGTCTCAGTCTGGGCAGCCTGGACCTCGGCCTCCAAATCGGAATATAGAGCAGAAACAACTACCCCCTCCGCCAAAATGGGACCCGGGTCCTCAGAGTTTCCTCCTCCCGGAAAACAGCGAGAGAGAGCATCAGCCTTCACATTTTTTATCCCAGGTCGGAATGTAACAACAAAATTGAATCTGGAGAAGAACAGAGACCATCTGGCCTGTCTCGGATTCATACGCCTGGCCGACTCCAAGTATGCCAGATTCTTATGGTCGGTAAAAACGGTGATAGGGTGCCTGGCCCCCTCCAACCAATGGCGCCATTCCTCGAAAGCCAACTTGATGGCCAACAACTCCCTATCTCCCACATCATAGTTTCTCTCTGCCGGGGAGAGTTTTTTAGAGAAAAAGGCACAGGGTCGCCACTTGGCAGGGGAAGGGCCCTGGGACAAAACCGCACCCACACCCACCTCGGAAGCATCCACCTCAACAACAAAAGGTAAGGAAACATCGGGATGCACCAAGACGGGAGCAGACGCAAAATTCTCTTTAATCTTAGAAAAGGCTGCAAGCGCCTCCTCCGACCAAGAGGAAAAATCCGCCCCCTTTTTTGTCATGTCAGTGAGGGGTTTGACAACAGAGGAATAATTCAAAATGAACTTTCTGTAATAGTTCGCAAAACCCAGAAAGCGCATCAATGCCTTCTGATTCTCAGGAAGCTCCCACTCAAGTACAGCACGGACCTTCTCGGGATCCATGCGAAAACCAGAAGCAGAGAGGAGAAAACCCAGAAATTGAATCTCCGATACCATAAAAAGACATTTTTCCAGCTTGGCGTACAATTTATTTTCCCGCAGAATCTGCAGAACCTGAAAAAGATGATCCTGATGGGTCTGAACATCAGGGGAAAAAATCAAAATATCATCAAGATATACCAATACGAATTTCCCCATTAAATGATAGAAAATACTATTAACAAAATGCTGAAAGACGGCCGGAGCATTCATCAGGCCGAAAGGCATAACGAGATTCTCGAAATGCCCGTCAGGGGTATTAAAGGCCGTTTTCCATTCATCCCCCTCTCTGACCCTGACCAGGTTGTACGCGCCTCTCAAATCCAATTTGGAAAACACCTTGGCCCCAACAATTTGATTGAAGAGGTCCGGGATCAGAGGAAGGGGATAGGGATCGCGAATCGTGATACGGTTCAGCTCCCTAAAATCTAGGCAAGGTCTCAGAGAGCCATCTTTCTTTTTAACAAAAAAAAAACCCGCGGCCACAGGTGACTTTGAGGGACGAATATGCCCCTTTTCGAGACTCTCGGAGATGTAAGTTCGCATTGCGATTCTTTCCGGTTGTGAGAGATTGTAGAGGCGTGCTTTTGGCAGCTTGGCGCCGGGAATGAGGTTAATGGGACAGTCAAACTCCCGGTGAGGAGGTAGCTCCTGAACACCGCTCTCGGAAAACACGTCCGAGAAATCAGAGAGAAATGATGGCACCGTTTTAGTAGACACCTCTGCAAAAGTCGCTGTGAGACAATTCTCTCTACAAAAATCACTCCACTCATTTATTTGCCTTCCTTGCCAATCAATAGTGGGGTTATGTCTAGTGAGCCAGGGTAACCCCAAAACTAGAGGAGACGGCAATCCGTTAAGGACAAAACAAGATATATCCTCCACATGAGTGTCACCTACAGCTAGCCGGATATTGTGAACAATGCCCTTCAGAGATCTCTGTGAGAGTGGAGCAGAGTCAATAGCAAAAACAGGTATATCTTTATCTAATGTGCAAACCTGAAAACCATGCATGGCTACAAATTGAGTGTCAATAAGATTGACGGCCGCTCCACTATCGACAAAAATCTCGCAAGAAATGACTTTGCTCTCTAGCGCCACCCTGGCAGACAGGAGAAAACGGGAACTGCAGGTCAGAGGAAAAGCATCAAATCCTACATCAACTTTGCCCAAAGTAGCAGATGAAGCAGAACTTGATGATTTACCTTTTGAGATTTTTCTCTTATTATCGCTCTTAGTACGGTTCAAGAATCTCCTAGACGGACAAACATTAGCCAAATGACCTATGCCCCCACAACAAAAACATACCATACTCTGAGGACTAAATCCTCTTTTATCAGGGGCAAGTCGAGCTAGCTGCATGGGCTCCTCCTCAGAGGGGAGCGAGACAGGATGAGGCCCCTGCACACTGAATGAGTCCGCACCATTGCCCCTAGACTGACAATGGCTGGACAGAGAGGTCTCGTTTCTTTCTCTTAGACGCCTGTCAAGGCGTACCGCCAATGACATGGCAGACTCTAAGGACGTTGGTCTCTCATGGAAAGCAAACGCATCTTTTAATCTCTCCGAGAGACCATGACAGAACTGACTCCGGAGTGCAGCATCATTCCAACCCGAATCAGCTGCCCATCTCCGAAATTCAGAACAATAAAGCTCCGCAGACCGTTTGTTCTGGCATAAAACACGTAGGTTAGATTCGGCCAGAGCAACACGATCCGGGTCATCATAAATCTGCCCCAGGGCCACAAAAAATCCCTCCACGGATCGAAGGGAGGGATCCCCTGATGGCAGCGAAAAAGCCCAAGTCTGAGCATTACCCCTGAGCAGGGAGATGACAATCCTCACCCTCTGCTCTTGATTACCAGAAGAGTGAGGACACAAGCAAAAATGGAGTTTGCATGCCTCTCTGAAACGAACAAAATTCTCACTGCCCCCGGAGAACGTCTCCGGAAGTGAGACTTTTGGCTCGCAACAGACTCCATGAGCCGGAGCAGGGCCCAATGCTTGAAGCTGGGTCATAGATTGACGGAGATCCGCTACTTCCAAAGAAAGACCCTGCATGCGGTCAACCAGGTCAGAAAGCGGATCCATGTCAAAAAAGGACGGTTTTGGTGGATTATAATGTCACGGGTGTATGTGAGCAACGATAGTAATTCACAGTACAGAGCAACTGACTGGACCCAGAACTAGGGAGGATAAAGGGTGACCCCTGTCCGACCCTCAACGCTTTCCCTATTCTGCTAAAGCACATGCCCGGATCCAAAAGGCGGAACGAGGCATGCCCACGTGCCTAAGACTAATGACCACTGTAACCCCTACAATAGTGGAAGGGGCACGGCCACCAGTGCCCTACTCAGTATATGGAGGGAACCGTGGCCACCTCAGATCCAGTCAGAAAACAAACAGGAATACAACAATGTCTGCAGACTTAGCTGAAGGTGTTGTAGCCGCAGAGAAGACGGATCCAAGGACAGGCTGGCAAAATCCGGAGTGCTAGCTGCAGCAGAACACAGGTCCAGTGGACTGATAGCTACAAGTGAAGAAACCAAAGCAAGAGCCACAACTGAAGTGAGAACTATAATCCACATCCTATCATAGGAGGAGGGGTGATATAAAGAGAAGGAAATCAAACACATGAAGGACAGCTGTGGTGAAAGAAACCAGAAGTAAACAGAGTAGTGAGAACGCCTCCCAGCTCTAGTAGTGACATCATCACAGGGGTGGAGAAACAGAGCTGTGAGAACGTCCCAAAGCTCTGGTAGTGACACACTGACATGGAAAAGGAATTTTAGTTGACAGTAAACTTAACTGTAGCAACCAGTGCCAGGCAGCTGCTTCCAAGGCCAATAAGATTATGAGTTAGGGCTCATGCACACAAACGTATTTTATTTCCGCTTCCGTTTTTTTTGTGGACCGTATGCGGAACCATTCACTTAAACGGGTCCGCAAAAATAACGGAAGGTACTCCATGTGCATTCCGTTTCTGTATTTCTGTTCCACAAAAAAGTAGTGCATGTCCTATTATTGTCCACAAATCACGGTCCGAGGCCCCATTCAAATCAATGGGTCCGCAAAAAATACGGAACGCACATGAAACACATCCGTATGTCATCTGTATTTTGCGGATCCATACTGTAGAAATGCTATGCCCAGCCCATATTGCTCATGTGTTTGGTGATTAATAACTGTTAAGTTAAGTTACTGTTTACGTTTCCGATCCACAAAAAACTGATCAAATACGAAACCCATACGGATATGTTTTGTGGAATAGCAGAACGGAAGAGGACTCAGATACGGAACAACGGATCCGTGAAAAATGGACCGCAAAACAATAACGGTCGTGTGCATGAGCCCTTAGGCATAGATGCCCCTGATGAGAACATAGTCCTGCCACTTTACAAATCACTAGTCAGACCACACATGGAGTACTGTGTACAGTTCTGGGCTCCTGTGAACAAGGCAGATATAAGAGAGCTGAAGAGGGTTCAGAGGAGGGCAACTAAAGTAATAACTGGAATGGGTGGACTACAGTACCCAGAAAGATTATCAAAATTAGGGTTATTTAGTTTACAAACATGGCGTCTGAGGGGAGATCTTATAACTATGTAAAAATATATCAGGGTTCAATACTGAGATCTGTTAAGATGACTGTGACTGTGACCAGGTGACATCCTCTACATCTAAAAGAAAGAACGTTCTTTATGGTAAGAGCAGTGAGACTATGGAACTCTCTGCCAGAGGAGGTTGTGAGATTGTGAATACACTAAAAGAGTTCAAGAGAGGCCTGGATGTATTTCTAACGTGTAATAAAATTACAGGTTATTCTGATTGCCTGATTGGAATTTTCCCTCTAAAAAGAGGAAAATTTACTTTTACCTCATAGGATTTTTTGCCTCTCTCTGGCTCAACCTTGCAGGATAACAGGCTGAACTGGATGGATGGGCACCTTTTTTCATCTTTAAAAACTATTGAGGTCATTTATTAAACTGGTGTAAAGTAGAACTGGTTTAGTTGCCCATAGCCAGTGGCGTTGGGGTGGGGAGGGCCGGGGGGCGCATCCACACTGCGTGCCCTCTGTCAGAGGGGTGCCAGAGACCATAAGCAATGAGCGCTTCCATCAATACAGATGGAAGCCCTTATTGCTGGAGCGCCGGGAGCTACAGTCCTGATCAGCTTCACGTGCTGCATCTCTCCCGCACTGAATGGTGAAGCAGGGGCGTACATAGAAATCATTGGGCCCCATAGCAAGAATCTTAATGGGGCCCCACTAACTCCGTCCACTGGCCCATCCCACCACCTGCCCTGGCTTCTCCCCTGCCATACCCCCAGCAGTTGCAGCCGTGTAGACATTAGGAGCTACTTTCACACTTGCGTTTCTATTTTCCGGTATTGAGATCCGTCATAGGGTCTCAATACCGGGAAAAAACCCGCTTTTGATTGTCCCCATTCATTGTCTGAGGGCACTGTCCACTATAAGCACCACACAGGGGGTGCTATGGTGGTGCTGGCATAATAGTATACCAGTGCCACCATAGCCCCCCTTGCCTTATGAACTGTCAGAACCTCCTAATGCATACCTCAGCTGCTGCAGAACATATAAAGCTTCGTTCACATCTGTGTTGGGGCCTCATTCGTGGATCAGGTCATAAATGCTGGACACAATTTTATAGCCTGGAAGATGGAAACCTGACAGATCTCATCATAGTCAGCGGGATCCGTCAGGTGTTGTCGTCCATGAAGTGCCAGATCCGGAACTGCAGTGATTTTCGTTGTTGTGCTCCTATGACGGCAGAACAGCGACCGTCACCAGCACAGAAGTGAACAAGTAATATATACCTCAGCTGCTGCAGAACATTATAATAGTGACAAGGGAACTACAAGTCTCATCATCACCAGATTATTATTGGAAATTAGGGAGCAACACAGGGAGAGGTGAAAGTGGAGAGAACTACAATTTCCAGCATGTCCAGGCTGTTATGATCAGATACAAGTAGATATTACACAGAGTATAAGGCCGGGTTCATATCACCGTTTAGTTTTCAGTTCTTCTGATCCGTCAGATAAACAGAAAAATAAAGGAAAAAAAATGATCCTGTATTTCAAGCATCAGTTCTGCACATTTGGCATCCGTTTATGCCATTTCTGTCGGAGATCCGTTATTTTAGACAGAAAAAAGTCCTGCATGCAAAACGGAAAACTAAACTGTGATGAGAATCCAGCCTAAGAAAAGAGAACTACAACTCTCAGCATGTCCAGATTATAGGACATCATCTAGTTGTACCAGGTAAGAGCTTTAAAAAGAAATAACTATAACCCCCAGTATGGCCAGACTTATTATGGGTCATCAGTATACATTCCAAAGAGAGGGTACAAGAGGAGAGAAGTACAACTCCCAGCATTACCAGCCTGTACTAGGGCATACGTTTAAATTACATTGAGAAACATATAATACGACAAAACTACAACTCCCAGCTTTTCTAGGATGTTATGTTATCCCAGAACACCACTAACCTCTCCTTCAGGCACCACACAGAAGCTCCGCCCCCTCACAGTGATATGCCACAGGTCTTTCACCAGTCCTCTGCACTGGTCACATGATGATGACATCACCAAAGGTCCTTTAGACTTCTGCTGCTCTGCTATTCATTGGCTTCCTGCACTGGTCACATGGTTGATGACATCACCAAAGGTCCTTTAGACTTCTGCTGCTCTGCTATTCATTGGCTTCCTGCACTGGTCACATGGTTGATGACATCACCAAAGGTCCTTCTCCACCTCTTACTTTCTCAGGTAGCCATACAAGTGTAATTATTGGGCGGGGCCTATCCTCCACTGCGGGCCCCCTTCCCCCAGGGGCCCCATAGCAGCTGCGTGGTCTGCCTCTATTGGAGGTACGCCACTGTGGTGAAGCAGAGAGACTTCTCCCTGCTCCACCATTCAGCCTGCAGGCACAAATTGTGCTACTGGCCCGTGTGTGAGCAGTCTGCAGCCTGGGGTCTGCATAAGCTCCCCCCACATAGTGCTGCAGAGTGATCTGTGTTTACAGGGGAGAGAGGACTGTGAGCTTCAGGAACGGGACAAGGTGAGTAGTTACTGTATTTCAGTGGCGACTCTAGGAACAATATATAGGGGGGCACAAAGATACCACAGTCAAAAATGGGGGGGCAAAAACAAAATAAGTATATATAAATAAGATTACAAAATACGAGAGAATTGCGGTATGCAGGGATACATTTATAATAAAACAATTTACTTACAAAAGAAGCTATTCAGTCGTCTGCTGTGCCGTCCTCTGCTTGCTTCCGTGGATTCTTTCCCCTTCTTTCTGTCTCTCGTCAGTGCGCAGGCGTACTGTTATGGTGGATCTGTGGAAGACGCACTGTTATGGGGGCATCTGTGGATGACACTTATTATGCCTCTCATTAGCCCTCATTATGCCTCTCATCACTCCCATATCAGCCCCCATGCCTCTCATTAGCCCCCATATCAGCCCTTATGCCTCATTAGCCCCCATTATAAGCCCTTATGCCTCATTAGCCCCCATTATTCCCCTTTTAAGCCCCCATTATGCCTCTTATCACCCCCATATCAGCCCCATGCCTCTCATTAGCCTCCATATCAGCCCTTATGCCTCATTAGCCCCCATTATAAGCCCTTATGCCTCATTAGCCCCATTATGTCTCTAATTAGCCCCCATTATGCCTCTTATTAGCACCCATATGCCTCTTATTAGCGCCCATATGCCTCATTAGCCCCCATTATGCATCATTAGCCCCCATATGCCTCATTAGCCCCCATATGCCTCATTAGCCCCCATATGCCTCTAATTAGCCCCTATATGCCTCATTAGCCCCCATATGCCTCATTAGCCGCATATGCCTATAATTAGCCCATATGCCTCTAATTAGCCCCCATATGCCTCCAATTAGCCCCCATTATGCCTCTCATGATTAGCCCCTATTATGCCCCCAGCAGCCACATTTTCTTATAAAATAAAAAAACACTTACCTCTCCTGCTCCTGGATGCCGCCTGCAATTTTCTCTCTCCTCAGTCGACTGTGCTCTGAACTGGCACCCACAGCGTGAGGTCACAGAGCACCCTCACGCTGTGCGCAGCTCTGCACAGCCGACAGCCGAGGACCAGGAAGTGTTAAGTACAGAGCGTTTACCGCTTCCTGGTCCTTCGGTACTAATGAGCGCTTCCATAATAGAAGCAATCATTAGTATTCACCGGCCTGCTTTGGGGGGAATCGGCGGGGGGGCACCTGGGGGGGCAAAGGATAACATAGGGGGGGCAATTGCCCCCCCTCGCTCCACTGTAGCGACGCCACTACTGTATTTATTTATTTTAACACAGAGAGGGCACAGAGGGCTTTACTACTGTGAAATGGGCATAATAGGCATTTCTACTATGGAGGGGGCACAGAGGGCACATCCTGGTTCAGTCCTTGTAGTAGGTTAGGTGTGGACTGGCTCCACCCCTGGGTATAGTCAGTGATAGGGAGAGTTTGGAAGTGGAAGAGTGGAAAGAGGACTATGTTCCCATCCTCAGATCCATACATTTCTACTGTGAATTGTTGTGAACTGTCTTTTGATACTATATGATATAATACAACTCCTATTCTGCACTTTAGTAAAGAGAGACATTTGTTTTCTACCTCTGGCCTGATTACTCTTGTGCCATAGGCCGGACATTGCACCCTACACCTCCTGGCTTCCACTCGAACCAGACCTACAACATTAAGGGTCCCCCAACTACCATCAGGCAGGAGCCCCAACATCAGGTTCTGTGCCATCCTTTCACTGCCCTAGCCCTAGAAAGCATCAGTGTGAGGATTGCCACTGTAATAGACTGTAACTGCCAGAGCCACTACCACTCCCATCCTCCGTTCCGCCCATCTGGGGCTGGTGCTCATTCCAGTCTTATCTCTGTCCCTCCTTTCTTTCTGTCCATGTCCTAGCAGTCCCATATGTGTCCCTCTCTTCAATTAATGTCCTACCAGTATTTCGTCCCAACCCCAGCTATGTCCTTCCTCTCTTTCATTCATATTCTCCCAGAATTCCATCCAAGTACCATCTATATCTCTTATTACTCCCATCCATGTCATATTGTATCATACTTACCAACATGAAAAAAAAAATTTGGAACATATAAGTCCTGCCCCTTGGACCACCCTGGAATCCACCCAAGATGACCTGAAATTCCCACCCACAAGCAGTATTTCATCCCATCCCACCACGTTTGAATCCTTGTCTCATATATTTATGTCTGCTCTCTCTCCCACCAATTATCCATAATCCACTTATCTTTTATACATGCTCCACCATCCTCTTCTAACACCAACATTTTGTTTCTTCTCTGCTCCTCCATTTTTACTCAGCTTTAGTTCAATCCTTTGTACCCACCACAATAAAGTTTGAAAACAGAAACTGCAAATTTGCAAAGTTGAAATAATTATGAAATGATCTCAGCTCTGTGATTGGTTTGTGTGCTCCAATTATCAACTGATGGTGTGGACTCTACAAACCAGAAAGAACAACCGTGAGTCGTGGTTACGTTCTAAGCAGTCCATTGCCAGAGGCCAATACTTGGGTGGTATTTGGCAGTTTCCCACTCCCTCACCTATCAGAAACTTTTTTTCTCTATTGATCAATGTCTCCAGTAAAATGTCTGCATTAAACATCTGCTTCATGAGATTTTCCTTCACAATAAATGTCAACAAGTTGTCCATCACCAAAGACAAGATTACAAAACAATATTAGCCAGAGAATTATCTTGACATTTGCCAGAGCTTCCAGCTGCTGCTGCCGCCACTTGTCTCAGGTCCTTGTAATGATCACTGCTCGCCCAATAATAAAATCTGCAGTTTTGTAGCAGCCGTGAAGTTGACATTGAACCAAAAATAATATCCACTTAGATGTAGATACACAACGATTCACGCAACGAGTCACTGTTTACTGCTGGAACCTGGTACATGACAATGAAGGGGAACTGAGGATACAAAGTATTTGAGGAGTCGGGCTTTTACTGATTTAATGATGTGTGCATAAGTTTCTTGTGTCTATACCTTTGTCATACAGGAGAGATTTGAAACTTAAAAGGGTTTTCTGGAATCCCGATACAGATGACATGTCCTTATTCACTAGAATGTGAGCTGAGCTGAAATAACCCAGCAAGGCCATTACACTTTCAGTGGAGCTGTGGTAGTTCCATCTCCAGCAACTGCAAGAAACAGCTGATTGTTGCAGGTGCCAGGTGTCAGATCACCACCAATCGGATACTGATGACCTATAGTGAGGATAGGTCATCAGTATTGGGAGCCCGGAAAACCCTTTTTAAGCTTATTGGTAGATGGATGTCAAATAATCTGATGTGATGTAAAGCATTCTAATATGTAAGTGTACACCTCTAGAGGCCTCATCACTGATATTTGTTATATTCAGCTAACTTTTGGTTCTGCGTCACTAGGTGTCTATTGGAGTTTGGGGTTAGGCCTTATGCACACGACCTTGTTTCGGTCTGCATCCGATCCACATTTTTTGGTATGGATGCAGACCCATTCATTTTAACACTGTGTGCTGTCGGCATCCTTATGCCTTTCCCACGGTCCATTTTGTGGCCAGGGATAGGACATTTCTACAGGATAATAAAAAAAAACAAGCATACATGCACAAGGCCTGGATCCTCAACTTGCGGTTCACAAAACGGATACGGTCGTGTGCATGACTTCTTAGTCTGAGATCCATCTTCTGTCTCATCAAAGGCTCAAACTACTCCTTTGTGCATGCTTTACTCTCCACTCCAGCTGTTCTCCATTAGGACACATTAATAATCAATGACTCTAGCCTAGCTGCATTGTGTATTGGAGTCTGAGGTAGTCTGGAATCCACCTGCTGTCTTATCAGAGTCTCAGATAGGGTTGTCTGTCCCCTATGTTTTTACTGCAGTGCTACTTGTAGAAATGTGAATAAGCACAAACAGAGCACGATGTCAATACATGGCAACATGATTTCCATTTCCCCAGGTACGGTAACTCTAATAAGTAAGGAGTCCTATTTTGATTTGTCTCCTGAAGATTCTGATTTCTGTAGAGGAAGCTGTCATGATCCTCAAAGACATAAAAAAGGCAGCAATAAACTCCACATCTTAAATGTCTGCAATAACTGGAGCGATAAAACTGGTGGTGCACCTTCCCGAAAAACAGCCTCCTCAATTAAAGTCCCACTATTTCTCACCTCTCTGGTATAAGGTATTTTACAGATAAAAGCTGCAGCAAGGGATTATGTTTATTAGGTTATTAATAAACCTGCTAACGACGTACAGCGCCTGCTGCCAGGACCTCGTATACTTTCATTAACTTAAATGTGAATCTGTCAGGCCTTAGGTCTGCTGTATGGACACCTTCAGGGCTTTAGCCCACCCACTATGGCCAGAACACTGCCCCTTTTATCACTGCCCAGTGGAGAAGTCTGATAGATAAGCTTTTCTTCCACCACCTTGTGGCTGCCACATAAACTCATCAATATATTTCACCATAAAAATCATAATCAATAATGGTGAACAGTGGCATCCAAGAAATTAACGTCGGTTCAGGAAGTGGCAAAGGAGACGGGTTTCATCTTTCATTCATTGTATGCTACTGAGCAGTCGAAATCACACTCACAACATTTACATCAGGGAGAGTTTATGAAATGTTTCAATGTGTTAATTAAAAGTTTTAATTAAAGTTAATCATCTCCCATTGTCACCTGAAACCTCCACTCAGCCAGATGCTGGCATTTACACCTGGAATCTATCAACCCTGACTCCAACTGTGTACTGCTGCTCTGCAGAAGGATCTGTGCATACACTCTAGAACTAGTGAAGTCGTGCTGGTACCACAAGAGGAACTAATTCTCAGGGCCCATCTTCCTTCTATACAAAAACAAAACAATGCATGTTCAATTTTTAATTATGATTGACATAACTTGAGCAGTTCTTGATGTGTGTTAACCGAAAGCAAGGGAGTATGTGCAAATTTGTAAAGCACCCAGTATAACCATACTGTCTATGGATGGCACAGCCAGCATTAACAATCCTGGTTCAGTCCTTGTAGGAGGTTAGGTGTGGACTGGCTCCACCCCTGGGTCTAGTCAGTGATAGGGAGAGTTTGGAAGTGAGAGGAAGCTGTGACTTGTGTTCACTCTTCTTAGGCCCAAAAAGCTACAGTCAATCTCTGCATGATCAAGAAAACGAGAGAAAGAGAAAGACAAAGGAGAGAACATGAAAAACCTAGAATCTGCATAGCTGAGCATTGGAGTCAATAAGGTAGCCTGCTACCAAAAGCTGGTAAGGCTTTACTGTAGTGAGGGACACTGTCTTAAACCCTTCATACCTGGACATGACCTAGCCCAGGGGTGGCCAACCCACGGCTCGCGAGCCGCACGTGGCTCCTCGCATCTTCATTTGCGGCTCTCAGAGGAGAGCGCTCTCCTCTACATATGCGGCTCGCAGGGGAGCGGGCCAGGGATGTCGCAGGTATCGAAATAGCAGCGCAGGGGAGAAGAAAGAAGGAAGAAGTCCCTCCCTTTCCCCTGTGCTGCTGCCGCTGCTGCCACCAATGAGAACACAGAGGGGAAGAGGAGGGGAGGGGCTGTGGCCACTGCCACCAATGAAGTTAACTCACTCATTTATTCAAATACAGGAGGCGGGTGCTGGCTGCAGAATCATATAGCCCGCACCCGAGCTTTATGAGAGGTAGCTGAGATCCGTGGCACTTAATCCCTTAGGTGCCGCACCTGAGGGGTTAACTGCCGTGGATCACAGCGCCGTAATAGAGGCCAGGTGTCGGCTATGTGATTCTGCCGACACCTGCCTCCTGTATCTGTATTAAAGGTTAATTGTCATTGGTGGCGCAGTGCACCCCCCTTAATACGTGGAGGCCCGCGCTCTGACCTGACGCTGTGCACGTCAGGTCACTGTGGAGAGGACGCCACAGTCCTCAAAGCAGTGGCAGCAGAGGTAGGATAAGCCTCCTACACAGTTGTTGTTTTTTTTATTAAAGTACTGATCATGGGGGTCTTATCTGACATGGGGGTAGTATGAGCTCAGATAAGACCCCCAAATCCTCATCAGACCCACAAAATAAGCCTCCCCAGTGCTCACATGACACCAAAAATCTGACACCCCATGCTCACATCTCCCGTATGTCAAATTACCTCCCCCCCCACACATGATCTCAGAATGGGGGTGGGGGGGTCCTCTGAGCATGGGGCGTCATCTGAGCATGGGGTGTCATCTGAGCATGGGGCGTCATCTGAGCATGGGGCGTCATCTGAGCATGGGGCAGTCATCTGAGCATGGGCGGTCATCTGAGCATGGGGGGGTCATCTGAGCATGGGCGGTCATCTGAGCATGAGGGTGTCATCTGAGCATGGGCGGTCATCTGAGCATGAGGGTGTCATCTGAGAAATCTTGAAACACATTGTGAAAAACAAAGATTGCCAGTATCCTCACTAAAGCTGTCTTCATTACAGGTAGGAAAGGTGGTTTAAATGCACTTTTAAATGTTTGATAACTCAATTGCAGTAATACTGTCGTGTGCACGCATATTTGTGTAAACGTTTAGCTTGTGGCTCCTGGCAGTCATGCGTTTTTTTTTTCTGGCTCATTGTGTCTGTAAGGTTGGCCACCCCTGACCTAGCCATTCATATCTCTAAAAACACTGTATCCCTCAGTGGACATTACAGCCACCTTTGTAAAAGTATGATTGCCCACCATAGATTTTGCAGGAAGAGACTTGAGACAGATAGAGAGGGAAGAGGGCTATAACTCCTATCCTTACCTAATCCATACATCGTTATGTGAGAAGAATTGTACTGTGGTCTGCCTGACTGTGGATTGGTTGAGCTCAACCTCTTTAGAATCTTTTCATGTGTTGTGAAGATCAGACTTATAGATCCCTGATCTTTACATAAAACAGGTCACTCATACCTGATTGTCATTCCATTGATTGAAAACACCTGACTCTAGTTTCACCTTGGCATCGTACGCCATGTCCTCTTTCCCACAAAACCAAGCCTCTTTCTCAATAGGCCATGGCCCTTGTCAACAAGGCACAAAAAAGTCTGTAACAAATAATAAATGTGGTTCAGAGCAAATATTGCAGTTTTTGGTGCAAATTAAGCAACGATTCTGACATATTTAGCTTAGCAATTCTACCCCTTTCTCATTCTTTTTCTTTTCCATTTGTCCCACATCTCCATGATGACTTCTACTAGCAATGGCTTATTTCAGCAGAGTTTGCTTTCCAGATGTCTGTGACGCCTCACAATTGCGGCACATCCTCACGCTTTATTCTAATATGAGGTGCAGGTGGACAAACAGACTAGGTTACAACAACTCTCTACTGAGTAGATAATGGTAGACAGATGTGTTGACAGATTCAAACTGACAAGCTAGATGTTTTTTGTATATACGCATGGAACAGTCTTCAAATGGTTTACAACAGGAATCAGGATATTATAATGCCTGAAACGTCTTTTCAATTGACACTATGCTGCTGATTGTCTGCCCTGGGATGCTGAAATCATAACTTTATTCCTCTTGTGGCTTCGATTCTATACCTTGGCTTCTCTGATAAGTGGGTTCTGCCTTTAATAGAGCTAACGAAATGATCTCTGAAAACACATGCATGCACTGGGGCAGTATTTCCTGCCAACTTCCTGTTCTGGCTGACTTACCTTTCCTAGTCATCCCAACCAAGGCAGCCCCTGCTGGAGTTAGATGTTAAAGGAATGCTTCCAAGTGTTATGCCTACCCCATGAGTCCCCATCATGGTTTATGCCACATGGTTCTTAAATCTGGATGGTATCTTGTCAAAATTTGGCTCTTGTGAGTACCATGCTAGAAAATAGTCATCCTCCTCAAGTCATTGGCCTCCCTCTCATCTCAGGGTAATAATTACTGGTCTTCCGCCACTGGTGTTACCTTTGTTGCAGAGTAGATAGCTATAGTGAGTCTTATTTCACAACTCACGAATCTGCAGAGTTTGAACGTATTTGTCTGTACTTCATGAAAGTTCCTTGTGTTCCTTGGTACTGTGCAGTGTTAATAGATACAGAATAAGAGCAGATACTGAGAATTACACCCAGCATACAGGACAAGAGAAGTAGTACTGTGCAGTGTCCATATATACAGAATAAGAGCAGACAGATACTGAGAATTACACCCAGCATACAGGACAGGAGAAGTGGTACTGTGCAGTGTCCATATATACAGAATAAGAGCAGGTACTGAGAATTACACCCAGTATATAGGACAGGAGAAGTGGTACTGTGCAGTGTCCATATATACAGAATAAGAGCAGATACTGAGAATTACACCCAGTATATAGGACAGGAGAAGTGGTACTGTGCAGTGTCTATATATACAGAATAAGAGCAGGTACTGAGAATTACACCCAGTATACAGGACAAGAGAAGTGGTACTGTGCAGTGTCCATATATACAGAATAAGAGCAGATACTGAGAATTACATCCAGTATACAGGACAGGAGAAGTGGTACTGTGCAGTGTCCATATATACAGAATAAGAGCAGGTACTGAGAATTACACCCAGTATACAGGACAAGAGAAGTGGTACTGTGCAGTGTCCATATATACAGAATAAGAGCAGGTACCGAGAATTACACCCAGTATACAGGACAAGAGAAGTGGTACTGTGCAGTGTCTATATATACAGAAAAAGAGCTGATACTGAGAATTACACCCAGTATACAGGACAAGAGAAGTGGTACTGTGCAGTGTTCATAGATACAGAATAAGAGCAGATACTGAGAATTACACCCAGCATACAGGACAAGAGAAGTAGTACTGTGCAGTGTTCATACATGCAGAATAAGAACAGATACTGAGAATTACACCCAGCATACAGGACAGGAGAAGTGGTACTGTGTAGAGTCCATATATACAGTATAAAAGCAGATACAAACAATTAGACCCAGCATACAGGAGAAGAGAAGTTGTAGTATGTAGTGTCCATATTGTAATGCCGTGGGCTCCTATGACCAGTTTTAAAAACAGGCAGGGACACAACAAAGTCACTTCAATACAGCTTATTGCTTGTTCCAGCCAACTTACAGTTCAGTTCAGCCGAATCGCAGCCGAGACAAGTAATCAGTTCATGTCATCCACAATAAAGTCAAGCAGTCTCGGGGCTCCTTTAAAAGCGTCCACAGGCTACTGTTTGCTTCACATGCACCTTGCAAGGTGTGATCTGCAGCCTCTCACACAGACACACCCTGCCAGATGCTGCTGACTTTTAAACACAATCGTGGACATGGGCCACGTATAAACCCCGGAGTAGATCTTGGGGAATAAGCAACCACCCAGCACTTTGCTTATTCCCGGTAAAAGCCAGGCCCGGATTAGCTGATACCAGCTATACTAGGTAGCAACAGTGTCTACTATCTATCTTAGTGCACACTCTAGTTACTGGCTTCCACTCCACCAAGGCTGGGTTCCTTGGTGGCACATCTCAGGAGCACCACAGCAAATCACGATATGCATTTCCTTAAAGGGAGTATCCAATTTCAAGAACCCCCCCCCATATGTGCCGAGCCCCTCATCGCGGGGGACGCTAGGGAGGCTCGTCCCCGTTCCCGCCTGCAATTGGCTGCTGCCCCCGACACTGGATGTTTTCATCCGTGTGCAGGGAGAAGCAGCAGCGGCGATGTGGGGTCCAGGAGCGGCTCTGGGAGTGGGGTAAGTATATTACCGGTGATGGGCCTGGCACATGTGGAGGGTTTTCTTAAAATTGGATAACCCCTCTAATAGGTTTCCTGCACCATTCTCGGAGATACATACTGTCCTTCATAAATGAGGCCTGTCACTGCCTCACATCCCCCCCCCCCACTCTGTTCAAACCTGTGGGGGGTGAACACCTACACGAAAACATGATGCTCGTGACAGGGCATCCGCATTACCCTGTAGCTTTCCCGCTCGATGTTCCACCGAGAAATTAGAAATCTGTAAAGAGAGAAACCACCTGGTGACCTTGGAATTCCTCATCTAGACCAATGGTGAATAGTCTATCACCAGGCGCAATGTCGCCCCAGCAGGTAGTACCCTAAGGATTCCAAGGCCCACTTGATGGCTAGGCACTCCTTCTCCACTACGCTGTAGTTTTTTTCTGCTGGGGTAAGCTTTTTTTCTCAAATAAGTAATCGGATGTTCTTCTCCGTTCACTTTTTGAGACAGAACGGCTCCCAGACCTACTGCAAACGCGTCCGTTTGGACGATGAATTCGTCCTTAAAGTTGGGGTTGGACAGGACGGGCTGTTTACATAGGGACAATTTCAGGGCCTGAAATGCTTCTTCTGCCTGAGGAATCCACCGAATCATGACTGACTTCCTTCCTTTCAGCAGATCGGTCAGGGGTGCAGCCCTCCCAGCGAAATTGGGTATAAACCGTTTTGACTTGCTTCGTTGTGAGAGGTCGTGGCCAATTTTAAATGGAATCGACTTTGTTTATTTGAGGTGTGATTATCCCACGGCCAATCACGTATCCCAAGTAACGAGCCTCCTCTAGCCCTATGGTACACTTTGGAGGATTTGCAGTCAAGCCCGCATCTCGGAGTGCGTCCACGACTGCCTGCACATGAGACAAATGAGACTGCCAGTCGCCACTATGGATTATGATATCATCCAAGTAGGCGGATGCGTACTTCCGATGAGGTTTTAAGACTATGTCCATTGGCCTCTGGAACATGGCGGGGGCCCCATGCAACCCAAAATGAAAAACGACATAGTGGTAAAGTCCCTGCGGTGTGACAAAGGCGGTCTTTTCCTTTGCTGACTGTCAGCGGTACCTGCCAGTAACCCTCGGTTAAATCCTGCATCATGAAGTACTGGGCCTGGCCCAGTCTCTAGGTGCTGAAAAGAAGCCCCCATAGCACCTAGAGGCTCATTTGCATACCAATAAAAGTTGTTTTTTTAGTGTAACGGCTGCACAGAAAGGGATTACAATAGCATGGTTAGGTAGATCAGACACTAGCAGATCGCTAGTGTCTGACAGCTAATTAGGTCCAAATGAGGTGGTAGAAACCCTTTAAAGACTTTGTGATTGCTATACCGCGTCTGCTAGCCTGTCTACCAGAGCAAAACCCCACAATATATACAGAATAAGAGCAGATACTGAGAATTACACCCAGTATACAGGACAGGAGAAGTGGTACTGTGCAGTGTCTATATATACAGAAAAAGAGCTGATACTGAGAATTACACCCAGTATACAGAACAGGAGAAGTGGTACTGTGCAGTGTTCATAGATACAGAATAAGAGCAGATACTTAGAATTACACCCAGTGTACAGTACAGGAGAAGTTGTACTGTGCAGTGTCAATATATACAGGATAAGAGCAGATACTGAGAATTACATCCAGTATACAGGACAAGAGAAGTGGTACTGTGCAGTGTCCATATATACAGAATAAGAGCAGATACTGAGAATTACACCCAATATACAGGACAAGAGAAGTGGTACTGTGCAGTGTCCATATATACAGAATAAGAGCAGATACTGAGAATTACACCCAGTATACAGGACAAGAGAAGTGGTACTGTGCAGTGTCCATATATACAGAATAAGAGCAGATACTGAGAATTACACCCAGTATACAGGACAAGAGAAGTGGTACTGTGCAGTGTCCATATAAACAGAATAAGAGCAGATACTGAGAATTACACCTAGTATACAGGACAAGAGAAGTGGTACTGTGCAGTGTCCATATATACAGAATAAGAGCAGATACTGAGAATTACATCCAGTATACAGGATAAGAGAGGTGGTACTGTGCAGTGTCCATATATACAGAATAAGAGCAGATACTGAGAATTACACCCAGTATACAGGACAGGAGAAGTGGTACTGTGCTGTGTCCATATATACAGAATAAGAGCATATACTGAGAATTACACCCAGTATACAGGACAGGAGAAGTGGTAATGTGCGGTGTCAATATATACAGGATAAGGGCTCTTGCACACAACTGTATGTTTATTTTTTTACGGTGCGCAAAAACTGATCCAAAAAAATTCAGATGATGTCCGTGTGCATTCCGTATTTTGCGGAACAGAACAGCTGACCCCTAATGGAACAGTACTATCCTTGTCCGTAATGCGAACAATAGTAGGACATGTTCTATTTTTTTGCAGAATGGACATACGGAAACGGAATGCACACAGAGTAACATCTGTTTTTTTTACGGACCTATTGAAGTGAATGGTTCCGCATACGGTCCGCAAAAAAAACATGTCCTATTATTGTCCACATTACAGACAAGGATAGGACTGTTCTATTAGGGGCAAGCTGTTCCGTTCCGCAAAATACAGAATGCACACTGACGTCATCCGTATTTTTTGCGGATCCGTTTTTTGTGGACCGCAAAATACATACAGTCGTGTGCATGAGGACTAAAGCAGATACAAAGAATTAGAGCCAGCATACAGGAGAAGAGAAGTGGTTCTGTGCAGCATTCCATATAGACAGAATAAGCAGATACTTGGGGAATTTCCAAATTCCTACAGTTTCCCTCAGAATCTGATTACAATTTACAGCAGTCAGTACTGTGTGAATAGATAACTGGACAGTCCTTTAAATGTCATATTCAATTACAGCTTCAGAGCTACCTGATGATAATTCAGCCACTATTACAGCTGTTGGGCGGTTATTGCAGCAGGTCCAGTATTTGTGTGATTATCCAGTAATGAACTGAGACATTTGTTGACGCTCTGAACTTGTGTTGATGCCGGAGCTGCTGATCTTGTACTGCGGTTCACACATCTCGCACATAAAAATAGAGACAAGCAAAATGCAAATTTCTCATCAGATGCCGTTCACAATAATAAATCAGCACATTCTACATTTAGCTATTGTGTGGTCCGATTGTTCCCACAAAGTCACAGCTTAAGACAAACATTTTGCACATTGCCACTTCCTTTTGTGCTGGGATATCTATCTGACGGCTATATAGTACAATTTTTCATGGTCTGTATGGTAAGAAATCTGACTATTGTATTACACTACTTCACTTGTTCTTTGTGCTTGGTCAATTAAAAGGCACATTGTATTAATTCTCTTGTTCTACATGATGAGATATATGACTGACACTTCTCTTGGATTCTGATATATGTGATATGTGACAGATGCACAGTACCACTTCTTTGTTCTCACAGATTAGCATGGGTCCATTTGCAGGGGCAATTGATGCCTGGAATATTTAGTTTTTGGAGAAAAATTGTCGCTCACTTAGGCTATTGGTCCAGATATGCAAAATCATGTAAAATCTTTGGCGTGAAACGTGTTAGCAATTCTCTGTGTTGTCTGTATATTGACTTTATCAGTATTTAAATAAAGCCTTAAGATTTTGCAAGATTTTGGATGCTGGGTTTATCATACACTTTTGGTGTTTTGCCGTGGTACCCACCCCTGCTCTCCCTCCCTGCTCCAATGACCCCATTGTGAATACTCTTGTTTCTGCTGCTGACTAACTGGAACTTTTTTCCACTGTTCTCAAAACAAGGTGATGGCATCATGCTCAACTCATCCCCCAGATAGTGGGTCATGCCATAAGAAGGCCTAGACTAGGACTGAAAATAAAAGAGTTAAAAGGTGGTGGCAGAACTGCTACCCAATGTCAATTGGCCATCCGAGTGCCAAAGTGGAAAGTAATCCACTTCTTAAAGCTTTTGGTAACGCTCAGTCTGCCCCCTAAATTGTAAACTTCTGTCTGCCAACAGCCACCCATAGGTGGAGGTCACTACATGCAGATTGATACAGCTACAAATGGACAGTAAGTGACCCATAACCCTTATTGAGATGATTCTCAGATGTTTCTATGTCTCCAGTGAAGCCATAAACCATGTAGAGCTGAAACGATTACTCAATTGAATCAAGTAATTAGACAAAAAAATCCTCAATGCAAATTTTTTGCATCAAGGACTCGTTTGTGTCCTGTGACCACGGAGCGGGAGTGAAGCGCTTGCTAATACTCATAGCTCCGTGGTCACCCGCCGACCCGCACTGTGCTGCACTTTCCTTCTGACACATCGTCAGGACATAGTGCACGTAAGCGTGTACTATGACCTGACGCTGTGTGACATCAGGATGACAGGGAGAAGAAGGATGAGCTGTGGAGCGGCGCCCCTAAAGGAGAGGTATTTTATTTCACTGGCTTTGGGGACTTGGCTAGGAGGGGGAGATGGTGGCACTGGGGGGAAACTCGTGGCACTGGGAGGCAAACTGGTGGCACTGGGGGGGCACCTGATGACACTGGGAGTCAACTGATGGCACTGTGGGGAGCTGGTGGCACTGGAGGGGCAAGCTGGTGGCATTGGGGGGCAAGCTGATGGCACTGGGGGGCAAGCTGATGGCACTGTGGGGCAAGCAGGTGGCACTGAGGGGGCAGCTAATGGCACTAAGGGTCAGCTGATGGCACTGGAGGGCAGCTGATGGCAGTAGGAGTGGAAGCTGATGGCACTGGGTGGTAGCTGATGGCACTGGGGGCAGCTGATGGCACTGGGGGGGAAGCTGATAGCAATGAGGGGGCAGCTGATGGCAGTGAGGGGGCAGCTGGTGGCATTAAGTGGGCAGCTTACGGTACTAGGGGGGAGCCTGATGGCACGGGGGGGCCATTAGTTTGTATAAAGAAATACGTTCTTTTAACCCCTTAAGTACCGAGCCACTTTTCACCTTAAATCCGAGGCCGATTTTTGCAAATCTGACGTGTCACTTTATGTGGTAATAACTTTGGAACGCTTTTACTTATCCAAGCCATTCTAAGTTTTCTCGTGACACATTGTACTTCACGAATTTGAGTCAATATATTTCACCTTTATCTATGAAAACATCCCAAATTTACAAAAAATTATGAAAAATTCGCAATTTTCAAAGTTTCCATTTTTCTGCTTTCTAAACAGAAAGTGATACCTCATAAAAATTTTTTACTTAACATTCTTAATATGTTATACACTTTGTTAACCCTTGAGGTGTTCCACAAGAATTAAAGAAAAACGGGAGTGAAATTTCAAAATTTCGCTTTTTTGGTAGATTTTTTATGTTAATCAATTTTTTCTTGCAACACAGCAAGGGTTTACAGAAATACCCCATATGTGGCGTGAAACTGCTCTATGGGGACGTGGCAGTGGAGCAGATTTTGCTAGAATGGTTTTTAGGCACCATTTTCTATTTGAAAAGACCCTGATGTACCCCCTACTATGGAAACCCTCAAAAAGTGACCCCATTTTGCAAACTACACCCCTTAAAGAATATATTAAGGGGGGTACTGACCACTTTGACCTCCTAAGCGTTTTAAGGAATTTGGAAACACTTGGCTGTGAAAATGAAAAGTTTCATTTCTTCCCAAAAATGCTGCTTTGGTCCCAAAATTTTTAATTTTCACAAGGGGTAACAGGAGAAAAAGCACCCCTTAATTTGTTACCCATATTCTCCTGAATACGGCAACACTTCATATGTGGTGGTAAACTGCTGTGGGGGCACATGGCAGGACTTGTGTGTTACACTTTTTGTGAGGCAAGGTGACAAAAAATGGCTGTTTTGGCATAGTTTCTTAATTTTTTTTTACAGCATTCACTTGAGGGGCCATCTCATGTGATATTTTTATAGAGCAGGTTGTTATGGATGCGGCTATACCCAACATGTCTATCAGTTTTATTTTTGTTAAGTTTTACACAGTGAAAGCCTTTTTGAACAGAATAAAATCTTGTTTTTATGCAGCTTTTTGCTGAGAGCCATATTTTTTTTATTTTTTGGCATCGCTTGGTGTTACACTTTTTGTTTTGGCACTGTTTTTCTTTATTTTTTTACAGCATTCACCTGGCGGGGTGGATATTTTTATAGAGCCAGTCGATATGAACACGGCGATACCTAATATGTCTACTTTTCTCTTTTTCCCTATTTTTTACAATTTTTTTTAACTTTCTTTTGGGAAAAGGATGCTTTTTTTTTACATGAAACTTTTAATGTTTTTGTAAAACTTTATTTTTTTACTTTATTTTTTTTGTCCCACTCTGGGAATTCAACTTTTGGGGGTCTGATCCCCTTTTCAATGCATTACAATACTTCTGTATTGTAATGCATTGGCTGTAAGTGTATTACACAGTGTACACTTATAGCCTTCCTGCCTGTGAGATCCAGGGGGCTGGATCTCACAGGCTGAAACGGATGGCAGGCGACGATGCCTAAGGAAGGCTTCGGGCTGCCGTCCAAGCAATCGTGTCCCCATTACAACAGCGCAGAGACCCGATGGACACGAGGACCCATCAGGATACCGCATGTGCCTCTGTCAGCGCTGACAGCGGCAGAGCAAGGGTTAATGCTCCGACACCGGACCCCTGCAGCTGATCGGGCTGGCGCAGCTCCTGCACCCGCCTGATCAGCGTGCCGTAGCTGTACGGCGCTGGGATTTCTGACCCAGTTCCCAGCACCGTACATACTGTATATGGCGTTGGTATCCTACGTGTTAATCAGTTTTTTGTTATTAGAGTGCTCAATTAATCGTTGGATTAATCGATAGAATACTCGATTACAAAATAGTCGATAGCTGCAGCCCTAAAACCATGCTTAACAGTTATATTCTGGCTAATGGTACAGTATATGTAATGAAAAGGTAACCTGTTGCTCCATACAGTTCACTGCTCTGCTCTCGAGAGCAATGAAGGAGTATGAGGTGAATTCTTTCTCTAACCTTGAGAGTTCACCAAGTAATTATCAGCCTCTCAAAGCTGTGGACACATTGGGACTATTATCAGGAGCGGCGGCTGCATTGTGCCGCACAAACATTTAACACAATCTCTGTATTATACACAGTATCATTTTTCTTCTCTTTTGTTCCTAGGCAGCTGTGATGTTAATTAACTATTGATTTTGACTTTGTCTTATCATGCTCCGTAGGAAGGAGAAGAAGAGAGAGAGGGAGGTGGACATGCACAACATTCTGCTGTCTGAGCCACGGCTGCTGCAAATGACCAGAGATCAAGTGGGAAAGGCCTGCCGCAGAAAAGCCTAATGGCCCGGCACATGTAGACACACCTGTTTGGTGTGTCTACATGGTAGACAGAGAGAATAGAACTGCTGAATTCAAGATTTGAGACAATGGCGAATCTCCAGTGTATACACTCACCTAAAGAATTATTAGGAACACCTGTTCTATTTCTCATTAATGCAATTATCTAGTCAATCAATCACATGGCAGTTGCTGCAATGCATTTAGGGGTGTGGTCCTGGTCAAGACAATCTCCTGAACTCCAAACTGAATGTCAGAATGGGAAAGAAAGGTGATTTAAGCAATTTTGAGCGTGGCATGGTTGTTGGTGCCAGACGGGCCGGTCTGAGTATTTCAGGGCCTCTTTCACACTTGCGTTGTTGGGATCCGGCATGCACTTCCGTTGCCGGAGGTGCCTGCCGGATCCGTAACAACGCAAGTGTACTGAAAGCATTTGAAGACGGAACCGTCTTCCAAATGCTTTCAGTGTTACTATGGCACCCAGGACGCTATTAAAGTCCTGGTTGCCATAGTAGTAGTGGGGAGCGGGGGAGCGGTATACTTACAGTCCGTGCGGCTCCCGGGGCGCTCCAGAATGACGTCAGAGCGCCCCATGCGCATGGATGACGTGATCCATGTGATCACGTGATCCATGCGCTTGGGGCGCCCTGACGTCACTCTGGAGCGCCCGGGGAGCCGCACGGACGGTAAGTATACTGCTCCCCCGCTCCCCGCTACACTTACCATGGCTGTCAGGACTTTAGCGTCCCGGTAGCCATGGTAACTATTCAGAAAAAGCTAAACGTCGGGTCCGGCAATGCGCCGAAACGACGTTTAGCTTAAGGCCGGATCCGGATCAATGCCTTTCAATGGGCATTGATCCCGGATCCGGCCTTGCGGCAAGTCTTCAGGATTTTTGGCCGGAGCAAAAAGCGCAGCATGCTGCGGTATTTTCTCCGGCCAAAAAACGTTCCGTACCGGAACTGAAGACATCCTGATGCATCCTGAACGGATTACTCTCCATTCAGAATGCATTAGGATAATCCTGATCAGTATTCTTCCGGCATAGAGTCCCGACGACGGAACTCTATGCCGGAAGACAATAACGCAAGTGTGAAAGAGCCCTTAGTTACTGGGATTTTCACACACAACCATTTCTAGGGTTTACAAAGAATGGTGTGAAAAGGGAAAAACATCCAGTATGCGGCAGTACTGTGGGCAAAAATGCCTTGTGGATGCTAGAGGTCAGAGGAGAATGGGCCGACTGATTCAAGCTGATAGAAGAGCAACGTTGACTGAAATAACCACTCGTTACAACCGAGGTATGCAGCAAAGCATTTGTGAAGCCACAACACGCACAACCTTGAGGCGGATGGGCTACAACAGCAAAAGACCCCACCGGGTACCACTCATCTCCACTACAAATAGGAAAAAGAGGCTACAATTTGCACGAGCTCACCAAAATTGGACTGTTGAAGACTGGAAAAATGTTGCCTGGTCTGATGAGTCTCGATTTCTGTTGAGACATTCAAATGGTAAAGTCAGAATTTGGCGTAAACAGAATGAGAACATGTATCCATCATGCCTTGTTACCACTGTGCAGGCTGGTGGTGGTGGTGTAATGGTGTGGGGGATGTTTTCTGGGCACACTTTAGGCCCCTTAGTGCCAATTGGGCATTGTTTAAATGCCACGGGCTACCTGAGCATTGTTTCTGACCATGTCCATCCCTTCATGACCACCATGTACCCATCCTCTGATGGCTACTTCCAGCAGGATAATGTACCATGTCACAAAGCTCGAATCATTTCAAATTGGTTTCTTGAACATGACAATGAGTTCACTGTACTAAAATGGCCCCCACAGTCACCAGATCTCAACCCAATAGAGCATCTTTGGGATGTGGTGGAACGGGAGCTTCGTGCCCTGGATGTGCATCCCTCAAATCTCCATCAACTGCAAGATGCTATCCTATCAATATGGGCCAACATTTCTAAAGAATGCTATCAGCACCTTGTGGAATCAATGCCGCGTAGAATTAAGGCAGTTCTGAAGGCAAAAGGGGGTCCAACACCGTATTAGTATGGTGTTCCTAATAATTCTTTAGGTGAGTGTAGTAAAAATGCAGTGCCACAGTATCCCCAATTTAATTGAGAGGTGTATGTGCATAGCACTGACTCCTATGGGAGAATACGTAACCATAATACTCATGAGGCTGCATAGTTATTCTTTGGGTACCTAAGGTTCTCTTTTGCCAATTGCTGGGAGAACGGAATTTCAAAATGATAGAATCATAAGGAAATTGAGAATGTGAATCTGTGAGGAATATGGATTATTATTTTATGTCAGCCATGTTCCCACACCAGCCATCGTATGTGAGATAGCAGAGGTAGTGAACTCCACAGGGGGGCCCTGCTTCAAAGCCCAGCCAAAAGGCAGAGAACTTCTTGCAGGCTACCTTTGTTTACAATTTCTCACCTCCATTCAGCCAGGAACCCAGCTAATGGAACAGAAAAACCTCTCTGCAGTGGGTCTAGGCCATTCCCCAGTTTAATGAACATTATCAGACATCATGGAAACGGCGATTCATAAGGAATTATGAATCGCCCGTCCATCACAGACATAAACCAGATGCATATTTGTGTCCCTGTGGCCACGAAGAACAGGCCCGTGGTCATAGTTTGGTGGTAGGATGCCAGGGAGGGGAGATATACATATCTCCCCACAGAAACCAAATAACGGTACCATGCTTGGACTCTACTGGTAGCCGGAACCCAGGCAGATCCATTGGTCCCAGAACCACCTCCCTGCGACATTCTGGAGCCATGAGCCCTAATCGGTTTTGTGGCTTATGTGCTGCCAGCCCAGCAGAGGGGGGTGGACCCCTCCCAGAGACCTGGAGGGGAGGGGCCGGCTACAGGTTATACGGCTTGTGCCAGCAAGCGGGCGGGTCTTTCTGTGAAGGGAGGTCACATCATGCCATGTGTTTAGAGGGACCTGCATCCAGCTAACATCACTGCTTCCCATGTGACCACAGCTAAGAACTCATCACAACCCAAAGGACTCCTATACCTGGTAAACTGATTTTTGTTCTGCTTAACCCTGTTTGTACCACGCCATCTGTATTTGTAACCTCAGACCACTGTATATATTATTTGTGTGTATATTGTGTTACGTCTAGTGTGCCCTTAAGGCAATTAAATATATAATTTTGTCTTGTGCTGTCCTTGAATCTCGATCACGAATCCCCACGTCCGCGTTTCGGCCTAGTAATACGCTACTGTGGGTTGGTTTCTTACTCTATATAATCCCGTTAGCAGACGGGCTTATATCAAACAAGAAACTGGTGGCAGTATACTCGCCCTGAGAACGAGCTGTTTCACCGGGGCAGTGAAAAGGCTCTCTCAGATTGTTGCCTCTCTGTGTCCGTGTGGACAGGAGGAGTCGTGAACACTGTACCAAGCTGACCTTACCTGCTCCTCAGGGACGGCGTAACGTCATGCTTTGGTAACCAGTGACCATACCGTATCTCGCTGGCTCTACGTATTTGACGTCCGACGTCAGTCGGGGTACGGTATTCGTCACAGGATCCTTCATTTATTTTATCATTGCTTGATCAAGAAGCCAACGTGTCACCAAGTCTGTCATTACGGGACATTCCATCCTGGCCATATAGTTGGTTTGGTCAATTGTTTGTAATAAAGTAAATTATTGGGTCTTTAGGGCTGGTCTTAAGTTCAATGCTTGCTTCCTTTCTTATGGAGTACCTTACAGGGCCCAAAATAAGGAATACAGCCTTATCCTATGTAGCTGCTTTTCATAAGATCAGGCACCAAGTGAAGAATTAGGGGTGCAATCTTTGCAGACTGAGGCCTTCATGGCGATAATGACAGGTGATCATTGCCTGAAAACCCCAGGTGCCAAAATTAGATACATCTAATGTGATAAAGACCGAAGGTGATTACCATGTAACTGTATCACTAGGTAAAGCAGATATGGTATATAATGTTGCGTCCAAACTTTTGTGATTGCTGCTGAGGAACTGAGTACAGAAAAGGTGAATTTACCCACTTAAGACCCCACAGGTTATTCTATTACTGGCATCTGTCCTTTAACTACAGTGGGGAAAAAAACATTAGGCAAGACAACTTGTAGTGGTGGGTGGAAAACTTATTCGGAACAGGGTACATCCCACTAGGGAAAGCCCAGAAGTATCAGAAATGATCCAGACAACCACCACTTCATCTACATCTGCCCAAGCACTAACATCTAGCACCAAGTGAAGCGCCAGGCATCAGTGATCGGACAATTACCACTCACATATCACAAACATTAATTGTATAGTTTTTATTTTCTTTTTTTAACTAAACACTTAATCATTTAAATTAGTTCAAACTGAGAAAGTTTAAACTTTAGGAGGGATCCGGCGGAGCGCTGTAATCCTCCAATTTATTAATCAGTCTCCCGCAGAGATTAGAGCCTCATGTTCTAGGTGATGACACGTAATTAAACAAACGCTGCATTTTATGTTGTTTGGATCTTGAGACAACAAAGTATCAAAAGAAGGAAAATTATCCTTTTTATGTATGAAGGAAAATGAGAACGAGGAGAGGCATGAGCCCAGGGGGTAGATGGCAGGGGCTGTTCTTAAGAATAGGATCAGGACCATGAAGGAGTGACTTATGGCCCAGCAGTGATGGTGAACAACAGGTTTTATTATAAGCTTCTTAGACAGAAAGAAACCACTCTACCATCACCAAGTATCATAATGTATGGTTTTCTGCCCCTTTAAAGTAAGTCTGTCAGCAGTTTCGACCAAGCTAAACTGCTGACAGCACTAGGTAGGGGCTGGGGAGAGCAGTGAAAACATATCTTCTCTGGAGCTTTTCTCATTATGAGTAGTGTGAATATGAACTTTTCTTATTCTGCCAAATTGCGCTGGAGGAAGAACTCTACTGTGAGGTGCTCTCTAAGTTCAGCTGCTTCACAGCCCCTCGCCTGTGCTCTGAGTGAGAGTGGTAGCATCCAACCAGGATAGCAGCTGTCACTCAGAGCAGAGGGAAGAGGCTGTAAAGCAGCCCAATGCAGAGAGCAGAATGCACTTCATTGTTCCAGTATCTACAAGATTGAAGATAGGTGTCTGATCCCCTGGAGTCCAGCCACTGGACAGCAGCGGTCACATATGCACACTGTCGCTCCATTCATCTCTATGGGGCTGCCAAGATAGCTGAGCGCTTGTACTCAGCTATATTTGGCAATCCTATAGAGTTTAATGCAGTGACTGACACATAGGTGTGAAAAACAGGGATGAACAGCACTCCTTAGTAACGGTGCGGTGGGTGCACGTCTCCGGGGGGTAAAAATACACCCAATCCAGCGTACATAACAAGAGATGAGAAAAAAAATAATAAACTGGAGACAGCACGTCCAAAGTGATGGAATTTAATCCGGATGCAACGTTTCGGCTCAAAACAGCCTTTGTCAAGCGTAGGTGTGTCTGCTGGTCCATTCAAACAGGTAGCACAGGTCCCGTTCTAGTGAAAGGTGGGGGACCCTGGCTGTTGGACTCTTGCCGATCAGACAGTTATCCCCTATCTTGTGCATAGGGGATAAGTTGTTGTAATGGGACAACCCCTTTAAGAATCAGAATCTGGCAGACTAGAAGTTCATATTCTCACTACTCCTGATAATAAGAGCTGCACAAAAGGTATGTTAGTCATGCTTTCCTCAGCTTCTTCGTAGTGCTGTCTGCTGTTAGCATTCTCAAAAGTGCTGACAGGTTCCATTTAAACAAACACTGCAGGAAAAACTGATACATTTTTTTACAGTAGTAAAGGGCCTATAGAGGTGGAACCTGAAATTAATTTTTAAAGACATACACTGCCTCCTCAAACCTTGCACCAGGCAATACATAGTATATCTGTTATTTTTTATCACAAATCCGCAAAACACAGATACTGGCCATGTGCAAGCCTCCATTTCTTTTTAAACTGTTGTAGAAATGTCCTATCCTTGTCCGCAAAAAAGACAGGAATAGGACATGTTCTGTCTTCTTTGCGGGGCCGCAGAACAGATATACAGAGGCGCACAGCGCATGGTGTGCAGCCTGCATCTTTCGAAATGAAAAATGCTGATCGGATGCAGACCAAAAATATGGTTGTGTGCACGTGGCCGTAAGGCAGTAGGTTAACTCCCACATCACAACCCCCTTCTTCACATCTGTTTACCCCGTTCACATTCTAGGGGAAATTTTTGCAAGCATTTTTGTCCATACTGCAAATGAAATCCTCTGCATAAATAAGTACTATGTCACTTACAGATAGGAACACAGAGTGAATCTGCTGTGGATCTGCTGCACACCCACAACACATCTGAGGCAAAAATCTAAGTGTCGCCCTCGGATTTGTGTGCAGAACATACATGACCCCATAAGAAATTAAAAGTTATCTTACCTTCTCCCTCTAGGGTCTCGCACCTCACTTATCAATTGCTGGGGCTGATATACAAATCCAATCAGACCCAGCAGTAAAGTCTCCCTTTCAAAAGAGCTAGGGGACTGGGAAAGGGGTGGTCCAGATCTTTTACCCCCAACCTGATGGAAGTGGCCTAAGCTGAATCTCAGCCCCAATGCCAAATCAGTAGCTATTAGGCCTCTTTCACACGAACGTAAGGGCTCCGTGCCCGTTCTGCGGGCTGCATACGGCGGTTCCGCAATACACAGTTCACCAGCCACAAATCCGGAGATGCGGTGCGGAATGGAACGGAAGCACGGAACGGAACCCCACGGAAGCACTACGGAGTGCTTCTGTGGTGTTCCGTTACGTGCTTCCATTCCGCAAAAAGATGGAACTTGTTCTATCTTTTTGCGGAACGAACGGATCGTGGACCCCATTCAAGTGAATGGGCCTGCAATCCGCATGCGGCTGCCCCACGGTCGGTGGACGTGCATTACGGACCTCAATTTGCGGTCCGCAGCATGGGCACGGAGCCCTTACGTTCGTGTGCAAGAGGCCTTAGTATGAGACTGACAACATGACTTGCCATTGATAGTACTTCTGTCTTATTATGCAGCAGAGGGGCATCTGGGCAACAGGGCTGCCGGGGCGTAACTTCCGGTATATCCAATAGTTTCAGTCGTGTCACCTGCATTGTCTCAAGGTCACATATATTTTATTTTACTTACAGAGAATGATTGATGTCACATCATGATCACCACAATTTGTGCTTGGCTTTCTGTCGGCATGTATTGCAGAGGCTAATACTGGGGTGAGACACTATTTCCCCGTCAGGTGCCTTCCTTTGTCTAGCAGAAGTCCACTCCTGACACCAGTCACACTGGTTGCTCATCTAAATTTTTTTTTTTAAATGTGTAAAGTAATAATGACAAGAATTAGAGAAGCTTCTCAGGAGTCAGACGCGTGGAACAATAAGACGCCATCTGTTCTTCACTTGCAGGTTTATCGTGGGCAGGTGGAAGGTGGGAGGAATATACAATCAAGATAAGTTACCGATCAATACCATGTCCTGATTAATTCCCGGCCTGGAGAACACATATATACACATGTATATGGAACAAACCTCAGAGGCGATTAGAGTGTCTGCTCTGTGCAAGATGAGAAAATTGTAAAGTATAGGGAATGTGTGCAAGTCCCTTTAAATATTCTTCAACATCTATCTTAAGGATAGGCTATCACTAGCATGTCAGAGAAGCAGCCTTGAAGTACTCACCGGTATTCTAAATGCAGCTCTGGATGTGAATTGTGCAAATAAAATAAAAAAAAGTAATAACAGGTATGGGAAGGGGCTGGACCAAATCCAATGTTCACATTATATTAGGAAATTGTTAGTTGAGCGAACTGCAACTTTGTTCTTAAACAGCTCACATGACACAAACTAGAGAAAGTTTTCGGTAAAGTTTAAGCTCCATCCATGGTAAATAGCGTAGGATTAGCTTACGCTTTCGCTTCAGTCATAAAGTGAGATACTTGAAGCTTGGCGGGTATGGAGGGGGAAGGGGGCAGTTTTTTTCTCTTGTAAGCTGCGTTAGCTCAAGCAGCGGTCGTGGTATAATTTAGGGTAGTGGAAGCTTTATAGGTTTGGAGAACATCGTCTCCCTAAATGGAGCACTTGAGGCAGCTGCTGCAGACTAGTCATTTGCAAGGAGGACTTGCTTTGGTAACATCCAGATAAACAGACAGGCCGCGGTAAGCAGCAGAAAGCTATATAATAGTCGTCTGACGCCGGCCCCTCCGCGACAATGAAAAGAACTTAAAGGGTCTAATTTCCAAATGTGCAGAGAACTTGTGGGAGAGAACATGCTGCTCCGGCCACTTAATAATACTCGAGATATTTATAAATAAGAGTCTGAGAGCAGGAACTCATCTTCTGCTGAGCTGGAATTACACGCAAGCGCTCCGCCGCCCTGCGCCCAGCACGCATTAATTACATAAATTTACATTTTCCGGTGCACAATTCTAGCGTCCAGCATCACCACATAAACCAGTTCTGTGCCAGACATATCCTCATATGTTCTGTATCATCTGTGCATTGCAACTCAGTTCCCCAGCTTCTCTCAGTCTCTTACCATTTTTAAGATATCTGCTTGCTATCAGGGAATTGATCATCCATATTTATAGCCAGGTTTCTGAAAACTGATCCTGACAAAATACTTCTCACAACAGAAGGTCAAATAAAATGAAAAGGAATGGATAATGATGACCTATCCTTAGGATGGGTCATCATTATGACATTGGCCAGTGGCGGGTTGTGGCACCCCCGCCACTTAGCTTTTTGAGCTGTACAGTGAGCACAGCCGCCTTCTGGCAGCTCTCCAAGCACAGCGCCATACATAGTATAGTGGCTGTGCTTTGTATTGCAGTTGATCACCATTCACTTCAATGAGGCTGAGCTAAAACATGGCCATGTCACCTTACATCGGTCACATTACTTGCCCTAGGAAGAGGCCGCAGTACACATAGAGCACCAGCCTCTTCTAACAGCCGGGGTGTCAGACTATTGATGACCTATCCTGAGGATGAGTCATCAATATTAATTACTAGATAACCCCTTCAAAGGGGTTGTCTGGGATGCACAGGACATGTATACACCAAGGGTAGCTTTTAAACACAACTGGTGACTTTATAGAAAAAATCACAGAGAAAGATACAAAACATCCTGCACGATTTGATAACGAAATATATGCGGATGTACACTTTTTGCCCCTCCTATCCCACACGCGACTTTGATTAGGTGGTACATATAGCTGTGCATGCTCCTCCTCTCATTGGTTGCTTGGTGCACATAGAGGTAACTAGGAGCAGCACACTATATGTGCAGGGTCTGCCTTCCTTAATGTAAATGCCCACACGGCATAGGTAGGTTTAGAGTAGGACCTGCCGGACTGAGGCCACCTTGGCACGGGTAGGCTGGCACAGATGTGTTCTGATCAAAATATATTGGATGAGAGTCTAAGATTTTATCAAGTCTAAGAAAGTTTAGCATCTAAAGAAAAATTTCTTGTAAAGTAAGGATATTTTCCCCTTTGTGTCATCTCCATCTATAAAACTGAAGCGAGGTGTAAGGTGATCACATACCTCCCAACTGTCCTGGATCCGGCGAGACAGTCCTGTATTTCAGTGGCTATCCTGCGGTCCCGGTACGGGGGAGGTATGTACCGCTCCATAGGAAGCAGAGACAGCTGCCTGTAATGATGAAGCAGAAAGCCGTCTGTCCCCTGCCTGCGCTCCATACTGCAGGTCTTAGCGGGCCGTGCTTATGCGCGTATCATCCTGCTGCTGCTGGGGAACAAGATGAGTATGTGGAGTTTATTTTTTATTTTTATTTTTTACTGACTGTGAAGGGGGCACAGCTGGGCATATTACTGTAAAGGGGCACATCTGGGCATATTACTTTACTGTGAAGGGGACACAGCTGGGCATATTACTTTACTCTTAGGGGGCACAGCTGGGCATATTACTTTACTGTGAAGGGGCACAGCTGGGCATATTACTTTACTGTGAGGGGGACACAGCTGTGCATATTACTTTACTTTGAGAGGGCACAACTCGGCATATTACTTTACTGTGAGGGGGCACAGCTGGGCATATTACTGTGAGGGGGTACAATTGGGCATATTACTGTGAGGGGGATACAACTGGGCATATTACTGTGAGAGGGCACAGCTGGGCATATTACTGTGAGGGGGCATAGCTGGGCATATTACTGTGAGGGGGCACAGAACTGGGCATATTACTGTGAGGGGGCTCTACTGAGCATATTACTGTGAGGGGGCACAGCTGGGCATACTATTGTGAGGGGGGACATATCTGGGCATCTCTACTGTGAGGGGGCACATATCTGGGCATAACTACTATGAGGGGGAACATATCTGGGCATAACTACTTTGAAGGAGGCACAATGCTGGCATAACTACTGTGAGAGGGCACATATTTGTAGTCTAACTTGTTTATAGATCAACAGGTTGTACTCTCTGCGCGATGCCCCTGAGTGAGATATTGTACAAGTGTGGTAAAACTACAAGAGTACAGATAACACGTATAAGTATAAAGCATAGCATAGCATGTACTATAACATTTACAGTCATGTAAAACTTTACACATGGTAAAATGGCTGCCTGTACATAAGAGTGCATGGCTAGCTAACAGTAATAACAACTCCCTGAGTAACAATTACAACTAGCTGAACAGCTCTGCATAACATAATATCCCTGAAACAAAGGTAGATCTCTCACCAGATATGCTTATACAAGGATGGTGGAGTTTGAGGAGGAGACATGCATAGGACAGCTCTGCTGATGTGTCCTGGAGACTGGAGACTTCTCTTTCCCAGGATGCTTTGCACTCCCCCAATGCAATGCACTACCCACAATGCAGTAGTATTGCAACAGGCAAACAAAGTGTAATACAATTTAAGATTGCTAGATGGTGCTATAACCATACTAAACACTTCAGAATTACCCTAACCCTGGCAGAGTGAACTAGAATCATTTTCTAACCCTGCTGAGCAGAATACTCCCCATCTGGCGTCAACAGACGCCACTACTACATCCTTCTTTCTTAGCAACCCATTTTGGTCAATGGTAAAGCTTTTTCAAAGCGCTATTTTAGGAGACTGTTTGGCCTTTGCTGAAGTAGTCTATTTCTTTAGCATAACATTTGTGTTGTATAGTGTGAATTATTATACTCTTGGACCTTTCCATATATATATAAAACCTTCAGCATTATTTGGTCGGGCCTAATGCGGCTCTACGAATGGTGAGGCTAGAATAAGTACAGGCGATAGTAGATGGGGTTGCTGACAGTGCCTCCAGTTCCTTCACATTGTCTCCCACCCAGTCTCCTGCTGAAAGAGCAGAGTTGGCACCTGCAGCCAATGTCCATCAGTCTTTCACCTCACCCCCTTGCAAATCAGCAAAGCAGTCTGAGCCCCAAGTCATGCAGCAGTCTCTTCTGCTTTTTGATGACTCTGCTAGCAGGGTTTCTCAGGGCCATCCACATAGCCCTGCCCCAGAAGTGGAAGAGATTGAGTGCACCGATGCCCAACCACTTATGTTTCAAGACGAGTACATGGGAGGACCACCGCAGCACGTCTCGGATAATGACGAAACACAGGTGCCAACTGCTGTGGCTTTCTGCATTGTGCAGACCGACAAGGAGGGCAGGGGTGAAGACTGGGTGGAAGATGATGTGGAGGATGATGAGGTCCTCGACCCCACATGGAATCAAGGTCATGCGAGTGACCTGTCTAGTTCGGAGGAAGAGGCGGTGGTCGCACAGAGCAGAAGAGGGAGCAGGGTGCAAAAGCTGAGCGGCCGTCCCCTAGACAGTACGCCTGCTACTGCCCAATGCAGCAATGGACCTAGCACACCAAAGCCAGCTCCAAGGCAGTTCTTCAGACAATGTGCTGACGACAAGACACGAGTGGTTTGAACACTGTGCAATCAGAGCCTGAAGCGAGGCATAAACGTTCTCAACCTGAGCACAACCTGCATGACCAGGCATCTAAGTGCAAAGCACGAGCTGCAGTGGAGTAGACACCTCAAAAACCAAGAAAGGTCTCTGGCTCCTCCTGCTTCCTCTTCTGCTGCAGTCTCAGCCTCTTCATTCACCTCTGGAGTGACAGTGGCACCTGCCACCATGCAAACAGTTTGGTGCATGTCCTTCCACCACCGAGGATTGCAGGGTGCTTCAGTTTACCTCCTGCTGCTTCCTCCTCCTACTCCACTTCCTCATCCTCTACCGCCTCCTCATCCGGTCAGCGTAACACCTTTACTACCAACTTCAGCACAGCCAGGGGTAAACGACAGCAGGCAGTTTTAAAACTTATCTGTTTAGGGAACAAACCCCACACCGCACAGAAGCTGTGGACTGGCATAGAACAACAGACAGATGAGTGTTTGGTGCCAGTGAGCCTCAAGCCCGGCCTGGTGGTGTGCGATAATGGGCGAAATCTCGTAGCAACTCTGGGACTAGCCAGTTTGATGCACATCCCTTGCCTTGCGCATGTGCTGAATTTGGTGGTGCAGAGGTTCCTTAAAAATTACCCCAATATGTCAGGGCTGCTGCAGAAAGTGCAGGGTGTCTATGTGAGCTTTCGGCGTTCTCACCCTGCTGCTGCTCGCCTGTCAGTGCTGCAGCGTAACTTCGGCCTTCCCGCTCACCGCCTCATATGCGACGTGCCCACAAGCTGGAACTCCACCTTGCACATGCTGGCCAGACTGTGCGAGCAGCAGCAGGTGATAGTGGAGTTTCAGCTGCAGCACTTCACCACCAATGACTGGGCCTCCATGCGAGACCTGTGTTCCTTGTTGCGCTGTTTCGAGTACTCCACCAACATGGCCAGTGCCGATAACGCCGTTCTTAGCGTTAATATCCCACTTCTATGCCTCCTTGAAAAAACGCTTCTGGCGATGAGGATGTGGCACAGGAGGAGGAAGAGGGATCATTTCATAGGGTTTCCGGCCAGTCCTTCACAAGTGACTCCGAGGGTGGGTTCCTGCACCCACAAAACGCCAGGTACACAATTCTCCAGCCAGGGCACAGTTCTGGAGGATGACGAGGTGGAGGATGAGGAGGAGGAGATGCAGGAGGAGGAACTGTGTTCACAGCAGGGTGGCACCCAAACCAGCTCATGGCCATCACTGGTGCGTGGCTGGGGGGGGATACAGAGGACACAGATGATACACCTCCCACAGAGGACAGCTTGTCGTTGCCTCTGGGCAGCCTGGCACACATGAGCGATTACATGCTGCAGTGTCTCCGCAACGACCGCCGAGTTGCCCACATTCTAACTTGTACTGATTACCAAGTGGCCACGCTGCTGGATCCCTGTTGCAAGGACAACGTACCGTCCTTAATTCCGTCACTGGAGCAAGATCGTAAGATGTGCGAGTACAAGCGCATGCTGGTAGACGCGCTGCTGGTGGCATTCCCACCTGACAGCGGGGGCACAGTGGAAGCACAAGGCGAAGGCAGAGGAGGAGGAAGAGGTCGCCAACGCAGCTGGGGCACCACCAGCACCTCAGAAGGCAGGGTTAGCATGGCCGAAATGTGGAAAAGCACGCCCGCCACAACAACCAGCACTACCAGCTGATATGGAACGTCTTAGCAGGAGGCAGCATGTCACTAACATGGTGGAGCAATATGTGTGCACACGCCTACACATACTGAATGAAGGGTCTGCCCCCTTCAACTTCTGGGTCTCCAAATTGGCCCCATGGCCTGAGCTTGCCCTTTACGCCTTGGAGGTGCTGGCCTGCCCTGCAGCCAGTGTATTGTCTGAACGTGTGTTTAGCACGGCAGGGGGCGTTATCACAGACAAGCGCAGCAGCCTGTCCACTGCCAATGTGGACAAGCTCACGTTCATTAAAATGGACCAGGCATGGATCCACAGGACTTGTCCGTACCTTGTGCAGAATAGACATGTATACCGGCCTTACCCAGCCATTGTTATACTACAGCGCAATTGCTCATTGTTGTATTTTTGATATTTCCCACTCTTTTGGGGTCTACCCAAATTTTTTTTAAAAATTACAAATTTCAAAAACAAAAACCAGTGTTGGCTACCTTGTCCTCCTCCACCTCCACTTTCACCTTCACCGCTACGTCCACTGCCTCCTCAACCTCCTACTCCATATGGACCTCCGCTTCACCGCTACGTCCACTGCCTCCTCAAACTCCTACTCCATATGGACCTCCACCTTATACATCAAGATTTTTTATTTTTTTTTGTACTTATTTTATTTTATGTCATTTCAATAATTTGTTTCTTACATTTTTGGGTGAAATTCAACAATTTTTGGCTGTGATATACCCCTGCTCTACATAGTAGACAGGTAAACAAATTTCACTAATTTGTCTGTTACATTTTCGGGTGAAATTCACCAATTGTTGGCTGTGATATACCCCTTCTCTACCTAGTAGACAGGTAAACAAATTTCACTAATTTGTCTGTTACATTTTCGGGTGAAATTCACCAATTTTTGGCTATGATATACCCCTGCTCTACCTAGTGGACAGGTTAATAAATTTCACAAATTTTTCTGTTACATAGTTGGGTGAAATTCAACAATTTTTGGCTGTGATATACCCCTGCTCTACCTAGTGGACAGGTTAATAAATTTCACAAATTTGTCTGTTACATTGTCGGGTGACATTCACCAATTTTTGGCTGTGATATATCCCTGTTCTACCTAGTGGACAAGGAAATACATTTTACTAATTCGTCTGTTACATTCTTGGGCGACATTTTACCATTTTTGCCGTAAATAAACCCCTGCTCTGCATAGGTGACAGGGACCGAAATTTTTTAAAACCATCTGTTCCATTGGTGGGTGACATTAACCCATTTTTGGCGATGAAAAACCCCTGCTCTGCAGAGGTGATAGGGAATTAAATTTCAAAAATTTGTCTTTAATTGACGCGCGCCCCCTCCTTTCATTCGATTCTTCAACTTTAACAATCCATCCCACATTTCAGCTCGATCACATTGGAGCCATTGACCTCCCTTGGATGTGGTATCTCTTTATCACGCCCCCTCTCCGGCGTGGAACCTGATTTGCAGTTAACCGTGTTTAACATGGTAGGCGCAGAAAAGAACATCCAAAGTTGATAGAGAAGATATCCAAATGGATGGTGGACATCACGGGGACGTGCGATCAGGCAGAAGTTATCTAGAGACAGCAAAGTGGCAGCAGGGCACACCCCAGTGACATTCCTATAATTTTTTATTAATCATTCCAATAACAGGGAATCTTAAGAGTCCTGTATTGTTATTTATCGTCACTACCTCCCCGAGTCGGGAGTGGGCAATTGCCGCACGCCCCCTCCTTTACTTGGAAGCTTCGGCCTCAATAATTTGTCCCACATTTCAGCTTGAGCTTGGTCTCCATTTCTCATGCTCCCTCTCCGGCGTGGATCCCTGATTCGCCGCTAACCATGATCAACATGATAGGCGCAGAAAAGAACATCGAAAGTTGATAGAGCAGATATCCTTATGTATCGTGGACATCATGGGGACGTGCGACATTGTGGAGCAGTATGTGTGCACACGCCTACACGTACTGACTGATGGGTCTGCCCGTCCCCTTCAACTTCTGGGTCTCCAAATTGGGCATATGGCCTGAGCTTGCCCTTTACGCCTTAAAGGTTCTGGCCTGCCCTGCAGCCAGTGTATTGTCTGAATGTTTGTTAAGCACGGCTGGAGGGGGTTATCACAGGTTATATTTCCCATTGTTTTTCCCAATGTACCCTAATTTAAACCAAAAAATAAAATAAAAAAAATAAAAAACAGTGTTGGCTACCTCCTCCTCCTCCACCGCTGCTTCTACCTACACCGCCACATCCACAGCCTTCTCAATCTCCTACTCCATATGGACCTCGTCCTCCTAGATCAAGATTATAATTTTTTATTTTTGCGTATTTTATGTTATTTTAAGTCATATCCCTATCCACATTTGTTTGCAGAGCACTTGCCATGCTTTTAACCACATTTTGATTGCCATTGCAGCCCTCTAGCCTTTTCCATGACTTTTTTAGAGCCATTTTAGTGCTCCAAAGTTCAGGTCCCCATTGACTTGTTTTGAACCCGAACATCCAGGGTCCGCTCAACTCTAATGCCAACCTTTGGCAGGTCTTCTGACTCACAGGTAATGTCGACTTATAAGACTGAGCTTATGAACTAGACAGGGCTAAAGCACGAACGAGCGACATCCAGGGGGGAGAACCTGTCAAAACGATGGACTTGAGATGTTGGTCCGAAGTCACTGTACGTAGAACAGACACTTCAGGTCAGATCTCTTCATCGGCATCTGGTTCTACCAATTAAAACGTGTTGGATCCGATACTGAAAGACGTCGAACTGTACAAGAATGCACGACCCGTAAACCACGTTGTGTCCTTAAGGTGGTTTGGTGCGATGGATCTAGTCATATGTTCCACAGGATTATGCTGTGTAGGCATGTGCAGTATCCCAGGGGGTCAGTACCCGCTTTGGGTATGCGGGGAGTCGTAGTGCAGGGCAACCCACTAACCTGGGATTCACTGTCGTCTTCAATCTGGGTAAATACTGGAACAGGCAGTTCATAAATGTCGTGACGCCAGTGCCAATTGAACGGTGACACCCCGTGTAGTGATAGGTGGAATAATAGAGTAGTCCAGGTATTCATACAACAGGTCAAATTTACTGCATGGATTTGTAGTAGGATGAACAGCCAGAGAATACAGTTCCAGAGTTATTCCACACCTTACCATACAGTTAACAGTAGTGGTTCAGGCTTTTACTTACAACAAGGTTAACTTCGAGACAGGCCTCCTAGGTTCAGGGATTCCCTCTTATGCTACTTGCAGCAATACCCTCAAGGTCCAGACACCTAATTCCTGGTGATAACCCTTGAGCAAATACTTGGTAGAGGTATTCTTCCCTCCTGATGGCAGGCTCTATCTTTTGAGTTCTTCAGGTATAACTAACCTGGAAAGCTGGGTGGGTATGACCCTCCACACCATTAGTGCAATCTCTGCACTCTTGACTGAGCCCTGATCCTCTCAGCACTCACTCCAGAAACTTCTAACTAAACTCCTAGGCTAGGCCCTAGCCTATTTTTACTGAACTGGGGGCTCCCTCTGCTGGCTGGAATAAAGATTACCTGCCACAGGCCTAACTGGCTTAAAGGGAAATACACCTTCCAATCTAGCAGTGTCGGGTAACCTACCCGTATGCTGCACACCCCCAGACTTTAACGTGAGTAAGGCCTCGTACTCACACACACCTTCCTGAACCGGCATAACATGGTACATAACTTAAGCATTACATTATAAATATAATAAATAATTATTTAACATTGGTAACTCTATGAACAAATGACACAAGGGAAAGGGGCGTCTTCTTGCTTCTTAGGCACGGCCGCTGACCTGGCACAGCGGACTTAGGGTGAACCAGGTTAGTCCATTTTCTTTGGTGGCAGTATAATAACGGAACTACCCAGGGGTTTCCTGTGGGTGTATCACAGGCAAGGGCTCACGTGGGGGAGTCCATTCTTGCGCACAAATGTCAAGCAAGGTATTTCCAGTAGCAACTGCTCGGGAGGAGACACCACCAGTATAGTCAAAGTCTCCTAAACGGACTGGCGGACGTCCCCTGGTCATCCGGGTGGACCTTCTCAACACAGGGGTCTCCTCCTCCCTTAGCAACGAGGTAGAAGAGAGAGGAGCAACAGGAGGGTCTCCATCAGTGAGACCTTGGTCAGGAACAACAGGAACAACAGGAACAACAGGAACAACAGGAACAACTAGATCCACTAGAGGGGAAACTGGATCCGGGGCATCTTGAACCGGCTCTTCTGGAGGTGAAGATACAGTAGGTGCTGGAGCAGGCACCAGCAAGTTCAACCATGGTGTCAGAAGCCAATGCATGGGATCAGCGTCATACCTTAGATTACTGACAGCCTGCATAGGATCCTCGGGCTGTATTGATGACTCTGACACAGGGGATTCAGATCTAGAACTCTCGGCACTGGGTTCTGGTGTCAGGCAGAGTTTTAACCGGTTTCTGTGTACAATTTGGGATCCCTTGTCTTCCCGGGTGATCTCATAAGTATGAGTCCCAACATTTGGGATTGCAGTGACAACATAGGGACTTTGCTCCCATTTACTGTCCAGTTTACTTGTACGACGGTTATTTTTTAACCATACCACAGCCCCTATTGTCAAGGGTTCTGCATGGGCTGCCTGATCATAGTCTCTCTGCTGTCGGTCTCTAACATTGTCCATCCGTTCCTGAACAATGGCTTTGGCTGCATTCAATCGCCTTTGGTGCTCAGCAACCCAGTCGGTATTAGGTAATGGGTTGATGCAATCAGGTACATGTATGTCCAAGGAGTGATCAGCAGGCAATGTCCCTTGGCGCCCAAACATCAAATAAAAAGGGGTATACCCGTGGAACAATGGATGGTATGATTGTACGTGAACATGAGCTGTGGCAACAGATTAGGCCAATCTCCTCTGGTTTCAGGAGGTACGGCCCTCAGCATCTCTATCAAGGTCTGATTCATTTTTTCACATAATCCATTACCTTGAGGATGGTAGGCCGTTGTCCGGATCTTCTTACAGTTGTGTAAGCGGCACAGTTCATGGAACAGATGGGACTCAAAAGCAGGTCCTTGATCGGTGAGGATCTTTTCTGGACATCCGTAGGGCAGGAGGAGAATGCTTCCAGAACAGTTCGGCTGTAGTCTTGGCTGTCTGGTCTCTCACAGGCACCGCTACAACAAACTTAGTGAAATGGTCAATAATAGTCATGGCATAAGCATACCTGAGCGACTAGGCTCCAGTTTCACATGGTCGATGGCGACAAGTTCAAGAGGACGAGTACTTACAATGGGTCTCAGTGGTGCCCTCTGATCATGGTGCTCACTTCGTTTTAAGGCACAGGCTACACACTCTCGACACCACTTCTCAATGTCTTCTCTCATGCCCACCCAGTAAAACCGCTGGCGGATATTAGCCTCAGTCTTTTGCACCCCAAAGTGACCGGATTGATTGTGGTACATCTCCAACACCATACCTGCATCTCGTCGGGGTATGAGAATCTGGTGTACTCTTTCGTTGGACACTGGGTCTAGGCTTCTCCGTAGCAATAGGCCCTTTTGTATGAAGAGTTGATGGCGCTGTCTCCACAGTTTGATGAGCTCAGGATCTGCACTCTTACGCCGAATCCTCTCAGGGGCTCTGCCACTAGTAATGAAGTCCAACAACTCACCCAGCACTCTACTTTCAGACTGTAGTTTCACCCACCTTTCTTCTTTAGGTTCAGGCCTACTGGAGGTGAAGGAACTGCAGCTCTGTCATTGGTAGCTCGAGCCTGATCCTGTTGAGCAAATTTGTTATAGAAGGCCGGCATCTCTACATCGTCCCAAGCATCTCGCACATCATCAGGAGCTGTCTCTGTGGGAAGCCTGGATAAAGCATCAGCATTATCATTAGTACGTCCAGCACGATATTTTACAGAGAAATCATAGTTGGCGAGGCGAGAGGCCATCTCTGCTCAAGGCCCCTAATTTAGCTGTATTTAGATGTGCCAGAGGGTTATTGTCAGTGAATGCAATGAACGGGGTGGCGGCTAGATAATCTTTGAATTTTTCCGTCACTGCCCACACTAATGCCAGGAACTCTAGTTTGAAGGAACTATAATTCTGGTCATTTTTCTCAGCTCCTTTCAGGGAGCGGCTTGCATATGCTATCACTCTCTCTTTTCCCTCTTGGATTTGGGCTAACACAGCTCCCAGGCCTCGCTTGCTAGCATCGGTATAAAGATGAAAAGGCTTGCTATAATCTGAATAACCTAACACAGGAGGCTCGGTCAGTTTCTTTTTTAGCAATTGGAACGCTATCTCTCTTTCCTCATTCCACTCAATGGGCACAGGAGTTCTAGGACTTTTCTTGGGTTGCCCCCTCAAGAGTTCCTGGATAGGATCAGCTATTTGAGCAAAATGGGGGATAAACCGTCTATAGTAGCCTGCAAAACCAAGGAAACCCCTCACTTCCTTGACGGTAGTAGGAACCGGCCAATTACGGACAGCCGCTAGCTTATCAGGGTCAGGTTGCACGCCCTCTCCGCTTACCACATGCCCCAGGTATTTTACCGCAGGGTTGAGCAAGTGACACTTGGATGGCTTTACCTTCAAGCCATATTTGATAAGGATTTCAAATACTTCTGCTAAATGTTTCAGATGGTCCTCATATGTTTTTGAGTACACAATGACGTCATCTAGATACAGCAGCACTGTTCGAAGTTTTTGTGACCCAAACACCGCTCCATTAGTCTCTGGAAAGTTCCTGGGGCATTACATAACCCGAACGGCATACAATTGAATTCGAACAGGCCCATGGGAGTGGTGAAAGCAGTCTTTTCCTATCTGCAGGGGCCATGGGTACTTGCCAGTAGCCACTGGTCAAGTCCAATGTGGAGAAATAGGCAGAGGAGCCCAGAGCAGTTAGTGACTCCTCAATGCGGGGCAGTGGGTATGCATCTTTGTGGTTATTTGATTAATTTTTCCTATAATCCACACAGAAACGGATACCACCATCCTTCTTCTTTACAAGGACCAGGGGTGCCGCCCACGGGCTACGACTGTCCCGGATTACATTAGAGTCTTTCATCTCTTGGATCATCTCTTTTACAGTCTGATATGAAGTAGGCGGTAAGGTCTGTATCTCTCCTTGATAGGAGGATGAGAGCCAGTAGGTATGGTGTGTTGTATGGCACTAACCTCTCCATAATCAGTAGCATGCTAACTGAAGGCCTGGTGGTGCTCTTTGACAAGCTGTATAATCCCTTCTTGTTGTTGTTGGGGGGTAGTCTCGTCCCCGACATGGAGCTCTTCCACCAGGGCACCTGTGGCTGGGTCACCGGCGAACATCCACTGACTGCAGCTGGCGGCTTTTCTGTCACTGGAAGACGAATGATGTCTTGGAAGGACACCTGGGAAAGCTGAGCAAACAGGGTCAATGCTTAGTAAGCGCAACAGGATGATCACTCAGGTTAATCAGACGGACAGGTACTTTACCTTGGGAGACGTTCACCAGGCACTGGCAGCTCTCACATAGGATAGTTCTCCAACTGGATGGTTCCACCAGGGCTGGATAATCTCGGCCTTGGACGCCCAGGACAGCACGACACCATAAAAGAGGTTTGAGAATTAGGAGGGCAAAAGTCACAGGCTTAATATCACGGATCCTGGCAGTACAAATTTCTCCTTTCCCATTAGCAAACCTCTGCTGGGCACTTAACACAGTAATAGTCTTTTGAATCACCCTCTTGGATGCAGAGGAAGCAGTGGGCAAAGTCTGGTGTAATACGGCAAGTATTTCTGAATAACAGTTTTTGAAGACATTGGTGCTAGAATGACAGGATGTCCTCCTCTGTCGCCGGCCTGTACTACTATCACCCCCTGTTGCGGTAAGGTTACTTCTCCCACCTGCATGGTGGGTTCCCAGTATCCCGTGAATCTTTACTGGTTTGCCATTGCTGGCGATAATCTCCACCCAGGATTCAGGCGGCTGGGTTCAACTGGTTGGTGTCCCAGAACTTTTCAAATGCAGGCAGCTGAATGGTAGTGACCTGGGACCCAGTTCTAATAGGGCTTCAAGGGGACCCCATTGATCTCTATATTGATTTTAGGATGGGATCCTACATACCGTGGCATCCAATATTGGATTCTTTTGGACCTATTGTTCTACCTCCCGAGGGGTGGTCCTCAGCCTCAGGGGTTGCCCGTTTAACTGCCAGCACGTGGATTCTGTGTGTCCCACCTTTTGCAGTATGTACACACGGGCCGCTTGCGATTTCTATTACGCCTCCCAGGATCCTGGGGTGAGTCTCTTGGTATTGGAGGTGGGAACGGCCTAGGAGGTGACAGGAACTCTTCTTCTGACATTATGGGTTTTTCCCATTCCTCTATTTTTCTGCACACTCTCTCTAGACTTTTAGTGAGGTGATTTACTTGCTCTGTCAGCATGGCGATAGTATCGGTAGCTGAAGCTTGAACAGCTTGACCGGCCTGAGCTTGGTTAGTGATAAGCGGTTTTGGCCTGCAGGCTGATGAGCTCAGGTGGGGGTGCTCAACTCCGTAGATACTGCTGACCCCAGAATTTTTATGCCAGTTCTTTTAAAAGTCCAGAAAGACACTGTTAGGGTGCTGGGCGGACAGCATCTTTAATTGGGTCCTTATTTGCTCACTAGACACCCCGGTGATAAATTGTTCCCTTAGGGTCTGGTCCTGATTATCAGCCTCTTTGGGATCTATCTGGATTACAGCCCCTAAATGCCTCCTGAAGTGATAGGGGCATAGTCACGGAGGGACTCACCGGGCTTCTGTTTCTTGCCAAGAAGTGCATCTTTATCTCTAAGGCAAGTCCTGGTTCAAAAGTGGGCCCTGAGGCAGGTTGAATATCTGCTCTAGAGTACTCCGCTCAGCAGCAGGCCAGGATAATACTTCTCTGCGGGCAGCTCCCTCCAGTTGTGCTAGCAGGATTTCCATTTGCTGGTCGGCATTTATGGGGTACAGTTTGAATAATGCCAGCAGCTTTTCTTTAAAGTCTCTTAGGGTATGGGTCTCTCCTTTATAGCGGGGAAACCATGGGGCCCCAAAATAGTAAGGTATGGTAAAGGGCATCATGCTGGGGGCTATAGGATGATTAGGAGCCGCAAGCTCTCCCGGGGCCGGCTGCTCGGGAACTCCCGGTTCTGACATGTTAGCTTATTACGATGTGGCCGCTGGCGACTAAAGGGGCCGGAACAATCCCCTTCCCTCCGGTTACAAGTCCTTACCGGTATCGCCGGGTTTGCGCAGTCCAAATCTCGAGAGACTCCGGACATCCTGAGTACGCGGTGACGTAGAAGAAGCAGGGCCGCGGCGGTGCGATGATGAAGAGGGGCGGGATTCTCTGTGTCTTTGAAGGGATCCGCCCACGAAGGTCCTCAGCAGCGCGGGAAACTTTACTTCAGGCGGCCGGTGGCCATCTTGGTCACCATTCCCTGACAGCAAGCAGGGTTGTTGACAAGTGAATAAATTGTAATCCACAACACGATTTTCTTTTCCTAGGGGTAGCGCAACACAGCACAGCGCCTCCGAATCCTCCCAGGCACACTTGTAATCCACCGACTTGGGAATATAGGGTACAGTCCTTGCAATACGGTGGTGGAATAGTTAAAGCACACAGTTCACACTTTTCTGCACTCCAGAAGCATGCGGATCCTGTTCGTGACGCCAAAAAGAGCGATGCAGTATCCCAGGGGGTCAGTAGCCGCTTTGGGTATGCGGGGAGTCGTAGTGCAGGGCAACCCACTAACCTGGGATTCACTGTCGTCTTCAATCTGGGTAAATACTGGAACAGGCAGTTCATAAATGTCGTGACGCCAGTGCCAATTGAACGGTGACACCCCGTGTAGTGATAGGTGGAATAATAGAGTAGTCCAGGTATTCATACAACAGGTCAACTTTACTGCATGGATTTGTAGTAGGATGAACAGCCAGAGAATACAGTTCCAGAGTTATTCCACACTTTACCATACAGTTAACAGTAGTGGTTCAGGCTTTTACTTACAACAAGGTTAACTTCGAGACAGGCCTCCTAGGTTCAGGGATTCCCTCTTATGCTACTTGCAGCAATACCCTCAAGGTCCAGACACCTAATTCCTGGTGATAACCCTTGAGCAAATACTTGGTAGAGGTATTCTTCCCTCCTGATGGCAGGCTCTATCTTTTGAGTTCTTCAGGTATAACTAACCTGGAAAGCTGGGTGGGAATGACCCTCCACACCAGTAGTGCAATCTCTGCACTCTTGACTGAGCCCTGATCCTCTCAGCACTCACTCCAGAAACTTCTAACTAAACTCCTAGGCTAGGCCCTAGCCTATTTATACTGAACTGGGGGCTCCCTCTGCTGGCTGGAATAAAGATTACCTGCCACAGGCCTAACTGGCTTAAAGGGAAATACACCTTCCAATCTAGCAGTGTCGGGTAACCTACCCGTATGCTGCACATGTAGTGCCACTGTTTAGGACAAGTGGATCTCCTGATCCTTAGCACCCGATTGCAGACATAGACGTAAAAGTGTCTGGTTTCATTGCAAATATATCCTAGGACTACCTTGCTGTCCGTGTAAAACTTGACTTCCTCGATTTCCAGGTTCATTCCTGTTGTTATAAGTTCAACCAACTCCACTGCAAGCACAGTAGCGCAGAGCTCTAGACTAGGAATCGTGTGTTCGCTGAGTGGCGCTAGTTTGGTCCGGCTCATGACAAACCCTATATGGCATTGTTCTTTGACGTCAATGGTCTTTAGGTATGCTACGGCTGCAATCGCCTTGACTGAAGCATCGCAGAAGATATACGGTCTTTGGATCTTGACTTCAGTAGATGGCACGGAAGCATAGGGTTGTGCCACGTGAAGGCTGGTCAAAGCTTCGAGAGACTTCTTCCAACCTGTCCAATCAGACATCTCTGTGGTGAAGTCTCTTAACATCATTTTGACTTGGTGCTACGAATCCCAGAGGATCATATAAGCTGTTTATGGTGGACAGAACTCCTCTATGTGTGAAGGGCTTTTCTTCCTTGCTGATTTTGAAGGTGAATGTGTCTGCCTTTAATTCCCAGAGCAAACCGAGGCTCGGCTGCATGGGAACGGAGTTGGTGCTAAGATCCAAGTCCTTTAGATCATTTGAATGGTTTAGGGTGAGAAGGCCTCCATTAACTCACGGTTGTTGGAGGCGATTTTGTGCAACCTCAGATTAGATAGAGCGAACATCCCTTGAGCCCTTTTCAGAAGACTGATTGCGGTCTCGTTAGTGGGTGTGGATTTCAGGCAGTTCTTTTTCCCAAAGGACCTGACATCTGACCCATACTTTGCTTCACCCTCTCAGGCTGAATGTCTGAGACCGTAGTTAGCGACTGCAGGGGAAGGACTGTTTCCAAAGATGTGCACTCTCATTCGGTACTCTACAATGTCTTCATTGGGGTCGTTGTTGCAGTACCAGAAGAACCTCAAGTAGTTTCTGTGTTTTTCCTTGATGAGGAAGCAGTGGAACATCTGTTGTATGTCGGCCATAAATGCTACCGAATCTCTGCGGAAGCGAAGTACCTCTAGAAGTCAGTTGTTGAGGTCTAGACCAGACAGTAAGACACCATTTAGCGAGATGGCTTTGCACTTGGCGCTCGAGTTGAATACTACTGGTATCTGCCCTGGTTTTTTAGGATGATACACGCCGAATATGGGTAAGTACCAACACTCCTCGGAGTCTTGGAGCGTTGGTGCCATTTCTGCATGGTTGTTCTGGAATATTCTTTCCATGAAGGTAAATAAATGTTCTTTCATCTCTGGTGTCCTCTGAAGCTTGTACTTGAGGGAGATAAATCGACTGTAGACAAGTTCTTTGTTGTTAGGCAAGCATAGTCTCAAGGTAAAGGTGCGACCCGGCTTTTTTACTTTGTCTTTTACTATTCCTTGATCTATGATATCCATATACAGCCTATAGACAACCCTGTTGTCTTCTCTTGTCCTGTGAAAGACTGTGCACTCTAAGTGATCTTGCTCTCCATCGCAAGCAAGTGTGGTCTTCACAGGAGGGATCTGTGAAAGGACAAGGCACAGGAGCTCTGTGTGGCAATTATTTTATCAGGAAACTGCTCTGACATGGCTTGAATAGGGAAGGACGTCCATTTTCAAGTGTGTTGGGGAGCATACTGTTGACTGAGAACGGATTGTGTGCTCCTCCAAGACAGATGTCTCCTATGATGACCCATCCTAGATCAAGTCTCTTGGCATATGGAGCGTTCTAGGGACCATTAATCTGTCCTCTAGCCTTATGAACTCGTAGTATGACTCTTCCAAGGAGTAAGACTAACGGGGCTTCTGGGTCCAGTTCTGGTATCAGGTGAGCTATGCTCCTCACGTGGGGGTGGTATGCTGCCACCTCTGGTGTAGATATCTCAGACCGGTTGGCAGGAATGTGATTGCATTCCAGTATGCTTTGCAGGAACAAGCAGGTATGACCATCTATGGACTCTACATTGTACCCAGTTGCTTTCCTCCCCGCCGTCTCAACAGTACCAGCACATGTCCTTAAGGAGTAGGGAGAACTGGGCCCTGAAGGTGTCAAAGAAGGTGGATTTAACTAAAGACCGGTTGCTTTGATCATCTAAGATTGCATATACCTTGATCGCCTTATCTCGGTGGCCAACCGGATAAACTCTGGCAAGGCAGATTTTTGAGCAGGACTTCCCTCCTGCAAGTCCTTTACAGATCTCTGTACACTGAAAAGTGACTACTGGGATGTCTATGTCAGTGTCCATCTGCTTTACATCATGCTCCTCTGCTTAGGATGATACCTGAGAAGGTGGTCCACGGTGTAAAGCCATGTTGTGTTCTCTGCTACCGCATTCTGTGCATGTCACATTGACCTTACAGTTCCTGGCGAAGTGCAATGTTGTAGCGCAGCACCTGAAGCAGATGTTCTTTTCTTTGAGGAATTCTTTGCGGTCCTCTAAAGACTTCTCCCTAAAGGCTCTGCATTTTAGTAGAGGATGTGGTTTCTTGTGCAGGGGGCATTCTTTGGTAAGATCTTTGAGTTTATTCTCTTCTTGAGAAGACTTAAAGGGATTATGTCATCCGGATTTTAGCTACAAAGGTTTTTACAGCATTAAATCAGTCACCTCGTTTTAGTGTAAAATATACTAGTCTTACCCCCATATGACTAGTAATTTTGGCTAGAAATCCCTTTTATTCATATGCTAAAAAGCTCTCTAAGGAGCCCAAGGAGCTGTCCCTCTGGCCGATGGAGCCCAGCCGCTCCCATTATCTCGGAGCCCAGCACTGCCCTGCTGTTAATTATTCACTCCTCTCCTCGCTGCTTTTTTTTTCTAGTGCGTCGTAATCTCACGGATGCCCCCTGTGTCCACTGGTCCAGGCCCGCGCGGTGTACTGGCCGCAGCCTCACCGAATCAAGAGCGCATGCGCCAGCTGTCTGCACACTTCGCTCAACCTTTTGCGAATGGCGCAGACAGCTGGCGCATGCACGCTTGATTTGGTGAGGCTGCTGCCTGGACACCGCGTGGGCCCAGACCAATGGCCACAGGGCGCATGCACGAGATTACGGTGCACTAGAAAAAAAAAAGCAGCGAGGAGAGGAGTGAATAATTAACAGCGGGGCGGTGCTGGGCTCCAAGATAATGGGCGTGGCTGGGCTCCAACAGCCAGAGGGACAGTCCCTTGGGCTCCTTAAGCTACTTTCACACTAGCGGTAAGGACCTCCGGCAGGCTGTTCCGTCGGGTGAACAGCCTGTCGAATCCGAATAAAACTATGACATGTCCGACATTTATTCCGGCAGCCTCTCGCTGTGCGCTGCCGTGCCTCCGTCAGAACTCCGCCCAGCCCCCATTATAGTCAATGGGGACGGAGCGGCAGTCCGGGGGCGCACGTTCAATAGCGGCAGGACGGATCCGACAGGATGTTCACCCGACGGAACAGCCTGCCGGAGGTCCGTGCCACTAGTGTGAAAGCAGCCTTAGAGAGGTAATTAGCATATGTATAAAAGTGATTTTTAGCCAAAATGACCAGACATGAGGGGGTAAGACTAGTATATTTTACACTAAATCGAGGTGACTGATGTAATGCTGTAAAAAGCTCTGTAGCTAAAATCCGGATGACAGAATCCCTTTAAACTGCCTGTAAGAAGAACCTGTGGAGGCAACATTAGTTTTGTGGACTGCCACTGGTGTTTTATGAGGTTTGACACCAGGGGTAGTGGGACATGACAGAGTAAAGTCAAAACTGGGATCATTTCTGATCCTTGCCTGTTGAGCAACAAGGTCTACAAACAGCACGAAGGGGGGGGGATGGTACATTATAAGCCTGTTTAAAATGAAAACCATGCATGATCCACAGCTCCTGTAGGTTATAATGGAGTTTTTGGACAATCGGATTGACACCTCTGGCGGTGTCCAGGAATGCTAGCCCTGGCAGATCTCCTTCTGCCTGAGCAACCTGTACCTCTATCAACAAATCGCTGAGTTCCCAGAGCTTCTGGTAACCCCTACCCACTATTCTGGGGAAATTATCAATACTCTTATATAAAGCATTTTCTATAGCTTCTATCGACCCATAACACTCATCAAGTCTTTCCCACACCATCTTTAGGCCTTTGCCCGGATTGTTTATGCTAATGTCTCTGATTCTTTTTGCGTGTTTAGCAGACTCGCTTCCAAGCCACTTTACCAAGAGATCTAACTCCTCACTACAGGAAAGATACCTTATATGACGTTCTGGAAGGAGGCTTGCCATGCCCAGTATTTCTCGGCCTGATCGGTGAACTTTATAAGTCCTTTGGTAACCAGCTCCTGTTTAGCAAAGAACTTAGCGAAGTCCTTCGCGGCCTGATAAGCACCAATATTACCCAGTGTGCTGTTGTTATGCTGCGTGTGTGGTGTATCACCATACCTTTTAGGGGTTTCTGGCTTACGGCAGTCTGTATAATAGCGTTCTGATGTGAAGGGTGTCCCTTTAAGTTGAAGCGAAGGTTGTAGCTTTCGTTCTGTAGGGTGGTAGTTGTGGTCAGCATTGCTTTGTCGCATACCGTCCTGCTTGAGATATTGTGGTTCAAGGTAGGATCTTTGGCACTCTGTATAAGCTGGCTGATATACTTGATCATAGTCGTCATTTGTCTTGGGATGCTGATTGATGTATTCTGAGACATGTTGTGTTGGATTTTGTTCATCTAGGTCTGGCCCAAGTACTTGGCTGTGTTTCTTGGATTTCGGGAACTCCAAAGCTTGTAGGAACTCTGCTTTGGCTACTGCGGCTGCCGCTTCTTTCTGTGTGGCGAGTTTTTACAGTGACACTTGCAGGCATACTTTCTCCTTTTCCATTGATGCTTGGCGGCGTACTCTTCTCTTCTTACAGTGATGGTTGCAAGCGTACTCTCTCCTTTTCCATTGACGCTTGCAGGCTGGCTCTCTCTGTTTCTTGATCTTCTTGCCTTAGCTTTAGTTTCATCTCTTGTGCAGCGAAGGAAGACCTTGCTTTTGCTGCCTCAGCTTCTGCACGGGCGAGAGCAGCGATTTGTTTTATTGAGGACTTGCTAGAGCAGCTTGCTCGTGACCTGGTCCTGAATGATGATGCCCGGCTAGTGGACATTGTGTGCCTGTTTTCTGGTTGCTTAATGTCTCTGTGCGGACTCAGTCTATGTAGTAACGGACTTCAGCGTGGTCTTGACGATGGTATTGGCTACCCGTTCGGTCTTTATTAAACCATAACCCTGTTCATAAATAACACAAACAACCACGGTTCGGATATAAATGGCCACAGCAGCCGTTTTATTAAATAAATAAATAACATAAATAACATAAATACCATAACAACCAAAACATATATTAACTAATGACGAGGGAGGTCCTAGAAGCCCCAATAACAACATAAACACAAGTAAAAACAGGCGACTCCATCTTGCCTCCAGCCATTGAATCCAGCTCGGAGGCAGCAACTGATGGACGCCTAATTCGTTAATACCAGATCCTCCATGAGGGTCCAGCCCCTCCCGCGGGGCCATCCCATCCTCTAGTACCACAATATTTACCAACTTCGAGGACCTCCCCCGCCTCACGACTGCCGCGACAAAGCCTAACCTGACCCTCCTCCTAACCTCCCCCTTATGCCTTCTCATCATAAACTGCGCACCACTTAAACATGTTAATATATATATACAGTACAGACCAAAAGTTTGGACACACCTTCTCATTCAAAGAGTTTTCTTTATTTTCATGACTATGAAGGCATCAAAACTATGAATTAACACATGTGAAATTATATACATGACAAACAAGTGTGAAACAACTGAAAATATGTCATATTCTAGGTTCTTCAAAGTAGCCACCTTTTGCTTTGATTACTGCTTTGCACACTCTTGGCATTCTCTTGATGAGCTTCAAGAGGTAGTCCCCTGAAATGGTTTTCACTTCACAGGTGTGCCCTGTCAGGTTTAATAAGTTGGATTTCTTGCCTTATAAATGGGGTTGGGACCATCAGTTGCGTTGAGGAGAAGTCAGGTGGATACACAGCTGATAGTCCTACTGAATAGACTGTTAGAATTTGTATTATGGCAAGAAAAAAGCAGCTAAGTAAAGAAAAACGAGTGGCCATCATTACTTTAAGAAATTAAGGTCAGTCAGTCAGCCGAAAAATTGGGAAAACTTTAAAAGTAAGGGCTATTTGACCATGAAGGAGAGTGATGGGGTGCTGCGCCAGATGACCTGGCCTCCACAGTCACCGGACCTGAACCCAATCGAGATGGTTTGGGGTGAGCTGGACCACAGAGTGAAGGCAAAAGGGCCAACAAGTGCTAAGCATCTCTGGGAACTCCTTCAAGACTGTTGGAAGACCATTTCAGGGGACTACCTCTTGAAGCTCATCAAGAGAATGCCAAGAGTGTGCAAAGCAGTAATCAAAGCAAAAGGTGGCTACTTTGAAGAACCTAGAATATGACATATTTTCAGTTGTTTCACACTTGTTTGTTATGTATATAATTCGACATGTGTTAATTCATAGTTTTGATGCCTTCATAGTCATGAAAATAAAGAAAACTCTTTGAATGAGAAGGTGTGTCCAAACTTTTGGTCTGTACTGTATATGCACTTATGCTCTTTTCTGTCCACAGTATTGGGAGGGAGGGAGCCAGTATGATTTGCATATTTGGGCATCTGTTGCCAGGCTTCCAGGGAGGACTCTAAGCACAACCCAAGGACGATTTGTCCTAGGAACGTATCTGCAATTGTTTTCTTATGTATTGTGTATTTTCATATGTTTTAGGTCATTCATTCCAACAAGAGAATGTATGGTTGGCAGAAACAGGGCTAACCACCCTGCTACTCGCTTCTTGTTAGGTGTGGGCTAGTCCTGCTTCCTGCCTTGAGGAGTTCCTGAACAGACAGCAACGGGAGAGGAACACATGCCAGAGCTCCTACTCCTAGGAATCATATCCAATTCTCCTGTGAGCCTATCACTCCAGAGAAATCATCAGAATTAAGAGCGATACTTCCAAGAAGCTACAGTTGTCATGGATGTTGTAGGGGAGAACACCAAAGGACAACAAGAAGGAAGGGAAAAGACACTAGGCCTCACCGCTAGGGAAGGAAAAGGGTCACCACCTATAAAACCCTGCTCCTGACCCTAACTCCTATCCGTATGGGCACCTCTCGATGGTAGAGATGCCCATACACAGGAACCTAGAAAACCCTGGTGGCCCTCAGATGCCCTAATAGTAATGACCGGGCAGAGACAACCCACTCCTTCCCTGGTGAAGGAACCAGCGTCTCGCTGAGGCCTAGTAAACAACAAAGGTGGGGGGAATACAAAACACAACAAGCGGAACACTTAACTTCTGAGGCTGATGGATGATGGACGAACAGGACTTCACCATGAACCACACTCCAGCTCTTCCAAAAAACAAATGAAGCTAATCAGAGCAAGGAGTGATGGGTAAAGTCAGACTAAATAGGGGGAGGTGAAGGTCACATGATCCACACCTGAACAGGGGGTGTGGACATACTAGCAACACACAGACAAAGTGAAACCAAAAGAGGCTGTCAGATAACTAATGTGCAGATATTCTTTCAGACCTTCTCAAACCTGTCACCGGCGTGACAACAGTGTACAACAACAGAGTGATCACCCAAATCACAGCTTTACAGACACTGCTGCAGGTGAGGGACTACGGCATAGACACCCATCTCCTAGCTAACAACCAGGCCAGACAAACATCAAGCCGGTATCCCATTGGACATCTATATCCACAAGTGTCTCCAAGTGCCATTAAATTGCCACACAACCAGCCACCATACCTCCTTCTCTAAGAAGCTGCACTTTGTTCTTAATACTGCTGATTTGCCACAAGTAATTGTCGTAAAGAGAGGCTTTTATATGTTTACTTCTGATCTGCTTCTTCAAATCACCTTTCCACTCCACCGATCCCCAGCGAGCAATGGCCTGAAGAAGTATACCGTGACACAACACTTCATCAGGGCCACTACCACTCCCATCCTCTGCACCAACTTCTCAGGGACTCGCTACACATGGACTTTAAAAGTAGGGACAGTCTCTTTAAATGACATAAAACAGATCTTCCAAAAGCTGTGTATAGGATAGATTGAGGAGGTAATATTAAGACCTTTTCTGAGTCCCTTTTCTGATGGCAATACAGTTTCTCAATTCAACCAAAGGGGTGTGAATTCTCTCTCTCTCTATCTACATCACTGCAATACCAAGCTGCGGGATGTAGTCTTTTAATGAATTGCCAGTTTGTCTTTTGCTGCTGTTCAGAGGTGATGGTAAGGCGTGGTACATCCCAATGGGAAATAAATTTAAAAAAATCAGGGTTTGCAGTAAACCAGTGTGCTGGCTTCTCTAGTCTCCTCTGTGATAGAAGAAGTTTCTTTGATGAGGAAATGCTTGAGGTAGTTGTCCCTGTTTCTCACAGAAGGCTGTTACCCTTTCCAAAAGGTTAGTGACCCAGGGTGTGCAGCTCAGTCGTCTGGCAGGTCCCTGGTGAAAGGGTATCCCAGGGTCTGTGATAGAGTACCCTATCTCCATGTCTTCTGCTGGTCACTTGTGCAGTCTGGCAGAGTCTATCCTACTAAACACTGGTCCCTATCAGCAGACAACTAGGAGCTCTGACTGCTTTCCTTTTATACAATATATAACTGAATTAAAACCATGTGGTGGGAGGGGTGGAGCAGAGAGGCACAGCATACCAGAAACAATGTTGCAAATTCAATCTGTCATACACTTGTATTGAGCCTTACTACAAGTCAATGGGAATGACTCAGTAGTTTTCAGATGTAAACAACCGTGTGTGTTTTTTTCCTTATAGTAACTGGGGAAAATTACCAGGTTCTCAGTGCATAGATAGAAAGTCCTAAAGTCTCTCAGTATTAGCTGGCTGTGTATAGACCCTTTCGCAGTGCAAATACAGTGCACATGAACAGGATATATTACAATAAAAACATAAAATACTGTTCAACAGTATAAAACAGTATGTTTAAACAACTGTATGAAACATAGTGCAAAGTCCCCTACAGATGCAGTTCTCTCTCCTTCAGAGTTTAGTACTTGTTACAGTCTCTTGCTGGCTGTTCTAGGTCTACAGGGCTGGCGTAACCCTGACTCCGGTTTGTTCTTACAGATACCAGCAACACACTCTAGTTTCTCACTCTGACCACTAATTACACACAGGTACATCTCCTAGCTAAAAAGGTGGAAACATGCCACACATGGCAACTTTTTCTGGGGGCCAGCTAATTAAGGGTACTTTCACACTTGCGGCAGAGGATTCCGGCAATCCAGACGCAAACGGATGCATTTGTGAGACGGATCCGGATGCGGATCTGTCTCACAAATGCATTGCAATACCGGATCGGTTTTCATCCGGAAAAACAGATCCAGTATTTATCTTTTCTCATTTTTAAAGGTCTGCCAGAATTCCGGATCCGAACACTTGGGGCTGAATCCGGCATTAATGCATTTCAATGGAAATTAATGCCGGTTCCGGAATTCTGGCAAGTGTTCAGGATTTTGGGCCGGAGAGAAAACTGCAGCATGCTGCGGTATTTTCTCCGGCCAAAAAACATAAGAGAGACTGAACTGAAGACATCCTGATGCATCCTGAACGGAATTCTCTCCATTCAGAATGCATTAGGATAAAACTGATCAGTTTTTTTCCGGTATTGAGCCCCTGTGACAGAACTCAATACCGGAAAAGAAAAACGCTAGTGTGAAAGTACCCTAACCCTTACTCCCATATGCATAGCCTTTGGGATGCAAAGTGCATATAGTACAATGTAACCCTGTTAGCATGAACCACATTATATAATACCAACCCTTTTAGCAGTGAACAACCGTGTCACTGCATTAATAATATAGTTGACCACAATAGATGTATTCATTATGGTCAAATCAATGTTATGGGGGCTATTAATCTACCACTGCTGTGGCTGTGTTAGTTCCTGTGTTCGTGAACCAGAAAGCTCAGGATGAATTCATGGGCTTAAATATTCTGACGTGAAAAACTATTCTTCAAAACACTGCTGACTTATTATTATGCCCCAGTAACAGCTCTGGGGCCCCCAGACGTCTGAATTGTTCTGCAGTGTAGTTCTCAGGGAGTCCTGTTAACCCTTTCATACTCTGTGACATTTGTAAATGTCATTGAAAGTCAGTGGCAGCCTGTGGGCGAGCATCGCCGTGGCCCTGAAAATCCGCACTCAGTCCTCAGTCAAGTGCTCTTAATGCAGTCACTTCACACTGGGTGTAATGTATGCAAATATCTGACCTTCCCCATTAAGAGAAGAAGAACTGCAATGGCTGTGGTCACGGGGCAACCGGTACAAAGACATGGAGGAGTCACTGACTTGTCACATGCTGTTATATCACTGCTCGCGTTTATTAGCATTAGTGTATCATTAGTGCATCATTAGCGCATCACTGGACACATCAGGCAGAAATCTTCTCAGACCCTATTTCAAAGTGTCAGAATGGGCAATATGGCTGCTCATGTCATTCAGCTTTCCTAGTAATAGAAAAGAATGAAAAACAGCTAAATGGAAGTTTTAGCCATAATTTTAGGTCCAGAGCCACGAGATTTCTCCTAACCTGGAACAGATCTACCTTCTGGAAGAGGAGAACTCCCATCATTTTAGTGTCATCATGCAAATGCCCTTTCCAGGAAGAGGTCATAACACTGGTTCCCTGGTTCATGAATAGAATGCGAGAACAACATGAAGACTGACACAGACTAGTAGGAAACAGAAATATTTTATGTACTGTAATTGCTGCCATAAGTGGATGTCACCAAAATATAGCTCACATCACAGTGCAGGAACAGCTGGGGCCCTCCTGGATTTGTGGCCCCTGTTAACTCTTCAATTCTGGTTGTGTTCTTTGGTGATTTTGTTTTTGTTTGTTTGCCAGCATTGAACAATGAGCTGACAGCAATCAGGTTACCAGAACAATACGTGATTCTGCGTTAGCTGACAGATGGGTCAGTGCATTCTGAGATCAAAAACACCAAGGTCACTCGGCTTTTCTTGGCTGAGTTACATGGCAGACACAAGGCAACGGGGACCCAGCTCAAGGGCTGAGGGACACTGCTACCTGTCAAGAGACCAGCCATGACACTACTATGAGCCCAGAGATGCATTCACAGTTCTGCTGCTTTCCTGTTAGCTCTCAGCCCATTGGATCCCACATCTTCCTACTGCCTTAGAGCTCCATGCCGATAGATTTTCTGCATTTAATAATAGGAAAAGTAGTGTATATCTAGTACTCCAGACCAGTGTAATGCGATGTAATGTAATGCCATACAGTTGGCAGTGGTTGGCAACAGGAATGGGCCTTACCATCCCATTTCCCCGTCTTGGTAGGAGTGGGCTGATCTAATGTCCTGTAAAGGAAGGGGCAGATCTAGTTAGGGAGTTAGAAAGAGGACAGTGAGGAGTGAGGAAGCATGCAATCCATCTCCCACTCCTCTGAGCCATGGGGAACATACAGTCAGTTCATCTAGGAGGTCCACTTCTCCAGAAAGCTTGCAGAATCCAAGGCTACAGTACATCTGTAAACTATGATGTATTATTGTCAGGAGAGTGATCAAGCTATACAGACTTCACTGTAAGGTGACGGGAAACACGTTAAGACACCACCACGGGCATAGCTAAAAGCCTGCATCATACAGTGGACACCAACAGCCACAGGTGCCAGAGTACATACATAGGGAATGGAATCAGGAGTGAGACATTGTCAGCTATCAAACTTCTGAGTGTCATCTTCTGCCACATTGACAGCCACCATACCCCATTATCTGGGAGAAGAAATTGCACTTTATATGAATGGCTGACGGATCTGCTGCTATTTGTTTTTTTCACTCAGTAAAGAAAGAAATTCTCTGTTCTATAATCACTGCCTGGTTCCTTCACATCACTTATTCATTGCGCCAAACCCCAGGGAGCAACTGCCCGAGGGAGTACAACACTTCATCAGAGCCACTACCAGTCCCATCCACTGCACTGCCTCCTCAGGGGCTCGCTGCATATACACTAGGCACCAGGGGCGTAACTACCATAGCGGCAGACCATGCAAATGCTATGGGGCCCAGGGCAAGAGGACAACCAGTCTTAGTTGGGATTATCTCCTCTTCTGCTGGAGGTGAAAACTTGGTCAGGACTCTACCCTCTAAGGGTCCATTCACACGTCCGTATGTGTTTTGCAGATCTGCAAATTGCGGATCCGCAAAACACGAACACCGCGGAACGCACATCGCCAACAGTCTTATAGAAAATGCCTTGTCTTGTCCTCAATTTTTTTGCGGAACGGAAGTGCGGATCCGGAAATGCGGATGCGGACAGCACATTCCGGCCCCATTGAAAATGAATGGGTTCGCACCTGTTCCACAAAATTGCGGAATGGATGCGTACGTGTGAATAGACCTTAAGGGAACAACTTTTAGCAAATGAAGCAGTGGAAAAATGGCCCAACGGTCATTGAAAAGGGTTTAGGCGGAAACCCTTCTGTCCTGTGTGGGGGGCCTGGTTTGATCCTTGCTATTGGGCCCTTACTTCTCTATGTACGCCGCTGCTAGGCACTTTATATTAGTCCTTCATAATTCCTAGAATGCAATGCATATTTTAGAGAGAAGTCAACTGATTCCAGCATCAGCCAGCAGATTTGTGAATGCAGCCCTGGCTGTTATATGAGTATAAGATATCATGCAACAGCAGAATTGTGAATGCAGCTCTAGAGGTAACAGCACAGTAAGGCTATTGTGAGCCAAAACTAGGTGTGGGTCAGAAACACAGAACAGGTGAATATCTTTCCATTGTACCTTATGGCTGAGTAGGCTTCACTACTGGTTTTAGCTCACAATAAGGGTTAGCTGCGGACATGAATAGGACATGTTCTATTTTTTTGCGGAGCCGCGGACCGGAAATGCGTGTGCTGTCCGCATCTTTTCCGTCCCCATTGAAAATGAATGGGTCCGCACCCGTTCCACATAATTGCGGAACGGATCCGGACCCAAAGTGCGAACGTGTGAATGGAGCCTTAGTGATGGAAATAACTGATCAAATAACTAAAGTGCGAACTCAGCCTAAGATAGAATGCAGCAGCAGAACTGTGAATGAAGCGTTCAATGTGAATAGAGTATAAGACATGATGTAACAGCAAAACTTTGAATAAAGCCCTAGATGTAACTGGTATATGACATGATTACCAGCAGAATTGTGAATGCAGCTCTTGAGTACAGGGTTGCCAACCGTCCAGAAATTCCTGGACAGTCTGTGAAAATAGAGAACTTTTTACCAGTTTCTGTGAAAAATACTAATAGATTTGTTTGTGATTTTTTTTGAGACCGCTGGGACTTGAGAAGTTAATTTTGATTGTAACTATGAAGATTTTACAGCTCACACTAATTGCTAGCAATGTATTCATATCAGTGTATGGAGCAGATGTGTACACGATCATAAACTAAAAAAAGAACTGCGATTAAACTGAGATTGACAAACTGTTAGAGGTGCTTGGTCAATGATCACACAACCAAGGTGGTGCACCTTTTTTGGGGGGGTTTTGCAGCAGGGTATATGTTGAGGCAGGATCACATTTATACTGGGTGGCATTTCCCCTTTGCTGTGATACAGGCTGCCACTCTGGTATGGTAACAGTCATACAGATGCTGGATATCCTCCTGTGGTATGTCATTCCAAGCTCTTTCAACATGGAGTCGTGGTTCAGCCAAAGTTGGCTGCTGTGTATGGGAGATACTTCATCTCATCCAGTCCCAGACATTCTCGATGGGGAGAGATCTGGTGATAGAGCTGGCCAGAGGGGCTGCTGGATACCCTGACGAGCAGTCTGTAGTGCACTGCAGGCAGTGTGTGGACGGTAGTAGAACTGGTTCCACAATGTTCTGAACATATCGAAGGCTGGTCAATGTTCCCTCCATGAATGAAAGACAAGAATAGTCATGGTAGCTAATGGAACCCCACGCCATCACACCTGGTGTTGGTCCTGTGTGTCTCCACCCTATGTATGACAGCAGTAGGCGCTCTCTAGCCTTCCTGCCAACTTCATGCGATCATCGTTAGTACCAAGGCAAAACCTGCTTTCATCACTGAACACTATTATTTGCCATTGAAGGCTGTATTAGGCCTCTTTCACACGAGCGTGGCGTGTGAGGGCCCGATAAGATGCGGGTGTGTTGCGGTAAAATGTGCGATTTTTCCGCGCGAGTGCAAATCGTTTTATATAGGGAAAATAATAGCATTCTTAATACAGAATGCAAAGTAAATTAGGGATGGAGGGGTTAAAAAAAAAAAAAAAAAGTTAACTTACCTGCTCCATAGCTGCCGGTCTCTGTTCTATCTTCAGGACCTGGCAAAAGACCTGTGGTGACATCACTGTGCTCATCACATGGTCCAATCACATGGTTCATCGCCATAGCGAGGGACCATGTGATGTGACGTCACCACAGGTCCTTAGCCGGCAATTCAACATTACAGAAGAAGACAGAGATCCACAACTACGCGATCAAGTGGACTCGGTGAGATAATTTTTTTTAATTTTTAACCCCCCCATCACTATTTTACTTTGCATTCTGCATTCAGAATGCTATTATTTTCCCTTATAACCATGTTCACTTCTATGGTGCCTGCGTTGCGTGAAAAACACAGAATATAGAACATGCTGCGATTTTCACGCAACGCACAAGTGATGCATGAAAATAACCGCTCATGTGCACAGCCCCATAGAAATGAATGGGTCCGGATTCAGTGCGGGTGCAATGCGTTCACATCACGCATTACACCCGCGCGGAATACTCGCCTGTGTGAAAGGGGCCTTAGAGTTCACAGGAGGGCTGGAGAGCGCCTACTGCCATCATGCCTGGGTTGTGCAGGTGCAAACTAATGAAACAAGGGGTGATAAAGTTATTTTTTGTCAACTGGACAAACTTCAATTGTGATGAGCAGCATCCGGTGATCGGAAAAGGTCATGGCACTGTTCACATTTACTTTTCCACATCTGATGCTTAGTTGAAAGCGATAATAAATATTCCATTAACTATCACAGTCAAGGACTTGAGGCATTGAGATCTTCTCCATAAGTGACACCTTATTATTATTTTATTTCGTATTATAAAGTGCCGCTCATTTAACGCCAGAAGCCAAGGATTTCACGCAGGATTTTAATTTGTCTGTTTATTCACAAGTGACAAAATGTCAGTGTGTGAATCCTCCATAAGGAACGTTTGAACCTTAACTAGCGCAGGTTGCTGAAATATTAACACCTGTCTGGAGGAAGGCTACGCACCGACAATGGCAGAACATCAGCGTCCTCCCCGTGCCTTTCATCTCCTCGCTTAATGCTCTAACCAGTTAAAAGCTGATGGAGGAAGAAGCAAAACATACAGCGACACAAGTGTCATTGTGTAGATGAAAGCCGCAGATATTATTTGGATATTAAATATCATCTCACAAAATCCGCCGTGTAAATGTAACATTAACTGGGTGTACGGGAGGCTGACGCTGCATCCGCCTGCAATCTCATCACTTTATCCGTACAAACTATTGACAGATTCGCCGTCTCTAAATTTCTAGCTGTTAATGTATTCTGTTCTGTTACATAAAAGATGGAAGTGCCATGAGGAGGACTCAGCAATGCCAGAAAATTAGGTAAATGCTACCGCCATATGAGGGCACTGCCCCATGCTGTGGCTAGTGACACATAAGTAGCGAAGACCGAACTAAGCCTCCACTTCAAATTTCCCCCAGAATGTGTTTACGTGGGAAGAGCGGAATACACAGCTGACGGACACCTCCTTCTTTTCAGACTCCACTGCCATCCTCCAGGCCTCTTTAGTGCCCCTGACACAGTATAATGCCCCCTTTAGTGCCGCACACAGTATAATAACTGCACACAGTATAATAACCCTTTAGTGGACCCAACATAGTATGATGGTGCTGAACTCCTTCTTTTCCTGATAAGAAAAAGCTGTATTTTCATGCAGCTGCCACTAGGGAGTATTATTATTTCCATTCCTGTAAACGCTAACTCTATATATTCCTATCTATTGAGCTCCCTCTAGTGGTGGCTACAGACAGCCAACTTTGTAATAGAAGGGAAGCAGATTTATCAGTGTATTTTTTGTAGCTGTGTAGCATAAATACTTTGAGAAAAATGGGGATCAGAATGAGGCCCATATTTAAGATGCAACTATTCCACTTTTTACAACATAGAAGTTGGAATAAGTGGGTGATGTGGGGGGCTACTTTTTCTTTTTACAATTATTTTTCAATTAAAATATATTCACCTTAAAAAAAAAAAGGGAAATTTGTCAGAAATCTGGGGTGTTACCCTTTGCGTTGCCTGCTAGTGATTGTCGCATGTCTGCTGGGAAACTGTTGGGCAAGGGGGCCCATACTAAGTTTTGCTATGGGGCCCTATGGATGTGGACGCCCCTGGTCGGTTCCGCAGAAATCAGTTTGGCCTTTGTAACAGTCGAGTTCTGAATACAGTCTGGATATGTCTGAAGTACAAGGCATTAAGTAGGAAAAGAATTCTGAATGCAGCTTTAGCTGTGACTGTGGCATGATGGCATTCAATGATAATGATATAATGTTACGGTCTGTTATATTGTATACATTATACAATGATACCATCACATATTTCAATGCGTAATATTATATAGCAACATGAAACAATAGAATATTCTGTAAGAGATGTGGCTCAGGGAGGTGACCTCATTCTGCTTCCCTGTATATTAGACCAGTCTGTGGAAGAAAAGTCACGTCTTGCTGGAGGGATCTACGAAAAAGACAAAGGGACTCATAACTCGGGGGCCTGTCTGAAGACATAGACTCAAGACATGTCATTCTCCAGACAGGCTACAACGTATCAAGACCACCACAGGACTTCAGCTGGAATAATTAGCCCCCTCTCCATAATTGCTGTGCCGTCAGTAATAAGCACATGGCACATATCTCACCCTGGATATAATACATGAGGTGGGCAGGATTATTTTACACTTCTCCTACATCTTAAAATATTATGTAGACACATAGAAGACAGTGGTGGGAATGTATTGAGACATTTTGTATGCCAGTCTTAGGGGGTCATGTAAGAAAGGCTAAAAAAAAAAATCGATCCTAACACTCCGTATTTACTAATGGAAGCATAAATGTTTTGTAGGCGGGATTACATTTTTGGTGGGAGTTATATATTTCTCAGAGGCGCAAAAACACATTTATTAAATAGTACACACAACCAGACAAGGAATAATATGGTGTTCACTGAAAGATTTCAAACATAGCCATTAGAAGGTCAAAAACACACTCTTGAAAACACTGATGGGAAAACACTGACCAAACACTGATTAAACACTGACTGTGTAAAAGATTTCTAAACTACATAAAAACAGGTGATAATGAGTATAGCGCCCCCATCAGGCATAGAAAATGTCACAGGACTACTGTGCTGCTAAATTTCAGCAGCGGGGTTCTCTGAAATCCGCCTCTGCAAAAACTCTTGAAATAGGAAGAATTTTGCAGAGACATTGCTGCATCACAAAGGTTGAAAGCTGCAGGTAAAAGCCACACCATAAATTGACTTGAACCCGGTAATGCATCCAACGCATGACAGGTAGTGGGCAGGTTCAGGTTAGACCATTCCTGGCCCACTCGTCTGCTTAGGATACCATAGGGCAGGGGTGGCCAACCCGTGGCTCTTGAGACACATGCGGCTCTTTGCTTCTTCAAGTGCGGCTCTAGCTGTGGAGCTGAGAAGCAGTCAGGCTGGCTCACTCTCCACCCCATGCTCAGATCTCTTTTCCTGATCGGGCACTGTTGCTACTTTGCAGCTCACTCTCCACTACGTCCTGATGCACACAGTGTGAGAACATAGTACGTGGAGACACGCACTATGACCTGACGTTGTGCTCATCAGGTCACAGTGGAGAGCGTGTCAGACCTGCAGAGTAGCAGGTGCCCGAGCAGGAGCCCAGTGCCTGATCAGGAGAGGGAAGAGATTTTTTTAAATTATAGTGTAAGAGGCAGCCCTGAATCAACCAGCAGCATTTCCAGCACTTATATCTATGCAGACTGTCATGTTTCCCTCCGGCCACCAGAGGCCACTGTGACTAAACAGGAACCTGAGTTGTGCTGGCCAGACGCTAAGAAAGAGTTAAGAAGTTTTTTCCGGGCTGTTCCAGAAGTTGCTGGGGGCCTTGCTGAGATAACAGGGAGAGATGGACTGCTGAGAGATAACAGAAAAAGACTGGAGCAGCAGGAGGCTATATTAGCTGAGATTTTCCTGACAGCTGTGGAGCTGCACACAGAGGACTTCACTGTGTGTTTCAGAGGAGTGGGACCGTGTGTAGAGACCAGTACAAGCCGGATCCTTCCTGCCAGAGGTGGAGAGCTGCATCTGTTGTGACCAGAGAGAGAAAGACAGCCAAGCAAGCGACCGGACCTGGATCCAGACTGCATCTTTTTGTACCCAGGAGAATCTGCAGAACTGTGAGTGGCAACGGTGCTTATCTGTGATAGGTTATAGGGTCAGGGACTTAGTCAGTGCGCTGCAGAAGCGTCCCCTGGGTAGCAGGGCTAGATAGGAAATTGGTAGTGAGAGTAGCCTGCAAGCTGACTGTTTGCTGTTTAGCTTATTCTGTGTCTATGCAAAATCTCATTACCACTGTTGTTGATTTATGTTCACCTGTTCATATCATTCCTGTCTTTGACCCATTGTGCCTCTGGTGCGGTGGTACTGTATTGTTACTCAGGTTTTCCGGGAGTTTAATTTTGCTCCTTAATAAAGCTGGCTTTTGCTTCAGTCTCCTTGTCCGCTGTACTGTACTTGAATCCTTGCGGTCTCTCCCTCCTCTGACCGCTACAATAGAACTGAGCATGGCGGTCTGATCTAAGCATGGGAGGTTCTAATCTGAGCATGGGGGGTCCTGATCTGGGCAATGGGGGTCTGATCTAAGCATGAAGGGGGTCCTGATCTGAGCAATGGGGGTCCTGATCTGAGCAATGGGGGTCCTGATCTGAGCAATGGGGGTCCTGATCTGAGCAATGGGTGTCCTGATCTGAGCAATAGGGGTCAGATCTGAGCATGGGGAGTCAGATCTGAGCATAGGGGGCAGATTTGAGCATAGGGGGCAGATCTGAGCATGGGTGTGTCTTGTTTAAGCATGGGTTGGTCAGGTCTGAGCATGGGGGTCAAATCTGAGAAGGGGGGAGATCTGCGCACTGAGGGTCTGACACTGGGAGTCTGATTTGTGTTGTATGATCAGAGCATTGGGGATCTTATTTTGTGGGTCTGATTTGGAGGTCTGATGAGGTTTGGGGTCTTATTTTAAGTCAGATGAGGATTGGGGATCTGATTTAGGAGTCTGATCTGAGGTCTGATGAAAAATATATTTTTTTCTCTGCTAATAAAAAATAAGAAAAAATATTTTTATCAGACCTCAGATCAGATGAAAAAAATATTTTTTTTTTCTCTTATTTTTCTTTGTTAAAACCTAGGTGCATCTTGTAAGGCGAAAAATACGGTGACTTGTGTGTATATGTATAGCTTGTGGCTCCTGGTAGTCATACTTTTTTTTTTTTGGGCTCTTTGTATCTGTAAGGTTGGCCACCCCTGTCATAGGGTTTCAACCTTTAACTATCCATCAGGGAGCTATACATGGGAGAAACGACACTAGACTTTAAAACCCACTTTAACCAGCACCGGCGGTCTCCAAACACTTTACAGAAGCGGGTTACAGTGAAAACGACATCAAATGTATGCTTATAGACCATATTCCCATCTCTCGCAGAGGTGGAAATAGAATTGCAGCTTTGAAAAAACAAGAAATTCAATAGATCATGAAACTTAATTCACTTAAACCAGGGGGATTAAATGTAGACTTTAGGCCATGGATATGTACATAAACCATGTAAGGGGTCCCTTTGCGTGTTATTTGTTTTGTCTTGTATGTATAATGTGGGATTGCAACTTTATCTTTACAGTATTGTTTTTTGTGATCTCTTGCAGAATGAAATTTTCATTGAACATGAAAAGACAAAGACCGGCATGGATCCTTGAGACACATGAGGATGTATAATATCAGTGATTATGGATATATTACAATTAAATGTTTTTAATTCATCTTCATTTTTTGACTCCTTTTCCCTTTTTTGAGGCAGAGTCCCTGTAGTTGTAGATTGCATGATTGTGCCCATGTTGGTTCTAAATAGGGGTAAAGAGCGGAGTATAGAGTAATTTATTTCATAACAAGGTAGTGTACCGGTGCCCCAACTTTTGGAATACAGAACACACCAGGTTGGTCTTGTGGGGCTGGTGTGAGTTGGGTTCTGGATATAGTCCATAGTTAAAATAAAAAAAATCTTGGACTGGTCCTAATACTCCCATCTGCACACATATGGGGTCATTTATCAAACTGGTGTAAAGTAGAACTGCCTTAGTTGCCCATAGCAACCAATCAGATTCCTCCTTTCATTTTCCAAAGGAGTTGTCCAAAATGAAAGGAGGAATCTGATTGGTTGCTATGGGCAACTAAGCCGGTATAACTTTACACCAGTTTGATAAATGACCCCCGTAGTGTTACTTCTGTTCTTATAAATAGTACTTGGGGAGTGGCGGGCGCGGCTGTATTCGATGTCTGGGAACAGATATTGAGCAACCTGTGCAGCCCTCAGACACAGCTGTGGTACATGAATTAAGGTGCATTCACACGACCGTATAAATGGATCCGCATCCGTTCCACTAATTTGCGGAACAAAAGATGCGGATGCTGTCCGCATCCGTTGTTCCGTTGCGTGGCCCCGCAAAAAAGATAGAGCATGTCCTATTCTTGTCCGCGGACAAGCTTAGGCATTCTCTATATAGCGCTGGCCATGTGCGGTCCGCAAATTGCGGAACGCACACGGCTGGTATCCGTGTTTTGCAATTTGCGGACCGCAAAACACCTTACGGTCGTGTGAATGCACCCTTAGTGTGACCAACTATACATATATTTGAATTTTAATCCGCTGGACACAGACGCTGTGGGATAGTTAGCTGTGGGTCATGTGATCGAGACTCTTCTGATCACATGGAGCGTTTCCTTGGTGAATCTTGTTTGAGTCGACCAGGTTACCGGGTTCTTCGGGTCACATGGTAGACTTAGTCATGTGACCGGAACTAGGTTAATCACATGAACGCTCCAAGGATGCGCTCCATTTAGAACGGAAAGGAATGCGCAGTTCGCGCATGTGCACGGCAGTAAACACCACGCCAAGTACCTCATGTGTCACGGCGATCCGAGTCAGGTTATTATGTTCAATTTATTTTTTAATCATGATTTTAAATTAACACCTGTGCACAGTTTGATAAATTAATCTACATCTTCTTATAATCATGTTACCTATATAAATTTTATATTCTATATAATATTTATTGGGATTACAATTTTGTATATGCACGTAATAGATTTGTATATTGTATTACTCATGGATTTTATGGATGAATTTTCACTGTATTTTCATTCCTTTTTATATGATTATGCTGATAATGAATTGATATTGATCACCCTATATATGTTTGCATACACCCTATATTTGAATCATTGCTTGAGAAAGGTTCCAGTGTGTGAACTGAAACGTTACTATTGGTGAATAAATCTACACCTTTTTACTGACGGAAGTGCCGTGGACATTTTTGGGTTTGTATGTTTTTGGAGCTGGGATCGCTCTAACAGCTGCTGGCCCCCAAATTCGACTTATTGCTGTGCTGCTCACGTGTTTTGGACTCTTTTGTTTATCCATCAGGGAGGCTATACTCATTAAAGGGGTTTTCCGCTACATAGATATTGATGGTCCATCCTCAGGATAGGTCATCAATATCAGATCGGTGGGGGTCCGACACCTAGCACCCCCGCCAATTAGCTGTTTGGGAAGCCACTGGCGTGGACTGAACTGGGAGTACACGGTTTAATTCATTGTGTAATGGCCATGCTTAGGTAGTGCCTCCATCACTATGGTTTCCGGTGGCGGTAGCAGCTCGAAACAGCTGATCGGTGGGGGTGAAGATAGGCCATCAATATCTAAATACTGGAAAACCCCTTTAAATATATATCTCAGTTGGTATTACGATATTAGGGGATAGTTATAATGTGCAGGTGCATTGCATGATTGGTATAATTGGTGGGCAGTGTGGAGTCCATCATGTTCCCTCATAGTCATATCTCGTGTGACACGGGAGGATTCCACATGCAGATATATCAGCACGCACAAATATCATTTAGAAATTCTTCCTAAATGAATCTGAATTGCACATCTTCTGCCCCTATACCAAGTGGCTCATTAGCTCACAACATAAAACCAGCTGTTCCACATTCATTTACAAGTCTGATCAATATAAATAAAATGCAGGCTCAGTTGCACCACAGATAAAATAATCATTCACTAAAGGTTTATTAAGGTTTCGATGCTGAGGGGGAAAAAAGTTCACTTTTCAAAGGAAAAACTTCCCGCATGGTAAAAGAAAGACTAAAGGCCGCCCTCTAGTGGCAGCTGCTGGTAATGACACCTGCGAAAACCTTGGGCTGCTGTGTATTGTGTGTGAGGATGCAGAGCCGCACATAACTCTTCCGTGAGGATGTGAAAACTTGTGGAGAAACAAAGCTGAGTTTTCCTGTTTACAGTGGGCTTGACATGTTGGCCTGCGGTTTTCAAAATGACTGTAATAGATGATGGGGGTCGTACAGAATGCGCTACATTACCCGCCCACATCTTCCCTGCTCAGTTGCTCTTTATGGAAGAAAAATCTTTTTTATTTCCCAAAATTGTTAGCACATGCAGGAGGTGACAGGACGCACAAATATGCAGCGAATAACTGGCAGAAAAATTACCCCTCAAATTTATGACCTTCAAGTAGTAATGGGTGATAATGATGGGGGTCAGGGGTACCCCACTGGCCAGTTCTCTCCTAAAGTAGACATTATAGAGTGTAGAAGGCTTTGATTGGACATAGTGAAGCCGCCAACTTTCTGACATACTTTGCTTTGACTCACCATCTTCAAGATCTCGGCTTTCTGTCAGGGAATAGGAATTTTCTTGTCTACATGTATAGAAATGAAAACCCATTCTGACCTAATGTATCTCACCGCTGAGGGTTTGCTACAATTGTATCCAGTCTAGACCATCCTCTATGAACCATACACATCAGCAGCACAAATCTCTCTTGTCCTGATAGTCTGTTACAATGCGTCAGTGAAGGTAAAAGGTATCATTCTGGCATACAGGTTGTCACCCTAAGGCCCCTTTCACACGGGCAAGTTTTCCACACGGGTGCGATGCGTGAGTTGAACGCATTGCACCCGCACTGAATCCGGACCCATTCATTTCTATGGGGCTGTGCACATGAGCGGTGATTTTCACGCATCACTTGTGCGTTGCGTGAAAATCGCAGCAAGCTCTATTTTGTGCGTTTTTCACGCACGCAGGCCTCATAGAAGCGATTGGGGCTGCGTGAAAATCGCAAGCATCCGCAAGCAAGTGCGGATGCGGTGCAATTTTCACCGTCATTAAGTGTTCCGGCAAAACGGATCCATTTTTCCAGATGACACCGGAGAGACGGATCCGTCATTTCAATACATTAACCACTTCCCATCTGGGCCCTTTGCCCCCTTCCTGACCAGGCCAAATTTTGCAAAACTGACATATCTCACTTTATGTGGTAATAACTTTGGAACGCCTTTATTTATCCAAGTCATTCAGAGATTGTTTTCTCGTGACACATTGTACTTCATGATGGTCATAAATTTGAGTCAAAATATTTCACCTTTATTTATGAAAAAATCCCAAATTTACCCAAAAATTTGAAAAATTCGCAATTTTCTAAATTTCAATTTCTCTGCTTTTAAAACAGAAAGTGATACCTCATATAAAATATTTATTATTTAACATTCCCCATATGTCTACTTTATGTTGGCATCATTTTGGAAATGTCATTTTATTTTTTTAGGACGTTAGAAGGCTTAGAAGTTTAGAAGCAATTCTTCAAATTTTTAAGAAAATTGCCAAAACCCACTTTTTAAGGACCAGTTCAGGTATGAAGTCACTTTGTGGGGCCTACATAGTGGATACCCCCATAAATGACCCCATTGTAGAAACTACACCCCTCAAGGTATTCAAAACCGATTTTACAAACTTTGTTAACCCTTTAGGCGTTCCACAAGAATTAAAGGAAAATGGAGATCAAATTTTTAAATTTCACTTTTTTGGCAGATTTTCCATTTTAATCAATTTTTTTCTTTAACACATCGATGGTTAACAGCCAAACAAAACTCAATATTTATTACCCAGATTCTGCGGTTTACAGAAACACCCCACATGTGGTCATAAACTGCTGTATGGGCACACGGCAGGGCGCAGAAGAAAAGGAACTCCACATGGTTTTTAGATGCCATGTCCCATTTGAAGCCCCTTGATGCACCCTTACAGTAGAAACTCCCAAGAAGTGACCCCATTTTGGAAACTAGAGGATAAGGTGCCAGTTTTATTAGTACTATTTTTGGGTACATATGATTTTTTGATCATTCATTATAACACTTTATGGGGCAAGGTGACCAAAAAATTGGTTGTTTTAGCACAGTTTCTATTTATTTATTTTTACAGCGTTCACCTGAGGGGTTCAGTCAAGTGACATTTTTATAGAGCAGATTGTTACGGACGTGGCGATACCTAATATGTATACTTTTTCTCATTTTTTAAAGTTTTACACAATAATAGCATTTTTGAAACAAAAAAATTATGTTTTAATGTGTCCATGTTCTGAGAGCTATAGTTTTTTTATTTTTTGAGAGATTTTCTTATGTAGGGGCTCATTTTTTGCGGGATGAGGTGACGGTTTTATTGGTACTATTTTGTGGGGCATACGCATTTTTGATCACTTGGTGTTGCACCTTTTGTGATGCAAGGTGACAAAAATTGCTTGTTTTGACACAGTTTTTTTTATTATTTTTTTACGGTGTTCACCCGAGGGGTTAGGTTATGTGATATTTTTATAGAGCTGGTTTTTACGGACGCGGCAATACCTAATATGTATACTTTTTTTTATTTGTTTCACTTTAACACAATAATAGCATTTTTGAAACCAAAAAAATGATGTTTTAGTGTCTCCATGTTCTAAGAGCTATAGTTTTTTTATTTTTTGAGAGATTTTCTTATGTAGGGGCTCATTTTTTGCGGGATGAGGTGACGGTTTTATTGGTACTATTTTGTGGGACATACGCGTTTTTGATCACTTGGTGTTGCACCTTTTGTGATGCAAGGTGACAAAAATTGCTTGTTTTGACATTTTTTTTTTTTTTTTTTTTACGGTGTTCACCCGAGGGGTTAGGTCATGTGATATTTTTATAGAGCTGGTTTTTACGGACGCGGCAATACCAAATATGTCTATTTTATTTTATTTTTTCTATTTCTAATTTTTTTTTTTATTCCTTACTTGGGAACTTTTTTTTTTTTACATGTGAAACTTTATTTTATTTTATTTTTTTAACCCTTTATTTTTTTTATTTTTTTTACACTTTTCGTCCCCCATAAGGTCATACAAGACCTCTGGGGGACATTTGCTTCACTTTTTCTTTTTTTTTTCACTGTTGATTTCTCCTGTAACTGGGGCTGACATAGTAGCCCCAGTTACAGGACAAATACACCCCTATAGAGGCTGTACAGCAGCAATCCTGCACTGTACAGCCTCAGAGCAGGGCTGATCGAGGTCTCTGAGAGACCTCACACAGCCCCTGCACACTCCGGTCACGGCGGTCACATGACCGCCGGGCCGGAACAGGAAGCGCACAGCGCTTCCTTCTCTGCAGACACAGCGCTCGGTGAGCGCTGTGTCTGCAGCGATCGTGAAGGCAGGGACACCTGGGAACTGTCCCTGCCTTGTCTTAGGGTTGCCCTGCTGTCACTGACAGCGGGCAACCCGATCAGCAGCTGCACGATTAGCGTGCAGCTGCTATTTCTGACAGGACGTTTTAAAACATGCTGTCAGAAATAGACGTCCACCCATAGGACGTTTATAGTCTATGGGCGGACGTGAAGCGGTTAAGTGTTCTGACAAAACGGATCAGTTTTTCCAGATGACACCGGAGGGACGGATCCGGCATTTCAATGCATTTGTCAGACGGATCTGCATCTGAATCCGTCTGACAAATGCCATCAGTTTGCATACGTTTTGGTTATAAGGGAAAATAATAGCATTTTGAATACAGAATGCATAGTACAATGGGGCTGGAGGGGTTAAAAATAATAATAATAATAATTTAACTCACCTTAATCCACTTGTTCGCGCAGCCGGCATCTCTTCTGTCTTGTTCTGTGAGGAATAGGACCTTTGATGACGTCACTACGCTCATCACATGGTCCGTCACATGATCTTTTACCATGGTGATGGATCATGTGTCATGTGACGGACCATGTGATGAGCGTAGTGATGTCATCAAAGGTCCTATTCCTCACAGAACAAGACAGAAGAGATGCCGGCTGCGCGAACAAGTGGATTAAGGTGAGTTAAATTATTATTATAATTTTTTTAACCCCTCCAGCCCCATTGTACTATGCATTTTGTATTTAGAATTTTATTATTTTCCCTTTTAACCATGTTATAAGGGAAAATAATACAATCTACACAACCTTGAACCCAAACCTGAACTTCTGTGAAGAAGTTCGGGTCTGGGTACCACATTCAGTTTTTTATCACGCGCGTGCAAAACGCATTGTACCCGCGCGATAAAAACTGAACAACGGAACGCAATCGCAGTCAAAACTGACTGCAATTGTGTACCTACTCGCGTGGGTTTGCCGCAACGCATCCGGACCTTATCCGGACACGCTTGTGTGAAAGAGGCCTAAGGGTACTTTCACACTAGCATTATTCTTTTCCGGCATTGAGTTCCGTCCTAGGGGCTCAATACCGGAAAAGAAATGATCAGTTTTATCCTAATGCATTCTGAATAGAAAGAAATCCGTTCAGGACGCATCAGGATGTCTTTAATTCAGTCTTTTTGCCATTTCAGGATGGATAAAATACTGCAGCATTCTTCAGTTTTCTCTCCAGCCAAAAAGACTGAACACTTGCTGGAATGCCAGATCCGGCATTAATTTACATTGAAGTGTATTAGTGCCGGATCCGTCATTAAGTGTTCCGGCAAAACGGATCCATTTTTCCAGATGACACCGGAGAGACGGATCCGTCATTTCAATACATTATGTGTTCTGACAAAACGGATCAGTTTTTCCAGATGACACCGGAGGGACGGATCCGGTATTTCAATGCATTTGTCAGACGGATCTGCATCTGGATCCATCTGACAAATGCCATCAGTTTGCATACGTTTTACCGGATCCAGCAGTTCCGGAGACGGAACTGCCTGACTGAATCCTCTGCCTTAAGTGTGAAAGTACCCTAAGGATATGTGCAGTGGGCTCCTTAAATCTCATGTATGTCATTTTATGCCATTGTATTTTCTATGTATTAAGCTGCAATTTCCCTACAACAGGCTGGTAGTTGCATTACAACCATCCACCCCTAGGTGGTGCTGGCCCCACATATATATATACCTTAGGGTGTGTCAGTTCTGTGTAGAATGAAGGAAGTTAGCTGAGGAGTGAGGAAAGAAGTAGTGATGTGTGAGAAGCAGGAGAAGCAAAGTCCAATATGTAGCTGCTATCTTAGCCCTTTGGCCCTGGCCAAGCTGAGGGAGTAGGGAGAACATCCTTACAGTTACCTAGCAGAGACCAGAGTAAACTGTGGATATAGAGAAAGTCTAGTAGAGATAAAAGCAGCATTAGCTTATGGACTCCACAGCACCAGTGACCGGTGCCGAAAAGCACCTGGAAACAGCCGGACGACTAGGCGCAAGGTTGTCCATTACCACATACCTCTATGGATATTGTGGACCAGTGTTTTTGAAAGCAACAAGTGCAAACAATGGAGCAGAGGATCCATGCCTGCCATTAGGGAGACCACCCTGTGGGTTGCCAAAGACAAGTAAGAGTCATTATTATATCCAGTATCTGGCGGCTAGAGTGTGGACAAAGTGAGGACAGTTAGAAAGGAACTCTCTCATACCAGCCAAAGGAAAATCTCAATGCACCTATTGTCAAGCCTGTTACCAGGATTGCAGCTAAGCCAATCGTGTATGCATCATATGGGTTGTCACCCTTTGTCATGTAAATGTACTGCACTAACTACCTTAAGGCAATTGATTAAGTAAAAAGTTCCATTGTTTACAACCATTGACTCCTAATCCTTTCTACCACCTTCCTTTGCACCTAACGGTGCTGGTGTCACGAACACCAGGGACCCTGCCTCCACAGCACCTTAAACCATTCCACCAAGGGCACCTCAATCACCATCTGGCGGGAGTCCCTGGACAACGGAGTGTGCCCCGAAGGAACTGGTGCTGTCCTTCCATTCACTGCACACTTGCCCAGGGAGCTCTACAGAACAGTGAGTAAACAACTACTACCCCCATCGGCCCACCAACACTCACATACTGCTCCTGCGGCCCGGTCGCTGCATATGTTCAGACAACAACTCCTGGATTTGCAGTTTGCATGCTGCAGATCTACCCATGGATTTAGCCCCACGGACAGACTGTGGACACCCGCCGCCAAGAAGACTCACGCCGCTTTTGTCTTCCACAATGCAGTTATAGAATTTGCGTGTATAAATCAATGTCATGTAAAACACGGTGCAAATTTGCCATTCAAAACAATGAGAGGAGGTTTTTGCGTGGAATGCACCCCTAAAGCCATTCAGAAAAAAAATAATTCTGTGTGAACATACACTTACCAGGCATTATCTACATCAGCAGCGGATTAGGGGGCAGTGGACTTTTTCTGTCCTTGTAGCAGCCTGTTTTCCCATTTTCCTGCTTGTATATAAGAGGTGTACAATGATGGGCCCCCTTTAAAGAATTGATCACAGACTAGATAATTTTTTTTCCTCACATGACAGTGGCACAAACACTTGATGGTTACAAGTCGTTCACCATACAGGATTTTTTTTAAAGGGTTTCTGTCACCAGAAACACCTAAATTAAACTGGCTGACATTAGCGACGTGCTAATGTTAGCTGAACCTAACTTGCCTATTCCTAGTTTTATCCATGCCCCCGTTACTCCATAAATGTAACTTTTATAATATGCAAATTATGTTCTCCCACTTCTGTCACCTCCCCTCAAGTCTTGATTGACAGGGCCAGGCAGCGTTCGCATCCTCCTGTCGGCCCTGAGTGCATGGTAAATCTCACGCCTGCGGCGTGCCATTCAGTATTCAGCACAGGCGCAGTAAGTAAGTCGGCAGCCAGTAAGCGTCCTTCCTTCACTACGCTTGGGGCAAATACTAAATGGCGCAGGCGTGAGATTTCACCAGAGCACAGGGCTGGCAGACAGATGCGAGCGCTGTCTGGCCCTGTCAATCAAGACTTGGTGGGAGGTCACAAAGGTGGGAGAACGGAGCCTCTACGAGCAGAAGCAACGCCCCCCCTGCTCCTAGAGGATAATTTGCATGTTATAAAAGTTACATTTATGGAGTATCGGGGGCATGGATAAAACTAGGAATAGGCTAGTTAGGTTCAGCTAACATTAGCACATCGCCAACGTTAGCCAGTTTAATTTAGGTATTTCTGATGACAGAAACCCTTTAATATATTTTAATAGTTCAGATATTTTTGAACGTGATGATACCTAAAATGTTTATTTTTTATTGTTTATATATTTTTATATGTAAAAGTGGGAAAGGGGAGTTATTTAAACTTTGTTTTTGTATTGGTGTTGGGGGCGGCACGGTCGACACTTCCTGTTAGTGCGGGCGGGTCCCAGCTGTATGATACAGCTGGCACCCATCGTGTATGGAGGGGGCCCACTGCAGAGGCCCGCTCCATACATCCCCTCAGGCATTATAACGTAACTGTTAGTCATAATGCACGAAGGGGGACAATATTGCAGTGACCCAGTGGTTCACTTTTTTAAGGGTTAATGCTGTGAGTCAATGCTAAACGATTAATACTATGATTCACTGTTAAAGGTTCACCAGTTTAAAATGTTTACTGCTATACTAACTATAATCTATGCACTCTATAATCCGGAAAGTTTATACATGGGAAAGAAAATAGTTAACTGGCAGTTATAAGTGTAGTTGAGGATAGACAGGCCAGACCTGCCCCCTGTGGCCAGAGTTTGTTGAGTGTGTACTGCTGATCAAGCTAAAGACCTGCTTTGGTGTGCTCTACCAAGTAGGTCCTGAACGAGAACTCTTATCCAGGAAAACAACAATCCTGAGAGTGGAAAATTTCTGGAAAGCAACTTTACTAAGGATTATATTCTGACAGAAGGAAGCACTGAATATTTACAGAAGGTTGATGACCAATTTAAGGCCATGCTGGACAGAGACAGTAAGGTTAAAGCATTTATACAATATGCTTGTGGAAAAGGTTAATTTCTTCCAGCGCCTGCGACACGTCTGAGACAGATGGGCAATCCAATCCTTCAATTGGGTACTACAGAATGTATATTGAGAGTGATTGCATGCCTGTGGTCAATTTGGGAAGACTGCATAATGTATTTAGAGAGAAACTCAGGGAGGACTACTACCATAATTGCCGACTCCTATATACAGCCTTTGGGAAAAGCTTTTGGGAAAATTGATATTCCTCAGAACTGTGCCTACCACTTATATTTGTACCTCCATCATCTATCCAGTAATGAGAGACTTTATTTTTGTAACCAAATGGGCCTGATGATTGTCTCCACAATCAGCTGGCCCTCTGCCTGCTGTCCTGCCTTGCACCCAACTGCCCATCCACTTGACATCAAAGGTCGCCAGCCACCAAGGGCTGCTCCCCTCCTGTCACTGCATGGCCTAGGGAATGACAGAGTAAAGACTACCACTGTAAGAGTGTCCCAAACCTCCCGAGAAGATTGGCCAACTCTTTTGAGATCTCTTGGAAAGCAGCCCTCCATGTCTATTAATTGTATTTGGCATCCTGGTGCCTGAACATGCATTCAAGGGGCAGGCTGCCAGGCAAGTGCCAAAGGTGGAACTTTGTAAAAAGAGTGTGAGGCTTTTAAAAAGGGGTCATGGTGATTACAACGAAATAATTCTGGAGGCCACATCACAAATTAAGACAAGTATGGTAGAGCCCCATGCAAACCTGTTAGCCAGTAGAAGGACTATTGTGATATGTGACAAGGCAGAGGTTGTGTTCCATACATGCTCTGTGCCAAATCTTATTACAATTATATATGACTAATGTAATGTCTATACAGATGAGGTGCAGTGCTAGTGATGCCACTTGGTGTACTGGATTATGGGTTTTCAGTGACACATGGGCTTGTTTTTGGTGACGACACACCTCATGACTAGAGTTGAGCGGACACCTGGATGTTCGGGTTCGGCCGAACTTGAAAAAAAAGTTTGGGTTCGGGACCCGAACTTGACCCCGAACCCGAACCCCATTGAAGTCAATGGGGACCCGAACTTTTGGCCACTAAAATGGCTCTAAAATAGCCCTGGAAAGAGCTAAAGGGCTGCAAAAGGCAGCAAAATGTGCTTAAGAGCTGGCAAATTGCTCTGCAAACAAATGTGGATAGGGAAATGAATAAAAAAAAACATAAAAGACCTTAAAAAAAATAAAATAAGAATGATGTAGGAGGAAGAGGTTGTGGAGGAGGTGAATGGGTGGATGTGGCCGTGTAGGTTCACGTGGTGGTCTAGGTGAAAGCGGCGGCGAAGGAGGAATAGGTAGCCAACACAGATGTGTGTTATTTAGCATTTTTACATAGGGGTATCCCCCAAAATATTAGGACATATAAAAAATAAAAAAAGGAATAAGTGCACTTGAGTACAAGGATGGATGGTTGAGGCTATTAGAATTGTCTATTCTGCACAAGGTACAGACAAGTCTTGTGGGATCCAGGCCTGGTTCATTTTAATGAACGTGAGCTTGTCCACGTTGGCTGTGGACAGGCAGCTGCGTCTGTCTGTAATGACGCCTCCTGCCGTGCTAAATACACGTTCAGAGAGTACACTGGCTGCAGGGCAGGCCAGCACCTCCAAGGCATACAGGGCAAGCTCTGGCCATGTGGACAATTTGGAGACCCAGAAGTTGAATGGGGCAGAACCATCAGTCCGTACGTGTAGGCGTGTGCACAGGTACTGTTCCACCATGTTGTTCAAATGCTGCCTCCTGCTAACACGCTCCATATCACCAGTTGGGGCCGGTTGTTGCGGCGAGGTCACAAAGCTTTTCCACATGTCGGCCATGCTAACCCTGCCTTCTGAGGTGCTGACACAGCTGCGTTGGCAACCTCTTCCTCCTCCCCTGCCTTCGCCTTGTGCTTCCACTTGTCCCCCGGCGTCAGTCGGGAATGCTCTCAGGAGCGCGTCTACCAGCGTGCGCCTGTAGTCGCGCATCTTCCGATCACGCTCCTTAAGGACGGCACATTGTCTTTGTAACAGGGATCCAGCAGGGTGGCCACCCAGTAGTCAGCACACGTCAAAATGTGGGCAACTCTGCTGTCGTTGCGCAGGCACTGCAGCATGTAGTCGCTCATGTGTGCCAGGCTGCCCAGAGGTAAGGACAAGCTGTCCTCTGTGGGAGGCGTATCGTCTGGGCGTATCCCCCCAGCCATGCACCAGTGATGGGCCCGAGCTGCGTTGGGTGCCACCCCGCTGTGAACATGCTTCATCCCCATCCTCCTCGTCCGCCAGTTGTGGCCCTGGCTGGCCAATTTTGTACCTGGCCTCTGCTGTTGCAAAAAACCTCCCTCTGGAGACACTTCTAAAAGACTGGCCTGTAAGTGTTAGAGATGACCCCTCTTCCCGCTCCTCCTCCTCCTTCCTGGGCCACATCCTCATCATCATCGCCCTAAGTGTTTTCCTAATGAACATAGAAGTGTATTGTACGCTGATAACGGCGTCATCGCCACTGGCCATATTGATGGAGTACTCGAAACAGCGCAACAGGGCACTCAGGTCTCGCATGGAGGCCCAGTCATTGTGGTGAAGTGTGCTGTTCCGCAGTGCGACTCACCCGTGCGTGCTGCAGCTGAAACTCCACTATGGCCTGCTGCTGCTCGCTCAGTCCTCCAGCATGTGCAAGGTGGAGTTCCACCTGGTGGGCACGTCGCATGAGAGGCGTGAGCGGGAAGGCGAAGTTACGCTGTAGAGCAGACAGCCGAGCGGCGGCAGGATGAGAACGCCGGAAGCGCGCACAGACGGCCCGCACTTTATGCAGCAGCTCAGACATGTCGGGGTAGTTGTGAATGAATTTCTGCACCACCAAATTCAGCACATGCGCCAGGCAAGGAATGTGCGTCAAACCGGCTAGTCCCAGAGCTGCAACGAGATTTCGCCCATTATCGCACACCACCAGGCCGGGCTTGAGGCTCACTGGCAGAAACCACTTGTCGGTCTGTTGTTCTATACCCCGCCACAACTCCTGCGCGGTGTGGGGCCTGTCCCCCAAACACATCAGTTTCAGAACGGCCTGTGACGTTTACCCTGGCTGTGCTGAAGTTGGTGGTGAAGGTCTGTCGCTGACCGGATGAGGAGGTGGTAGAAGAGGAGGAGGAAGCCGAGTAGGAAGAGGAGGCAACAGGAGGCAAAGAATGATGCCCTGCGATCCTTGGCGGCGGAAGGCGTGCGCCAAACAGCTCTCCGCCTGGTGCCCAGCCGCACTACATTTACCCAGTGTGCAGTTAGGGAGATATAGTGTCCCTGGCCATGCTTACTGGTCCACGTATCTGTGGTTAGGGGACCTTGCCACAGATGGTGTTGCGCAGTGCACACTTGATTTTTATACGATATTTGGTTGTGCAGGGAGGGCACTGCTCTCCTGGAGAAGTAGTGGCGGCTGGAACGACGTACTGTGGGGACAGCAAGTGACATGAGCTGTTTGAAGCTGTCCGTCTCCACTAGCCTGAATGACAGCATTTCAAAGGTCAGTAGTTTAGAATGCTGGCATTCAGGGCCAGGGATCGAGGGTGGCTAGGTGGGAATTTACGCTTTCTCTCAAAGGTTTGTGAGATGGAGAGCTGAACACTTCCGTGTGACATGGTGGAGATGCTTGGTGACGGAGGTGGTGTTGTTGGTGGCACATCCTCTGTTTGCTGGGCGGCAGGTGCCAACGTTCCTCCAGAGGCGGAGGCCAATGCAGCAGCAGAAGAGGAGCAGGAGGGGCTTGAGCCCTTTCTTGTTTTGAAGGTGCTTACTCCACTGCAGCCCCGTGTCTCGCATGTAGATGCCTGGTCATGCAGTTGTGCTAAGGTTCAGAACGTTAATGCCTCGCTTCAGGCTCTGATGGCACAGCGTGCAAACCACTCGCGTCTTGTAGTCAGCACATTGTGTGAAGAAGTGCCATGCCAGGGAACTCCTTGAAGCTGCCTTTGGTGTGCTCGGTACCTGGTGACGGTGGCCAGTAGCAGGCGAACTGTTTTGGCGACGGCTGCTCTGCTTTTGCACCCTGCTCCCTCTTTTGCTACGCTGTTGGCTCAGTCTCACCACTGCCTCTTCCTCCAAACTCGTGAAAGTCAGTGGCACGACCTTCATTACATGTGGGGTCTAGGACCCTCATCGTCCCCTGCATCGTCTTCCACCAGTCTTCCTCCTGTGGACAGACTGATGGGCATGGGTTTTCAGGCGCCACATGTGCGCTTTCTGCAGAAGACTGGGTGGGAGATAATGTGAAAGTGCTGAATCCACTGTCGGCCACCCAATTGACTAGCGCCTGTACTTGCTCAGGCCTTACCATCCTTGGAACGGCATTAGGCCCGACATATATCGCTGTAGATTCTGGCGGCTACTGGACCTGAGGTAGTAGGTTCAGTAGGACGTGTAGCTGTGGCAGAACGGCCACGTCCTCTCCCTAGCACCAGAGGCTCCACCAACACCACCACCATGACCATGACCGCATCCCTTATTAGATGTTTGCCTCATAGTTAGCGTTCACCAAGCAAAGTAAAATGGTTAAGGGCTGTTAAAAATAATTAACTGCCAATAAAAACCCTGATGTAGGGTATTGCACTCAATTATATATTTTTTTAACTCTATATGACAGTGGTATTTGTGGCCTAAATTTCACAGTCACTTATGCACGTCTAATCCCAGATGTGCAGTATATGAAACAGAGGGGTTTGTTTCACCCAGTATGCCCCAGTATGCCAAAGCTGTATTTCTGGCCTAAATGTGACACTCACTTATGCACCTATAATCCTAGATGTGCACTATATGAAACAGATGTTTTTTTTCACCCCAGTATGCCCCAGTAAGCAAAAAGCCGTATTTGTGGCCTAAATTTCACAGTCACTCAAGCACGTCTAATCCCAGATGTGCAGTATATCAGAGGGTTTTTTAACCCCAGTAAGCAAAAAGCCATATTTGTGGCCTAAATTTCAGTCACTTATGCACGTCCAATCCCAGATGTGCAGTATATCAGAGGGTTTTTTAACCTCAGTAAGCAAAAAGCCATATTTGTGGCCTAAATTTCACAGTCACTTATGCACGTCTAATCCCAGATGTGCAGTATATCAGAGGGTTTTTTAACCCCAGTAAGCAAAAAGCTGTATTTCTGGCCTAAATGTGACACTCATTTATGCACCTATAATCCTAGATATGCACTATATGAAACAGATGTTTTTTTTTCACCCCAGTATGCCCCAGTAAGCAAAAAGCCGTATTTGTGGCCTAAATTTCACAGTCACTTATGCACTTCTAATCCCAGATGTGCAGTATATCAGAGGGTTTTTTAACCCCAGTAAGCAAAAAGCTGTATTTCTGGCTTAAATGTGACACTCACTTATGCACCTATAATCCTAGATGTGCACTATATGAAACAGATGTTTTTGAAGGAAAAAAAGTTTGTTTTCAGCAGTAGTTGGCTCAGGGCAGGCTTAAAACAATTGTGCACTGCACCCACAAAACACATTTGCTGTAGATTGCTGAGTAAAGAAGCAGTTCTTCATAAGATTTCTCCCTGATCTCTCCCTCACAGCAGCTGCAGCCTATCCTACACTAATCCGAGCAGAGTAACTAGCTTAAATAGAGGCTGGGTCACATGCTGCAGTTGGCCAATCACAGCCATGCCAATAGTAGGCATGGCTGTGATGGCCTTTTGGGGCAAGTAGTATGACGCTTGTTGATTGGCTTTTCAAAAAGCGCCATAAAAATCGCCGAACACCGAACCTGAACTTTTACGTAAATGTTCGGGTCCGGGTGCCAAAAAAACGAAAGTTCGGTACGAACCCGAACTTTACAGTTCGGGTTCGCTCAACTCTACTCATGACGTCTTATCCTGACCGGCCGAATGTAGAGTCAACGGCCAAGAAGGGTGACAAAGATGGTGCCAAGACATATGTTCACTGTCTAAGAGTCCATGGGAAAAATGTTTAGAGGAAAACATATTTGACTTAGATGATAGTCTCTAGAACAGAAGCTCCTGGGGCATTGGCCTTTTTTAACCTGTGCTGTAAACCAGCCCGTCTACCCGATATTCCAGGTCTTTAAATAACCTTTGGGATCAGGACTTCAGAGAACATCTAGCAGCACAAATAAATCACATTAATTTAATTACTTGGTATTTGCTGTAAATTAGCGTCCATTCATGCAGGTTCCCGTCCGCCTGCACCGCTTTGGACGCTGTATTGATCTCTAGAGAGGGGAGAATGAATATGCTAATGATTGTTCAGAACGAGGTGATTGATGTGTAGTGATCACACGGCTCCTTGCTACATTGTACTATCAGACAAGTTTGGAAGCGTGAACCATCATGGCAATTACTAGAAAATGGTCTCTAATGAGGCTTCGAGTCTTTTCAGTGTCCGCCATAATGGCCGGCGGCAGATTTATTTTTATTAATCTGTAAATTAATTGTAATGTATAATGGTGTCTCTGTATTCAGTTCTACAATTAATGTTAATTGCTGGGAGCTGCGGTGGGTGGAGAATCTTCATTCCACAGCAGATTCACATCCGTCGAGTTGGAGACGCTCACATGTTGAGTTTTGTAGGGAAATGGTATCACAGTGTTGCATATCGATCGCTGAAGGTTTATCTGTAGTGTGCCGTCTACTGCTATTTTGTACCTTCGATGAGATCCATGTGGGATGATCAGGTTCTAATCAGACCCCTAAAGCATCTCAGTGCAGATAAGCCAGAATCCACATACGATTACATAACACGCATGTGCAACTTTCCATGATACTCTTGCTAGACAAAAGTGCGTAGTAGATCCAGACCTCAGTTGATGCTTCTTTTTGATGCTTCCACACCCGAGGGTTGGTACCAGACTTCTTATTACATGCAGATGTTAGAAGCCATTACAAACGTGACTGCCTGATGAGGTTTTTTGGGATTCTTATATTGATAACCTACCCTGAGGACTGTTTATAAATATCTGATCTTTGGTGGCCAGACTCCTGGCACTACCGCCGATGTGTTTGAAGAGGCTGAGGCACTTCGGTAAGCACTGCAGCCTCTTCCTAGGCCAGGAAAATCACATTCACAGGTCACATGACCTAGGCGCAGCTCAATCCTATTCAAGTAAATGAGCCTGGGCTGCAATACCAAGCACAGCCACTATACACTAAAAGGTGCTGTGCTTTATATGCTGTGAAGAGGCCATAGTTCGCACGGAAGCGCCGCGGCTTCTTTAAACAGCTGATGGGTGGTGGTGTTGAACCCTCCTCCCCAACCCAATATTGATGACCTATCGTGAAAAAAAATAAAAAATAATATATACAGTATATATATATATATATATATATATATATATATATATACACTGCTCAAAAAAATAAAGGGAACACAAAAATAACACATCCTAGATCTGAGTTAATTAAATATTCTTCTGAAATACTTTGTTCTTTACATAGTTGAATGTGCTGACAACAAAATCACACAAAAATAAAAAAATGGAAATCAAATTTTTCAACCCATGGAGGTCTGGATTTGGAGTCACACTCAAAATTAAAGTGGAAAAACACACTACAGGCTGATCCAACTTTGATGTAATGTCCTTAAAACAAGTCAAAATGAGGCTCAGTAGTGTGTGTGGCCTCCACGTGCCTGTATGACCTCCCTACAATGCCTGTGCATGCTCCTGATGAGGTGGCGAACGGTCTCCTGAGGGAACTCCTCCCAGACCTGGACTAAAGCATCTGCCAACTCCTGGACAGTCTGTGGTGCAACGTGACGTTGGTGGATAGAGCGAGACATGATGTCCCAGATGTGCTCAATTGGATTCAGGTCTGGGGAATGGGCGGGCCAGTCCATAGCATCAATGCCTTCGTCTTGCAGGAACTGCTGACACACTCCAGCCACATGAGGTCTAGCATTGTCTTGCATTAGGAGGAACCCAGGGCCAACCGCACCAGCATATGGTCTCACAAGGGGTCTAAGGATCTCATCTCGGTACCTAATGGCAGTCAGGCTACCTCTGGCGAGCACATGGAGGGCTGTGTGGCCCTCCAAAGAAATGCCACCCCACTCCATTACTGACCCAATGCCAAACCTGTCATGATGTTGCAGGCAGCAGAACGTTCTCCACGTCGTCTCTAGACTCTGTCACGTCTGTCACATGTGCTCAGTGTGAACCTGCTTTCATCTGTGAAGAGCACAGGGCGTCAGTGGCGAATTTGCCAATCTTGGTGTTCTCTAGCAAATGCCAAACGTCCTGCACGGTGTTGGGCTGTAAGCACAACCCCCACCTGTGGACGTCGGGCCCTCATATCACCCTCATGGAGTCTGTTTCTGACCGTTTGAGCAGACACATGCACATTTGTGGCCTGCTGGAGGTCATTTTGCAGGGCTCTGGCAGTGCTCCTCCTGTTCCTCCTTGCACAAAGGTGGAGGTAGCGGTCCTGCTGCTGGGTTGTTGCCCTCCTAAGGCCTCCTCCACGTCTCCTGATGTACTAGCCTGTCTCCTGGTAGCGCCTCCATGCTCTGGACACTACGCTGACAGACACAGCAAACCTTCTTGACACAGCTCGCATTGATGTGCCATCCTGGATAAGCTGCACTACCTGAGCCACTTGTGTGGGTTGTAGACTCTGTCTCATGCTACCACTAGAGTGAAAGGACCGCCAGCATTCAAAAGTGACCAAAACATCAGCCAGGAAGCATAGGAACTGAGAAGTGGTCTGTGGTCACCACCTGCAGAACCACTCCTTATTGGGGGAGTCTTGCTAATTGCCTATAATTTCCACCTGTTGTCTATCCCATTTGCACAACAGCATGTGAAATTGATTGTCACTCAGTGTTGCTTCCTAAGTGGACAGTTTGATTTCACAGAAGTGTGATTGACTTGGAGTTACATTGTGTTGTTTAAGTGTTCCCTTTATTTTTTTGAGCAGTGTATATATACACATACACACACAGTATATATATAATATATATATATATATATATATATATATATATATATAATATAGGTCTCAGCTCTCTAGGATGTACCGTTCCTGAGATATTCCCAAGAAAATGCATTAGCCAATAGAAGCCTGGTCACATGACCCTAATCATCCAATAGAAGCTCTCAAGCCGTTAGCCTCCACATACACAGTTTTTACTCTAGGTTCCATAACAACCCAGCCATTTTTATCACTGCTGTAGATGAGCTTTAAAGGAAATCTGTCACCAGGATAATCGCTATGGAAGTAAAGCCATGGCCTAATAGCACTTAGTACCTTATTTCAAGATGTGCCTTTGTTCCAGCAATAGATGTTTTTATCCTCTGAAAATCCTGTTTATTTGGTATGCAAATGAGCCAGTAAGGTGCCCAGAGGGGCGTCACTCTTGCAGGAAGGCGCCCAGACACGCCCCCTGCCACATGTGTCCACCCTCAAAAGACAAACTTAAAACCCCCCACCCCCAGGTCCGCTAAGCCATGCCCTTGATCCAGTTAGGCCACACACCCTCTCACTCCTCAGCCAACAGGGATTGAAAAAATTAAGTTAAAAATCAACTTCTGTCAGCTGCAGAGGTGGGAGGGACGGTGACTTTCTCCCTGCAGCTCACACTCAGGCAGCACAATGCTGCTGTCTTAGAGTGAGCTTTTCAAAAGGACACGCCCCTGATCCAGTTAGGCCACGCCTCCTCCCACTCCTCAGCTGACAGGAATTGAAAAAATGAAGTTAAAAATCAACTTCTGTCAGCTGCAGGGGTGGGAGGGACAGTGCTGCTGTCTGAGAGTGAGCTGTTCAAAAGGACATCCTTGTGTCCGTCGAGGTCCTGCGCCAGACGGAGACAGGGAGTCTGAAAGCCGGACTGTCCGGCCTAAAACTGGACCTCTGGCCACCCTAGGGCCCAGGCTGCTGTGGAGGTCACAGTTAAGGGATGGTCCGCTATAGAGGTTAGTGTTAAGGGGCAGATTGCTGTAAAGGCCACTGTTAAGGGGACGGGCCACAGTGGGAGGTCACTGTCAAGGGGGTGGTATGCTATGAAACTCACTGTTAAATGGGAAGGCTGCTGTAAAGGTCAAAGTTAAGGGGGTGGGCTGCTGTGGAGGTCCAATTTTAAGGAACGGGGCACTGTGGGGGAAGGGGTCAGTGTTATGGGTGGAGGGCTGTGGAGGTCACTGTTAACGGGGCGGGGTGCTGTAGATGTCACTGTTATAGTGGAGAGTGTTGATATCTTTTAACGACACACACAAACTTTAAATTAAATACATTAAATATACCAGAGCAAAGCCGGGTCCTTCAGCTAGTATGTGTATATATATATATATATATATATATTATATTTTTTTTTTTTTTTTTTTATGATTGCAGTCAGTGCCCGCCATTTTTCTTGAATATATAATATATATATGCACATACATATATACACACAACAAGAAGATAATTACTAGTGGACAATAAGGGATATAACCACTCTTTTCTTTCAGCCTGACATTTCTCCGTCCTGGAACCTGAGAAGAATAGGGTGTACAGTGTCTTTACTTCACAGGGTGACTTTTCTCTCTGTTGACCATGCAGGCGCAGGAAGTTTCCACATTCAGAGGAGCTCATAGCCCAGAAAGTTTAACGTTTCTTTCAATGCTCTGGATGAAAATGGAAAGATTTGCTCAGTGCTCACACCCATCGATCTACCTTGCAATTGTTTTCCACTATTTAACCAGGGAAGACTCACAGCGCCCACCCACAGTAAGGACAATTCCAATAAAAGGCCCTGAGTGCCCCGCCGACTGGACCGCTGCCACTAATTGCTTTCATATGAGAGCTGGCACCCGCTACTATGCTTGTAATTCCGGGCCTCAGCTGACTACAGGCATTATATTGGTGACCTGGGACCTGCATTGTGTAAATTTAGTGGGACAAGCAACCCCCTCCCCCGCCCTTTGGACAGTGTCCTAATTTTAATGTGTAACTAAAGAGGCCTGTGAATGTCCCCTGCGTCCCTTCACTCTGCTCTACTTTCCTGAACTTGATCCGTAAAGATTCCCAAATATTTCCAGACACATTAAGAACTATTTCTTTGAGGTGTGATGATGACATCAGGATTCCTGCCCTGTCCTCGTCACCCATCCTATTTGCCTGGTCATATGGGTGGATCGCGTTTCAAGGCCCCAGGGGGGCACAACACAAGTGCCTGGCTAATGAGACCAGAATGTCAGAAAATACTGGGAGGAATCTAAAGGACGAGGATTATTAGGACCCGAGCAGGCTGTGGGAATGAGGCCGAGATTTATCATTCCACTCACTGAGGGGACAACAAATGCTGCTCATCCTGCGCTTTGTTACCTCCTTGGTTACCTTGGTATTTTTTATGGTGAAGGAGAATAGACCACCGATTCTATTTTTACGAAAAAAACATGACTTATTGAGGTTTGGACAACGTCTCTCTGTGGGGTCCATGTTCCCGCCGCATACCTTACAATCCTGCAGATATTTATTATTACAGCGAGTTATCCTCAAGAGATCCAATTCAATTACCCAGAAAAAAAAACAAAGAAGTGGCAGAAGAGTTATTATCTATGATCACCAAATGTGATGTTGGGTCAGTGTATCTAAACCTCCCAGGGGTGATACATGGCTGCAGACAGGATGAGTGCATCTAAGCCTATTATGTGGGATACTGTCTGCAGAGCCGCTGTATCTAAGACTATTATATGATACAGTCTGTAGAGTTAGAGTATCCAATCTTATATGTGATACTGTCTGCTGAGCAGCTGTATCTAATCCTATCTAAGCCTCCCATGGGTGATACATGGCTGCAGGCAGGTAGATGTGCTACTGTCTACTGAGCTGTTGTATGTAAGTCTATCATGTGTGCTACTGTCTGCTGAGCAGCTGTATCTAATCCTATCTAAGCCTATTATGTGGGATACAGTCTGCTGAGCTTATAAAGCTATGCTTATTAGATGTGCTACAGTCTACTGAGCTGTTTTATGTAAGTCTATCATGTGTGCTACTGTCTGTTGAGCTGCTGTATCTAAGTCTCCCATGTGTGATACTGTCTGCTAAGCTGCTGTATCTAAGCCTCTCATGCGTGATACAGTCTCAGAGTACCGCTCAGCTTCTCATCAGGACATGTCTGAGCCCCCATAATGCCCCTGTGCAGGCAGCAGATATACACCATTGCCATACACCATATAGAAATCTGCGACAGGATTCTCTTTCCAGATATTACTTTGACACCGATTTGGCGTGCGCAGTATAATCAGGCTCCCTGGGGTCGTGTCAAGATTGCAGTGACGTGACAGACACAAATGTGGAATTGAAATCTTCTTCTATCCATAAGAAGACATATATATACAGACCCCCCACGGTGCCCCCTATGAATAAAGTTAGATGAAGGGCACGCACAGTGCCACATTTCTATTATCCTCCACCTCTTGCAGCTTCTGTGCAGATGATCCAGAACACACTTCAGAACATTTCCATACATTCATCGATCTGGATTCCTGGAACACTAGGATCACAGGACTTTCCTGTAGGAAATGTGTTATTATAGGATGACGGGGTTAACATCAGTAAAACGAGGACACAGAAATTCTAGCAGTGCGGTCTCACGACCGGAATCATCTTGAGCAATGGCGGATGGTGCGGCCTTGCGCTGTGTAATGTGCTGCCGAATGAAAAGTTCTGGACATTTCTCACAGCTGAGTTTCCGTTGCAACTGTATGGCGTCTAGATATTCTTCTGTGAACTAAACAGCATGGGCTGATTACGTTTTACCTGCACTGATACATTGTAGCAGATGCTCAGGACAGAAGAGAGAACAACAATGGGGTTGTTGAGGTTTGTCTCGGCTGATACATTGTAACAAACCTTCCTGCACTGATACATTGTAACAAATGATCAGGGCAGGAGAGAGAACAACCATGCTGTTGTTGAGGTCTGTCTCAGCTGATACATTGTAACAAACCTACCTGCACTGATACATTGTAACAAACTATCAAGACTGGAGAATCTGATACATTGTAACAAGCTATCAGGGCAGGCGAGAGAACAACAATGCTGTTGTTGAGGTTTGTCTCGGCTGATACATTGTAACAAAAACAAACATACCTGCACTGATACATTGTAATAAGCTATCAGGAAAGGAGAGACTGATACATTGTAACAAACCCATCAGCTGCCTGTAGCATGCCCCGTGCTCTGGAGAATGTCCATCTCTGGAAGGGAGCTATACCTTTGTTCATCCTGATTCTACCTACTTCATGAATACATTAGCAGGAGGTGGGCAATAGTGATGAGCGGCAGGTGCCATATTCAAATTCAAGATATTTCACGAATATTTTGGCAAATATTCGTGATATATTCGTGAATTCGTGACTTCGTTATATTCGTGACATGGTTTTTTATCGCCAGAATTCGTCATTGAAATATTCCTGTTTGCATGCGCATATATGGGCGTGGCTTAGTCTCGCGAGCATTTTCAAACATTCGGTTCGAAAGTAGTCTGGACAAAATGGTCAGAAGTAATTTTACAGACGTCGAGTTAGATATCCTGATCACTGTAAGTAATTCAACATTACAGCACTGTATTACATATCACATGCTTGTTATTTAAATGTATTTATATGCAGATAAAGTTTTCCTAAATATTCGTGATATCAAAAATTATTACTAATATTTTTCACAATACATACAAATTCACATTTTATCTTGTTTAAGTAGATATTAATGATTTGGGGCAATAAGTATTGTTGTGACCCCAAATCGTTAATATCTACTCAAACAAGATAAAATGTGAATTTGTATGTATTTCGAAAAATATTAGTAATAATTTTCGATATCACGAATATTTAGGAAAACTTTATCTGACATCACACCACTATGTCTGTAGCATGTATGTATGGATAGCAGACAAATATCTCTCATATGCACATTGCACATCCATTTTCCTGCCTCACACTATATATCCCACACACTATATACCCCTAGACCCCTCCCCCCACACACACACAGTCTATAGATTCTAATTTTTGTCCTGTTGGTCAGGAGAAGTAATGTTTGATCACCAGTATTTGCTGGTTCATTTAGCGTTACCCAGGGTGCACCATGGGGAGGCGAACCAGCTGTACACCCCATACCATACCGTCACTTCACTAGACAGGTACAGCTCTCCTCAGATGGCCAATATCCGATTGCTCATACCCCAATAAACATACAATTTCAATACAATCTGATGTTATAACGGTAACCTTAAATCTAATATTTCCCTTTCAAACACTAATTTTTTTTTTTTTGTGTTGAGATATTAAAGGGGTTCTCCGGGCTTTTTCTATTGATGACCTATCCTCAGGATAGGTCATCAATATCAGATTGGCAGGGTCTGACACCCTTCTCTCTTCCTGCTCACCACTGTATGTCTATCGGACAGTAGCAGCGGGCAGGAAGAGAGTCGGGAGACGGACGTGCACACTGCGCACGCCGTCTCCTCAAACAGCTGATCAGCGGGGGTGCCGGGTGTCGGACCCCCGCCGATCTGATATTGATGACCTATCCTGAGGATAGGTCATCAATAGAAAAAGCCAGGAGAACCCTGTTAATTTCTAATACTTGTATTTTAAAAATTTGTGATGATATGCTTGCATTTTTATCCTGCAGCGCATGTTGGAGCAGGGGTACGACAAGACCCGAGCCCACGCTGAAAAGCGTTGTATAGTGCGGAGGATTGGGTATGAGCTGTGGAGGGATCATGATGGCCAGCACAAGAGGATGCCCATCTTGAAGAAATGATCAGATCTCAAGCGGTGGCATTCTGATCGGATCAGAGAGATCTGAGGCAGAATATGCCCAGGTACAATGCTTACATAACTTTTGTATCTTTCACCAACACTGTAATGTATATGTACAGTTATGCTTTAAGAGTTGCTTTTATAAAATTCAGAAAATTGTGTTATTATAGATGTTCCCGTTCCCTCCGTCTGCCGCAGACCTTCCAGAAAGGCAGTGGTGGAGGTCTCTGCGTCGGAGGAAGAGGAGCATGCCGGAACCTCTGGGCAGCAGAATTTTCCTACCCCACCTGATGTGGGTGAAGTGATGGAGGCTGAAGAGGCCGGACCACTCCGTTTCACCCCCCCCAGCTTCTCAGGAGGAGGACGAGGATGAGGTTCTGACCACCCCCCGCCAGGAGGGCAAATATGTGCTGTGGGTGTTTTAACTCAGTCACTGTTCACACACACACACACACTGGTCTCAGTTTAGTCTCCACCACAGGCACAGTTTATTGCAGCAAACAATAATAAACATGTTCAAGCTTTACCTTTAATCTTTCTTCAGCCCACGCATATTGGATAACATAAAGTCCCACACTTTGAGTTCAGTCCAAGCAGGGTAACAAAACAGTAGTATCTCAACACTCTTTACAGTCTTTCAGAGATCAGGTTCCCCTCTCAGCTTGTTCAGCATTCAGATCGCCTGTCCACACTTTATCTCCCCAGCCTTTTTAACCACACCTTTATGAAAACTCCCAAAATCCACTTTAATGATAACCTCCCAGTAACCTATTTTTACTGGCGTATTGATTCCCGGAAATTATCTCACTGAGGCATACATTCTCAGTGAGACATACCGACCATCCATGATTCTCCCCTTTGGGCTACTACAGTGCACACATCAATATTAATGTTTATCTATAAAATGGTATAAATGGTATAAAAACACAAAAAAAAAGGGGCAACGATGAAGGTATAACAAACACTCGAGTAATAGAAAACAGTAACACTATACACCAATTAATTAATCTACATAAAAACCATTAACTTAACAACTAAATAACACTAGACTCTAATGAACTATTCCTAACTTAACAACTATATAACGAATTGAGATGTAAATTGTCAGCTGCTTTATACACTAATCACTAATCAGCTCTGATTAGCAATTAATTTATTTATTTTTTTTAACCAGTACTAATACAACTGAAAAAAAAAATCTTAGAGCTGCAGCGGGAGCACCACAAAGATATAAAGGCGCTACAGGAAAGTTGCGGGAGCTGAAGCTCCAGTTTTCCCACAAAATGATGAAGCTGAAGGAGAAGCACAATAATGCCATGGAGGTGATGTTAAACCTCCATGATCAACCTAAAGCTTTGCCATAGTTTTAAATAAAAATATAAAGCTTTTTCATAATGTTAAATGTTAAAAGTTTTCTAGTTAACTTATAACGTCTGATTTAAAAAAAAAAAAATTTTTATGGTTTATGTTGAATTTTAACCAATAGGGTTACAGTAAGGCCCCTTTAGTCCAGCCCAAACTCATCAGTATCATGACAGGTACATATAAATGGGGGAGTATAAGGCCTACACATAACTCTGAAAGATCAGGATAATATCAGCAGTCATTGGTAACGGTGGAGTATAAGGCCTACACATGACTCTGAAGGATCAAGATAATAGCAGCAGTCATTGGTAAAGGTGGAGTATAAGGCCTACACATAATTCTGAAGGATCAGGGTAATAGCAGCAGTCATTGGTAACAGTGGAGTATAAGGCCTACACATAACTCTGAAGGATCAGGATAATAGCAGCAGTCATTGGTAACGGTGGAGTATAAGGCCTACACATAACTCTAAAGGATCAGGATAATAAAAGCAGTTATTAGTAATGGTGTAGTATACGTCCTACACATAACTCTGAAGGATCAGGATAATAGCAGCAGTCATTGGTAACGGTGGAGTATAAGCTTACACATAACGCTGAAGGATCAGGATAATAGCAGGATTTATTGGTAACGGTGTAGTATAAGGCCTGCACATAACTCTGAAGGATCAGGATAATAGCAGCAGTCATTGGTAATGGTGTAGTATAAGGTCTACACATAACTCTGAAGGATCAGGATAATAGCAGCAGTCATTGGTAACGGTGGAGTAAAAGGCCTACACATAACTCTGAAGGATCAGGATAATAGCAGCAGTCATTGGTAACGGTGGAGTATAAGGCCTACACATAACTCTGAAGGATCAGGATAATAGCAGCAGTCATTGGTAACAGTGGAGTATAAGGCCTACACATAACTCTGAAGGATCAGGATAATAGCAGCAGTCATTGGTAACTGTGTAGTAGAAGGCCTACACATAACTCTGAAGGATCAGGATAATAGCAGCAGTTATTGGTAACGGTGGAGTATAAGGCCTACACATAACTCTGAAGGATCAGGATAATAGCAGCAGTTATTGGTAACAGTGGAGTATAATGCCTACACATAGCTCAGAAAGATCAGGACAAGAGCAGTAGGCAGATGGTAAGTTAACGTTGTAGTTTAAGGCCTACATATAGCTCGGCCTAACTCAGCATGAACAGACAGCAGCATGTTCTTAGTTTGCAGCAGGATAGTGTTCCCAGGAATGGGACCCCGGCAGATGGGGTAAATTACTATAAAAAAATTATACAACACCAACAGCAGCATGTTTGTTCTTCGCTTACATCAAAAGTTTTCTCCCACGCTTAAAAACTTCTATATTTTCCACATAAAATAGTCCAATACATCAGATAACAAAAAACAAATGCCCCGTAAGTTCCGACAGACTTTGTGTGTTTATTAAACAGTGAGTAACTTATTGGTCAACACAATGGGACCTTTCTCAAGTAGTGACCAAAGTGAATAGTACCAAGGTGATTTTGAACAGAAAATTATTATTACGTGCATCACCAAAAATTTACATGATTATTACATTTTCTATAAATAAAATATACTTTAAAAAACTAAGTACATTTGATACAAGTATCCATACAGTGAACAGATTAATAACTTCACTAACACTATGTAGATTAATAACATTTGCTTAATTCAACTCTGCAGGATCAGAACAGACCAAAGCAGGTAAATGGTAACACCATAGTATAAGGTCTACACATAGCTCGTCTATCTCAGCAGGACAGGCAGCAGCATCAGAAACTAAAGGTAATGGTTTAGTATAAGGCCTGGACAAATCACAGCATGATCAGGACAGGCAGCAGCAGGTATATGATAACGGTCTAGTATAAGGCCTACACAGAACTCGGCCAAACTCAGCAAGACAGACAGCAGCAGGTAATGGTGTAGTGTAAGGCCTAGACATATCTCAGCATGATCATGACAGAAAGCAACAGCAGCAGGTATATGATAACTGTGTAGTATAAGGTCTACACATAGATCGCCCAAACTCTGCAATACAGACAGCAGCAGCAGGTAATGGTGTACTGTAAGGACTAGACATATCTCAGCATGATCATGGCAAAAAGCCCCCCACCAGACCGGGGCAACACCAAAACTAAACGAAGACACCTCTGACCACAGCAGGTTCTAAGTTTGCAGCAGGAATGTGTTCCCAGGAATTTCCCCCCCACCAGACCGGGGCAACACCAAAAATAAAATAAAACACATGTAACAACAGCAGGTTCATTGTGTACAGCAGTAATGTGATAACATGGATAGTGAATGCAATGCAAGAGAGTAACAAATAAGCTATACACGCCGCCTGCACCCTTCTGCTCTCAGTTTCCATATCAGGCACATCTAGTCTGTAGCAGAACACTGCGGTAACGTAGCCTGCCTCACCATGTGCTGATTCTTTCGAGCCAGAGGGCAGCAGGAGTGGCAAGGTTTTAGCAGTGGCTCTGTCATCCCCCTTTTGTCTGTGAAGAGTCATGGTTACCGCGGATCACACGACCCATACACAATCATCGCCGCAGACACACTGGGCTCTGGCCATCAACAGCACCCAGCAGTCCTCTGCCCGTCAGAGCACAGAAGCCAGTGAAGAACTTGCTTGCCTTGGGCCGGGTGTGGAAGTGTCCCCGGCTCTGCCGCTGGGGTAAGTTTCCCTTCCCCTCGGTCATGACTATGTCACGGTTGCCGGCGGCTGCCTCCAGTGCGCAGCCTGGTTCATCTATCGCAGGTCATGCTGCAGAATAAGCCTTTAGCTGCGAGGCTTGGCTACACACAGGGAGTAGTGTCACACAGCCCAGGGCAGACATTACCAGGAAGGGGCTGGCAGGCACAGGGGAGCACCTACACTGTCATCCAGCAGAGTGGATTTTGGAGTCTGTTTGGAAGGCACCATGTGTTCTGGAGTTACAGAGAACTGCAAGTAAACTTACCCCACATAACGAATGCAGCTGTGCTTCATTTTTGTCGACTTGACATAGAAATTCTTATTCATTTAACTTCTAGAAAAACGTACACTAATTACCGGCTGTTCGATGTCACTCCAGAACACATGGTGCCTTCCGAACAGACTCCAAACTCCGCTCTGCTGGATGACAGTGTAGGTGCTCCCCTGTGCCTGTCAGCCCCTTCCTGGTGAAGTCTGCTCCGGGCTGTGTGAAACTACTCTGCGTGTGTAGCCAAGCCTCGCAGCTAAAGGCTTATTCTGCAGCATGACCTGCGATAAGTGAACCAGGCTGCGCACTGGAGGCAGCCGCCGAGGACCCTGCCAGTAGCTGGGGGCCGTGACAAAGTCATGACCGAGGGGAAGGGGAACTGACCCCGGCGGCAGAGTCGGGGACACTTACACACCCGGGCCAAGGCAAGCAAGTTCTTCACTGGCTTCTGGGCTCTGACGGGGAGAGGACGGCTGGGTGGTGCCGATGTCCTTAGCCCAGTGTGTGCAGCGCCGATCGTGTATGGGTGGGGCGAGCGGCGGTACACATGCCTCCTCACAGACAAAAGAAGTATGAGAGAGCCGCTGCTAAACCCTGCCACTCCTACTGCCCTGTGGCTTGGAGGAATCAGTACACGGTGAGGCCGGACGTGTTGCCGCAGTGTTCTGCTACAGACTAGTTGTGCCTGATATGGAAACTGAGAGCAGACTGGTGCAGGCGGCATGTGGAGTGCTTTGTGCCAATTAGTATCTGAGAGATCTATTTTCCAGTATGGTTTACATATCGAGCGCAGTGTCCTGAGATTACAGAAGACTATAAGGTACACTATACTAGTGATTAAAAAATGTATCAATTGAATAGAGTAATGTAAATAAAAAAGACAATGTGCTCAAGTTCACTTGCCATGTAATATTGACTGTTCATTTAAATTTTTACCCACTAATTTTATGTCGCCCGTTAATGTAAAAACACAGGATTAAAAAAATTAAAAACATAAAAATACATTAATAAATTAGTTACTGTAAGTAAAGTCTAAATACATGATATATAAAAAATAATCAATATAGAATGTAATCAATACATAAATACATAAAATAATAAAAAAACATTCAATAAGTAATTAAATAAATCTACATATACATGATTACACAAATTCATTAGTACATAAATATGACAATAAATAAATAAAAAATTAAAGATACTAAAAATTATAAATTTCATTAAATTAATATATTATTATCCAAATACATGAATAAAATGATTAATTTAAATAGAAATATATCAATAAATAAATATATTACAAAATTTTACCCTCAATAAATCAATTAATCTAGAAATATATGGTTAAAATAAATTAATAAATATAAAAATATATAAATACATTACAACATAAATACTTTTAAAAATTCATCATTAAAAAAATAAATAATTATATACATCAATAAATACGTTAACAAATTCATCATTAAATAAATATATAAATAAATAATTAAAAACATCAATAAATATGTTAAAAAACTTAAAAAACAACGGAGGGAGAGACAAGGAGAGGGATGGACAAGGGACCCTTCAGAGCCCTGAATCGACAGCGGGGGCCAAGAAGTCACTGCCGATCCAGGACTCATTCATTTTGATGAATGTCAGTCTGTCCATGGAGTCAGTGACCACCCCACCTGCCGCGCTGAATGTCCGCTCAGACGGTACGCTGGAGGGGGGCTAGACAGTAACTCTAGCGCATACTGAGCGAGCTCACGGCAGGTGTCCAGCCTGGCAACCCAGTACTCTATGGGGTCGTCGGTGCTCATGCTGTCGGAAGCACCAGCGGACATCATGTAGTCTGCCACCATGCGGGCCAGCCGCTTGTGGTGACTGCTGCTGCTGCTGATACTGGGTCGCGCAGACTGGTAGAAAAACCTAATCTCACCCATAAGGTCACCTGCTCGTCTGGTGCTGCTGGGGCCAGCCACCTGCTGGATGAGATGGGCGGGGAGAACTGGAGCGTGAGGCCGAGGGTTTGCCTGCTCCAGCCGGTTGATCAGACAGGCCCGCAGTTGATCCTTCTGGGCCTGCCTCCGGCTGGCTGGGATGAACTGCTCCAGTTTCCCCTTGCAGCGAGGGTCTAAAAGGGTGGCCACCCAATAATCATCCCTCTCCTTAATTTTCCTGATCCGGGGGTCCCTCCTGAGGCATCGCAGCATGTGGGCAGCCATGGGGAAGAGGACAGCCCGCTGTGACTTTTCATGGCTGCCCAGGACCATGACTTCTTGGTCCTCCTGCTGCTGTTGCTGCTCCTCCCGGTGGGAGCTTCCCCACCCCCGGACTAATGGTGCCCCAGCACTGGCTCTCCCTCCTGACCAGGCCCAGACTCCTGGACATCGAAAAATGATTCCTCTTCGTCCTCGGCCTGGTCCTGGTGGAGCATTGTTGCCTCTTCTTGCTCCACCAAGGCACTCTCCCCAGCCTCGACCAGGCGATCTAGTGTCCTGTCTAGCAGAAACACTATGGGGAGCACGTCATTGAGGCCGACATGCTCCCCGCTGACCATCTTAGTCGCCTGCTCAAATGGGGCCAACACGTGGCAGACCTGCTGTATCTGCCCCCACTCTGCATTAGTGATATAGGGGAGGGGGTGTGATGGCCCTGGAGTGCCTAGGTCTAGCAGGTATTCTCTCACCGCCCGTCACTACTCCCACAACCTCTCCAGCATGTGGAGGGTGGAGTTCCACCTCGTCACGCTGTCCACAATCAGCCTGTGAGGGGGCAGGCTGTTGTCCCACTGCAGGGACGCGGCGGTGGTTGGGGAGTGTCGGAAGTGGCTAGCAATCCTCTGTACCCTTTGCATAATGTCACTCAACCTTGGGTATGTGCGGAAGAACTTCTGTACCACAAGGTTGAGGACATGTGCCATGCAGAGCACGTGGGTAAGACTGCCAGCATGGAGGGCGGCGAGTAGGTTGCTGCCGTTGTCACAGACAACCATACCTGCCTCTAGCCTGTCAACCACTTCTGGATATGAGCCTGTAGTGCAGCCAGAACATCAGGTCCAGTGTGTCTCCATTGCCCTAAGCTTACAAGCTGGAGCACAGCCTGGCAGCGGACGTGCCCCACACTTGCGTAGCTACGGGGACGCTTGCTGGGGGGCTCAGCAGCCGTGGAGATAGTGGCTTGCGGGAGAGCAGCAGTTCTCCCCTGACACCCCAGGACGGTACCACAAACTCAGATGCCGCTGATCCCGCAAGCCACTGTGCTTCGAGGGTCACCCAATGGGATGTGAAACTGATGTATCGTCCCTGCCCATGTCTGCTGGTCCAAGCATCCATTGTCAGATGCACCCTGTCGTTGACAGCGCGATCCAGCGACAGGGATACATTCTGCACAATGTGCTGGTGTATAAATGGCAATGTGCTGGCAAAGAAATGGTGGCTGGGGACACGCCATCTGGGTTGAGCCTGCTCCAACATGCTGTCCACAAGATTGAAGTGCAGCAGATGTTGGGCGACAACCCTTGCTAGGAGCCCATTGAGTGAACGCACGGGACAGTCCCCGGGGGCGTAGGGCGCGGTGCGTTCAAATGCGTCGGTTCACTGGATGGCAGAGGAGGAGGAGATAGAGGAGGGTGAAGTGGAGGCAGAGGTCTGGCTGCCAGTTCCAGTACCTCTAGGAGAGAGAGCGGGGGAGTGGGAATGAATCAGTCGAAGGGGTTGGGGTGGCTGCAGTACAGTGGCAGGAGCTGCTGTCCCCTGCACACTGCTGGTGGCGCTGCTACGACCACCCTGCATCTGTTCTCACTCCCGCCAGTGGTTGACTTGCATGTGCTGGGTAAGGGCAGTGGTACCCAGCCGAGCCACAGACCTCCCTCTCCACAGAGAGATACCAATTGTGACATCGTCTGCTGCCCAGGTGAAATAAGCCCAAACAGGCGACTTCCGCACCAACCTCCTGTCAGATGGGTTGGTGCTGACTTGCGCTTGTTCAGGCTCAGTGCGCTGCTGCTGCCATTACCAGTGACAGGCACTACCCCCTCCTCCTCATCCATCCCTTCCAAAAGGTCCTGCCCAACAGGAGGACTAAACTGCAAGTCAGCCTCCTGCATTGCCTCCCCCAAGACGTCCCTTTCAGTGTCGCTGTCGCCAAACAGGAGCAGGCTAGATTCTTGGGGGCTGGGGGTTGGTCCTGCAGGTGGCGTAGTGCTGCTGCTGCTGGGAACCAGGGCAGAGGACTCTGTGGCACTAGAATGTGCCATGAGAGCCACTACTGCCTCGGCATCTTGGGAACTAATGGGGCGGCTGCCACACCCGAAGAACTCACGGATCAGGTGGACGCCCCTGACACCTGTGCCCGTCTGTCCGTGGCTAGAGGAGCGGCCCCATGCTTGCAGCGGTCCAGCACTGGAACCAACTCCCCTAGTACCCCATCCACGGCTGCCTGCACGTCCCGGTGCACTCATGCTGCTGATATATCAACCCCCCCCCTAAAAAAAAAATTATATATATATATATATATATATAATGAATTTGGCCAAACTTTATTGGGTTGGGAACGATGGGGAAAAGATGAAATGAAATATACCAAAAAAAAAATACCGTTAAACTAAATTACATTTTTTTACACACACTAAAGAGACACAGACACTAACTAAAAGACTAAAAAAACGGAAACTAAAAGACTATTTTTGTTTTTTTTGTTTTTTTTCACTAACAGAAGACGAAAAAGCTACACAAAACACAGAAAAATCAAGACTATAAGACTTTTTTTTTATTTTTATTTTTTTTACACAAAAGACGTAGACACTAACTAAATACTAAAACACAGACGGACACTAAAACACTAAGGTCCCTTGCAGACGAGCGTGTCCGGATTAGGTCCGGATGCGTTCCAGTGCATTGCGGCAAACCCATGCGAGTAGGTATCCAATTGCAGTCAGTTTTGACTGCGATTGTGTTCCGATGTTCAGTTTTTATCGCGCTGGTGCAATGTGTTTTGCACGCGCGTGATAAAAAACTGACTGTGGTACCCAGACCCGAACTTCTTCACAGAAGTTCAGGTTTGGGTTAGTTGTAGTGTAGATTGTATTATTTCCCCTTATAACATGGTTATAAGGGAAAATAATAGCATTCTGAATACAGAAATAGGGCTGAAGGGGTTAAAAAAATAATAATAATTTAACTCACCTTAATCCACTTGTTCGCTCAGCCGGCATCTCTTCTGTCTTCATCTGTGAGGAAAAGGACCTTTGATGACGTCACTGCGCTCATCACATGGTCCGTCACATGATCCATCACTATGGTGATGGATCATGTGACGGACCATGTGATGAACGCAGTGACGTCATCAAAGGTCCTATTGCTCACAGATGAAGACAGAAGAGATGCCGGCTGCGCGAACAAGTGGATTAAGGTGAGTTAAATTATTATTATTTTTTTTTAACCCCTCCAGCCCTATTGTACTATGCATTCTGTATTCAGAATGCTATAATTTTCCCTTATAACCATGTTATAAGGGAAAATAATAATGATCGGGTCTCCATCCCGATCGTCACCTAGCAACCGTGCGTGAAAATCGCACCGCATCCGCACTTGCTTGATTTTCACGCAACCCCATTCATTTCTATGGGGCCTGCGTTACGTGAAAAACGCACAAAGATGAGCATGCTATGATTTTCACGCAACTCAAAAGTGATGCATGAAAATCACCGCTCATGTGCACAGCCCCATAAAACATGAATGGGTCCGGATTCAGTGCGGGTGCAATGCGTTTACCTCACGCATTGCACCCGCGCGGAAAACTCGCCCGTGTGAAAGGGGCCTAAGACTAAGAGACTTTTTTTTCACAGACGGACGAAACAGACAGCTATACCCTACACTATCCTATATCCCTATCTAACCTAAAGTACACCCTGCCCTGAAAAATATCAGCTAAACTATTCCCTAACTCTCACTAACTAATATATACAGTATTTAGGCTAACTCTGTAACCTACACTACACCCTGTACTGGACCCTATCAGCTAAACTACACTATTCCCAAGCCCTAATCACTAACCTACAATATCAAGGACTATCTGTATTATATATTACAGCTACCTAACTCTATGACCTACACTAAACCCTGCACTGCACCCTATCTGCTACACTGTGCCCTAACACTAACTATATGTATTATATATTACAGCTAACTAAACTATCTCTATAACCTACACCCTGCACTAGACCCTATCAGCTATTCACCTACACTATTCCCTACTACCTAACATTAACTAGCAAGATTATTTAGATTTGAATTCAGATTATTTTAGACAAAGCAAGCACACAATCACAATACAGCTCCTCTCTCTCTCACATCAAACTCCACAAAATGGCTGCTGAGGAGTCCCTTCGTTTATATAGTGAAGGGGTAGGCTAGTTTTCGAATGGTTGCTAGGGATGTTGCTAAGCTGTGACAAAGAATTCTCATTGGCTATTCAAGCTAGGAGAAGGGAGGGATAATGAGTCACCTCATGTACTGTTGAAAAAAAAACAACGAATATTCGCTATTACGAATAAAGCGCTATATTCTACATATTCGTGAATTCTAGCAAGCCAACCCAATAGGAAAGTTGCTAATAACCCACCCTTACTCGATTAATGCGCATATTACATTGCAGATTTTTTGCATAAGGTAAAATAAAATAAATAATGAAGAATATTCGAATTCACTACAGACTACAATATTGCAGCCTTCTCACGTTGGCCCACAAGCAAGAAGCAGGCAGGAAATGGGTTCAGATGAAAAAAAAAAAAAAAAAGACGAATGTTTGTTTCTACGAATATATATCACTATATTCTAAATATTCACGAATTCTCAAAGTGCCGATCTTCGCGCTCAAAATTCGCTATTCGAATATTCGCGCTCAACACTAGTGGGCACAGACAGCTAAGGGGCCCATTGCAAGAACATTCAGTGGCCCCTTGGCCCCCACTGCTATTTTGATAAGAATGAGGGTCTTCCCTCACCGGTGATATTCCTCCAGTATATCACATATAGGGGCAGCCTCTTTACATCCAATCTAGTAGACAATGGTACATTTTATGGTGGCAGTGGCCCCTGCTTGATCATGGGGCCCTTGCATAGGTTACATAAGGCTGAGCACTACACAGAGCAGCAGGAGAAAGGAGGCAGCTTCCACAGCGATTATCATCCAGCTTTCCTAGAGTCCTGATTAGCACGTTATACAGCTCAGTTCTGTCAGGGAAGTGTCACTGCCAAATTATTATTCGGGGGCAGCGAAAGGGGGTGACATTGCCTGTGTCCCTTGTGGTACTCGCTTTTCCTAAACTCCTGAATAGACGAGTTATAAAGACATGGCGGAGACATCAGTGTATAACTGGGCAGTCAGGGTGTTCTGGGAAAGCTGGGTGACTTCTTCTTTAACCCCTTAAGGACCGGGCTCATTTTCACCTTAAGGACCAGGCCATTTTTTGCAAATCTGACCAGTGTCACTTTAAGTGCTCATAACTTTAAAACGCTTTGACTTATCCAGGCCATTCTGAGATTGTTTTTTCGTCACATATTGTACTTCATGACACTGGTAAAATGAAGTCAAAAAAATTATTTTTTTTGCACAAAAAAATACCTAATTTACCAAAAATTTGAAAAAAATTAGCAAATTTCAAAGTTTCAGTTTCTCTACTTCTGTAATACATAGTAATACCCCAAAAAATTGTGATGACTTTACATTCCCCATATGTCTACCTCATGTTTGAATTGTTTTGGGAATGATATTTTATTTTTTGGGGATGTTATAAGGCTTAGAAGTTTAGAAGCAAATCTTGAAATTTTTCAGAAATTTACAAAAACTCAATTTTTAGCGACCAGTTCAGGTCTGAAGTCACTTTGCGAGGCTTACATAATAGAAACCACCCAAAAATGACCCCATCTAAGAAACTACACCCCTCAAGGTATTCAAAACTGATTTTGCATACATTGTTAACCCTTTAGGTGTTGCACAAGAGTTATTGGCAAATGGGGAGGAAATTTGAGAATTTCATATTTTTGTCAAATTTTTCATTTTAACCCATTTTTTCCACTAACAAAGCAAGGGTTAACAGCCAAACAAGATTGTATCTTTATTGCCCTGACTCTGCCGTTTACAGAAACACCCAATATGTGGCCGTAAACTACTGTACGGCCACACAGCGGGGCGTAGAGTGAAAGGTGCACCATATGGTTTTTGGAAGGCTGATTTTTATGGACTGGTTTTTTGACACCATGTCCCATTTGAAGCCCCCTGATGCACCCTAAGAGGAGAAACTCCCTAAAAGTGACCCCATCTAAGAAACTACACCCCTCAAGGTATTCAAAACTGATTTTACATACGTCGTTAACCCTTTAGGTGTTGCACAAGAGTTATTGGCAAATGGGGATGAAATTTGAGAATTTCATTTTTTTGCCTAATTTTCAATTTTAACCCATTTTTTCCACTAACAAAGCAAGGGTTAACAGCCAAACAAGATTGTATCTTTATTGCCCTGACTCTGCCGTTTACAGAAACACCCCATATGTGGCCGTAAACTACTGTACGGGCACACAGTAGGGCGTAGAGTGAAAGGTGCGCGGTTTGGTTTTTGGAAGCCAGATTTTGCTGGACTGGTTTTTTGACACCATGTCCCATTTGAAGCCCCCCTGATGCACCCCTAGAGTAGAAACTCCATAAAAGTGACCCCATCTAAGAAACTACACCCCTCAAGCTATTCAAAACTGATTTTACAAACTTTGTTAACCCTTTAGGTGTTGCACAAGATTTAATGGAAAATAGAGACACAATTTCAAAATTTCACATTTTTGGCAGATTTTCCATTTTAATATTTTTTTTCCAGTTACAAAGCAAGGGTTAACAGCCAAACACAACTCATTATTTATGGCCCTAATTCTGTAGTTTACAGAAACACCCCATATGTGGTCGTAAACCGCTGTACGGGCACACGGCAGGGCGCAGAAGGAAAGGAATTCCATACGGTTTTTGGAAGGCAGGTTTTGCTGGACTGTTTTTTTTGACACCATGTCCCATTTAAAGCCCCCCTGATGCACCCCTAGAGTAGAAACTCCAAAAAAGTGACCCCATTTTAGAAACTACGGGATAGGGTGGCAGTTTTGTTGGTACTAGTTTAGGGTACATATGATTTTTGGTTGCTCTATATTACACTTTTTGTGCAGCAAGGTAACAAGAAATAGCTTTTTTGGCACGTTTTTTTTTTTTGTTATTTACAACATTCATCTGACAGGTTAGATCATGTGGTCATTTTATAGAGCAGGTTGTCGCGGACGCGGCGATACCTAATATGTATACATTTTTTTTTATTTATGTAAGTTTTATACAATAACTTCATTTTTAAAACCAAAAAAATGTTTTAGTGTCTCCATATTCTAAGAGCCATAGTTTTTTCAGTTTTTGGGCGATTATCTTGAGTAGGGTCTCATTTTTTGCGGGATGAGATGACGGTTTGATTGGCACTATTTTGGGGTGCATATGATTTTTTGATCGCTTGCTATTACACTTTTTGTGACGTAAGATGGCAAAAAATGGCTTTTTTTACACTGTTTTTATTTTTATTTTTTTACGGTGGTCATCTGAGGGGTTAGGTCATGTGATATTTTTATAGAGCCGGTCGATACGGACGCGGCGATACCTAATATGTATACTTTTTTTTTATTTATGTAAGTTTTACAGAATGAGTTCATTTTTGAAAAAAAAAAAATCATGTTTTAGTGTCTCCATAGTCTAAGAGCCATAGTTTTTTCAGCTTTTGGGCGATTATCTTGAGTAGGGTCTCATTTTTTGCGGGATGAGATGACGGTTTGATTGGTACTATTTTGGCGTACATGCGACTTTTTTGATCACTTTTATTACCTTTTTTGGGAAGTAAGGTGGGCAAAATTTCAATTTTCTCATAGTTTTTATTTTTTTATTTTTATGGCGTTCACCGTGCGGGGAAAGTAACATGACCATTTTATAGATCAGGTCGTTACGGACGCGGCGATACCTAATATGTGTAGTTTATTTTATTTTTTTAATTTTTATTCAGTGATAAATGTTTTTTTTTTTATCTTAACTTTTTTCACTTTTTTTTACATTTTTGTGACCCAGACCCACTTGGTTCTTGAAGATCCAGTGGGTCTGGTGTCTGTATAATACAGTACAGAACAATATATCTTGTTCTGTACTGTATTTTACTTACACTGAACAGATCTGTGCTTTTAGCACAGATCTGTTCAGCACCATGGACAGCAGGACGCCTGAGCAGGCGTCCTGTTGCCATGGGAACCCTCCCCGTCTGCTCAGAACTTCGCAGACGGGGAAGGGTAAGGACGGGGCTGAGGGGGGCTCTCTGGGGGCTCTCTCCCTCTCCATCGGGGGGCTGCAAAGCCACAGCAGCCCCCCGATGGAGAGGGAGGGAGCTCCCTGACCAATGACAGTTAACTTTTTCCATACAGCGGTCCGTACGGACCGCGGTATGGAAAGGGTTAAACGGCTGACATCTTCACAGATGTCAGCCGTTTATACCAGGGTGCCAGCAATGTGCTGGCACCCTGGTATACCCACTAGAAGCCAACGATCGTTCATGGGGAGGCGGGCGGGGGATCGCGATCCCGCCTGCCGCACCGCCCGCCTCCCGCAACGCCCCCACCGCCTGCGACACCCCCCCCCCGCACCACCCTCCGGCATAAAATCGTGCAGGGGTGCAGGGGGGGGTGAAAAATAATGATTTTAGCCACTCGAAAGTTTCTGATCCCCGCGGTCAGGGACCGCGGGCATCAGAAACTGCAAAAAGCGCAGCAAACCGCAGGTCTGAATTGACCTGCGGTTTGCTGCGATCGCCGATACGGGGGGGTCAAATGACCCCCCCCCTGCGTTGTTACGGGATGCCGGCTGAATGATTTCAGCCGGCGTCCCGTTCCGATTAACCCCTGCGGCGCCGGAATTCCGAATTTAAGTCAGGACGTACCTGTACGCCCTTGGTCCTTAAGGACTCGGGAAATAGGGCGTACCGGTACGCCCTGCGTCCTTAAGGGGTTAAATGTGCAAAGTCTGGCTTTCTGCCTGTGGTTTTCTATCATCTTATTATTGATGGCGGCGGCAACGTTCTCTTCCCGCTGACAGGATGGTCGTCCAGGGGAAGCAGCGTCCGGCAGAGAATTCTCCACTTCATTCCCCTCGCGGTGAGGATTGCTGTTTTGTTAAAAGCCTGGACCCTGGAACAATCTGCAGGATGGAGGATCCCGTATCTTGTGGAAAGGTCACCACTTGTCGCGCCATCTCGCTGCATTGTCAGCACATTAATTGGAATGTATTAGCGCCCTAGGTGAGTCCTGTCTATGAATATATTTACCCAGTTATAACCAAAATATTCAAATTCCATTTGCTTCTGGGAAAGCTGGGTAACAACCAACATGGCCTCCCCCCCAGGGGTGCAACTAGCCTTTCTGCTGCCCTCCAGTCCTACTGTTAAAGACATACTTGGAAAACATTACATACAGAGCTACAAAACATACAGGGTAAGGCTTCTTTCACACGACCGTATGTCTTTTTCAGTATTTAGCTGTCCGCAAAAAACGGATCCGCCAAAAACACGTGTGCATTCCGTTTTTTGCGGAACAGAACATCTGGCCCCTAATAGAACAGTACTATCCTTGTCCGTTATGCGGACAATAATAGGACATGTTCTATCTTTGAACGGAACAGAAATATGGAAACGGAAGGCATGCGGAGTACCTTCCGTTTTTTTGTGGATCCCTTGAAATGAATGGTTCGTATACGGGACGCAAAAGAAACGAACGGAAACTGAAAAATTAGGCAAGAGGCCTAATACAGCGCCACATACTGTGCTTCTCAATACTATGCTGCAGAAACACTTAATACCCCTTCTGCTGACCCCTCTTGCCCCAACCTGGTGCTGCCTGAGGCAATCGCCTCACCTCGCCTCATTGTTGGTGCACCCCTGCTCCCCCACGGCTCCCATCCCAAACTCCTGAACAACAAAAGCTGTCTATTCCCGGGGTGGTGGGTGTATAAAAGCATGGCAGATATGTTACTTCTCACCATTTCCCAAGCTCCTCAGTGACAAATCTCTCGTCTCGTCATGCAGTGGGCGTAAAACCCGCCATTCTGGGAGCTAGAAAAGCTGTATGAACAGTAACCCAGCTTTCCAAGATCTAGAACAGAAATCAGCAGCCTCTGGCAGACCAGCTGTTCAGAAACTACAACTCCCAGAATCCTCCTTTCACTTCAATGGGAGTGACAAAAACAGATGAGCAAGTGTGTATGCTGGGAGTTGTAGTTTCACAGTAAAGCAGCTGGAGTGCTGAAAGTGTGACTACGCAGTATTATCAGTGGCGGATAAAAGCTAGAAATGAACCCCTGTTGAGGTGAGGATAACGGCAGCCATACTGGATTTTAATTGTGTGGGCTGAAATAAAATGTATTGCTGCCACTCACTTCCTGGTTACGGTTGCCTCTTGCTGTTTCCCGGAGACAGAGAGAAGGGACTGAGCTAAAAAGGTTACTGGGTTCATGGTTTTCAGGCGAAATTACACATTTTAGCTTATGGGGGACTAATGTACGTCCAGTGACCAATTAACTCCCCGAGTAGGAGAGCGCCGCGCATTATCCTGATGTGGGACTTTTATAGCTGCGCCCTAAATGCGATTCAAGCTCCGTACTGCGATTACTATACATTGAAGCCTGCAGTCGCCACGAGACCATTACACAAGCTCCCTCCATTAAGCCGCAAGTCACAATTGTCCAGAGAGAAAAAATTGCTGTAATAAAACATTTATTGTCGACCCCGGAGGATTCTGGGTAATACATTATGGATTATATAAAGCTCTGCAAATTGTTCCACTGATCAGAAAATAAAAGAGGGGAGGAGCTGGGAGCGTGGGGGGGGGGGGGGATCCACGTATATGGCTCAGGGATAAGACCTCATCCTCACTCAGAACAGTACCATTGACATGGAGACATAGGTTTACAAAATGACAAATTGTAACCTCACGATTATTAACTGCAAAGGGGCAAATATACTAAACCGTAATATAGTGTAAACTGTGTTCAGTACAAAATACAAGTATTGTTCCTACAAGGTGAGAATATTCTCTAATATATTGTATCTACTGCTGCTGACAACCAACTACTATATCATGAGAAAGGTTATCCTGGATCAGCTTGCAGGATAACAGGCTGAACTGGATGGACGGATGTCTTTTTTCAGCCTTATAAACTATGTTACTATGTTACATTGCTTTTCTCCGTTATTCACATCATTGAATACAATTTATATTTTCTGCAAAGGGGTTAGTATTATAGTAGTTATATTCTTGTATATAGGAGGCAGTATTATAGTAGTTATAGTCTTGTATATAGGAGGAAGTATTATAGAAGTTATATTCTTGTACATAGGAGACAGTATTATAGTAGGTATATTCTTGTACATAGGAGGCAGTATTATAGTAGTTATATTCTTGTATATAGGAGGAAGTATTATAGTAGTTATATTCTTATACATAGGGGGTAGTATTATAGTAGTTATATTCTTGTACATAGGAGGCAGTATTATAGCAGTTATATTATTGTACATAGGGGCAGTATAATAGTAGTTATATTCTTGTACATAGGGGCAGTATTATAGCAGTTATATTATTATACGTAGGAGCAGTATTATAGCAGTTATATTCTTGTACATAGGAGCAGTATTATAGTAGTTATATTCTTGTACATAGGAGGCAGAACTATAGTAGTTATATTCTTGTACATAGGAGCAGTATTATAGCAGTTATATTCTTGTACATAGGAGGCAGTATTATAGTAGTTATATTCTTGTACATAGGAGGCAGTATTATAGTAGTTATATTCTTGTATATAGGAGGAAATATTATAGTAGTTATATTCTTGTACATAGGAGGCAGTATTATAGCAGTTATATTCTTGTACATAGGAGCAGTATTATAGCAGTTATATTCTTGTACATGGGAGGCAGTATTATAGTAGTTATATTCTTGTATATAGGAGGAAGTATTATAGTAGTTATATTCTTGTACATAGGAGACAGTATTATAGTAGGTATATTCTTGTACATAGGAGGCAGTATTATAGTAGTTATATTCTTGTATATAGGAGGAAGTATTACACTAGTTATATTCTTGTACATAGGAGGCAGTATTATAGCAGTTATATTCTTGTACATAGGAGCAGTATTATAGCAGTTATATTCTTGTACATAGGAGCAGTATTATAGTAGTTATATTCTTGTACATAGGGGTAGTATTATAGTAGTTATATTCTTGTACATAGGAGGCAGTATTATAGTAGTTATATTCTTGTATATAGGAGGAAGTATTATAGTAGTTATATTCTTGTACATAGGAGACAGTATTATAGTAGTTATATTCTTGTATATAAGGCTACTTTCACACTGACATTTTGGCTTTCCGTTTGTGAGATCCGTTCAGGGCTCTCACAAGCGGTCCAAAACGGGTCAGTTTTGCCCTAATGCATTCTGAATGAGAAAGGATCCGCTCAAAATGCATCAGTTTGCCTCTGATCAGTCTCCATTCCACTTTGGAGGTGGCCATCTGACGAAACTGAGCCAAACAGATCCGTTCTGACACACAATGTAAGTCAATGGGGACGTATCCGTTTTCTCTGACACAATAGAACACGGATCCGTCCTCCATCGACTTTTAATGGTGTTCAAGACGGATCCGTCTTGGCTATGTTAAAGATAATACAAACGGATCCGTTCTGAATGGATGCAGGCGGTTGTATTATCTGAACGGATCTGTCTGTGCAGATCTATGACAGATCCGCACCAAACGCGATTGTGAAAGTAGCATAAGATGCAGTATTATAGTCGGTATATTCTTGTACATAGGGGTAATATTATAGTAGTTATAGTCTTGTATATAAGATGCAGTAGTATAGTAGGTATATTCTTGTACATAGGGGGCAATATTATAGTAGTTATATTCTTTTACATAGGAGGCAGTATTATAGTAGTTATATTCTTGTACATAGATAGCATAATTCTAGTAGTTATATTCTTGTACCTAGGAGGCAGTGTTATAGTAGTTATATTCTTGTCCATAAGAGGTAGTATTACAGTAGTTATATTCTTGTACATAGGAGGCAGTATTATATTAAGTATATTCTTGTACATAGATAGCATTATTCTAGTAGTTATATTCTTGTACATAGGAGGCAGTATTATAGTAGTTATATTCTTGTCCATAGGACGCAGTATTATAGTAGTTATATTCTTGTCCATAGGAGGCAGTATTATAGTAGTTATATTCTTGTCCATAGGACGCAGTATTATAGTAGTTATATTCTTGTCCATAGGGGCAGTAGTTATATTCTTGTACATAAGAGGTAGTATTACAGTAATTATATTCTTGCACATAGGGAGAGTATTATAGTAGTTCTATTCTTGTCCATAGGGGCAGTAGTTATATTCTTGTACATAGGAGGCAGTATAATAGTAGTTTTATTCTTGTACATAGGAGGCAGTATTATAGTAGTTCTATTCTTGTACATAGGAGAGGATAGACGTGTGCTGCTGAGCTCCCTGCAGGGAGGGGGCATGGCTTCTGACCCAGGTAGAGGGGAGGGAAGCTGGGCTGATGAGCCTGGAGTGTGGCCTGCAGCATGGAGAGGAGAGTTTGGAAATGGTGGCTGGTGAGTCTTCCGAATGCAGCAATGTTTCTGACTTGAATATAAATGTGACCAGAAATTTTTTATTTAAATTTAAAATGAAGATCCACAGATTAAGGGTCCATTCACACGTCCGTAGTGCATTGCGGATTCGCAATACACCCGGCCGGCACCCCCCATCGAACTGCCTATTCTTGTCCGCAATTGCGGACAAGAATAGGACATGTTCTATTGTTTTGCGGAGCAGCGGCCCAGAAGTTCGGGGCCGCGCTCCGGAAATGCGGATGCGGAGAGCATATAGTGTGCTCTCCGCATCCATTCCTGCCCCATTGAGAATTAATGGGTCCGCACCCGTTCCCAATATTGCAGAACGGATGCGGACCCATTTGCGGATGTGTGAATAGAGCCTAAGAGATGAAATTAGCAAAGAGTCTGATGAAGTGTGAGTGTCTGGATGATTGCACACGTGAGCTGGCTGTACTGAAGGGGAGTCTGGAGGAAGATAAATATATAATATCTAAAATACAAAACTGGCCAAGGGACAAAAAGAAAGAATCTAGAGCCCAAGTTGTGAAAAGGAGAGAAATTTATGGAAAAATAGAAACTGAATATGAGAATGGATATATCTATATAATAGTGGCTCACCACCCCGTTTAATCTGAAAAAGGTGCTCTGTCTATGTGATTCACCCTATCACTTCAATAGATAGATATATAATAAATTGTAGACATGCATTCCTCATTTGGAACCACTCAAGACCAGTGATTAGATATATGTACATCAAAACATATATGCATTTATTAGTACATCTGTAAAAATATAAAATACTAATAATAAATACAAAATGAATAATAATAAAATAAAATATAATATGGGCCGTGTTAGACAATAAGCATATAATTTTGATTAAAATATAGGATTTGCACTTATATATGGAAAAACACTGTTTATTATTTAATCAGTCTGTCCAATATGTTACTTCTTACAAGATAAAAATATATAAGTAATGGAACACTGATCAAGGCAAATCCCGCCGCTGCTGTACAGTAATACACGCGTATAGATAATAAGAGTGTATTACTGTACAGGACCGGGCGCACGGCGTCATAGCAACCAATGATGCCGTGCGCTCCTGCACTCAGCAGGAATCCAGGCCAGTATCTCACGGTCAATGTTCCACGGATGTGTGCATGAGGCTTAAAGGATACTATATGTATGACAGACATAGGATAAGGGACATGGTTAGTTTGTCAAAGCCATATCCTTTAACCCCTTCTACCCCAGGCCAGTTTTCACCTTCCTGCCCAGGCCATTTTTTGCAAATCTGACTTGTCACTTTATGTGGTAATAACTTTGGAACGCTTTTATTTATCCAAGCCATTCTGAGATTGTTTTCTCGTGACACATTGTACTTCATGACCAGTGGCGGATTACAATAGGGACGTTCGGGTCGGCAGCCCCGGGCCCAGCACCGCTGGGGGGCCCAACGCTGACCCGAACGCCCACATACTGCGGCGGGGCACGGGAGCACATAGCTCCCTGTCCCGTCGCCGATCACCGCCATAGGCTTCAGGCCTTGTAGGCCTGAGGACTATGCGGAAGTGAAATCCCGGCCAGGCGTGCGTGATGACGTCATCGCGCACCTGTGTCGGGACGCAGCACTGTGACGCGCCTGACTCATCCCGCCTTCCTCTGCGAGCAAGCGCCTGGCCCTGGACATAGGTGAGTATTTATCTTTTTATTTTTTGTTCATTTTTTATTTTTTGATTTCATGTGCCTACTTTGGGGGGGGACACACAGGAGGACATATTAGGGAAGATAAATCGAGTACAGGGGGGGGGAATGTGGGGGCTGTATGGGGCCAAATTATTATGGGAGGGAATACTATGTGGGGGCAAATTACTAGATGGGGCAGTGTGGGGGCAAATTACTAGATGGGGCAGTGTGGGGGCAAATTACTAGATGGGGCAGTTTGGGGGCAAATTGCTATGTGGGGGCAGTGTGGGGGAAAATTGCTATGTGGGGGCAGTGTGGGGGCAAATTATTATGGGAGGGAATACTATGTGGGGGCAAATTATTATGTGGGGGCAAATTACTATGTGGGGACAAATAATTATGAGAGGGACTACTATGTGGGGGCAAATTACTAGATGGGGCAGTGTGGGGGCAAATTGCTATGTGGGGGAAGTGTGGGGGCAAATTGCTATGAGAGGGACTACTATGTGGGGGCAAATTACTAGATGGGGCAGTGTGGGGGCAAATTGCTATGTGGGGCAGTGTGGGGGCAAATTATTATGGGAGGGACTACTATGTGGGGGCAAATTTCTATATGGGGCAGTGTGGGGGAAACTATTGTGTGGGGGCAGTGTGGGGGAAATTGCCATGTGGGGACAGTGTGGGGTAATTTCTATGTGGGGACAGTGTGGGGTAATTTCTATGTGGGGACAGTGTGGGGTAATTTCTATGTGGGGACAGTGTGGGGTAATTTCTATGTGGGGACAGTGTGGGGTAATTTCTATGTGGGGACAGTGTGGGGAAATTACTATGTGGGGACAGTGTGGGGAAATTGCTATGTGGGGACAGTGTGGGGAAATTGCTATGTGGGGGCAAATTACTATGTGGGGGCAGTGTGGGGGCAAATTGCTATGGGGGGATTACTATGTGGGGGCAGTGTGGTGGAAATTACTATATGGGGGTGTTGCTATTGGGAAGGCACTGTAGGGGCAATTCTATTATTTCTGGGGACACTATACAGGGATTATTACCTGGAGCACAATACAGTATAGGGTGTTATTATTACTGGGGTCTCTAGGGGACATTATAGCTGCTGTGGACACTATAGGAACATTTGGGGTAATTTATCAAACTGGTGTAACGCAGAACTGGCTTAGTTGCCCATAGCAGCCAATCAGATTCCACCTTTCATATTTGACAGCTCTTTTGGAAATCCAGTTCTACTTGACACCAGTTTGATAAATGACCCCAATTACGTCTATTAGGGTCACTATTTTTTCAGCAGTATAGTTCCTGGGGCATTGGGGAGCAAAACGGGCACAGTATTGGGAGTGGCAGCTGGATGACACTGTGGGGACACCAGGATGAGGAGGTTGATGGAAAAATGTAGAAATCTAACGTGTCTGTGTTACAAACTGTAGAGACGAGATGCGGCTAAAAGAATTTGCCATGGTGGTCTGGGTCAAATGGAGGAGAAGAGGAAAGAGAAGGTCTACATGACAGGAGATGTCACTGGATGTAAGAGGTATGTGGTGCTGTATTCTCCTCCATGTCTTTTTTATTACAATTATATGTATTTTAAATTTGGCGACCAAATTTTTCAGTTTAGGACCCAATTTGGAGTATTTTTTTTTAGTCTGAAGATGTCATATGGCCTAAGAAGAGACTGTGGCGCCCATGAAGCACCGCAGCCTCTTCATAGAAAAAAAAAAACTAAACTAAAATGGAGGGAGTGGGCCCAAGTTGGGTAGACAGCCCCGGGCCTATCATGCACTTAATCCGCCCCTGTTCATGACAGTCATAAATTTGAGTCAATATATTTCCCCTTTGTTTATGAAAAAATCCCAAATTGACCACAAATTTAGAAAAATTTGCAATTTTCTAAATTTCAATTTCTCTGCTTTTAAAACAGAAAGTGATACCTCATAAAATATTTATTACTTAACATTCCCCATATGTCTACGTTATGTTTGCATTATTTTGTAAATGTCATATTATTTTTTGGGGACGTTAGAAGGCTTAGAATTTTAGAAGCAAGTCTAAAAAAAATTAAGAAAATTTCCAAAACCCACTTTTTAAGGACCAGTTCAGGTCTGAAGTCACTTTGTGGGGCCTACATAGTGGATACCCCAATAAATGACCCCATTGTAGAAACTACACCCCTCAAGTTACTCAAAACTGATTTTACAAACTTTGTTAACCCTTTAGGTGTTCCACAAGAGTTAAAGGAAAATGAAGATGAAATTTCTAAATGTCACTTTTTTGGCAGATTTTTCATTTTAATCCATTTTTTTTCTTTAACAGCCAAACCAAACAACATTTATTACCCTGATTCTGAGGTTCACAGAAACACCCCACATGTGATTGTAAACTGATGTAAGGGCGCACAGCAGGGTGCAGAATGAAAGGACTGCCGCATGGTTTTTGGAAGGCAGATTTTGCTGGACTGGTTTATAGACACCATGTTCCATTTGAAGCCCCCCTGATGCACCCCTACAGTAGAAACTCCCAAAAGTGACCCCATTTTGGAAACTAGGGGATAAGGTGACAGTTTATTTGTACTATTTTCGGGTACATATGATTTTTAATCGCTCTATATTACATTTTTTGTGAGGCAAGGTAACCAAAAAATTGCTGTTTTCGCACTGTTTTTATTTTTTACAACGTTCATCTGACAGGTTAGATCATGCACTATTTTTATAGAGCAGGTTGTTATGGACGCAGTGATATCAAATATGTCTACTTTCTTTGTTTGTTTCAGTTTTACATAATAAAGCATTTCAAAAAATATATATACGGTATGTTTTTGTGTCTCCATTTTCTGAACGCCATATTTATTTATTTTTTCTGCCAATCGTCTTGTGCAGGGGCTCATTTTTTGCAGGAAGAGTTGATGTTTTTATTGGTACCATTTTTGGATACATATGATTTTTTGATCATTCATTATTACACTTTATGAGGCAATGTGACCAAAAAAATTGGTTGTTTTGGCACAGTTTTTATTTATTTATTTTTACAGCGTTCACCTGAGGGGTTAGGTCACTTGATATTTTTATAGAGCAGGTTGTTACCGACATGGCAATACCTAATATGTATACTTTTTCTTATTTATTTAAGTTTTACACAATAATAGCATTTTTGAAACCAACAAAATTATGTTTTAGCGTCTCCATTGTCTGAGAGCCATAGTTTTTTAATTTTTTTTACTGATTGTCTTAGGTAGGAGCTCATTTTTTGCGGGATGATGTGATGGTTTGATTGGTTCTATGTTAGGGGGCATATGCCTTTTTGATCGCTTGGTGTTGCACTTTAAATGATGTTAGGTGGCAAAAAATGGCTTAGGAGTTAGATCATGTGATATTTTATAAAGCTGGTTGTTACGGATGCGGTGATACCTAATATGTATACTTTTTATTTATTTAACTTTAACACAATAATTTCATTTTTTTAAACCCAAAAAATGATGTTTTAGTGTCTCCATGTTCTGAGAGCTATATTTTTTTTTTATTTTTTGGACGATTGTCTTATGTAGGGGCTCTTTTTTTGCGGGATGAGGCAGAAGTTTTATTGGTGCCATTTTGGGGGGGCATACGCAATTTTGATCGCTTGGTGTTGCACTTTTTGTGATGTAAGGTGACAAAAATAGCTTTTTTTTAACAGTTATTATTTTTTACGGTGTTTATCGGACGGGGTGGATCATGTGATATATTTATTTTTACGGTCGTTACGGACGCGGCGATACCTAATATGTATGTGTTTTCTTTCTTTTTATATAACATCAGGGGAAAGGGGCGTTTTTTTCATTTTTTACTTGAAACTTACGATACTTACAATACATCTGTCCGTTAGTGTATTACACTGAGTAATACACTAACAAGTTGCCTAGGAGACCAAGCCTGAGGCTGGATCTCCTCGGCACCCGTAGAAGGCAGGTCCCAATGCCGTGCAAGGCATTGGGCAGCCCCTGCATGGCATCGGGATGCCTTCTCACCCATCGGGTCCCCGCCACAGCAGCGCGGGGACCCGATGGGCTCCCTCACCTGCCGCAAATCCCTTCTATGTTGCTGGCAGCGCTGATTGCGGCATAGAAGGGGTTAATCCGACGGCATCGGCTTGTACAGCGATGCCGGCGGATGCAGCACGGCCCTGGCTACCAGGGACTGCTGGCCCTGCAGGGATCGGGCGCACACCGCTCCGGTGCCTCCCCGATCACCATGACGTAATTGTACGGCAAAATGCGGTAACGCACCTGCCGCCATGACATACTATTACCTCATATGTCGGGAAGAGGTTAACTTAGGTACATATTTGTAGTATTCAATAAACAAGGAGTGATTCACTCTGACCGCAGTATAAGGCTCCTTTCACACGGGCGAGTATTCCGCGCGGATGCGATGCGTGAGTTGAACGCATTGCACCCGCACTGAATACCGACCCATTCATTTCTATGGGGCTGTTCACATGAGCGGTGATTTTCACGCATCACTTATGCGTTGCGTGAAAATCGCAGCATGTTCTATATTCTGCATTTTTCACGCAACGCAGGCCCTATAGAAGTGAATGGGGTTGCGTGAAAATCGCAAGCATCCGCAAGCAAGTGCGGATGCGGTGCGATTTTCACGCATGGTTGCTAGGTGACAGTCTATTCACTGTATTATTTTCCCTTATAACATGGTTATAAGGGAAAATAATAGCATTCTGAATACAGAATGCTTAGTAGGTGATCAATTGAGGGTTAAAAAAATAATAATAATTAACTCACCTTCTCCTCTTGTTCGCGTAGCTCCCGGTCTATTCTTTACTTCTCAAAAGATGAACTATCGGCTAGGACCTGTGGTGACGTCAGATCACATGCTCCAATCACATGGTCCATCACCACGGTGATGTACCATGTGATTGGAGCATGTGATCTGACGTCACCAAAGGTCCTTTAGCCTATAGGTCATTAAAGAAGTAAAGAAGAGACCGGGAGCTACGCGAACAAGAGGAGAAGGTGAGTTAATTTTTTTTTTTTTTATTTAACCCTCAATTGATCACCTACTAAGCATTCTGTATTCAGAATGCTATTATTTTCCCTTATAACCATGTTATAAGGGAAAATAATACAATCTACAGAACACCTAACCCAAGCCCGAACTTCTGTGAAGAAGTTCGGGTTTGGGTACCAAACATGTGTGATTTTTCTCACGCGAGTGCAAAACGCATTACAATGTTTCATTTACAATGAAATACATAAAGAGTTTCAGTGCATTGAGTTCAAATTTGTATTCAATTCAAGGTTCTCCTCTCTCAATATTTCCTTGATAACAGAGGCTCAATAATGGTCCATATATTGTATTCACCGTTGGTGATATAGTGTAAACCAACTTTATGTCTCATGTGGTAGGGACCTAGAAATTATCCATATATTATATTCACCGTTCATGGTATAGGGTAAACCGGCCTTACATCACACGTGGTAGCGGTAGGCAACAAATATTTAATAGATGACACGCATTTGATAATAGTCCATATGGTTTACTCACTGTTGGTGGTATAGTTTAAGCCGACCAGCGTTCCATGTAGTTATTAGTGCAGAAGACCGGACACCCTAGGGGTATAGTGGCGAGTGTACTGGGGATGATGATCCGAGTGGGGGTAGTAGTACTCACAGTTAAGTTGTCCCCTGGGGCCGGCATGCAGTGGATGGGAAGACAGCACTAAATCCTCCGGGGCACTCTCTGTTGCAGGGAACACCAGCCAGATGTTGGTTGAAGTGCCCTTGATGGTAATTGGATAACGCTTAGGGTGCTTTGTCGGCTGGGCCCCTGTGTTTGTGACGCCAGCATCGTGAGGTGCAATGAGGAAATGAAATGGAATGATGAGGGAGGCAGTAGTTGAACCAAACAGGAACTTTACTTATCAGTTGCCATCTTGCAGTAAATAGCAATTGATAGCAGTACTTTGTGTTACATGAAGTTGAAAAAGATGATAAAGTTGCAAATCCCAATCAGCAGGCTCTATGAGGTAATGTATATAGGTTCCAGGTCAACTTAGGCAGGAGTGGTAAGGATACTCTACTTGGTTCCTGATCTTGCTCAGGCTTTTTAGTCTTGCAATACTATGGATCCTCTGGTACTAATAGTATACAACCCAAGGGCGGTCTCCCTCATGGCAGGCATCAATCTTCTGCTCCATTCTTTGAAAAGGTTGTTTGAACTATAGTCCATAAAGAAATGATAACAAATTTGTACTTAGTTGTCAGGCTGTGTCCAGGTGCTTTTAGGCTTCTCCCGGTCACTTGGTGCTGTGGAGTCCTTAAGCTGGGACTTCTCTAATCTCCACAAGTTCAAGTAGATTAACTCCTGGGGCAAGGCCCAGGAGAACAGAGACAGAGTCTGTCTCTTAGTCTCCTCACTCCTCTCCTCCCTCAACTCCTCTCCTATCTAACTTCCTGTGGCTGACCTATATAAATGAAGTTATAGTGACCTCTAATGTTGGTAGTGCGTAATGCATTGTAACAGCCTGTGATAGGAATTTAGATGCATTTGCAAAGGAAATTACAGTGATTTATGCACTATGGCAAGAACGGGCATATAGCAATTCTCAGTGGTGCACGTGATGCAGTGCAGATTATGTTCAGGGAGCGCTCCAAATTTTCCTTCAATAGAAACAATATTCCAACAGTGGATAAATATATATGAATATATAAATCTGTGGGTCTTGGATCGTATTTGTTGTATCTGTAATACCAAATGCGTTTTGGAGTATATCTCACTCCTTCAGTGGCCATGTTTCATCAAGGATCCATCCCACTTTCCCAAGACCCAAAATGGAATCTCAATTGCGTTTTTTGTGTACAGTTGCAACTTACTTCCACTACTACTCCTATGTATTCATTTTGAACATATTGTAAAAATATTGTAAAAAATTATAAATAATAAAAAAAACATCAATAATACCAAAAATATATATACATAAAAATAAATGTAAAAATAAATAAATATAAAAATTCAAATTAAGGCCCCATTCACACGACTGTATAAACGGATCCGCATCCGTTCCGCATTTTCGCGGATGGTATGCGGATCCATTCATTTCTATGGGCTCTGAATAGATGCGGACAGCACACCGTGTGCTGTCCGCATCCGTAGTTCCGTTGCGCGGATCCGCAAAAATAAACTCACATGTCCTATAGTTGTCCGCATTAAACGTTCCGTTGCCCCATTCAAGTCTATGGTTCCGCAAAAAAACGGATCATACGGAAGAGCTTCCGTATGTTATCCGTTTTTTTGCGGATGAATGTCCGCAATTTACATATCCCTGCCCACAGTAAAAATAGATACATTTTTCAGACATGTCTATGTGCCCCTCTCAAAAATCAGACAGAAGAGCCATATTTGTCAGAGAGCAAGATGTCTTTTTCAGTGGAGCGCTTAATCGTCTTGGTTCAACAAAATCCAGAGCTGTGGGATACACGCTCTGATTTGTACCATGACCGTGTCCGTAAGGATAGGTCGTGGTACGAAGTTGCTGAGGAGCTTATGCCGGAGGAGTGGGCGAAGGGCGATGGCAAGGTGCACAAGAAACTTGGTAAGTAAACTAAAAATGTAAAACAAAAGTTAAAAATTAAAAGTTGAAAAGGTTTAATTGTAGTGTAGCATGCGCAGATAACTTAGCAAACTTCCCTGAGCATGCACATCATATTCAATAAGTGCACGTGCATCATGTCATTTTGCAAAGTGCACTTGCAGGTACTATCTAGCATGATCTGCATGCTCAGAGAACTTTGCAAACTTCCCTGAGCATGCACATCATATTCAATAAGTGCACGTGCATCATGTCATTTTTGAAAAGTGCACTTGCAGGTACTTTATCTAAAACATTTTGAAATTGTATTGTGACATTAAAAAATTCACACTATATTAATTTTTTACTTTAATTATTTTTATTTAAATACAGTCAAAACCGTGAAGACAAGATGGCACTCTTGCAGAGATCAATTTCGGCGGGAGGAGACGGCCAAAAAAGGACGTAGTGGTGATAGCGGTGGAAAAAAAAAAAAACCTTATCTCTACACCCAGCAACTACAGTTCCTGAAGCCCATTTTTGAAATGCGGTCGTAAGTTATTTTTTTGATATTTTTTTTAAAAAATTAAAAAAAATTAAAAATATTAATTAAAAAATCTAATTTTATTCCTTATTAAGAACTGTCGACAGTCTGGATGAAGGCCCATCAGAAACACGGTCTGTGGACAGTAATCCAGTGATGTCACCTCCGGACCCCTGCTCTCCAGCACGTACACCACCGCAGCCTTCTACTCCACCAGCTGACCTTCCGGATGAACCCCAGACTGGCACAGCATCCAGGAAGAGGAGACGACAGAGTCCCACTCCGCAGCCTGTTTCGGGATCAAATACTCGAGAACTGGTGGATACTCACGTTCTCGAGTATTTATCCCGAAACAGGCCGGAGTGCCAGGAGGACTCGATAATGCTCGGACTGGGACCATTTCTGCAAAGAGTTCCTCGGTCAAGGCAGCATATGTGTGTCTCGTCCTTGACTGCTGTCCTGGAATTATTTGCTGGGCCAATAATGCCTATGGATGTTTATAATTGTTTAAATGCGGCGCGAAAAAAACTGCATGGAACGTCGGAACAGCCAACGTTCGAGCCAGTATTGAGCCAGCCTCAAAGGGTCACTCGAGTTTACCCCCCCGCCTCTACCTCCTCAACATACTCATTTACCCAAGACCTATATGAGTTATGATTTTTTTGTTTTATAAAATTTATTTGATTCAAACTCATTTACGTATTTTTCATATTGTTTTATTAATTCAGGAAACTCGTGATGAAATACACAACTAGATTGGAAGAGGTTGCACCTTACACACTTTAGTTTCGTTAACTAAATAACACGATTTATCTAACTGCGGCCCTTCAGCTGTTGGAAAACTACAACTCCCACCATGCCAAGTAGTAGGCTGATAGCTGTAGGCAGTATGGGAGTTGGAGCTTCAAAACAGCTGGAGGGTCGAGTTTGGCCATCCCTGGTAGCCATTCAAAAATTTTAAGGCCTCTAATTACACACGCCCATTGGGCTGCCATGGCTGTGCCTGACTACATTCAGCCGTGATATAGCATAAAGTTTGTTTCCATATCCTAATGAGGTATTAGTCAGTTTTTGGATAAATCATTGATGTTTTAATGATTCTCCAAAATACCTTAGCTCGCAAGCTCCTCATTATATTGCGAGTCCCTAATCTAATCTAACAATATGGGAGCTAACTAACTAGAAAATTATTTTAAATTAATTTAGATAACCATAACCCAAAAATTAACGACGAGTACCACGGATGCTGTTCAGCTGCCATGATAATGCACCCTCTCTACTAATGAAGTAATCGGCAAAGAGTTCTCGAACTGCTAGTCCAGCAGATCCAGGCCTTCCTTGCGGATTATGGTCAAATCCAACAGATGTGGTTGTTGGAAAAGGGGCCACTTCAGGTTCTGAGGGTGCATCATGAATCCTGGTGAAGTTGTGTAAAATCACACATGCCTGTATCACCAGGGTGGCATTTTGCGGACTCATTTGCAAGGATGACATGAACACTCTCCATTTATTGGACAGTATCCCAAAAGCACATTCTACATATCGACGTGCACGAGACAGACGATAATTAAATATGCGCTTTCGGTCATCCAAATCGCGTCTAGGAAAAGGTCGCATTACATGGGGAGATAATGCAAACCCTTCATCTGCCACGATTACAAATTGAGCGGCTGAAGCAGAAGATCCGAGTAGTCGTCTGGGCTCTGGCAAGGCAAGTTGGTTGGCGCGAAGCCGTTCACCCATTCTGGAAGAACAGAAGATGCGGGCGTCTGCTGTGCTTCCATAGGCCCCAATATCAACAATAATAAATCTATAATTACTGTCAACTAATGCCAACAGCACTATAGAAAAATATTGTTTAAAATTAAAATACTGGGACCCTGAGTGAGGCGGTTTCTTAACACGTATGTGTTTGCCATCCAATGCCCCTAGACAGTTTGGAAACTGTGCAGATTGATAAAACCCATCAGCAATTTTAAGCCAATCTTCTGCCTTGGGTTGGGGCATCACCGCATCTCTGAGTCGCTGCCAGATAAGTTGACATGTGTGACAGACGATCCCAGATATCGTTGAGATTCCCAGCAGATACTCATAATGCAAAGATGCAAAAGAGTTCCCAGTCGCAAGGAATCTGTGAAGAGAAAAATGACATTATTAAGTCTCTGTTTTTTTTTTTAATTTACTTTAAAAAAAAAAAAAGAAGATAGACTAGTAAACTTACCTCAACGTGACTAGAAGTCTTTCTTCAGGTGAGATGCTGCGCCTCATGTTGGTGTCCTGGAAAGTGAGCCCAGAACGGAGAGACGCAAGCAACATATCAAATGTCTGTACAGACATACGGCAGTAACCCTGGAATTTATCAGGGTACTGCCTTAAGTCTAAGTATAATTTGTGAAAGTGGCTCTTCTGTAGACGCTGCGAGACAATGGGATGAACCCACCGCCTCCTCCTCGGTTCTTCAGACAGCATTGCTGGCTGCTGTCCAAATCTGCGAGAAATTAGCCTATACAGAAGAACCTCTCGATGATTAGCCATGATAGACCAGAAATATAGCACGAAACAGATGCCGACCAAGCACAAGTCTCACACTAAGCTCTTGGTGCAATCAAAGCCAGACAAAATGGCTGTCAAGCTATCTGACAGGAATTATTTATATAACTTTTTTTTTTTCACCACAGAGATCTTTATATAAAAATTACAAAGACACCTTCCGTTTTTTTGCGGATCCGCAAAAAAACGGAACAGCATCCGTTCCGTTTTTTCACGGAAGAACGGATCCGCATATTTGCGGATCCGCACAACACACACGGTCGTGTGAATGGGGCCTAAATAAGAGGAGGGGTATATAGATATAAATAATGTAATCCAGTGACAGATAAATGTTTTCTTGCTTATTATAATTATCTTATCATTACTTCTAAGAGATGGGATTCTTATCTTCCACAGGTGGTCTATACTTCGTTGTCATAGAGATGGGGGCCTCCCACCAAGGAGAGATCGGAGTGCTGGTAAACAGCCTAAGGCTACTTTCACACGAGCGTTCGGGTGTCCGCTCGTGAGCTCCGTTTGAAGGGGCTCACGAGCGGCCCGAACGCATCCGTCTGGCCCTAATGCATTCTCAGTGGAGGCGGATCCACTGAGAATGCATCCGCCTGCCAGCGCTCAGCCTCCGCTCCGCTCCGCTCAGTGAGCGGACACCTGAACGCTGCTTGCAGCGTTCGGGTGTCCGTCTGGCCGTGCGGATCCGTCCAGACTTATAATGGAAGTCAATGGGGACGG